>NC_090030.1:23405377-24005377 GCF_037176765.1 Anolis sagrei | reverse complement strand
TACAATGGGCTGACTGTGCCTGGAGCAAACTCTTCTTGAAAGGTGATTAGATGTCCCTGCCTGTTTTTCTCTCTGCTGTTTTTGCTGTTGCAATTTTAGAATTTTTTAATACTGGTAGCCAGATTTTGTTCATTTTCATGGTTTCTTCCTTTCTGTTGAAATTGTCCACATGTTTGTGGATTTCAGTGGCTTCTCTGTGTAGTCTGACATGGTGGTTGTGAGAGTGGTCCAGCATTTCTCTGTTCTCAAATAATATGTTGTGTCCAGGCTGGTTCATCAGGTGCTCTGCTATGGCTGATTTCTCTGGTTGGAGTAGTCTGCAGCGCCTTTCATGTTCCTTGATTCGTGTTTGGGCGCTGCGTTTGGTGGTCCCTATGTAGACTTGTCCGCCCATTGTATGCTAATCAAGGTGGTCAGTTGCAAGATTCACACCTAGCCCAACTTACAAAAGCCCTTTGTCTCACCCTGGTCATTCCACAGATATATAAACCCCTTTTCCCCCAATTCCAGCAGACCTCACCTCTGAGGATGCTTGCCATAGATGCAGGCGAAACGTCAGGAGAAATGCCTCTAGAACATGGCCATATAGCCCGAAAAAACCCACAAGAACTGGATAGTATTTTCTGTTGGTCATAGGGGTTCCATGTGGGAAGTTTGGCCCAATTCTATCATTGGTGGGGATCAGAATGATCTTTTATTGTAGGAGGTGAACTATAAATCCCAGCAACTAAAACTCTCAAATACCAAGGTCTATTTTACCCAAACTCCACCAGTGTTCATTCACAATGGGCATGTTGAGTATTCATGGCATTGTTACTGTCTATTGTTTACTTTTGTTTATGAGATTTATTTTAACTGATGTATTGATTGTTTTCTTATTGCTTTTATTGTTGATGTACTTTGGGCTCGGCCTCATGTAAGCCGCACCGAGTCCCTTGGGGAGATGGTAGCAGGGTATAAATAAAGTTTTATTATTATTCCTAGCGGTCCCCTGCCACTCGTTGCTGTGGCCCAGTCTGTTGTTCTGGAAAATAAAGTAATGAGAAAGCGTTGGTTTCTAATATATGTAATTCCTTTATGCTTGTGGGCAAACAGTATTCCTTGTTGTTTCTTTGTCAGTGTTGATGTGGAGAGTGTCTGGTTTGCCTGCTCTGGAACATGCAACATATAATTGTCCTTCTTTAGGGGTCCCTTTCAAATCTATGATACTATATCTCTGTGTGTGTGAATCATATCTCTATCTATCTATCTATCTATCTATGGCTGGATGGCTCTTTGTCAGGAGGACTTTGATGAAGGGAGTTGGATTGGATGGCCTTAAGTATTTTCTGTTGGTCAAGGGAGTCCTGTATGCCGCGGTTGGTTCAATTCTATCATGCTATTTGATTGTAGGTGAACTATAAATCCCAGCAACTACAGCTTCCTATCTATCTATCTATCTATCTATCAATCAATCTATCTATCTATCTATCTATGGCTGGATGGCTCTTTGTCAGGAGCACTTTGATTACTTGTCTGGATTGGATGGCCTTAAGTATTTTCTGTTGGTCATGGGGGTTTGCCCCGATTCTGTCGTTAGTGGGGTTCAGAATGCTCTTTGATTGTAGGTGAACTGTGAATCCCAGTGACTACAACTCCCAAAGGTTAAGGTCTCTCTCTCCCCCCCTCCCCCAAAGTCCATCGGTGTTCATATTTGGGCATATGGAGTATTCGTGCCAAGTTTGGTCCAGATCCATCATTGTTTGAGTCCATGGTAGTCTCTGGATGTAGGTGAACTCCTAAACTCAAGGTCAATGCTCACCAAACCCTTCTAGTGTTTTCTGTTGGTCATGGAAGTCCTGTATGCCAAATTTGGTCCAGATCCATCATTGTTTGAGTCCACCATGCCCTCTGGATGTAGGTGAACTATAATTCCGAAACCAAAGGACACTGCCCACCAAACCCTTCCAGTATTTTCGGTTGGTCATGGGAGTTCTGTGTGCCAAGTTTGGCTCAATTCCATCATTGGTGGAGTTCAAAATGCTCTTTGATTGTAGGTAAACTATAAATCCCAGCAACGACAATTCCCAAATGACAAAATCATTTTTTTGAGTGGAGGACATACATTGGACTGTTAGGTGTCTTGTGTCCAAATTTGGTATCAATTTCCCCCGTGGTTTTTGAGTTCTGATAGTAGCACAAACGAACATTACATGTAATTTATATAGATTATGATGATTATTACTATTATTTATATTATTATTCATATTGTTGTTGTTGTTTCTATTATTATTGTTTCTATTATTATTTCTATTATTGTTTTTTTGAATGGAGGACATACATTGGGTCGTTAGGTGTCTTATGTCCACATTTGGTGTCAATTCCCCCAGTGGTTTTTGAGTTCTGATGGTAGCACAAACGAACATTACATTTTATTTATATAGATTATGATGATTATTACTATTATTTATATTATTATTCATATTGTTGTTGTTGTTTCTATTATTATTGTTTCTATTATTATTTCTATTATTGTTGTTTTGAATGGAGGACATACATTGGGTCGTTAGGTGTCTTGTGTCCAAATTTGGTGTCAATTCCCCCAGAGGATTTTGAGTTCTGATGGTATCACAAACGAACATTACATTTTATTTATATAGATTATGATGATTATTACTATTATTTATATTATTATTCATATTGTTGTTGTTTCTATTATTATTTCTATTATTATTGTTTCTATTATTATTTCTATTATTGTTGTTTTGAGTGGAGGACATACATTGGGTTGTTAGGTGTCTTGTGTCCAAATTTGGTGTCAATTCCCCCCGTGGTTTTTGAGTTCTGATAGCAGCACAAACGAACATTACATTTTATTTATATAGATTATGATGATTATTACTATTATTTATATTGTTGTTGTTTCTATTATTATTTCTATTATTATTGTTTCTATTATTATTTCTATTATTGTTGTTTTGAGTGGAGGACATACATTGGACTGTTAGGTGTCTTGTGTCCAAATTTGGTGTCAATTCCCCCCGTGGTTTTTGAGTTCTGTTAATCCCACAAACGAACATTATGTTTTTATTTATATAGATTATTGTTGTTGTTGTTGTTGTTTTTGTTGTCTGGGTAGCAGCTTTGTCAGGATGTCTGCTGTCATACCTTCTGGTTTGCAATATTCCAGCCGCATAAATCCTTCTCCGTGTGCGTTCTTCACAATATGGTATTTTGTATCCACATGTTTGAGCAATGGGCTGATCTTCTAAGACAGGGGTTCTCAACCTTCCTAATGCCACGACCCCTTAATACAGTTCCTCATGTTGTGGTGACCCCCAACCCTAAAATTATTTTCCTTCCTACTTCGTAACTGTCATTTTGCTACTGTTATCAATCGTAATGTAAATATCTGATACACAGGATGTATTTTCATTCACTAGACCAAATTTGGCACAAATACCCAATACGTCCAAATTTGAATACTGGTGGGGTTGTGGGGGGCCTGATTTTGTCATTTGGGAGTTGTGGTTGCTGGGAGTTACCTGTAGTTCACCTGCAATCAAAGAGCATTCTGAACTCTACCAACAATGGAATTGAGCCAAACTTGGCCACAGAACTCCCATGGCAAACGGAAAATATTGGAAGGGTTTGGTGGGCACTGACCTTGAGTTTTGGAGTTGTAGTTCACCTACATCCAGAGAGCACTGTGAACTCAAACGATAATGGATCTGGGCCAAACTTGGCACGACTACTCAACATGCCCAAATGTGAACACTGGTGGAGTTTGGGGAAAATAGTCCTTGACATTTTGGGAGTTGTAATTGCCGGTGGCGCAGTGGGTTAAAGCTCTGAGCTGCTGAGCTTGTTGATCGAAAGGTCGCAGGTTCGATTCCGGGGAGCGACGTGAGCTTCCGCTGTCAGCCCTAGCTTCTGCCAACCTAGCAGTTCGAAAACATGCAAATGTGAGTATATCAGTAGGTACCGCTCTGGCGGGAAGGTAACGGCGCTCCATGCAGTCATGCCGGCCACATGACCTTGGAGGTGTCTACGGACAACGCTGGCTCTTCGTCTTAGAAATGGAGATGAGCACCACACCCCAGAGTCAGACATGACTGGACTTAATGTCAGGGGACTACCTTTACCTTTTAATTGCTGGGATTTGTAGTTCACCTATAATCAAAGAGCATTCTGAATCCCACCGACAGAATTGGGCCAAACTTCCCACATAGAGCCTCCATGACCAACAGAAAATACTGTGTTTTCTGGTGGTCATTAGTGACCCCTCTGACATTCTCTCATGACCCCTCCAGGGGTCCCAACCCCCAGGTTGAGAACCACTGTTCTACGATCACTGTATGACACGGATCTGATGTGCACCCCAATTCTGGCCAGGTCATTTCGTATTAGATTGGAGTAAACACGGTATTAGTTCTTGATTGGACATTTCTGGGAAGAAAGAGAGGGTGGGAGAAAATAGCATATGATGTGCTCTTTCCCGAAGCCTTTGCAGAACAATAAACGGCTCTTTGATTGTGGAGGGAAGGGGAATACATGACGAAGGAGCTTCATCACAAAGGGAGAGAAAAAAAAATAGTTGTAGAGATGCTCGAAAGCGAACCTCAGAGGCGCCACAATGGCCTTTTGTTCTCTTCCTAATGCAATGCCGTGGGTGCCTTGCAGAAGCTGGCAGGCTGCTGATCCTTACGTGGAAAAAGATGTGCTGTTTATTTTGTGCTAAACGGTGAGGGAGGAAGTGGGCGAAGACCTCAGCGCCGAGGAACGCAGGCTTGGCAAAGCTTTCCACCTGAGGCACCGACATCGGCGTCTTCGGCAAGAATGGTTTAATTATCCTTGCGGTGAAGCCCTACCTGGGATGCGCCATTGGCGACGGCAGGGAAAAAGGGGTGATAGAATCAAATATTCCAAAGCATTAATGGGGGAGAGCAATAAAAATCCTTGCATGTCGTAGAACCCGTTGGAAAGAGAATGTCGGGTCTCTGGTTTCTGTCTATGCCACCTTCTATAAAGCCAACTTCACCTGAAGGCACATACACTACAGTTGGCATAAATTGTTTTCAAGTGTGTCTATGATGCCGTTTGTGGTTCATTTAAATTGCGTTCCATTGCAACTACATCAGTGTTTCTCAACCTTCCTAATGTTGCAACCCCTTAATCCACTTTTTCATGTTGTGGTAACCCCCCAACCTTAAAATTATTTTTGTTGCTATAGGTAAAGGTAAAGGTAGTCCCCTGACATTAAGTCCAGTCATGTCTGACTCTGGGGTGTGGTGCTCATCTCCATTTCTAAGCCGAAGAGCCAGCGTTGTCCGTAGACACCTCCAAGGTCATGTGGCCAGCATGACCGCATGGAGCGCCGTTACCTTCCCGCCGGAGCGGTACCTATTGATCTATTCCCATTTGCATGTTTTTGAACTGCTAGGTTGGCAGAAGCTAGGGCTGACAGCGGAAGCTCACGCCGCTCCCCGGAATCGAACCTGCGACCTTTCGATCAACAAACTCAGCAGCTCAGTGCTTTAACCCACTGCGCCACTGGGGGCTCCTTTGTTGCTATAATCTATACATATAATAAAAGTCAAAGTTTGTATGCGGCGGACGTGTGGCGGGAGGAGTATGTGCCAGCGTTCTGATTGGCTGCCGCTGTGGTGCTATTTGCATATGGTCTATGATTGGCCAGCTTCAAGAGGAGCCCCTGGTGGAGAAAAGAGTTCATGATAGAAACAGGGACATGAGAAGGAAATTTGCATATGGTCTCTGATTGGCCAGCCTCAATTCCAAGATTCCGAGATGACAAAGAGATGAAAGGAAAAGGCCAGAGGGGGCTCTGTCAGAAAATTACCAATACAGACCAAACTTGGCACACAAAGCCCCCATGACCCACTCTACATCCTACTGCAGTTTGTAGGAGGATGGCCCATGGATGATGGGACTTCAAGTACCTTCACTCACTTCCTGAAAATAATGCTGCCATTATCCAAAGACCAATAAAGACCAAACTTGGCATACAGAACCGCCATTACCCACTTTCTCTAATAACCCGGGCAGCGCCGGGTCCCCAAGCTAGTAATATAATAATAATAAACTTTATTTGTACCCCGCTACCATCTCCCCAAGGGACTCGGTGCAGCTTACATGAGGCCAAGCCCAAAGTACATCAAACAAAACATCAATAAAGACAACATCAATAAACAATCAATAAAATACAAATCATATAAATCACATAAACAATTTTAAAAATTGCTGGGCCAAATGCAATAGATTAAAATATGAAAATATGCTGACGTGAACAAGGTAAAATATAACTAGGATAGGATTTTTCGGAGAGAAATGAGGGAGCACAGTCCATCCTAAGTCAGTATTAAAGTGCATTGGGAGGACATATTGCTGAGAGTTCTCCTTATTATGGGAAGGCTCACTGGAACAACCACATTGTCAGGCTCCTCCTAAAGACTGCCAACGTTGGGGCATGTCTAATGTCCCTGGGAAGTGAGTTCCAGAGTCGGGGGGGGGGGGGGTCACCACCGAGAAGGCCCTCTCCCTCGTCCCCATCAATCGCGCCTGCGAAGGAGGTGGGAGCGTGAGCAGCGCCTCTCCAGATGATCAAAGAGATCGCGTGGGTTCGTACACAGAAATGCGGTCATGCAGGTAGGCAGGTCCCAAACCGTTCAGGGCTTTGTTGGTAAGAACCTGCACCTTGAATTTGGACCAGAGAATGAACGGCAGCCCCTTAAACAGGAGGGTTGACCGCTCCCTGCAAGAAGCACCGGTTAGTAACCTGGCTGCTGCCCGTTGTACCAATTGAAATTTCCTGGCCGTCTTCAAGGGCAGCCCCACGTAGAGTGCATTACAGTAATCCAATCTGGAGGTGACTAAGGCATGGCCAGATCCGACTTCACGAGGTATGGTCGCAGCTGGCACACGAGTCTTAATTGTGCGAAGGCCCTCCCAGCCACCGCTGATGCCTAAGCTTCAAGCATAAGTGATAGTCCAGGAGGACACCCAGGCTGTGGACCTGTGACTTCATAACTGTAATTTTGCTACTGATAGATCTGGACCAAACTTGGCACAAATACTTAATATGCTCAAATGTGAATACTGGTGGGGTTTGGGGGATGTTTGGGGAGTTTGGTGCGCATGTGCGGGTTCTCCCTCACCCGCACATGCACACCACACTGCCAGGTTGAGAAGCGTTGATCAACATTGTCAAATGGATGCAGTTTGCCGTGCTTCAAAGCCTTGGAATCTTGGGAGCTGTAGTTTGACTATGCAGAACTACAATTCCCATCTCAATTGGGATTCCTCGAAACAAGGCAGCAGTGCAAACCAGGGTTTGTTCCCACATTGCTGGATTTGGATGGCATCGTTCGCAAATGTACAGCAGACGTTTCTGTTTGCTGTAATGTTGGGGAATTTCTTTTACCGTATATACTCGAGTATAAGCCGACTTGAATATAAGCTGAGGCACCTAATTTTACCACAAAAAACTGGGAATACGTATTGACTCGAGTATAAGCCGAGGGTGGGAAATGCAGCCATTTCAAAATAAAATTAGATACCAATAAAATTACATTAATTTTTGAATATTTACATAAAACTGTAATTTGAGATAAGACTGCCTAACTCTGATCAAATCATTACATATCTTCAATGGAAATGTACTTACATATCCTTCCAACAATAATAAAATAATAAATATAATAATAATAATAATAATAATAATAATAAAGTAAAATAATGGAAATGCAATAATAACAGTAATAGTGTAAAATAATACATATAATAATAATAATAATAATAATAATAATAATAATAATAACAACTAGCTGTCCCCTGCCACACGTTGCTGTGGCCCAGTCTGTTGATCTGGAAAATGAATTAATGCGATTACGTTTTCTTGCCCTGGTGAAGGGAGTTGTCCAGGATGGCCTTGAGTATTTTCCGTTGGTCATGGGGGTTCTGTGTGGGAAGTTTGGCTCCATTCTGTTGTTGGTGGGGTTCAGAACACTCGATTATAGGTGAACTATAGATCTCAATAACTACAACTCCCAAATGTCAAGATCTATTTCTCCCAAACTCCATCTATGTTCATATTTGGGCATATGGAATATTCGTGCCAAGTTTGGTCCAGATCTATCATTGTTTGAGTCCATGGTAGTCTCTGGATGTTGGTGAATTACAACTCCCAAACTCAAGGTCAATGCTCACCAAACCCTTCTAGTGTTTTCTGTTGGTCATGGGAGTCCTGTATGCCCCGGTTGGTTCAATTCTATCATGCTATTTGATTGTAGGTAATCTATAAATCCTAGCAACTACAACTCCCTATCTATCTATCTATCTATCTATCTATCTATCTATTAGGCCTGTCGATTTTAGTTCGTTAATTCGTTTTTCGGAATTTATTTGTTATTTTTAGCATATCCGACGCGATTTCAAAACATTTTTTCAAACCCGGAAGGGTTTAAAAATATTGAAACAGCAGCCCCATTTTTTTTACGAGCTTCAGCTCGTCTCGTTAATGGGATGGAGGCTGCTGAGTGCTGCTGGTGCCTGGGAGCCCTTTCCCTTTCCCTGCTTCACCTACGGAAAGCCTGAAGGGACATACTTTCTTCCTCAAAAAAAAATACGTATTTTGAATACTTGCTTGGTCTGTGAAGCTTGGTTGGCAGGTTGAGGGCGGCGTGTGTGGGGAGGGAAACTGATGGTCAAGGCGAAGGCACGGGAGAAGGGCGCGCGTGAAAGGGAGGGAGATGTGATTGGCCGGCGGGGCAGATGATTGACAGAAACAGGAGAAGGTCGTTGCAGCCAAGCGAAGAGAGAGAGAGGAGGGCGCCCTCCTCCTCCTCCTCCTCCTCCAGCTGGGAAGAGAGCAAGCGAAGAGAGAGAGAGAGGAGGAGGAGGAGGGCGCAGGAGCGCGCGCGCCATCCGATCGGCTCGGGCTGCTGCGCCCTCCTCTCTCTCTCTCTTCGCTTGCTCTCTTCCCAGCTGGAGGAGGAGGAGGAGGAGGAGGGCGCCCTCCTCTCTCTCTTCGCTTGGCTGCAACGACCTTCTCCTGTTTCTGTCAATCATCTGCCCCGCCGGCCAATCACATCTCCCTCCCTTTCGCGCGCGCCCTTCTCCCCTGCCTTCGCCTTGACCATCAGTTTCCCTCCCCACACACGCCTCAACCTGCCAACCAAGCTTCACAGACCAAGCAAGTATTCAAATACGTATTTTTTTTTGAGGAAGAAAGTATGTCCCTTCAGGCTTTCCGTAGGTGAAGCAGGGAAAGGGATTGCTCACGCCGTAGAGCAGTAAAGATGGCGGCGCCCAGGAGAGCAAAGTGATAGCGTTCTGGAGGGGGATCTTTTGGCCAAGCAGGTAGGTGGCTCCTCATAGTTACTCAGGCTATTTATTATAATAAATAATAAAGGTGGGAAAGAGAGAGAGAAATATGTTTACTAGGCCTGTTTGATCAAGAAAAAAATTGTTTCTAAAATGTTTTGTAAATATTTACGAAATTTCGTAAATAACAAAACATTTTTTTGGAAGGTTTTGTAAATATTTTAAATATCGAAACAAAAAAACACCCCAATTACGAATTGATTTTAGAAACAAATTTTTTCTTGATCAAACAGGCCTACTATCTATCTATCTATCTATCTATCTATCTATCTATCTATCTATATTGATCTATGGCTGGATGGCTCTTTGTCAGGAGGACTTTGATTACGTTTTCTTGCTCTGATGAAGGGAGTCGGATTGGATGGCCTTAAGTATTTTCTTTTGGTCACGGGGGTTCTTTGTGGGAAGTTTGCCCCGATTCTGTCATTTGTGGGGTTCAGAATGCTCTTTGATTGTAGGTGAACTGTGAATCCCAGTGAGTACAACTTCCAAATGTCAAGGTCTATTTCCCCCAAACTCCATCTGTGTTCATATTTGGGCGTATTGAGTGCTTGTGCCAAGTTTGGTCCAGATCCATCATTGTTTGAGTCCACAGTGCTCTCTGGATGTAGGTGAACTACAACTCCCAAACTCAAGGTCAATGCCCACCAAACCCATCCAGCATTTTCTGTTGGTCATGTGAGTTCTGTCTAGTTTGGTTCAATCCCATTGTTGGTGGAGCTCAGAATGCTATTTGATTGTAGGTGAACTATAAATCCCAGCAACTACAACTCCCAAATGACAAATCATATTTTTTGAGTGATGGTCACTCCTTGTGTTGTGAGACGTTTTGTTGCCAAATTTGGTGTGATTTCGTTCATTGGTTCTTTTGTTTTTAAGCCACTCATTACGACATGAGCATTTTTATATATATAGATAATAATAGGGTAAAATACTATAAATATAATAATAGAGTAAAATAATAATGAAATAATAATAATAATAAAATAATAATAAACAGAGTAAAATAATAAATAACCTTGACTCGAGTATAAGCCGAGGGGAGCTTTTTCAGCCTAAAAAAAGGGCTGAAAAATTGGGCTTATACTCGATTATATACAGTACATGGTGAGTTTTAATCTGGAACTTTGGGTTCATTATTAGTTACTAGCTTGGGGACCCGGCGTTGCCCGGGTTATTAGAGAAAGTGGGTATTGGTGGTTCTGTATGCCAAGTTTGGTCTTTATTGGTCTTTGGATAACGGCTGCATTACTTTCAGGAAGTGAGTGAAGGAGTGCCAGGCAGAATCCTCAAAAGCATTGCAGTCTAGATTCTATACCATGAGGAGCATATGGAGTCACATGTGGCCCATGAGCCATACTTAGAGTCTTCATAAATATTATTCTCATCCCACTCAAGATGTGACTTTTATGTGAAAAGGCTATGGGTTTAACAAACCGTTTGCTGAGTCATCTGTTGATATTACTCTTGCTGAGTCAGCAGAGAGGGGAAAAAGGTGCTTTGTTGGCATGAGGCATCCTTGTCTTGAGGCAAATGAATTGGTGATTCAGGGCGTGGGCCCTTCACAAAAGTGTGTGCAAGACAGGTCTAACACACCCGTTTGGCGCCTCTGGGTGAAAAACCTTTGATCCTTGCAGTAGTGGCATTGCTTTGCACCGTTTTGGTTGGGGCATTCACCACCTCTTGTACAAATGGTTGACAACAAAGGTGCAATCATATTTCCTCCGGGATATATTGTATATATGTATGTATAGGCATAGCTTACTTGACGTATTGTATTTGTATTGTATTAGGCGATCCCTCGCTTTCCGAGGGTGATTGTATTCCAATATTCTTGTGGGTCCGTATGTGGCTGTGGAGCCCTATTCTTGCTCTGCATCTTCTTCCGCAGTGAGGGCATTGGTTTCCAGGTGGAAGGCGGTCCCGGTCGGGGTTGGCTTGATGCGCCTTCCTCTTGGCACATTTCTCTCTTTCGCCCTCCATTCGTGCCTCCTCAAATTCTGCAGCACTGCTGGTCACAGCTGACCTCCAGCTGGAGCGGTCAAGGGCCAGGGCTTCCCAGTTCTCAGTGTCTATGCCAGAGTTTTTAAGGTTGGCTTTGAGCCCATCTTTGAATCTCTTTTTCTGTCCACCAACATTCCGTTTTCCGTTCTTGAGTTCGGAGTAGAGCAGCTGCTTTGGGAGACTGTGGTCGGGCATCCGGACAACATGGCCGGTCCAGCGGAGTTGGTGGCGGAGGACCATCGCTTCAATGCTGGTGGTCTTTGCTTCTTCCAGCACGCTGACGTTTGTCTGCTTGTCCACCCAAGACAGTCCATGTTTTGCAGACATATAGCAGGGTTGGGAGGCAAGTGCGTTTGGTGGGGAGGAGGAACAGGGCCTTCTCTGTGGTAGCCTCCCGACTCTGGAGGTCAATGCCTACCAAACCCTTCCAGTATTTTCTGTTGGTCAAGGTAGTTCTGTGTGCCAAGTTTGGTTCAATTCCATTGTTGATGGAGTTCAGAATGCTCTTTGATTGTAGGTGAACTATAAATCCCAGCAACTACAACTCCCAAATGACAAAATCATAAATTTTTTGAGTGATGGCCACTCCTTGTGTTGCGAAACGTTTTATTGCCAAATTTAGTGTGATTTTGTGCATTGATTCTTTAGTTTTTAAGGTACTCATTATGCACAGAGCATTTATATATATATATATATAGATACCATATTCACATTGCACTTATATATGTCCCTAGATTTCCCTTGTAAAAGCACATTTTTGGATCCTTGACGTAATTCAAGTTGGTATATTTAACTGGGCAGGGATACAGCAAACAATTGGAAGCAAAAATAACACCACGTCCTTGGACTTGTGATAACCGTTAAAAACCTCAAAGCTTTCAAATGGAAAGAGGTGAAAGAAGGAAAATGTGATATTTGGAAAATATGTAAAGAGGAGGGTGTTGCGTGAAGGAAAGTAACCTGGCACCTTGTCCCATGTCAGTGCCTTCTTCTCTTTTTTATTGCTCGTGAGGTCTATGGAACCACATGGAATCCCCCTTCCTTGCCGTGGCTTTTGAAAAATCCCCTTTTTTGGCTCTGGAAAATATAGCCTTCCTGGGGGGAATGAAGCACTGTGTCTGGTGACTGTTAATGTACAAGTTGCAAAAGAAGAAAGATGTGTTCCAGGCAATATTTTGGTTCTAGGTGGTCCAAAGTAGTTGAAGGACAGACTCCAAAAAGTAATTGAAGGGGAAACTCCAAAAATAGTTGAACAGGAGACTCAAAAAGTAGTTGAGACCCCAAAAATAGTTGAAGGACAGAACCCAAAAAATCATTGGAAGGACAGACCCAAAATGTAGTAGTTGAAGGGAAGACCTAAAGAGTAGTTGAAGGACAGGTCCCAAAAGTAGTTGAAGACAGACCTCAAAAGTAGTTGAAGGACAATAGTTGTAATAGTTGAAGGGGACATGCCAAAAGTAGTTGAAGGATAAACCCAAAAATAGTTGAAGGACAGATCCAAGTTGTTGATGAACAGACCCAAAATGTAGTCATTGAAGGAAGGACCCCAAAATGTAGTAGTTGAAGAGGAGGCCCAAAATGTAGTTGAAGGACAGACCCCAACCAAAATGTGGTAGTTGAAGGGCAGACCCCAAAAAATAGTTGGACAGACCCCAAAAGAAGTTGAAGAACAGACCCAAAATGTACTAGTTGAAGGGGACATGCCAAAAGTAGTTGAAGGATAGACCAAAAAATAGTTGAAGGACATACCCAAAATTTAGTCATTGAAAGACAGACCCCAAAATGTATTAGTTGAAGAGGAGACCCAAAATGTAGTTGAAGTACAGACCCAAAAAGTAGTAGCTGAAGGACAGACCCCAACCAAAATGTGGTAGTTGAAGGGCAGACCCCAAAAAATAGTTGGACAGATCCCAAAAGAAGTTGAAGAACAGACCCAAAATGTTCTAGTTGAAGGGGACATGCCAAAAGTAGTTGACCAAAAAATAGTTGAAGGACAGACCCAAACTGTAGTCATTGAAGGACAGACCCCAAAATGTAGTAGTTGAAGAGGAGGCCCAAAATGTAGTTGAAGGACAGACCCAAAATGTAGTAGCTGAAGACAGACCTCAAAAGTAGTTGAAGGACAGACCCAAAATGTAGTAGTTGAAGGGGACATGCCAAAAGTAGTTGAAGGATAGACCCAAAAATAGTTGAAGGACAGACCAGAGTAGTTGAAGAACAGACCCAAAATGTAGTCATTGAAGGACAGACCCCAAAATGTAGTAGTTGAAGAGGAGGCCCAAAATGTAGTTGAAGAACAGTCCCAAAAAGTAGTAATTGAAGGACAGACCCCAACCAAAATGTAGTAGTTGAAGGACAAACCCAAAAAACAGTTGAAGACAGACTTCAAAAGTAGTTGAAGGACAGACCCAAAATGTAGTAGTTGAAGGGGACATGCCAAAAGTAGTTGAAGGATAGACCCAAAAATAGTTGAAGGACAGATCCAAATAGTTGAAGAACAGACTCAAAATGTAGTCATTGAAGGACAGACCCCAAAATGTAGTAGTTGGAAGAGGAGACCCAAAATGTAGTAAATGAAGGATTCATTCCCAGGTAATCCTCAGAGCTTGGGATGCTTGTCTGTTCTTGAGGTGAAAAGCACAAATAAAGGTTTATTATTATTATTATTATTAATAATAATAATAATAATAATTATACTGTTTAATGTTTTTTATCTATTATGTTTTATGTATACTGGTTTGTTGGAAACCGCCTTGAGTCACCAATTGGCTGAGAAAGGCGGTATACAAATACAGTAAATAAACAAACAAACAAACAAACAAATCAAAGAATCATAGAATCAAAGAGTTGGAAGAGACCTCATGGGCCATCCAGTCCAACCCCCTGCCAAGAAGCAGGAATATTGCATTCAAATCGCCCCTGACAGATGGCCATCCAGCTTCTGTTTAAAACCTTCCAAAGAAGGAGCCTCCACCACACTCCGGGGCAGAGAGTTCCACTGCTGAACGGCTCTCACAGTCAGGAAGTTCTTCCTCATGTTCAGATGGAATCTCCTCTCTTGTAGTTTGATGGTATGGATTTCTATCCCTCCGGTGGGGAGAATGAATTCGGTTGCTGGGCTTTCTTTTATACATAACAGGGAATCAAATCGGAGGGGGAATGTTATGAATGCAGAGACCGGGAGGCAACTGGGATGCGAGCGGTATGAAAATGCCCGTTTCTTTGCAAGTTTTGCAGGCAGATGAGGCCTTGCATTTCCTCTTGGATCTTGCGCGGCTGGAGCAGTTGATGGGTCAGATTTGGAGCTGACCCTCTGGCCCATGCTGAGATGACAGAGCGCTTGCTTTGCATGCTGATGGCTGCAGGCTTCCTCTCGGCCTCCCCAGGGTTGGAAAGTATTCGATTCGCCTCGTACGGTCATCTTAGTGTGGAGCTAAAGCCAAAGGGGAAGCTGCTCCTGAATCTCCTCTGTGAGGGACGTATTGTCTCATTTAATCGCTACGATTCCATGCTATAGGAACTTGGAATTTGTAGTTTGGGGCACCAGCATCCTTTGGCAGAAGATTTTTGTAGTTTGGCCTTGTCAAACTACAGCTCCCATGACTCCATAGCATTAAACCAAATGCATTCATTCTCCAGCATAGATGCATCCCAAGGTTTCCTTTTTCTTTGCTGCGTACAACAAGGGAATCCTAAGCAGGAAGCAAGTGTAATTTGCCTAATTTGCAAAGAGTTTACTTTTTGCTGTTGCGAATTATATTCGGCAGCAAGCACGTTTGTTTGATTTCAGGGTTTTGGAAATTGGGGTGCACATTACATTTGCTGGCTTATGAGACTTGAAATGTTCCACCTGAACATCTTGATCTTAAGACCTGTTCAACAGTGGAACTCTCTGCCTCGGAGTCTGGTGAAAACACCTTCTTTGGAGGCCTTTAAACAGAGGCTGGATGGCCATCTGTCAGGAGGGCTTTAATTGTGCTTTCCCTGCCTGGCAGAATGAGGTTGAAATGGATGGCCCTACAACAACAACAACAACAACAACAACAACAACAACAAACTTTGTTTATATCCCGCCCTCTCTCCCCAGAAGGAGGAGAGATTGTATATTGCAAGCAACTTGAGTACTGGGTTGCTGTGAGTTTTCCTGGCTATCTGGCCATGTTCCAAAAGCATTCTCTCCTGACGTTTCACCCACATCTATAGCAGGCATACCCTGAGTTTATGAGGTCTCTTGAAAACTAGGCAAGTGGGGTTTATATATCTGTGGAATAATGTCCAGGGTGGGAGAAAGAACTCCTGTCTGCTTGAGGGAAGTGTGAACGTGGCAATTGGCCACCTTGATTAGCAATGAATGGCCTTGCAGCTTCAAAGCCTGCCTGCTTCCTGCCTAGGAGAATACATTCACACTTACCTCAAACAGACAAAAGCTCTTTCTCTCACCCTGGATGTTCCACAGAGATCTGAACTCCACTTGCCTAGTTTCCAATAGACCTCACAACCTGTGAAGATGCCTGACATAGATGTGGGCAAAATGTCAGGAGAGAATGCTGCTGGAACATAGCCAGACAGCCTGGAAAACTCACAGCAACCCAGTGATTCCGGCCATGAGAGCCTTCGACAACAACTTGAGTATTTGAGTGTTGGTCTGTGATTCTGGAGACTCAAACATTGCATCTACGCTCTAGATGTAACACAGTTTAGAAGAACTCAATGTAATGTAATCTGTACACACACACACACACACACACATATTTATTTTTATTTATTTATCGTGTCAGGAGCGAACCCAAACAGTTGTAATGCATTAAAAACAAACAATCAAACAGACAAGACACAAAGTTTGCAGACTTGGTATTCTATTAAATGTCCTTTGACCAGTATCTGGCCACTTGGAGTGCCTCTGGTGTTGCTGCAAGGAGGTCCTCCATTGTGCATGTGGCAGGGCTCAGGTTGTATGGCAGTAGGTGGTCAGTGGTTTGCTCTTCTCCACACTCGCATGTCGAGGATTCCACTTTGTAGCCCCATTTCTGAAGGTTGGCTCTGCATCTCGTGGTGCCGGAGCGCAGTCTGTTCAGTGCCTTCCAAGTCGCCCAGTCCTCTGTGTGCCCAGGAGGGAGTCTCTCATTTGGTATCAGCCATTGGTTGAGGTTCTGGGTTTGAGCCTGCCACTTTTGGACTCTCGCTTGCTGGGGTGTTCCAGCGAGTGTCGCTGTCGATCTTAGTAAACTATTTCTTGATTTAAGTCGTTGACGTGCTGGCTGATACCCAAACAGGGGGTGGGCCGGGGATGTCACTGCCTTGGTACTTTCACTATTGGTTGCTATTCCCCGGCGGATGTCAGGTGGTGCAATACCGGCTAAACAGTGTAATTTCTCAAGTGGTTTATCATGGCACGGACACCCCATGATAATGTGGCATGTCTCATTAAGAGCCACATCTACTGTTTTAGTGTGTTGAGATGTGTTCCACAGTGGGCATACATACTCAGCAGCAGACTTGCAAAGTGCAAGGGCAGATGTCTTCACTGTATCTAGTTGTGATCCCCAGGTTGTGCCAGTCAGCTTTCGTATGATATTTTTTCTAGCACCCACTTTTTGCTTGATATTCAGGCAGTGCTTCTTGTAGGTCAGAGCACGGTCCAGAGTGACTCCCAGGTATTTGGGTATGCTGCAATGCTCCAGTGGGATTCCTTCCCAGGTCATCCTCAGAGCTCGGGATGCTTGTCTATTCTTGAGGTGAAAAGCACATGTCTGTGTTTTAGATGGATTAGGGATCAGCTGGTTTCCCCTGTAATAGGCAGTAAGAGCACCTAGAGCTTCGGAGAGCTTCTGTTCAACCATCTCAAAGCTCCCTGCTTGGGCGGTAATGGCACGATCATCAGCATAGATGAAACTCTCTGTCCCTTCTGGCAGTGGCTGGTCATTTGTGTAGATGTTGAATATGGATGGAGCAAGCATGCTCCCCCGAGGCAGGCTGTTCTTCTGTTTCCGCCATCTGCTTCTCTGGCCCTGGAACTCAACAAAGAAGCTCCTGTTTTGTAGCAGGTTTCCTATGAGGCAAGTGAGGTGGTAGTCCTTTGTGATATTATACATTTTTCTCCAGTGGGATTATACATATATATGTCTGTATTCAAGATGTTTGTAAAGGTCTCTCTGTGTAGATAATATATACATATCTATACTAGCTGTCCCCTGCCACGCATTGCTGAGGCCCAGTGTTGATCTGGAATATAAAGTAATGAGAAAGTGTTGGTTTGTAACATATGTAATTTCTTTATGCTTGTGGGTAAATAGTATTACTTGCTGTTTCTTTACCAGTGTTGATGTGGAAATTGTCTGGTTTGCCTATTCTGGAATATGCAACATATCATTGTCCTTCTGTAGGGATCCCTTTCAAATCTATGATACTATATCTCTCTGTGTGCTAATCATATCTATATCTATGGCTGGATGGCTCTTTGTCAGGAGGGCTTTGATTACATTTCCTTCCCTGATGAAGGGAGTTGGACTGGATGGCCTTGAGTATTTTCCGTTGGTCATGGGGGTTCTGTGTGGGAAGTTTGGCCCAATTCTGACATTGGTAGGGTTCGGAACATTCTTTGATTGTAAGTGAACTATAAATCCCAGTAACTACAACTCCCAAATGTCAAGATCTATTTCCCCCAAACTCCCATCTGTGTTCATATTTGTGCATATTGAGTATCTGTGGCAAGTTTGGTCCAGATCCATCATTGTTTGAGTCCCCAGTGCTCTCTGGATGTAGGTGAACTACAACTCCCAAAGTCAGGGTCAATGCCCACCAAATCCTTCTAGTATTTTCTGTTGGTCATGGGAGCCCTGTGTGCCAAGTTTGGTTCAATTCCATTGTTGGTGGAGTTCAGAATGCTCTTGGATTGTAGGTGAACTATAAATCCCAGCAACAACTCCCAAATGACAAAATCATAATTTTTTGAGTGATGGTTACTCCTTGTGTTGTGAGACGTTTTGTTGCCAAATTTGGTGTGATTTCGTTCATTGGTTCTTTTGTTTTTAAGGTACTCATTATGCAGAGAGCATTTTTATAGATAGATAGATAGATAGATAGATAGATAGATAGATAGATAGATGTTGCATACATATATGTCTGTATTCTCCCTTTCCCTCTTTCTTTCTCTTTCTTTCTATCTATAGCGTGTACGCACATGCATGCACACACTTGAGGGTATTTATATCTATCCATTCTGGCATGTCTTTCTCCTCCGTGGCTACAAAGATTGCCGCAGACGCTGATTTCCATGACTAAACACAGGAGTCGGGGGCACTGGATGCCAAAGACCCTTCATCAGCTTCGAGGATAATAAGGGAGCTGACAGACTGGAATGTGGATAAACCCTGGCAAAATTCCTCATTCGGCTTCCACTTTGAAGAGGCTGCACCCGGCCAGGGCTTTCGGTCCCTCCTTGTTGATGGCGAAAAGCAATGCAAGCTCAGTCTGCACTGTCAAATTATAGGGCTGTTACTCCACTTTACCTGCCATAGTTCTAGCTTATGGGACCTGGGATCCGACAGCCCCGTTAGCAACATATAAGTAGGTTTTTTGTGTGCAAAATATAGCCAGAGATCGTAATATAAAAACAAGACATGTCTCCGTCCTACTTGGGTGGTCCTGTTTCCAGTTGTTTGGGTGGGAAACGGCAGAGATAAACACAGCCGCTGCAAACGTTTCCAGGGTTTGACCTTCCAGTTTCAAGCTCTGGCTTGAGAACCAGATGTTCTGAATGGGAAGGAGGGGAAAATATATAATTTTAGGACTACAAGGACCAGCGTCCCCCCATTCAGCCTGGCTAGAATGTGGCATGCCGGGTCACAGAGGCGGCCCTAGGTAATTTTCAACGGTAAGCAAACAGTATTTTGGCACACTCACACCCCCCCCCAACAAATCATTGATATATATTTTCTGTTTGTCGTGGGAGTTCTGTGTGCCATATTTGGTTAAATTCCATCATTGGTGGAGTTCAGAATGCTCTTTGATTGTAGTTGAACTGTACATCCCAGTAACTACACTTTCCGCACTTGCTCCCTTGCCTGGCCCGCTTTGGGTCCGGAGGCGTGCCTGAAGACCCCGGCGTGTGCACCAAAAGTCACCTCTTCTCCTGACTTTTTCCTCAGCCATTGGGACCGAGAGAGAGAGAGAGAGAGAAAGAGAGGTGGAGATGCCCACCTTTCATGAAGGTAGGCGCAAAAACAAAGGAGGGAGTGGAGGTGGGAGATACCTCCAGCCAGAGGGGCTGTCTCTCTCTCTCTTGGTCTTTGATGAGTTGATTCAGCAAATTGTTTGCTCTGGGATGAGGTGTTGGCCCCCAGAACCAACATGGCCAACCTTCTGGGAGTGATAGTACACCCAACCCATCTTATAGATTGGATTGTTTTTAGAGTTAGAGATAAAGCGGGGATAGAAATATTATTATTATTACTAGCCGTCCCCTGCCACACGTTGCTGTGGCCCATTCTCGTGGTCATGGGGGTTCTGTGTGGGAGGTTTGGCCCAATTCTCTCGTTGCTGGGGTTCAGAATGCTCTGTGATTGTAGTTGAACTATAAATCCCAGCAACTACAACTCCCAAATGTCAAGGTCTATTTTCCCCAAACTCCACCAGTGTTCACATTTGGGCATATTGAGTATTCGTAGGATGTAGGTGAACTACAACTCCAAAACCAAGGACAGTGCCCACCACACCTTTCGAGTTTTTTCTGTTGGTCATGGGAGCCCTGTGTGCTAAGTTTGGCCCAATTCCATCATTGGTGGAGTTCAGAATGCTCTTTGATTGTAGGTGAACTATAAATCCCACCAACGACAATTCCCAAATGACAATATTTTTTTTTTAGTGGAGGACATACATTGGGTTGGTAGGTATCTTTCGTCCAAATTTGGTGTCAATTCCCCCAGTGGTTTTTGAGTTCTGATGGTATCACAAACGAACATTACATTTTTATTTATATAGATAAACAACAATAATAGAAATAACTAGCGGTACCCTGCCACGCGTTGCTGTGGCCCAGTCTGGTGATCTGGAAAATAAAGTAATGAGAAAGTGTTGATTTCTAATATATGTAATTCCTTTCTGCTTGTGGGTAAACAATATTTCTTACTGTTTCTTTGCCAGTGTTTTATGTGGAGATTGTCTGGTTTGCCTACTCTGGAACATGCAACATAGGGGTCCCTTTAGGGGTCCCTTTCAACTCTTTGATACTGCATCTGTCATATACATATGTGTGCGTGTGTGTGAATGGCTGGATGGCCCTTTGTCATGAGGGCTTTGATTATGTTTTCTTGCCCTGGTGAAGGGAGTTGGACTGGATAGCCTTAAGGCAGCATTTCTCAACCTGGGAAGTCAAGACCGGGGGGTGGGGGGGGGGGTCACCAAAGACCACCAGAAAACACAGCATTTTCTGTTGGTTATGGGGGTTCTGTGTGGTATGTTTGGCCCAATTCCATCGTTGGTGGGGTTCGGAATGCTCTTTGATTGTAGATGAACTATACATCCTAGTAACTACAAATTCTAAATGTCAAGGTCTGTTTTCCCCCAACTCCACCTCTGTTCACATTTGGGCATATTGAGCATTCCTGTCAAGTTTGGTCCAGATCCATCACTGTTTGAGTCCACAGTGTTCTCTGGATGGAGGTGAACTACAATTCCAAAATTCAAGGTCAATGCCCACCAAATCCTTCTAGTGTTTTCTGTTGGTCAGGGGAATCCTGTGTGCCAAATTTGGTTCAATTCCATAGTTGGTGGAGTTCAGAATGCTCTTTGATTGTAGGTGAACTATAAATCCCACCAACGACAATTCCCAAATGACAATATTTTTTTTCCAGTGGAGGACATACATTGGGTTGTTAGGTATCTTGTGTCCAAATTTGGTGTCAATTCGGTGTCTGGTCCGGTAACACTGAGCGATCTGTGTGCCGGAGTCGGGCTCTGCTCTGTGCCCTTCAGCCCACAGTGTTCTCTGGATGGAGGTGAACTACAATTCCAAAATTCAAGGTCAATGCTCACCAAATCCTTCTAGTGTTTTCTGTTGGTCAGGGGAATCCTGTGTGCCAAGTTTGGTTCAATTCCATAGTTGGTGGAGTTCAGAATGCTCTTTGATTGTAGGTGAACTATAAATCCCACCAATGACAACTCCCAAATGACAATATATATATATTTTAGTGGAGGACATACATTGGGTTGTTAGGTATCTTGTGTCCAAATTTGGTGTCAATTCCCCCAGTGGTTTTTGAGTTTTGATGATATCACAAACGAACATTACATTTTTATTTATATAGATAAACAACAATAATGGAAATAATAATAGAAATAATAATAATAGAAACAATAATAATAGAAACAACAACAACAATATAAATAATAATATAAATAACAATCATCATAATAGAAATAATAAAAATAGAAATAATGATAATAATAATAGTAACAACAACAACAACAATATCCCCAGGCTCAACCTGTGATAGCTTTTAGGAGCTTCTGCCTATTTGGGAGTAAATGCATACCATTCCAGGTGTGCAGTTCCCATGTGCAAACACCTTGGAATGAAGACCTGTTGGGACAAGTGTCTAGAGTTCCCCTCTTCCTCTCCCCACTAGGAATATATATGTATATGTATATATTTTGCTTGTTTCGTGCAGAAGTGACCTGGGGCCTTTTCACAGCAACGATTTCACGGTCCTGGCTTCATCCAACGGAGGGAGGGCTGGGATTTACTGTTTAGGGACGGAAGCCGAAACGTCTCGGCCGGAACCCTTCGTTAATGTCTCCCCTGTAGCCATAAAGGCCATGTAGTCTGACTGTTCTGGTACAGCTGTACCAGGAGCTCCAATTTTGTTTGCTTTCATTGAATGTTTGTTTCCAGTCCTAAGTTTCAGGGACTCTGCAGATTAGGTGGCTTCTTTTGGCTGCAGTCATAGGGCAAGCCACCTAGAATCATAGAATCAAAGAGTTGGAAGAGACCTCATGGGCCATCCAGTCCAACCCCCTGCCAAGAAGCAGGAATATTGCATTCAAATCATCCCTGACAGATGGCCATCCGGCCTCTGTTTAAAAGCTTCCAAAGAAGGGGACTCTACCACACTCCGGGGCAGAGAGTTCCACTGCTGAACGGCTCTCACAGTCAGGAAGTTCTTCCTCATGTTCAGATGGAATCTCCTCTCTTGTAGTTTGAAGCCATTGTTCCGCGTCCTAGTCTCCAGGGAAGCAGAAAACAAGCTTGCTCCCTCCTCCCTGTGGCTTCCTCTCACATATTTATACATGGCTATCATATCCCCTCTCAGCCTTCTCTTCTTCAGGCTAAACATGCCCAGCTCTTTAAGCCGCTCTTCATAGGGCTTGTTCTCCAGACCCTTGATCATTTTAGTCACCCTCTGTAACTGTAAAGGCATTGAATGTTTGCCTATGTGTGAGCCCCCTAATGTATTATGATTATTTTTGTTTCTCCAGCCCTCTTTCGCCTTCCTCCCCATGTGGATGCAGGTAGGCAGGAAAAGGAGCATTGGGCGAATATAGAAAGAAGTTTTGTTGTTAAGGATATGTCACCTGAGCTATGCCTATACATACATATATACAATATATTCCGGAGGGAATATGATCGCACCTTTTGTTGTCAACCATTTGGACACGAGCCTTCTCTTCTTCAGGCTAAACATGCCCAGCTCCTTAAGCTGCTCCTCATAGGGCTTGTTCTCCAGACCCTTGATCATTTGAGTCGCTCTCCTCTGGACACATTCCAGCTTGTCAATATCTCTCTTCAATTGTGGTGCCCAGAATTGGACACAATATTCCAGGTGTGGTCTAACCAAAGCGGAATAGTGGGGTAGCATTACTTCCCTAGATCTAGACACTAGGCTCCTATTGATGCAGGCCAAAATCCCATTGGCTTTTTTTGCCGCCACATCACATTGTTGGCTCATGTTTAACTTGTTGTCCACGAGGACTCCAAGACCTGCCCATCATCATTAAGTTTTGGTCCCGCCCTTTGCTCAGGCCAATTGGGAAGGGAAGGGAGCCATTTTTTAGTTAGTGTCAGCAAGGTAAGCTTATGTATAGGATATGTGCAAGGTTCCCCTGTACAAAAGCTTCAATCTTTAAGAATTTCCAGGAAAACAGCCCTAAAGAGTCTTAAAGACCAAAGAACTCCAGTTGGAGAACATCTACTGCCTTGCTAGTAGGTCCACTCGGCGTTCGAGAAGCAGTTCGACCCGGTAGCGGAGCCCACATCAGTAAGGGTTAGATTACAGTCAGTCTGGGAGAAGTTAGAAAGGGATTTTCCTTTAAAAAAGAAGTTATTGAAGACAGTTGCCTGTCCTTCGCGGGCAAGTTTAGGAATTCACCAGTTGCCTAAAAGCTTGGAATCATTTGCTTAACTTTTCTGAAGACAAGAGAAGTTTCTGTTTGATTGTTCATTAATAAAAGACTTTGTTGTACTTCTCAAGCCATCTAAAGACTGTTTGTGGTCGAAACCTCTGAGAACTTCTCTTTAGGCCCCCTGGCTTCCCGCTGGGCAAAGGTTGCACATCCTATTTAAAGGCAATTATTCACAGGCCCAGCGCGCGACTGAACACTGACCCTGTTCTGCCAGGTGGGAGTACACAATCGAAGCATTCCCAACAGATGCCCATGCAATCTCTCTTTGAAAACCTCCCAAGATAGAAGAGCCCACCATCCTTTTATGCAATCTGTTCCTTTGCCAATCCTGGGAGGCATTGATGTACGATTGGCGGGAATGTATTTACGACGGAAGAATTCTTTGGCTCAGCACTAAGATCACAGTATGACGTGAATCTCATGCGCACCCTAATTTTGGCAAGGACGTTTAGCCCCAAAAGATGAGCGCTCTATTCGAGTAAACAGGATATTTGGTGCATGATCACACTCCAAGCAAGACAAGCTACCCAGTTTGAGCATGAGAATCGTTTGGCCATCATGCTCTCCAGGTCTGCAATATATGAACACTGTGCCGTTGTTTGCCGTCCGCTTGGCTTCGTTTTTGGAGCAGACAGGTTGGTCTCCTTGGAGCGCTCGTCCCTTTCCCAGCTGAAATGCGTGCGTTTCTGACCATTGGGAATTGAATCCGTCTTTCCTCCCGACAGAGGTTGCATTATGCGCCGTCTGGTCCGGTAACACTGAGCGATCTGTGAGCCGGAGTCGGGCTCTGCTCTGTGCCCTTCAGCCCAGGCCTTGTTTGGCATGATCTGGTTTCTGTCCATCATGAAATGAGCGCACTTAGACCCTTTGGAGAAACACCTTAACAGTTTGGGACATTCTTTGATACCTATGGCTCTATGTGCTGCGATCCTGTATGCAAACTATAGAATTTAATGCAGTCTGATACCGACTTAACTGGCATGGTTCAATTGTAAGGAGTCCTCAGAGTTGTAGTTTGCATCAGCACTCTTGGAAAGAGAAGATTAAAGACCTCGTGAAACTATAACATGCATGGTAGATTTTTTTTTCGTGTCAGGTGCGACTTGAGAAAATGCAAGTTGCTTCTGGTGTGAGAGAATTGGCTGTCTGCAAGGACATTACCCAGGGGACACCTGGATGTTTTACCAACCTGTGGGAGACCTCTCTCATGTCCCCGCATGGGAAGCTGGAGCTGACATACAGGACCCTCTCAGATAGAAAATAATAATAATAATAATAATAATAATAATAATAATAATATTTCTTACCTGCCTCTCAGGTAATATATTATTATTATTATTATTATTATTATTATTATTAGACAGAATACGACAATAATAATATAATAATTGCATTTCTTACCTGCATCTCAGGTAATAATAATAATAATATTTCTTACCTGCCTCTCAGGTAGTAATAATAATAATAATATTACTATTTCTTACTTGCCTCTCAGGTAATACATTATTATTATTATTATTATTATTATTATTATTATTATTATTATTAGACAGAATACGACAATAATAATATAATAATTGCATTTCTTACCTGCATCTCAGGTAATAATAATAATAATATTTCTTACCTGCCTCTCAGGTAGTAATAATAATAATAATATTACTATTTCTTACTTGCCTCTCAGGTAATACATTATTATTATTATTATTAGACAGAATAAGACAATAATAATATAATAATGTTATTTCTTACCTTCCTCTCAGGTGGTAATAATAATAATTGTATTTCTTACCTGCCCCTCAGGTAATACTACTACTACTAATAATAATATTACTATTTCTTACCTGCCTCTCAGGTAATACATTATTATTATTATTATTAGACAGAATATGACAATAATAATATAATAATGTTATTTCTTACCTGCCTCTCAGGTGGTGGTAATAATAATAATAATTGTTTTTCTTACCTGCCTCTCAGGTAATACATTATTATTATTATTATCATTATTAGACAGAATACGACAATAATAATATAATAATGCTATTTTTACCTGCCTCTCAGGTGGTGGTGGTAATAATAACAATAATAATTGTATTTCTTACCTGCCTCTCGGGTAATAATAATAATAATAATAATAATAATGTTATTTCTTACCCTCCTTGAGAGGTATTAATAATCATACAATAATAATAATAATTTTATTTCTTACCTGCCTCTCAGGTAATAATAATAATAATAATAATAATAATATTTCTTACCTGCCTCTCAGGTAATAATAACAATAATAATAATAATAATACTATTTCTTACCTGCCTCTCAGGTAATACATTATTATTATTATTATTATTATTATTATTATTAGACAGAATACGACAATAATAATATAATGTTATTTCTTACCTGCTTCTCAGGTAGTGGTAATAATAATAATAATAATAATAATATGTTATTTCTTATCTGCCTCTCAGGTGGTGGTAGTAATAATAATAATAATAATACTATTTCTTACCTGCCTCTCAGGTAATACATTATTATTATTATTATTATTATTATTATTATTATTAGACAGAATACGACAATAATAATATAATAATGCTATTTTTACCTGCCTCTCAGGTGGTGGTGGTAATAATAATAATAATAATTGTATTTCTTACCTGCCTCTCAGGCAATATTTATTTATTTATTTATTATTAACTTTATTTGTACCCCGCTACCATCTCCCCAAGGGACTCGGTGCAGCTTACATGAGGCCGAGCCAAACACAACAATGCAAGCAATAAAACAACAATACAAGCAATTAAAAAAAAACATAGACAATAAGATAAACAGCATTATCAATGAAACAACACACAATGAAAAAACAGAGGGGAGGCCAAATGTAAAGTTAAACTTTGAAATATGCTGATAATCAGATTTTGTTATTATTTGAGAACCAACCTGGACACAGCTTATTATTTGAGAACACAGAAATGCTGGACCACACGAACAACCACCATGTCAGGCTACACAGAGAAGCCATTGAAATCCACAAGCATGTGGACAATTTCAACAGAAAGGAGGAAACCATGAAGATGAACAAAATCTGGCTACCAGTATTAAAAAAAACTCTAAAATTACAACAAAACAACAGAGGGAAAACCATCAGGGACAGCTAATCACCTCTCAACAAAAGATTGCTCCAGGCACTGCCAGGCTATCAAATGCTAATCAAGGTGGTCAGTTGAAACATTCATACCTAGCTCCAGCAGACAAGAGTCCTTTGTCCCACCCTGGTCTTTCCAGAGATATATAAACCCACTTCCCTAGTTCCAATAGACCTCACTACCTCGATTTTTTTTTGTCGTGTCAGGAGTGACTTGAGAAACTGCAAGTCATTTCTGGTGTGAGAGAATTGGCCGTCTGCAAGGACGTTGCCCACAGGACGCCCGGATGAACCTTGCTCTTCCGCTGCGCTTTTGATGAATAGGTTTACATTCTCACACTATTGCTTAGCCCCACTGGAAGAGGCCCCCAAAGGGCATCTAGTCCAGCCTCCTTCAGCCAAGCACTATCAAAGCACCTCCTAATGCCCAGGTTTATTTCTTTTGCGAAGTTTGGCAATAAATTAGGAAAGCCCCTACCTTAGAAACCTTTAAAAAGGACCTTAAAACCTGGCTCGTCCGCTGCGCTTTTGATGAATAGGTTTACATTCCCACACTATTGCTTTGCCCCAACGTTTTGTCATTCCCCCTTTGTGGGAAGGCAATGCCAGGCCAACAAATGCTAATCAAGGTGGTCAGTTGAAACATTCACACCCAGCTCCAACAGACAAGAGTTCTTTGCCTCACCCTAGTCATTCCACAGATATATAAACCCATTTTCCTAGTTCCAACAGACCTCACTACCTCTGAGGATGCTTGCCATAGATGCAGGCGAAACGTCAGGGGAGAATGCCTCTAGAACATGGCCATATAGCCCGAAAAAACCTACAACAACCCAAAGGAGCTCAACTCTGCCATTAGGTTCAGGAAGTCGGCCGAGGAAGGAATCACCTAGTTAAGCATAACTTTGAAGTTTCTCATTTGCTTCTGGTTTGAGAATTCAGTATTCAGTAGCGTGTGCTTAGATCAGGTATGGGCAAACTTCAACCCTCCAGGTGTTTTGGACTGCAACTCCCATAATTCATAACAGTCAGTAGGCTGTTAGGGATTGTGGGAGTTGCAGTTCAAAACACCTGGAGGGCCGAAGTTTGCCCGTGTCTGGTTTACATGGACCAGTTTTGATATTTAGCAATGTGTCTATGTGCAGAGGTATAAGAGCAGAAGCTTCTGCAGCTGTGATAATTCACCTTTTTCAAAAACCGCCTGCTGCTTTTAGCAAAACCAGGCGCAAGGTTTAGTTTATGACCAAGACTCAGAAGGTCATGAGAGTCCAGCTGGTTCCTTCTCCCGCCTCTCTTTTTCGCGAAAGGAAATGAATGTCTCAAAATGAACACAGCCTCGGAAATATATATATACGTTTATGTAGCCGGTCCCACGGAATGTGTCTTGGAAGGAACCCGTTTGGTGCCTCAAGGATGCTTTTGGGAGCGCCGATCCGTGGCGTTTAGGACTAGCAACTTTAGGATGGGTTTGGCTTCCAAGGTGTTGGAGAGGACTTTTCAAAGTTCAGACTCAAAGCCACCACGTGGATGATTCAATGCTATGCCATCTTGGGGGGTTTGTAGTTTTCCATAGACTTTTCCGTGGCAAACAGTACTGGCACCTCACCAAACCAAAACTCCTAGGATGCCCAAGCAATGAGCCATGGCAGTTCAAGCGGAGTCAAACAGGATTAATTTTGCACTATAGATGCACCTGGACAGTTTTGTGTGTGTGTGTGTAAGGAGCAACTTGAGAAACTGCAAGTCACTTCCGGTGTGAGAGAATTGGCCGTCTGGAAGGACGTTGCCCAGGTGATGGCAGGATGTTTTGATGTTTTTACCATCTTCCAGATGTGGTGTCTTGGCGGTGGGTATTTGTGTAGAGTTTGGTCCAGATCCATCATTGTTTGAGTCCTCAGTGTTCTCTGGATGTAAAAGGTAAAGGTAGTCCCCCTGACATTAAGTCCAGTCATGTCTGACTCTGGGGTGTGGTGCTCATCTCCATTTCTAAGCCGAAGAGCCAGCGTTGTCCGTAGACACCTCCAAGGTCATGTGCCCAGCATGACTGCATGGAGCGCCGTTACCTTCCAGCCGGAGCGGTACTTATTGATCTACTCACATTTGCATGTTTTCGAACTGCTAGGTTGGCAGAAGCTAGGGCTGACAGCGGAAGCTCACGCCGCTCCCCGAAATCGAACCTGCGACCTTTTGATCAACAAGCTCAGCAGCTCAGTGCTTTAACCTACTGCGCCACCGGGGGGCCCTGCATCTCTGGATGTAGGTGAACTACAACTCCCAAACTCAAGGTCCAAGCCCTCCAAATCCTTCCAATATTTTCTGTTGGTCATGGGAGAACTGTGTGCCAAGTTTGTTTCAATTCCATTGGTGGTGTTCAGAATGCTCTTTGATTGTAGGTGAATTATAAATCCCAGCAACTACAACTCCCAAATGACAAAATCGATTTTTTTTGAGTGAAGGACATACATTGGGTTGTTGGGTGTCTTGTGTTCAAATTTGTTGTCAATTCGTCCAGTGGTTTTTGAGTTCTGTTAATCCCACAAACGAACATTACATTTTTATTTATATAGAGCAGTGTTTCTCAGCCTTCCTAATGACACGACCTTTTAATACAGTTCTTCATGTTGTGGTGACCCCCAACTATAAATTTATTTTTGTTGTGACTTCATAATTGAAATTTTGCTACTGTTATTAATCATTATGTAAATCTCTGATATGCAGGATGAATTTTCATTTACTGGACCAAATTTGGCACAAATACCCGATACGCCCACATGTGGGGTTAGCGGGAGTGATTTTGTCATTCGGGAGTTGTATTTGCTGGGATTTATAGTTAACCTACAATCAAAGAGCATTCTGAACTCCACCAGTGATGGAACTGAACCAGACTTGGCCACACAGAACTCCCATGAGCAATAGAAAATACTGGAAGAATTTGGTGGGCATTGACCTTGAGTTTGGGAGTTGTAGTTCACCTACACTCAAAGAGCACTGTGGACTCAAAACAATGATGAATCTGGACCAAACTTGGCACAAATACTCAATATGCCCAAATGTGAACACCGGTGGAGTTTGTGGAAAATAGATCTTGACATTTGGGAGTTGTAGTTGCTGTAATTGCTGGGATTTATAGTTCATCTACAATCAAAGAGCATTCTGAACCCCACCAATGACAGAATTGGGCCAAACCTCCCACACAGAACCCCCATGACCAACAGAAAATACTGTGTTTTCTGATTGTCTTTGGCAACCCCTCTGACACCCCCTCATGAGCCCCCCAGGGGTCCCGACCCCCAGGTTGAGAAACACTGATATATAGTATTCTAAGATACTGTATATAATATACTGTTAAATCTAAGATGCATTTTTCCTATATATGTACACCTGTATATTGTGTGTGTGTGTGTGTGTATGTGTGTGTGTGTGTGTGTGTATGTGTGTATATATATATATATATATATATATATATATACACACACACACACACACACACACATATATTAGATGCATTTTTCCCCTTACATAAACATCTCCAAAAATGGGGTGCATCTTAGAACTGCCGGTGTATCCAATACCTTTTTATTGTCGTTACTTAAATGAGCTTTGTGTATATGTGTGATATATATACAGAGAGGGCAGCGGGATAGGAGAGACAATTACAGCTTTAGCAAAGTTTAGCAAAGGGTTACTGGTTTTACAAGTGACTATAAGAACCACCAATTAATAAACCAGTTGGATCTCCCATTGTGCCTCTCCCAACTTTTGAGTAATATAAAATACTAGCCGTCCCCTGCCACGCATTGCTGTGGACCACAAGGGGGTTCTGTGTGGGAGGTTTAGCCCAATTCTATCGTTAGCGGGGTTCAGAATGCTCTGTGATTGTAGGTGAACTATAAATCCCAGCAACTACAACTCCCAAATGTTAAGATTCTATTTTCCCCAAACTTTACCAGTGTTCACATTTGGGCATATTGAGTATGAATGTAGAGTTTGCTCCAGATCCATCATTGTTTGAGTCCACAGTGATCTCTGGATGTAGGTGAACTACAACTCCAAAACCAAAGGACACTGTCCACCAAACCCTTCCAGGATTTTCTGTTGGTCATTGGAGAACTTGGTTCAATTCCATCATTGGTGGGGTTCCGAATGCTCTTTGATTGCAAGTGAACTACAAATCTCGGAAACTACAACTCCCAAATGACAAAATCGATTTTTGAGTGAAGGACATACATTGGGTTGTTAGGTGTCTTGTGTCCAAATTTGGTGTCAATTTGCCCAGTGGTTTTTGAGTTCTGTTAATCCCACAAACGAACATTACGTTTTTATTTATACTAGCTGTGCCCTATAGTAAGAATTTTCGAAGTAGAGGTAGATATCTGGACTATTCCTTCCCCCCTTTTTCTTCCCCTACCCCTTTCTCTCCTTTCTTCCTTCTCTGCCTCTTTTTTCATTCCTTCTTTGGCTCTTTGGTTTCATCCTTTCCTTCCTTCCCTTCCCCTTTCTCTACTCCTTCCTTTGTCTCATTTCTTCCCTCCCTGTTTCCTTCCTTCTTTCACTTTTTATTTCCTTTTTCCTTCCTTCCTTCCTTCCTTCCTTCCTTCCTTCCTTCCTTCTTTACCTTTTTCCTGCCTTTCCTCCCCTTTTTCTTTCTTTTCCACTTTTTATTCTTCCTTCTGTACCTCTTTCTTCCCTTCCTTCTCTCCCTTCCTTCCCTCTTTCCTTCCCTCCTTCCTTCTTTCCCTCCCTCCTTCTCTCTTTCCTTCCTTCCCCTTTCCCTCCTACATTCCTTCCTTTCTTTCCCTCCCTCCTTTCTTCTCTCCTTCCTTCCTGCCCTCCCGCAATACTATGGTAGAGTCCCTTCTCATTTTATTCTATGAGTCTATTTAATATAGGAATATTTTTAATTCAAAGGTATTTTTGTGGGTTTTTTTTTCCAGTGATGGTCACTCCTTGGATTGTGAGGAGTGTTGTTGCCAAATTTTGGGTCATTTGGCCCAGTAGTTTTTTTGTTTTTAAGTTACTCATTACGCACAGAGCATTTTTGGCCACGGTGGTACGCGCTCTGGTCACATCCCGCCTTGACTACTGCAACGCTCTCTACGTGGGGCTGCCCTTGAAGACGGCCCGGAAGCTTCAGCTAGTCCAGCGCGCGGCAGCCATGTTACTAACGGGAGTGGGACGGAGGGAGCACACAACGCCCTTGTTGTTCCAGCTCCATTGGCTGCCGATTTGCTACCGGGCCCAATTTAAGGTGCTGGTGTTGGCCTACAAAGCCCTAAACGGCTCCGGCCCAAAATACCTTTCGGACCGCATCTCGGCCTATGAGCCCACGAGGGCCTTGAGATCGTCTGGGGAGGCCCTTCTCTTGATCCCGCCTGCCTCACAGGCACGTCTGGCGGGGACGAGAGAGAGGGCCTTCTCGGTGGTGGCCCCCCGGCTGTGGAACACTCTCCCTGTAGACATCAGGCAGGCGCCCTCCCTTATGTCTTTCCGTAAGAGCCTAAAGACATGGCTATTTGAGAAGGCATTTAACCAGTGCTAAAATAATCAGCAATGACGACTGGAACGGAATACGGATTACGAGATTGGTTATGATTCTACGTTGAGACGGAGCGGATTGTTTAGTGTAATTATATTGTTGTTGAATTGTTGATATGTTGATATTTCGTTATTGTTTTTTTGTAAATTGCCTTTTATATGTTGTACACCGCCGTGAGTCGCCCTAGGGCTGAGAATGGCGGTCAACAAATGCAGCAAATAAATAAATAAATAAATAAATAGAGATAGATTCTGACTTTTTCATGTTATTTTATGATATTGGTGGGGAAGGAGACTGGAACTGTGTCCTCCACATATGAAGTGGGGAGAAGGATTTCGGAGGGAGGGAACCCAGGGTCCGGGTCGTAACCTTTTCTTTTTTGTGTAAAGGGGGCTTCCTTTGCCAAAGAGGCCCGTTGATTGCATTGGGGAGGGATTAAGCCTCTGGGAGAAGGCAACGATGGGGAGAACTTAAGGCGACCCGAAGGGACCCCCTTTACAAAGCTATGCGCGGAATGTGGCTTTTAAGGCCATTGACCATTAAACTAGGGAAAAAATGCTTTATTTCTAATGTCATCTTTTTCAAAAAGGTCAGGGGTCTTCCAAGGGGGGAGTTCCATCCAAAAAGATGGCATTTTTAAAAGAAGATTTATCTCAGTTGACAAAAGGGTATGTCTACACTATAGAATTGCTGCAGCGTTGCATCATTTTATTTGAGCGAGCTTAATGCAATGCAATCATGGGAGTTGTAGTTTGACAGTCCTGGACCCTTTCTGGGTGCATCTACACTGGAGAATGGATGCAGTTTGATACCACTTCAAATGACACAGCTCAATGCGATGCAGCCTTGGGATTTGTAGTTTGGACCTTGCAAAACTACAACACCCAGGATCCCCCTCATTTTAGTTGAGTGATATTTAATGCAATGCAATCCTGGGAATTATAGTTTGACAGTCCTGGGTGCCCTTTCTGGGTGCATCTTCATTGGAGAATGGATGCAGTTTGATACCACTTCAAATGACACAGCTCAATGCGATGCAGCTTTGGGATTTGTAGTTTGGACCTTGCAAAACTACAACACCCAGGATCCCCCTCATTTTAGTTGAGTGATATTTAATGCAATGCAATCCTGGGAATTATAGTTTGACAGTCCTGGGTGCCCTTTCTGGGTGCATCTTCATTGGAGAATGGATGCAGTTTGATACCACTTCAAATGACACAGCTCAATGCGATGCAGCCTTGGGATTTGTAGTTTGGACCTTGCAAAACTACAACACCCAGGATCCCCCTCATTTTAGTTGAGTGATATTTAATGCAATGCAATCCTGGGAGTTGTAGTTTGACAGTCCTGGGTGCATCTACACTGGAGAATGGATGCAGTTTGATACCACTTCAAATGACACAGCTCAGTGCGATGCAGCCTTGGGATTTGTAGTTTGGACCTTGCAAAACTACAGCACCCAGGATCCCCCATAGCATTGAATGGCAGTTAACGTGGTGTCAAGTTATATCAGTTCTACAGTGTAGATGCATCCTTTGTGAACCAAATCATGTTTGTGCTTAATATTTGGGGAGGATGGGAGAAAAACAGTTTTCTTTATGAGATGATGGTACAGTATTATTATTATTATTATTATTATTAAAAGTAGTAATATGATAATAATAATTATTATTCTTAACTAGGTATTGCAATTACTATATTATTATTATTATTGTTATTATTATTATTTACTATGTTTTAGTATTACAATATTATTATTATTATTATTATTACTATTATTTACTATGTATTACTATTACTGTATTATTATCATATTACTACTTTTAGTTACATTAATAATAATAATAATAATAATAATATAATAATAATAATAATAGTAATTCCTACCATGATTCCTTGGCATTGAATCACAAATTGGTGAATCGACTGCATTGATTCCAAATAATAATAATAATAATAATAATAATAATAATAATAATTGCAAAAGATATATGCATAAGATGAAAACACAATTACATCACCTATATCAGGGGTCCTCAAACTGTTTAAACAGAGGGCCAGGTCACAGTCCCTCAAATTGTTGGAGGGCCAGATTATAATTTGAAAAAAAAAAACATGAATGAATTCCTATGCACACTGCACATATCTTATTTGTGGTTATTTTTATTTGTCGTGTCAGAACAGAACAAAGCAAACAAACAAACAGACAAAATACTAAACTCGTGAGTTTGGTAGTTGGTTAAATGTCCTTTGACCAGTATCTGGTCACTTGGAGTGCTTCCGGTGTTGCTGCAAGAAGGTCCTCCATTGTGCATGTGGCAGGGCTCAGGTTGCATTGCAGCAGGTGGTCAGTGGTTTGCTCCTCTCCACACTCGCATGTCGTGGATTCCACTTTGTTGCCCCATTTCTGAAGGTTGGCTCTGCATCTCGTGGTGCCAGAGCGCAGTCTGTTCAGCGCCTTCCAAGTCGCCCAGTCCTCTGTGTGCCCTCTGTGTAGTCTCTCATTTGGTATCAGCCATTGGTTGAGGTTCTGGGTTTGAGCCTGCCACTTTTGGACTCTCGCTTGCTGAGGTGTTCCAGCGAGTGTCTCTGTAGATCTTAGAAAACTATTTCTTGATTTAGACGTGCTGGCTGATACCCAAACAGAGAATGAGCTGGAGATGTCTCTGCCTTGGTCCTTCACTATTCGCTGCTACTTCCCGGTGGATGTCAGATGGTGCAATACTGGCTAAGCAGTGTAATTTCTCTAGTGGTGTAGGGCGCAGACACCCCGTGATAATGCGGCATGTCTCATTAAGAGCCACATCCACTGTTTTAACATGGTGAGATGTGTTCCACACTGGGCATGCATACTCAGCAGCAGAGTAGCATAGCGCAAGGACAGATGTCTTCACTGTGTCTGGTTGTGACCCCCAGGTTGTGCCAGTCAGCTTTCGTATGATATTGTTTCTAGCACCCACCTTTTGCTTGATGTTCAGACAGTGCTTCTTGTATGTCAGGGCACAGTCCAGAGTGACTCCCAGTTATTTGGATGCGCTACAATGCTCCAGTGGGATTCCTTCCCAGCTCATCCTCAGAGCTCGGGGTGCTTGTCTGTTCTTGAGATGAAAATAATATAGTAATAGTAGGTAAAGGTAAAGGTAGTCCCCTGACATTAAGTCCAGTCATGTCTGACTCTGGGGTGTGGTGCTCATCTCCATTTCTAAGCCGAAGAGCCAGCGTTGTCTGTAGACACCTCCAAGGTCATGTGGCCGGCATGACTGCATGGAGCGCCGTGGCATGTTTTCGAACTGCTAGGTTGGCAGAATAGTAATAGTAATACATAGTAAATAATAATAGTAATAATGATAATATTGTAATACTAAAACATAGTAAATAATAGCTAATTTTTTTTTGTTCGTGTCAGGAGCGACTTGAGAAACTGCAAGTCGCTTCTGGTGTGAGAGGAGAATAATAATAATAATAATAATAATAATAATAATAATATAATGATACATTAATAAAATGATGATGATGATGATGATGATGATCAGGCATGGACATACTTCGGCCCTCCGGGTGTTTTGGACTCCCAACTATTGGCTGTTAGGAATTGTGGGAGTTGAAGTCCAAAACACCCGGAGGGCCGAAGTTTGCCCATCCCTGATGCACCCTAATTAGATATCGGTTCTATAAATGGGGCCAATTCCAATGGAAACGTATCCATGTGCCACACCAAGCTCTAGGTTTTCTGAATTGAATTCACCTGACCCGTCTTGTGTCTTTTGAATTGCCCCTTTTCTTTTGCTCCCCTCTAACGGGCCCCCTTTTCCTTTGGTGCAAGACGTTAATTAGCAATAATAAGGCAAGCCCTAATATCTCTTGATAAGGAAGCTGCAAGTCTAGTGTGAAATCGGATTAGCCGGGGCTCCTTTATGTCGCCGGTTTGGAGGAAGTCGTCAACGGAGGAGGAGGAGGAAGGTCCAAACGCATTTGACGGATTGCAGTCCCAAAAGGGAAGAAAGCAGGAAGGAAGGATGGACAGCGGCCTTGGGGCCAAAGGTTGTGACCTGTCCCGTCTATCGGTCTGGCCAACAGACTAGTCCGTTTGCACTCTGTGCATGCTCCGCCGAGGTGCCCGCATCTCCCTTTACCTCCCTTCGTTGTGCAAAATTTTGAAAGGGATTTTCCCAAGTTGCGGAATTTACTTGTTCGTGCTTTGAGACTTCGGACTAAAAGCCAGAGCGGGGTCGCCGCCTGCTAAAGTGCGTTTGCCTCCGAATCTTATTACCCTCCTCTAGATCAGTTTTCCAAACGTTTTGTGTTGGTGACAAAGCGTTATCTGACCTGCACTGTTTCGCGACACAGTCGTTCAGTTTTAAGGGCAAACTCACCCCTTGTAAAAGCTTGTAAAAGCTTGCGCCCGTACCTTGGGAAGTCTGACTTGGCCACGGTAGTCCACGCTCTGGTTACATCCCGATTAGACTACTGCAACGCTCTCTATGTGGGGTTGCCTTTGAAGACGGCTCGGAAGCTTCAATTAGTCCAACGTTCGGCAGCCATGATACTAACAGGAGCAGCACGCAGGGAGCATACAACCCCTTTGTTGCGCCAGCTCCACTGGCTGCCAATTTGCTACTGGGCACAATTCAAAGTGCTGGCCTTGGTCTATAAAGCCCTAAACGGTTCTGGCCCAAGTTACCTGTCCAATCGCATCTCTGCCTACCAACCCACTAGGACTTTGAGATCTTCCGGGGAGGCCCTGCTCTCGATCTCGCCTGCAACACAGGCACGGCTGGCGGGGACGAGAGACAGGGCCTTCTCGGTGGTGGCCCCTCGGCTGTGGAATGCCCTTCCCACGGACATCAGATCGGCTCCATCATTAATGGTATTTCGGAGAAAAGTGAAAACCTGGTTATTTGAACAGGCGTTTGAATAGGCAGTGTAATGAATATAAGAACGGAACAATGGATGATGAGTTTGGATCATGTTTTCAGTTATGAGACGCCAGTGAATGATTATTGTGTTAATTGCTTAAACTGCTATTGTTGTTAATTGTTTTTAAATATCCTGTTGTTGTTAGCATTGAATTTTTGCTGCTATTGTTGTTAACCGCTGTGAGTCGCCTAAGGGCTGAGAACAGCGGTATACAAATAAAGTAAATAATAAATAAATGGTATGAGTCACGGACCTAGACATTCAGTTGCGAAAGTGAAAAGTCTCGGGATGTAAAGTGTCTCATGAAACTCGTTTATTTATACTCTTCCAAATGTCAGATTTTTAACTTACTAGCTTATGTACCAGGCAATGCCCGGATTAGGTCTTTTGCAATGATAAATATCAGAAGCAGTCATTGTTTGTTTTGAGGTTTGAGTCCACAGTGACCTCTGGATGTAGGTGACCTACAACTCCAAAACCAAAGGACACTGCCCACCAAATCCAGTATTTTCTGTTGGTCATGCGAGTTCTCTGTGCCAAGTTTGGTTCAATTCCATCGTTGGTGGGGTTCAGAATGCTCTTTGATTGTAGGTGAACTATAAATCCCAGCAACGACAACTCCCAAATGACAAAGTCAATTATTTTGAGTGAATGACATACATTGGATTGTTAGGTGTCTTGTGTCCAAATTTAGTGTCAATTTCCCCAGTGGTTTTTGAGTTCTGTTAATCCCACAAACGAACATTACATTAGGTTCTTGTGGGTTTTTTCGGGCTATAGAGCCATATTCTAGAGGCATTTCTCCTGACGTTTCGCCTGCATCTATGGCAAGCATCCTCAGAGGTAGTGAGGATGCTTGCCATAGATGCAGGCGAAATGTCAGGAGAAATGCCTCTAGAACATGGCTCTATAGCCCGAAAAAACCCACAAGAACCTAGTGATTCCAGCCATGAAAGCCTTCGACAATACATTGAACATTACATTTTTATTTATATAGATGGAGAAGGGGCTATTATTATTATTATTATTATTATTATTATTATTATTTGCTCATGGAGAAAGGGGTCTTCCTGTAATTATTAAACCTGATCCTGAATTGTAGTAAACGCATGGATGCAAAGAGGCTCTTATGTAAATCCGTGCATGCAAATAGAGCCTCGTGCAGATATATGCATGCAAGCACAGACTAGTATATCTGTGTGAGGCTGCATTTGCGTGCATGCATTTACACTAACTTGTTTGCATCCATGAATGCTCATAAGTCCCAGCCTCCCATTAATCATGCCGCACCTTTGCAAACGGCACGGTGTCCCGTGTTCCGGCGTATTAACATCTCCTCTTTGATGTGTTTCCAGGCGATCACTTGAAAGTCTGCCCTCAAGGCTATACATGCTGCTCCCAAGAAATGGAAGAGAAATATGGCCAGCAGAGTAAACACGACTTCCGCAACGCCGTTGTCGAGCTCAGCAACAATTTGCAAGCTGTTTTCATCTCCCGGTACAACAAGTTTGACGGTGAGTTTGGCGAACCCTTAAGAAAAAAAAAACCTCTTTGTTTCTTTTATGGGGGCTTAATGGGTGCATCTACACTGTAGAGTTGATGCAGTTTGGCACCACTTGAACACGAAAGATTCTGTAAAACCTTTCGCTTCCTCTGCTTATTTATTTATTTATTGTTTCAGTATCAACCGGACAATTGCATTACATTTTTAACAATTTTTTAACAAACAGACAAAACAGAGTTTGCAAGCTTGGTAGTTGATTAAATGTCCTTTGACCACTATCTGGCCACTTGGAGTGCCTCTGGTGTTGCTGCAAGGAGGTCCTCCATTGTGCATGCAAAATAAGTCTCTCCAGAATTTGTAGAGGTGGCACAACAGAGAGATTGGTCTATAGCTTTTTGGGTCATTACGGTCTTTGCCTGGCTTCAAGATGGGATGATTCTTGCTTTCCTCCAAATTTTGGGGATCTGACAGGATGCAGTGCAGTTATTCATCAGCTCCAGCAGCTCAGGTTGCATTGCAGCAGGTGGTCAGTGGTTTGCTCTTCTCCACACTCGCATGTTGTGGATTCCACTTTGTAGCCCCATTTCTTGAGGTTGGCTCTGCATCTCGTGGTGCCAGAGCGCAGTCTGTTCAGCGCCTTCCAAGTTGCCCAGTCTTCTGTATGCCCAGGGGGAAGTCAATCAATCAAATCATTTATTTCGGTCATTGACCAGCACAGGAAATAGAGTCACATTTTCATACAAACTTGGTACGTTTGGTACATTAAAAATATAAATATCACTACTGGAGCACAATATGGGTGAGGGAGTGGAAAGGAATGGGAAATAGGGTAAAAACATACAATGCCCAGATCCATCACCCAATTGTGGATTCAGAGAAGAAGATTACTGGACACACAGTTAACTTTTGGGACTAGTCATTCCCTGATGGATTTTGTATGCTGCTGCACAGAACTTTGCAACATTGTAGGTTATAGCTGAATTAATATCTGCAAGTAGCAGGGAGGTATAAAATTGTCCTGAATGGCCTGGGTGCTTGTATATCAGAGGTGAGATAAGTCTGCCACGGATATCCCTGTAGAACGGGCACTGAAGGAGCACATGTTCTATCGTTTCTACATGACCCGAGTCACAGGGGCAGAGTGGTGCCAGAGCACAGTCTGTTCAGCGTCTTCCAAGTCGCCCAGTCTTCTGTGTGCCAAGGGGGGAGTCTCTCATTTGGTATCAGCCATTATTTGAAGTTCTGGATTTGAGCCTGCCACTTTTGGACTCTCGCTTGATTTAAGTTGTTGACGTGCTGGCTGATACCCAAACAAGGGATGGGCTGGAGATGTCTCTGCCTTGGTCCTTTCACTATTGGCTGCTACTTCCCGGCGGATGTCAGGTGGTGCAATACCGGCTAAACGGTGTAATTTGACCATAGGAATGGAACAACGGAAATGGTATCGGATTGTGAATTTGACGATGAGACGACTCGGAATGGTTTTGTAATAAGGTTGATGTTTTGATAAGATGTTGATAATTGTGTACTGTAGATTATTTTATTCTTTGTTGTATCTTGCACCTGTTTTGCTATGCTGTACACCGCAATGAGTCGCCAGTAGGCTGAGAATTGCGGTATATAAGAGTAGTAAATAAATAAATAAATAAATAATTTCTCCAGTGGTGTAGGGCTCAAACACCCTGTGATAATGCGGCATGTCTCATTAAGAGCCACATCCACTGTTTTAGTGTGGTGAGATGTGTTCCACACTAGGCATGCATACTCAGCAGCGGAGTAGCATAGCGCAAGGGCAGATGTCTTCACTGTGTCTGGTTGTGATCCCCAGGTTGTGCCAGTCAACTTTCGTATGATATTATTTCTAGCGCCCACCTTTTTCTTTATATTCAGGCAGTGCTACTTTTAGGCCAGAGTGACTCCCAGGTATTTGGGTGCGCTGCAATGCTCCAGTGGGATTCCTTCCCAGGTGATCTTCAGAGCTCGGGATGCTTTTCTGTTCTTGAGATGAAAGGCACATGTCTGTGTTTTAAATGGGTTGGGGATCAGCTGGTTTTCCCTGTAATAGGCAGTAAGGGCACCTAGAGCTTCGGAGAGCTTCTGTTCAACCATCTCAAAACTCCCTGCTTGAGCAGTAATGGCATGATCATCAGCATAGATGAAGCTCTCTGTCCCTTCTGGCAGTGGCTGGTCATTTGTGTAGATGTTGAACATGGATGGAGCAAGCACGCTCCCCTGAGGCAGGCCGTTCTTCTGTTTCCGCCATCTGCTTCTCTGCCCCTGGAACTCAACAGAAAAGCTCCTGTTTTGTAGCAGGTTTCCTATGAGGCAGGTGAGGTGGTCGTCCTTTGTGATATTATACATTTTTCTCAGGAGGAGGCGGTGGTTCACAGTGTCATAGGTACCCTAACCAATGGAAATGGATCCATGCACCATGACAATTCAAGTGGTGTCAAATGGCATTAATTCTGCAGTGTAGATGCAGCCTCTCTTCTTTTGTGCATCCCTTTGCTAGACTTTTGGAGGTTAAATGACTCACCGTTTGTGGGTAAAACAGTTCGAGAATGCTGCTTGTTTTGCAAACCTGTTGGCTCAGAATATTTGCTGATGAAGACATGTGGTTTAATGTTCCCATCCAAGTCTCCGTTGCACCGTCTGGGGCACAAAGGAGAACTGGACTTTTGTTTTATTGTTAGAGGTGACTCATAGGCCTCTGTCTGCCTTGTTTTCTAGGCATTTGTAGCTCTCTTTTGTTGTTGTTGTTGTGTCAGGAGCGACTTGAGAAACTGCAAGTCGCTTCTGGTGGGAGAGAATTGGCCGTCTGCAAGAACGTGTCCCAGGGGACGCCTGGATGATTTGGTGTTTTTATCATCCTTGTGGGAGGCTTCTCTCATGTCCCGGTATGAGGAGCTGGAGCTGACAGAGGGAGCTCATTCGCCTCTCCCTGGATTCGAACCTGCAACCTGTCGGTCCTCAGTTCTGCTGGCACACTGCGCCACCGGGGCTCTGAAAATAGATCTTTGTACCACTTCAAATGAGGTTCCTGGGATTTGTAGTTTGCCTGGTTGCTTCTTTTTCTGGTTTCTTCTAGGTTTCTTTCTTTGCAATGGGTGTACCTCCCAAAAGTCTGCTTTGGGGCCGATATAACCCTTTAGTTTTCCATAAATGTCTGCCTCCGATCTGCGCACTGAATAATAATAATAATAATAATAATAATAATAATAATAATAATTTACTTTTATATTTCCTTCTGACCAACAGAAAATACTGAAAGAGTTTGGTGGGTATTGACCTTGAATTTTGGAATTGTAGTTCACCTCCATCCAGAGAACACTGGACTCAAACAATGATGGATCTGGACCAAACTTGACAGGATGGATCTGGACCAAACTTGACAGGATTGATCTGGACCAAACTTGACAGGATGGATCTGGACCAAACTTGACAGGATGGATCTGGACCAAACTTGACAGGATGGATCTGGACCAAACTTGACCAATCTTGATAAAATAGTGAAGAGTACAGACATCACACTGGCAACAATTCCCCTTGCTCTGGGCCAGACTGAAGAGAGGGGAAGCCAGGGGACAGTTCCATCTTGTCTCCTGGATATGCCATCAGCTGGAGACCCCTCCCCACAGCACCAACTGTCTCTCTGGGCCAGAGTGAAGGGGGGGGGGGGGTAGGGGACAGTTCCACTTTGTCTCCTGTGCTATTCTAATAATAATCTATATATATATAAATGCTCTGTGCATAATGAGTAACTTAAAAACAAAAGAACTAATGAATGAAATCACACCAAACTTGGCAACAAAATGTCTCACTACACAAGGAGTGACCATCACTCAAAAAATTATGATTTTGTCATTTGGGAGTTGTAGTTGCTGGGATTTATAGTTCACCTACAATCAAAGAGCATTCTGAACTCCATCAATGATGGAATTGAACCAAATTTGGCCCACAGCAATCTCATGACCAGCAGAAAATACTGGAAGGGTTTGGTGGGCATTGGCCTTGAGTTTGGGAGTTGTAGTTCACCTACATCCAAAGAGCACTGTGGACTCAAATAATGATGGATCTGGACCAAACTTGGCACAAGCACTCAATATGCCCAAATATGAACACAGATGGAGTTTGGGGGGGGGGGGGAGACGACATTTGGGAGTTGTAGTCACTGGGATTCACAGTTCACCTACAATCAAAGAGCATTCTGAACCCCACAAACAACAGAATTGGGGCAAACATCCCACACAGAGCCCCCATGACCAACAGAAATGTCTATGTTTTCTGGTGGTCTTTGGTCAAGACCCCTGATGATGCCCCCAGGTCTTCCCAGGTTGAGAAATGCTGCCTTAAGTCCATCCAGTCCAACTCCTTTCACTAGGGCAAGAAAACGTAATCAAAGCCCTCCTGACAAAGGGCCATCCAGCCATTCACATACACACACACACATGTATATGACAGATGCAGTATCTAAAGTATCTAATCCCCACTGGTATTTAAAGTTGGCCATGTTGGATATGGGTGCCAAGTTTGGTCCATTGTTGGTTGGTTTCATTGCTCTCTGGATGCAGGTGAACTACAACTCCCAGAATCAAAGGTCAATTCCTCCCAATCCCCACTGGTATTCAAAGTTGGCCATGTTGGGTATGGGTGCCAAGTTTGGTCCATCGTTGGTTGGGTTCATTGCTCTCTGGTTGCAGGTGAACTACAACTCCCAGAATCAAAAGTCAGTTCCCCCCAATGCCCACTGGTATTCAGAGTTGGCCATGTTGGGTATGCATGCCAAGTTTGGCCCATCGTTGGTTGGGTTCGTTTCTCTTTAGATGCAGGTGAACTACAACTCCCAGAATCAAAGGTCAATTCCTCCCAATCCCCACTGGTATTCAAAGTTGGCCATGTTGGGTATGGGTGTCAAGTTTGGTCCACCGTTGGTTGGTTTCATTGCTCTCTGGATGCATGTGAACCACAACTCCCAGAATCAAAGGTCAATTCCTCCCAATCCCCACTGGTATTCAAAGTTAGCCATGTTGGGTATGGGTGCCAAGTTTGGTCCATCATTGGTTGGGTTCATTGCTCTCTGGATGCAGGTGAACTACAACTCCCAGAATCAAAGGTCCATTCCTCCCAATCCCCAAAGTTGGCCATGTTGGGTATGGGTATCAAGTTTGGCCCATCGTTGGTTGGGTTCATTGCTCTCTGGATGCAAGTGAACTACAACTCCCAGAATCAAAGGTCAATTCCTCCCAATCCCCACTGGTATTCAAAGTTGGCCATGTTGGGTATACGTGCCAAGTTTGTATTGGTCGGGTTCTGAGTGTTCTTTGATTGCGGGTCAACTACAATTTCCATAAACTGTGGGTCACTGGAATGTCATTGGAAGTCTAACTTCAGGCTGCAGCAAATGTTCCCTCCGTGGCTCCCTTTGTTCCCTTTCCAGGAAAGTCTCAGCAGCCACCACGTGTTGACCTCCGTCCCCATTTGTTTGCCTTGCCTTTGTAGAGCCTTCACATTTACAGCCCTGTAAAACAAGGGCACCGTAATCTCTAAAACCCACAGGCTTCTGTTTGAGGACCTGCCGGCTTTCCTAGACAAATTGAAGGTGCGGCTTGCGTTTGCCCTTTGAAAGGTCGAGATAGCGGCAGCCTCAAGGCCAGAGGGGTCGATCTTGGGGCAAGCGAACCAAGGCAGGCCTTCCAGCAAACTTACAAAATCCATCTCAAGGATAAAATGCAGAATGAGCGACACCTGGATTGACACCTGAGTTATATGTGAAAGGGATCTTGGGGTCTTAATGGAGAATGAGCTGAACATGAGCCAAGAATGTGATGCAGCAGCTAAAAAGGCCAATGGGATTTTTGGAAAGGTTGGACAGTTTGTGAATAGGGTTGCCTGGTTGTCACCCCCACAAACAAAGTTAGGTATTTGGCATAAAGTTTGTGAATAGGGTTGCCTGGTTGTCACCCCCACAAACAAAGTTAGATATTTGGCATATTTATTTATCGTGTCATCAGCAACCATACTATTGTATTACATTTCTAACAGAACAAAACAAACACACAGATTAAAAACAAAACAAAACACTGATTTTGCAAACTTGGTAGTTGGTTAAATGTCCTTTGACCAGTATCTGGCCACTTGGAGTGCCTCTGGTGTTGCCACAAGAAGGTCCTCCATTGTGCATGTGGCAGGGCTCAGGTTGCATTGCAGCAGGTGGTCAGTGGTTTGCTCTTCTCCACACTCGCATGTTGTGGATTCCACCCTGTAGCCCCATTTCTTGAGGTTGGCTCTGCATCTCGTGGTGCCAGAGCGCAGTCTGTTCAGCGCCTTCCAAGTTGCCCAGTCTTCTGTGTGCCCAGGGGGAGTCTCTCATCTGGTATCACCCATGGATTGAGGTGCTGGGTTTGGTCCTGCCACTTTTGGACTCTCGCTTGCTGAGGTGTTCCAGGGAGTGTCTCTGTAGATCTAAGAAAACTATGTCTTGATTTAAGTCGTTGACGTGCTGGCTGATACCCAAACAGGGGATGAGCTGGAGATGTCTCTGCCTTGGTCCTTTCACTATGTCAGGTGGTGCAATACCGGCTAAGCGGTGTAATTTCTCCAGTGGTGTAGGGCGCAGACACCCTGTGATAATGCGGCATGTCTCATTAAGAGCCACATCCACTGTTTTAGTGTGGTGAGATGTGTTCCACACTGGGCATGCGTACTCAGCAGCAGAGTAGCATAGTGCAAGGGCAGATGTCTTCACTGTGTCTGGTTATGATCCCCAGGTTGTGCCAGTCAGCTTTCGAATATTGTTGTTTCTAGCGCCCACTTTTTGCTTGATGTTCAGGCAGTGCTTCTTGTAGGTCAGAGCACGGTCCAAAATGACTCCCAGGTATTTGGGTGTGCTGCAATGCTCCAGTGGGATTCCTTCCCAGGTAATCCTCAGAGCTCGGGATGCTTGTCCGTTCTTAAGGTGAAAGGCGCATGTCTGTGTTTTAGATGGATTAGGGATCAGTTGGTTTTCCCTGTAATAGGCAGTAAGAGCACCTACAGCTTTGGAGAGCTTCTGTTCATCCATCTGAAAGCTCCCTGCTTGAGCGGTGATGGCATGATCATCAGCATAGATGAAACTCTCTGTCCCTTCTGGCAGTGGCTGGTCATTTGTGTAGATGTTGAACATGGATGGAGCGAGCACGCTCCCCTGAGGCAGGCCGTTCTTCTGTTTCCGCCATCTGCTTCTCTGTCCCTGGAACTCAACAAAAAAGCTCCTGTTTTGTAGCAGGTTTCCTATGAGGCAGGTGAGGTGGTAGTCCTTTGTGATATTATACATTTTTCTCAGGAGGAGGCGGTGGTTCACAATATCATAGGCTGCTGACAGGTCTATGAAGACAGCTCCTGTGATGTGCTGCCTTTCAAAGCCATCTTCTATGTCCTGAGATATTTGGCATAAAGTTTGTGAATAGGGTTGCCTGGTTGTCACCCCCACAAACAAAGTTAGATATTTGCCATAATTTCCTTTGAAGCTGTCCACTTGGAGTGCCCCTGGTGTTGCTGTGAGACGGTCCTCCATTGTACATGTGGCAGGGCTCAGACTGCATTGTAGTAGGTGGTCTGTGGTTTGCTTTTCTCCACACTCACATGTTGTGGACACCACTTGGTTGCCCCATTTCTTAAGGTTGGCTCTGCATCTCATTGTGCCAGAGCGCAGCCGGTTCAGCACCTTCCAAGTCGCACAATCTTCTGTGTGCCCAGGAGGGAGTCTCTCATTCGGTATCAGCCATGGCTTGAGGTTCTGGGTTTTAGCCTGCCACTTTTGGACTTTCGTTTGCTGAGGTTTCCTGCAAGTATCTCTGTAGATCTTAGGATGCTGTTTCTTGATTTAAGTCATTGGCTTTCTGGCTGATATCTGAACACAGGATGGGCCGGAGATATCACTTCCTTGGTCCCTTCATGGTTGGCTGCTACTTCCCGGTGGATGTCAGGTGGTGCAATACCGGCTAAACAGTATAATTTCTTCACATTAAGAGCCACATCCACCATTTTAACATGGTGAGATGCATTCCATACTTAGCATGCTTATCCAGCAGCAGAGTTGCCAAGCACAGGGGCAGATGTCTTCGCTGTGTCTGGTTGTGATCCCCAGGTTGTGCCAGTCAGCTTTTGTATGATATTATTTCTAGCACCCACTTTTTGCTTGATATTCAAGTAGTGCTTCTTGTAGGTCAGAGCACGGTCCAAAGTGACTCCCAGGTATTTGGGTGTGCTGCAATGCTCCAGTGGGATTCCTTCCCAGGTAATCCTCAGAGCTTGAGACATTTGTCTGTTCTTAAGATGGAAAGCACACATCTGCATTTTAGATGGATTAGGAACGTGCTGGTTTTCTCCATGGTGCCCCCCCCCCCCCGCTATGGAACTCGCTTTCAAATGAAGTCAGGTCTGCTCCCCACCTCCTGACCTTCAAGAAGCTAGTGAAATGACGACGGAGACTAGTAAAGACAACAGTTATTGACCACAATGTACGAACTGAGTTGGATGATGTTTTTAACTTGGCGAATGGTTTTATATGTATTGTAATTTTATATGTGTTTTGATCTATTGTTTATGATGTTGTTTAAATGTTATTTATTGTTGCATTGCTGTTAGTCATTCTGAGTCCCTCCACGGAGGTGAGAAGAACGGGATATAAAAGTTCTAAATAAACAATAAATAAATAAATAATAAGTAGTAAGAGCAAATAAAGCTTCATAGAGCAGTGGTTCTCAACCTGCGGGTCACGACCCCTGGGGGGGTCACGAGTGGGTTTCAGAGGGGTCGCCAAAGACCATCCAAAAATGTAGTACTTTCTGTTGCTCATAGGGGTTCCATGTGGGAAGTTTGGCCCAATTCTATCATTGGTGGGGAACAGAATGATCTTTTATTGTAGGTGAGCTATAAATCCCAGCAACTAAAACTCTCAAATGCCAAGGTCTATTTTCCCCAAACTCCACCAGTGTTCATTCACATTGGGCATGTTGAGTATTCATGGCAAGTTTGGTCTAGATCCATCATTGTGTGAGTCCATAGTGCTCTCTGGATGTAGGTGAACTACAACTCCAAAACTCAAGATCAATGCCCACCAAACCCTTCCAGTATTTTCTGTTGGTCAAGGGAGTTCTGTATGGCAAGATTGGTTCAATTCCATTTTTGGAGTTCATAATGCTCTTTGATTGTAGATAAACTATAAATCCCAGCAGCTACAACTCCCAAATGACAACATCAATCCCCTGCCAACCCCACCAGTATTCAAATTGGGGCATATCACGTATTTGTGCCAAATTTGGTCCCGTGAATGAAAATACATCCTGCATATCAGATATTTATATCATTATTCAAAACAGTAGCAATATTGTAGTTGTGAAGTAGCAACAAAGAATAATATTATGGTTGGGGGTCACCACAACATGAGGAACTGTATTAAGGGGTCGCAGCATTAGAAAGGTTGAGAACCACTGTCCTAGAGCTTCTGTTCAACCATGTCAAAGCTCTTTGCTTGAGCGGTGATAGCACGATCATCAGCATAGATCAAACCCTCTGTCCCTTCTGGCAGTGCCTGATCATTCATGTAAGTGTTACATATTGATGGAGTGAGCATGCTCCCCTACGGCAGAATTATAGTAAATATCCTAAAGAAATCTAGCCATTTAGGCGGAAAATGAAATCCTATAAAACTTGGGTTATTTGGGTTTAGGGGATTCAGGGAATGATCCCACTGGGAGGATTTTAGGAGTTGCCACCCTAAAGAATAAGCATTATTTTCTGGGATAGAAGCCTAGAAAAGCCTTTTGATTCCAAAGGCTTCCAACCCAACCCTTTCTTGACCCTGCAATGCCTTCATTCCTTCCCATTGCTGGCATTTCCTCCATCCATTTCCCCCCTATTTGTCCCCTCTGACCCCGTCCTTCCTTTGGGTTGGTCTATATGACATAAAGATTAACTGGAAGGGAATGCATTAATGTCCCATTTACTCAATCATCCCGAAAGCATGCTTCCTTCCCGAAAGGCCCCCCTTTCCCCCCCACTGCCTCTTGGAAAGATGTCCAAATAGGGAAAACTATGGGAAGCACACCCTAAAAAGAAAAACATTGGGGTCCAATTGGTTTTGAAAATGCCCGACAGGTCAGATTTGGTTTGAATCCAGATATTTGAACACTAACCTATCAACACTATGTAACACAATTTTTGTTCCTGGGTTATAATTGGTCCTATCATGAAAAACATGGAAAACATTTGTTAACCGGCAACTCAGAAGAACTTTAAAGGACGCCTGGCTCGAGAGCAGTACGTGTGAAAAAGATTTTGGAGTCCCCGTGGACAACAAGTTAAACATGAGCCAACAATGTGATGCGGCAGCAAAAAAAGCCAATGAGATTTTGGCCTGCATCAATAGGAGCATAGTGTCTAGATCCAAGGAAGTCATGCTCCCCATGCTCTATTCTGCCTTGGTTAGACCACACCTGGAATATTGTGTCCAATTCTGGGCACCACAATTGAAGAGAGAGATTGACAAGCTGGAATGTGTCCAGAGGAAGGCGACTAAAATGATCAAAGGTCTGGAGAACAAGCCCTATGAGGAGCGGCTTAAGGAGCTGGGCATGTTAAGCCTGAAGAAGAGAAGGCTGAGAGGAGATGAGATAGCCATGTATAAATATGTGAGAGGAAGCCACAGAGAGGAGGAGGGAGCAAGCTTGTTTTCTGCTACCCTGGAGGCTCGGACGTGGAACAATGTGATGGAGGCTCCTTCTTTGGAGGCTTTAAAACAGAGGCTGGATGGCCATCTGTCAGGGGTGATTTGAATGCAATATTCCTGCTTCTTGGCCAGGGGTTGGACTGGATGGCCCATGAGGTCTCTTCCAACTCTTTGATTGTATGAAGAACAATTTTAACAAATATACACTTATTAGTATTTCAATGGGAAGTGTGGGCCTGCTTTTGGCTGATGAGATAGGATTGTTGTTGTTGTTGGGTGCTTTCAAGTCGTTTCAGGCTTATGTTTATCCTGAACAAGGGCCAGGTAAATGACCTTGGAGGGCTGCATCCGGCCCCCGGGCCTTAGTTTGAGGACGCCTGGTCTATACTGTAGTCAAAAGCCAGTCCAAACGTTCAAGGTTCAGGATTCCAAGATTACAGGAGACAGGTCAAGACACCGAAAAATCCAACAGACTTGGGGGGAAAACCAGCAGCATCCACCACCAAAATGCAACAGATACTTTTCTCTTAAAAATCAGTCTCAAGGTTAGCTCCTTAAATCCAGTAACACCCAGCTGCAACCCATCTCCTGCACACCTCCACCCCTAATTGCTTTCACCCATGAACTCCCACTTACAGATTACCAAACCCTCTAGAACAGTGGTTCTCAACCTTCCTATTGCCACGACCCCTTAGTAGAGTTCCTCATGTTGTGGTGACCCCAGACCATAAAGTCATTTTCATTGCTACTTCATAACTGTCACTTTGCTACTGATATGAATTGTAATGTAAATGTCGGATGTTTTTTCATTTACTGGACCAAATTTGGCACAAATACTCAATACACCCAAGTTTGAATACTGGTGGGATTTGAGAGGGGGGATTGATTTTGTCATTTGGGAGTTGTAGTTCAAAGAGCATTCTGAACTCCACCAACGATGGAATTGAACCAGTCTTGGCACACAGAACTGCCATGACCAACAGAAAATTCTGGAAGGGTTTGGTGGGCACTGACCTTGAGTTTGGGAGTTGTGGTTCACCTCCATCCAGAGAGCACTGTGGACTCAAACGATGATGGATCTGGTCCAAACTTGGCACAGATACTGAATATGCCCAAATGTGGATATTGGTGGAGTTTGGGGAAGATAAACATTGACACTTATGAGTTGTAGTTACTGGGATGTATAGTTCACCTACAATCGAAGAGCATTCTGAACCCTACCAATGACAGAATTGGGCCAAACTTCCCACACAGAAACCCCATGACCAACAGAAAATACTGGAAGAGTTTGGTGGGCACTGACCTTGAGTTTGGGAGTTGTGGTTCACCTCCATCTAGAGAGCACTGTGGACTCAAACAAAGATGGATCTGGTCCAAACTTGGCACAGATACTGAATATGCCCAAATGTGGACATTGGTGGAGTTTGGGGAAGATAAACATTGACACTTGTGAGTTGTAGTTACTGGGATTTATAGTTCACCTACAATCGAAGAGCATTCTGAACCCTACCAATGACAGAATTGGGCCAAACTTCTCACACAGAAACCCCATGACCAACAGAAAATACTGCGTTTTCAGATGGTCTTTGGCGACCCCTCTGACACCCCCTCGCGACCCCTCCAGGGGTCCCGACCCCCAGGTTGAGAAACGCTGATCTAATGAATTCGTGATTCTGGCTGACCTGTGACTTTGTCTAAATATTATGCCTTGATAACCAAGATCTGGCAAAACATGACATGCACAAACAATTAAGGATGAGCTAGAAGCAAAAGAAAGGTATGAGCGGTGCTCATTAAAGATTTCTCTGGATCCACTTCCTGTGGACTGAGTGCAATGGAACTTGGCACAGTGATGAATCATAGAATCATAGAGTTAGAAGAGACCTCATGGGCCATCCAATCCAATCCCTTTCTGCCAAGAAGCAGGGTCCAGTCCAATGGTCAAATGCCGAGAGTTCAATAAACAAAGTCCAGGGATCAAGAGTCTATACTGTAGTCAAAAGCCAGTCCAAAGGTTCAAGATTCCAGGATTCCAAGATTACAGGAGACAGGCCAGGACACTGAAAAAGCCAACAGACCTGGGGGGAAAACCAGCAGCATCCACCACCAAAATACAACAGATACTTTTCTCCCAAAGATCAGTCTCAAGGTTAAATCCAGTAACACCCAGCTGCAACCCATCTCCTGCACACTTCCACCCCTAATTGCCTTCACCCATGAACTCCCACTTACAGATTACCAAACCCTCTAGAACTAATACTCACATTAACCCTTCCATCACCAACCATCAACTGCAGAACATATGACACCTGGCCGATTCCTTGTCCTCCATCCTTTGATACGTGAATTCGTGGCAGAACTTGGAAACTATTGATTGGGGGGATTGATTTTGGACCTAGGAAGGGGTTTCTGGGAAAAATCCTCCCCCAAAAGGAACTGTTTCCATGTTGTCCTCTGTGGTTTTTGCAGCGGTGTCAACAACATAACCCCAGAGCCATCGTTAGCAACAAACCCTTTTTGAAACATGCTTTTGTGGTGTTTATTCCTCCTTTTTTCAAACCCTCTGCTTCCACCCCCAGATGTTCCAAGTTTGATTCTTGTTTGTGCTGGAGCGTTTTGAAGACTTTCAAAATTTGAATTCCGGCATGCTTCATACATTTTAACAAGATTTAAATTCAGACGAAGCCAAGAACATTTTCTTTTCGCGCACACCCCTTCCACTATTTTTTTTCCTCCTCTTTTGCTCCAGCTTCTAACAACTTTTGAGTCCAAACACTGCCTCCTTTGAGGAAATCAGCACAGAGGCATGCACACTATTTATTTATTGAAAATGAGTCACAAGAAAGCGCAGGGCCAAAACTCTGGGGATCTGGTGTCCAGAGTGGACTCAATGCAATGGACACACGGCGTCTGTGCAAAATATAATTCCTGGTGGGTTCTATAAAGGGAGTGGGCAGCGTTGGACCGGAAAAAGCCTATAGGAATTCCAATAACTCCTTTCCCTTCGCTGCTATTCAATCATAACATAATTGCATCCAGAATTGATGGATGAGAGGAGATCGTTTTGCAATGACGCACCAGGCTTTGTCTTGCCGACATCTGTCCCGCATTAGACACGTCGTTTCGGTGACTGCACTGCAGGCGTTATGACGTGGTCCGTGATCTCTTCGGCCCTTTTTTTAGTGGACCCCTCTTTTGACCACATTGGTGCCCCCCTGTCCCTAGGGACCCCTAATTTTCCCATCTCTTTTGGCTTCACATGTTGCATTTTCCATGCAAGGTGTGCAGATGATTATTTGATGCACTTATTAACCGCCATTCTCAGCCCATTAGGGCGACTCATGGCGGTGTACAAACACATATAGAAGACAGTTTACAAAGGAAACCAATTACAACAACATATAGATTATACAACAATTACAGACAACACTAAAAATCCGCTTCGTCTCTTAGTAGAATCATAACCAGTCTCATATTCCTTGTTCCATTCCGATCTTCTTTACCACATTGTTGTTGCACTTAATTAAATGCCCTCTCGAACAGCCATGTCTTGAGGCTTTTTCGGAAGGACATGAGGGAGGGCGCCTGTCTGATGTCTGCAGGGAGAGTGTTCCATAGCCGGGGGGCCATCACCGAGAAGGCCCTCTCCCTCGTCCCCGCCAGCCGTGCCTGTGAGGCAGGCGGGATCGAGAGAAGGGCCTCCCCAGACGATCTCAAGGTCCTCGTGGGCTCGTAGGCCAAGATGCAGTCCGAAAGGTATTTTGGGCCGGAACCGTTTAGGGCTTTGTAGGCCAAAACCAGCACCTTGAATTGGGTCCGCTAGCAAATCGGCAGCCAGTGGAGCTGGGACAACAAATGGGTTAGGGTTAGGGTTAGGGTTAGGGTTAGGGTTAACCCTAACCCCTCACCCATCACCCATCACCATTTCCAGGGTTCCCAGATTGCTTTGAATTGGTGGGGTTGTATTTTTAACCTCCATAGATGTTTTAGTTCTATTATTATTATTATTACTAGCCGTCCCCTGCCAGGCGTTGCTGTGGCCCAGTCTGGTGATCTGGAAAATAAAGTAATGAGAAAGCGTTGGTTTCTAATATATGTAATTTCTTTCTGCTTATGGGTAAACAGTATTTCTTGTTGATTCTTTGTCACTGTTGATGTGGAGAGTGTCTGGTTTGCCTACTCTGGAACAATCAACATGTCTGTGTGTGAATCATATCTATCTATTAGGCTTGGATAACCACGGAAAAATTTGGTTCTAAACTCGTTTTGTTTTTAGGGGGGCCCTTGCGTTTCGTTTTCAAAAAAATTCCGAAATTTTCCTTTAAAAAATTTCGAAATTTACGAAATTTCGTAAAATTACGAAACGATTCGTTAATGGCGGACGAGATTGCGCAATATGCTAAAAAAAAAACCTCCAAATGGGACAGGAGGAACTTCCGAAGCTTCCCTCTCCCTCTGTTGTTGACTGTTGGTGTGATAAAACAAACAACAACTATAAAACTTGCACCAGACATGCGAAAATAATTACGAAATAATTTCGAAATAATCTCAAAATAATTACGAAATAATTTCGAAATAATTATGAAATAATTACGAAATAATTACGAAATAAATTGAAAAAATTGTTTCGAATCTTTACTACTCCTCACACAATTCCTGCATGGCTCAATATTGGATCGTAAGCTAATTTAAATACGAATTAATAACGAATTACGAAATTAACGAACGAAACCTATCTATATCGATGGCTGGATGGCTCTTTGTCAGGAGGGTTTTAATTACGTTTTCTTGCCCTGGTGAAGGGAGTTGGACGGGATGGCCTTGAGTATTTTCTGTTGGTCATGGGGGTTCCGTGTGGGAAGTTTGCCCCAGTTCTGTCGTTTGTGGGGTTAGAATGCTCTTTGATTGTAGGTGAACTATAAATCCCAGTAACTACAACTCCCAAATATCAAGGTCTATTTCCTCCCAAATTCCATCTGTGTTCATATTTGGGCGTATTGAGTGCTTGTGCCAAGTTTGGTCCAGATCCATCATTGTTTGAGTCCACACCACACCTGGAATACTGTGTCCAATTCTGGGCACCACAATTGAAGAGAGATGTTGACAAGCTGGAATGTGTCCAGAGGAGGGCGACTCAAATGATCAAGGATCTGGAGAACAAGCCCTATGAGGAGCGGCTTAAGGAGCTGGGCATGTTTAGCCTGTATTGTATTGAAAATGATAATAAAGTTTATTTAAAAAAAAGGAGCTGGGCATGTTTAGCCTGAAGAAGAGAAGGCTGAGAGGAGATATGATAGCCATGTACAAATATGTGAGAGGAAGCCACAGGGAGGAGGGAGCAAGCTTGTTTTCTGCTGTCCTGGAGACTAGGACGCGGAACAATGGCTTCAAATTACAAGAGAGGAGATTCCATCTGAACATGAGGACGAACTTCCTGACTGTGAGAGCCGTTCAGCTGTGAAACTCTCTGCGTGGTGGAGGCTCCTTCTTTGGAAGCTTTTAAACAGAGGCTGGATGGCCATCTGTTGGGGGTGCTTTGAATGCAATACGCATGCTTCTTGGCAGGGGGTTGGACTGGATGGCCCGTGAGGTCTCTTCCAACTCTAGGATTCTATGATTCTATGATCATATCATACAGTTGCATTGGAAGATCAAGATTACCAATGCAACTCTTGATGTAGTCCAATGCAGTACTTCTCAACCTGTGGGTCCCCAGGTGTTTTGGCCTACAACTCCCAGAAGTCCCAACCGGTATACCAGCTGTTAGGATTTCTAGGAGTTGAAGGCCAAAACATCTGGGGACCCACAGGTGGAGAACCACTGTTCCAATGCAACTTCTGGCAAATCAAGATAGTCTAGTGCTAGGTCCTCCATAGTAATTTCCAGGAGAAGTATAGCATAGAGTTGCTTGACGATCCAGAAAATTCCTGGAGAGAATGTTCCCTCCACCGCACCCGGACGTTGGCAATTTGAACTGTGAAATTAGGTACCAAGGTATTCAGTACTGTAATACCTCTGTTAATTGAGTAGATTGTGTTTAATGAAGCTGTTACAGACCTGTGTCCTGACTTATAATAATATGTTTTCTGCTCTGCTACAGAATTCTTCAGAGAGCTTCTCGAGAATGCCGAAAAATCCCTGAACGACATGTTTTTAAGGACTTACGGCCTGCTGTACATGCAGAACTCGGAAATGTTTAAGGACCTCTTTGTGGAGCTGAAGCGCTACTACCTGGGCAACAGTGTCAACCTGGAGGAGATGCTCAACGAATTCTGGGCCCGGCTCTTGGAGCGTATGTTCCGCCTGGTGAACCCCCAGTACCACTTCTCAGACGAGTACCTGGAGTGCGTCAGCAAGTACACCGAGCAGCTCAAGCCCTTCGGGGACGTGCCGCGCAAGCTCAAGCTCCAAGTAACCCGGGCCTTTGTTTGCGCCAGGACCTTTGCCCAGGGCCTGGGCGTGGCCAGAGATGTCATCGGCAAGGTGTCTCCGGTGAGTGGTGTGACTTTATTTGAGGGGGGAGAGCTTATTTCATAGGTTGGGCTTGTGCAAAGTGGTAAACGTATTGCCAAAGTATCTGCGGTGAGTGGCGTCCCGTTATTTGGGGGTGGTGGTGGTGGTGGTGGTGGTGTTATTTCATAGAATGGACTCGTGCAAAATGGTAAACTTATCACCAAAGTTTTAGCTGTGAGTGGCATCCCGTTATCTTTTGCGGGGAGGGGACTTATTTCATAGACTGTGTTCGTGCAAAATGGTAAATGTATTGCCAAAGTGTCCATGGTGAGTGGCATCCTGTTACTTTTTGAGGGGCTTGTTTCACAGGATGGGTTCATGCAACATGTTGAAGTCGTCGTGAAAGTGTCTTCGGTGGGTGGCACATTGTTATTTGCGGGGGGATGACAACTTGTGTCATTGGACGAGCTCGTACAACATGGTGAAGTCAAAAGGTCAAAGCAAATGTCAAGGGAAAGACATGCCATTATTTATTATTGGGTTATTTGATAGCGTAGTCTTGTACTATGCATGCCATGGATGGGTTTGTGCAATATATGGTTGTGGTGAAGTGTGAATTTTAACCTACAGTCATGTATAATTATAAGTAGGTGTTTAAAGGGGTAAGTATTTAAAATAGCATAACTGGGGGGATAATAGCCAGCTCAGCTCACTCTGAGATGGGTTGCCATGGTAAAAGGGGAGGAGCCAACTGCCACTTGGCAAGAGCAGGCATTTTAAATAGGCAGTCTGTGGTCAGAGAACCGCAGGGAAAGCTGGTTCTACTGTTTGGAGAATCAGGAAGGTTTAGGCTTTTAACCTGTGTGGTTTAGATAGGCCAAGTTGACTTATTTAGATTAGTAGTTAGAGTTTGGGGGAGAAAGGGAAGATAATCCCTGTAAGAATCTTTACTATAACAGAGATAACAGAGGGAAAGAATAGGCTAGTACCTGGTAAAGAAAACACATTTTGAAAGAAACACATTTTGAAGGAAATTGTCTAGTGGAAAGAACAGTCCTCTTAAGAGTTGTTTTATGAAAGGTTATAAATGTAACCACTAAAGGAATGTACCTCTAGGAGTTAAGAAACATTGAAACCATTAAGCTTCTATACTTCAATAAACTTATTACAGTTTCTCTTAAATCCAAGCCTCTGTTTCGGATACTTTCAAGTCAAGCCACGCTACGCGTCAAAGGAAGATAAACAAAATATTACAGGCTAGTGGCTGTGTTATCGAACTTATAGATTCATTACAAATTGTAGGAGACTCTGACAAATCAGTAACGTCCCTACAACTGGTGGCATCGTTACAATGGTAAACCCATTGCCAATGTGTCCGTGATATGTTACGTGCCATTGTGTTTTGGAAGGGACTTGTTTCATAGGGTAGGCTTGTGAAATGTGGTAGACTGGTCGCCAAAGTTGCATATCATTATTTTGGGGGACTTCTTTCCTAGGATGGGCTTTTACAATATGGTACACCCATCGCTAAAGTGTCCAGTGTGTTGTGTGCCATTATTTTTGGGAAGAACTAGTTTCTTAGGATAGTATTGGGCAAAATGACAATCTCATTGCCAATGTTACGTATTGTTACTTTCCCAGTCTCAGAAGAAAGTAATTGTTGGGCGAGTGGTCTTATTAACAATAGACCCTCCTCATAAATGTACAGCAATTGATTAGTAACTGTGCTGGCACGACTGTGCCAGGAGATTTGAATTTCTAATTTTTTTTTGCACTGTTAGTTTGCATGAATTCATTTGGGCCTTGTATTTTGCAATTGGGTAGCTTTCCCCAGGTTGCAATCATAGGGCCATCAGCCTATCAATCAACATTAGAGCCTTTAGATCTGCCCCTTTCCCTAGGTTTTGGAGGGAAAAGGGGACTTTTAATTCAGACTCACAGTTTGGAGCCTTACAGTAGGACATATGGCCTTTTCTCTGTCCCACCTGTAAAAAGCTTCGCTTCTTACAGCTCTGCTGGGGTTAAAGAAATAGATCTACAGCCAGCTTTTGCTGGGAAAAAGGGAAAACCTCTACAGCTCTGCTGGGGAGTAAAGTTACAGTTCCACAGCTTTGGTGGAGGAATACAGCCAACCTTTACTGGGCAAAAGAAATAGTTTTAGAGAAACTAAAAGGACACCAGCTTGGCAGATCTACAGCAACCATTGCCTGGTAAGGGACCACTCGAGCTATCCATAACGCAGCTTGGAGCCGGGAGTTGGGGCCTCACCAAACTACAAGTCCTAAGATCCCATAACATTGAGCCATCAAATTAGATATGAAGTCCCTCAAAGAGAAATTTCCCCTTTTGCTTTGGGTCAGCAGTAAGATGACTGTACAATACTAATATAATGTGCACTCAAGTTTGGCCAGGTGATTTATCCCAAAATGATGAGCATTAGTGTTATACACCAGAGCAGGAACACCTCTGCCCTTAAACACCACACTGATTTGGTAAAATCAGCAAGCAGTTTATTGAAGAATATATGTAGGCAAAGCAATTAAATTAGCAAAAACAGTAAAGTTTCCAAAACAATGGATAGTCCATGAGCTTCAAGGCAAAATAAGATTCATTGGAACAACAATCTATGAGACAAGGCAGCATGACAAATCCAATACACAAATCAGGACCTTGGCAAAAACTTGGTACTTGAAACTTAGAACTGGGGCAATTTACAGGGAGCGGTCAACCCCCCTGTTTAAGGAGCTCCACTGGCTGCTGTTTATTTTCTGGTCCCAATTCAAGGTGCAGGTTATCACCTATAAAGCCCTAAACGGTTTGGGACCCGCCTACTTTGGTGACCGTATTTTCCTCCATGAACCAACTCGGGCCCTCCATTCTTCTGGGGAGGTCCTTCTTTCACCCCTGCCAATTTCACAAGCTCGCCTAGTAAGTACAAGAGAGAGAGCTTTTTCTTTTGTGGCCCCCCGACTCTGGAACTCACTACCTGGAGAAATTAGGAAAGCCCCTACCTTAGAAACCTTTAAAAAGGACCTTAAAACCTGACTCTTCTGCTGCGCTTTTGATGAATAGGTTTACATTCTCACACTATTGCTTAGCCTCAGCGTTTTGTCATTAGAGTATATGTCCCCGTCCCCCCCACCTTTGTGGGAAAGCCTGATTCCACAACCCCCACTATAATGAGTCCTCCTCCGCAAATAATCTGTCTCTCTCTTATCTCACCTGAGTTTTAATTAGTTTTAATCAGTCTCTCTTTTAGTCATAACATGTATCTAGACCATTGTGATTGTGATTGTGCCTATTGTAATTTAATATTGCTATGTTTTCATATGTTTTATGTAATTATATTGTTTGTTGTTTATTGTTTGCGTTTTTGTTTTTTTTAATTGTAATTTTTTGTTTGGGCTTGGCCTCATGTAAGCCGCTCCGAGTCCCCGTTGGGGAGATGGTGGCGGGGTATAAATAAAGTTTATTATTATTATTTACTAGCCACCCCCTGCCACGTGTTGCTGTGGCCCAGTCTGTGTATATGTGCTTTGTGTGCGTATATATTTGTGTATATATGTGTGTTTAGATATGTGTGTGTGTGTGGTTTTGTGATGTGTTGTAATGTATTTTTTATTGTTTGGCTTTTTAAGTCTCTTCTGCAGTTTTTCAGTTTTTTTTATGAGTGATGGTCACTCGTTGGTCTGATAGGTGTATTGTGTCCAAATTTGGTATCAATTTACCCAGTGGTTTTTGAGTTCTCTTAATCCCACAAACGAACATTACATTCAGTTCTTGTGGGTTTTTTGGGGCTATATGGCCATGTTCTAGAGGCATTTCTCCTGACGTTTCGCCTGCATCTATGGCAAGCATCCTCAGAGGTGAGGTCATAGATGCAGGCGAAACGTCAGGAGAAATGCCTCTAGAACATGGCCATATAGCCCGAAAAAACCCACAAGAACTGAGTGATTCCAGCCATGAAAGCCTTCGACAATACATTGAACATTACATTTTTATTTATATAGATTATTATTGGGTTGTTGTAGGTTTTTTCGGGCTATATGGCCATGGTCTAGAGGCATTTTCTCCTGACGTTTCACCTGCATCTATGGCAAGCATCCTCAGAGGTAGTGAGGTCTGTTGGAAGTAGGAAAATGGGTTTATATATCTGTGGAATGACCAGGGTGGGGCAAAGAGCTCTTGTCTGTTGGAGCTAGGTGTGAATGTTTCAACTGACCACCTTGATTAGCATTTAATGGCTTGGAAGTGCCGGGGGGGAATCTTTTGTTGAGAGGTGATTTGATGTGCCTGATTGTTTATTATTATTATTATTATTATTATTATTATTATTATTACACTTGAAAGCAAGACCGTCATGAAATTCCAATGTTGACCCAACTGAGGCAACTCTTTCCCATTAATCAAAATAAGGCCTTTCCAGATCCCAAAACCGAAAGGAAAGCATTTCTCTTGACCTTATCATCAGATAAAGGTTTCTTATCTCTCTTTTCTTGCAAACAAACAGATCTTCTTTACACCTGAGCGCTCTGTCTCTGTTTACAAAAGTCTTGCTTTGTAGCTACACTCTCCTTAACTTGACTCTCATTAACTTCTACACCTGACAAATCATCTTCAGACAGTTGCTCTGAGAAAGACTGTGAAGGGCCTCTCCCAGGAATGTGACCTTGTGAATCTTCCTGAGACAGCTCGGGCCTCTCGTCTGAGCTTAACTCAGGCCTGGCCAAACCCTCATCCCCATTGCCAACAGACCCAGACCCACCATCAGGAACATCAGATACAACCACAGGCTGAACAGTCCAACATACAACACTTGGTTTTCAACTAAATACGGTATTTTGAACAGTCCTTGTTTGCAAAATTCAACAAAAGTGTAACCCATCAAGATAATGCGTCGTTGCAAGAAAGCGGGGGTAAAACAATCCTTCTGCAAACAGGATAGGTAACTGAAACTTGAGGGCGTCATGGATAAGCATTCAAGCTACCAAATGTCTGCCTTTCTGTATGGCTTTTGCCACAAATTGTGACTTCGGGTGGCTGAATATCTCGAACCAAGAGGAGGGTTGGCATTGTTTCTCTTTTCCCAGCCTGGGAGTGATTGAGAGCGCGTTGAGCAGGAGGGAAATCGCCCCAATCCCGGCCCTTTGAGGGCGAGGCATTTTGCGAAAGAGCCAAGGCTGTGTAATTGGACGCAACCCACCAGCTGTAAGAAGTTGCCGACCCTTTTAAAAATGGGAGATTTAAAAGCGATCGCAGGGTGGGGCGGCTTCCAAGCTTGCCTTTCAGCAGATTGAAGAATTTGGCAGCTGGAGAGGATCATGTCAGAGAAGCAGAGAAAACGCCTTGTTCTGTTACAAGGCAAGGCTTCCAAAACAAGTGGATTGAACCCCCTTTGATTGTCCTGATTGGGGCGCATCTACACTGTAGAATTAACACAGTTTGACACCACTTTAACTGCAGTGGCTCAGTGGTGTAGAATCCCAGGATCTGTCATTTGGGTAAGGATCTTGTAGTCTTTGGAAGAGAAAGCTAAATACTGAATAATAATAATAACAACAACAACAACAACAACAACAATCTATATAAATAAAAATGTAATGTTCGTTTGCGGGATTAACAGAACTCAAAAACCACTGGATGAATTGACACCAAATTTGGACACAAGACACCTAACAACCCAATGTATGTCCTTCACGCAAAAAATTGATTTTGTCATTTGGGATTTGTAGTTGCTGGGATTTATAGTTCACCAACAATCAAAGAGTATTCTGAACACCACCAACGATGAAATTGAACCAAACTTAGCACACAGTTCTCCCATGACCAACAGAAAATACTAGAAGGGTTTGGTGGGCAGTGTCCTTTGGTTTTGGAGTTGTAGTTCACCTATGTCCAGAGATCACCGTGGACTCAAACAAAGCTGGACCAATCTCTACATGAATACTCCATATGCCCAAATGTGAACACTGGTGGAGTTTGGGGAAAATAGAATCTTGACATTTGGGAGTTGTAGTTACTGGGATTTATAGTTCACCTACAATCATAGAGCATTCTGAACCCCACCAACGATGAAATTGAACCAAACTTAGCACACAGTTCTCCCATGACCAACAGAAAATACTAGAAGGGTTTGGTGGGCAGTGTCCTTTGGTTTTGGAGTTGTAGTTTACCTACGTCCAGAGATCACTGTGGACTCAAACAAAGATGGATCTGGACCAATCTCTACATGAATACTCAATATGCCCAAATGTGAACACTGGTGGAGTTTGGGGAAAATAGAATCTTGACATTTGGGAGTTGTAATTGTTGGGATTTATAGTTCACCTACAATCACAGAGCATTCTGAACCCCACCAACGATGGAATTGAACCAAACTTGGCACACAGTTCTCCCAAGACCAACAGAAAATACTAGAAGGGTTTGGTGGGCAGTGTCCTTTGGTTTTTGAGTTGTAGTTCACCTATGTCCAGAGATCACCGTGGACTCAAACAAAGATGGATCTGGATCAATCTCTACATGAATACTCAATATGCCGAAATGTGAACCTACAATCAAAGAGCATTCTTTACCCCAGCAACAATAGAATTGGGTGATACTTCCTACACAGAACTTGTCGGAACCCAGATGCCTTAAAGAGCCAGACTCAGGAGTATATCCAAAAGAATTGTTTATTAAAACAAACAAGACTCCGAGACACTTACTTCAGTGTCTCTGGTCAAAACTCAAAAGTTGTAGCAATTTAGAACTTGAAAAACAAACTAAGGCAATAATTATCCTGGCAAAAAATCCGGATTAAACAGGAGTTCCTCCAAAACACCCGAAAATCACACAGTAAATGGAAAACAAACAAACAAAGAGCCGTGAAGAAGAGCCATCGTCCAAATGAAGTCCAAAGTCAAAGAAGTCCAAGTCCAAAGTTGCAAGGTTCCGAAGTCCACAAGGCAGTGTTGTCGTCAAAAGCAGTCCGAAGACAAGGAGAGGGGAAATCCGCACTTACGAGAATCCAAGCCAGTCGGTAACACGAAGCAAAATAGCAAACTGCAGATCCAGGACCCAAGCCCAACAGGAAAGCGGCAGCGACAAGACACAAGGCACGAAACCAACACTTTGCCTACTGCAAAGTTCTACCATTTCAGTGCCTACTTCTATCTTAAAACTCATCATCCGATGATGAGCTGCCCTCCACCCCGTCCTCATCACTCTCAGCTGGTTTAGCTTCCACAGCTGAGCGCCAACGCCCATCCCTCCAACTCTTCCACCTCTTGTCAAGACTTAGGTCTCCCCAGGATTCTACAGTATCACCCAATTGCCAATCCCCACCTCCAGAAAACCCCGCAAATGTGTCACTAGACGTTGGTTGAGTACACACATTCTGAACCTCTCCAATCCAGTGCTTCCTCCTCATCCCCATCACTCCCAGACCCATCATTCCCAAAAAACCCATTAAATCCTCATCTTCCGAATCTTTTTTCTTTGACGCTCTTCGTCTGATTCCTGCTCTCGAGTAACCCTCTTAGTTCCCCTATTCACATCTACTGTATCTCCTTCCTCCTCCTTACTCATTTCAATCTCGGAAAACCCCTCGAAGGACTCTTCATCAGTGGGTGACATAAGTATCTCCTGGTTCCTCTTCCTCTGCTGTTCCTCATCTAACTCCTGAATACCTCGTTTCCCTCCTCTGACACTCCTACTACCAGTTGCAGAGTTGCCAACAGACTCTATTACAACAGAACTCCCATGACCAACAGAAAATTCTGTGTTTCCTGATGGTCTTTGGTGACCCCTCTAACATCTCCTTGTGACCCCCCCTCCCGGAGTCCTGACCCCCAGGTTGAGAAACGCTACTTTAAGATAATAGTTTGAAAACATGCAAATGTGAGTAGATCAATAGGTACCGCTTCGGCGGGAAGGTAATGGCGCTCCATGCAGTCATGCTGGTTACATGACCTATAGGTGTCTATGGACAACGCCGGCTCTTTGGCATAGAAATGAGGATGATCACCACCTACAGAGTCGGACACAATTAGCCGTAATGTCAAGAGGAAACTTTTGAAGAAATAATAATAATAATAATAATAATAATAATAATAATAATTTGGTCGTGTCAGGAGCCTCCGGTGGCACAGTGGGTTAAACCCCTGTGCCGGCAGGACTGAAGACCGACAGGTCACAGGTTCGAATCCGGGGAGAGGCAGGTGAGCTCCCTCTGTCACCTCCAGCTCCTCATGCGGGGACATGAGAGAAGCCTCCCACAAGGATGATAAAACATCAAAACATCCGGGTGTCCCCTGGGCAATGTCCTTGCAGATGGCCAATTCCCTCACACCAGAAGCGACTTGCAGTTTCTCAAGTCGCTCCTGACATGACAAAATAAATAAATAAATATTAAGGTTCTTAAGGTGAAAGGCGCATGTCTGTGTATAAATAAATAAAAACTCCAATATGATCTTCAGCCATCTTCCTTGTAGTATTATCTTCAATTCAGTAACTTGACACAAGTCTTTATTATAAGAATTAAACAAAGAAATGTTTATTTATGAATTCTCAGGCACAAAAAGCATATTTGTTACACAGTATTTTCTTCACAGTATTGTTACAATCAATCTTTATTATTATGAACACATGAAACCATTAGAGAAGCCTCCCACAAGGATGATAAAAACATCAAATCATCCGGGCGTCCCCTGGGCAACGTCCTTGCAGACGGCCAATTCTCTTACAACAGAAGCGACTTGCAATAATAATAATAATAATAATAATAATAATAATAATACTTGTTTCTTTCTTTCTCTCCATCCTAAACCACAGTTTCTTTCAAACCACGTGCATTTTGAGATAATATTTCATGCATTTTTGGGGTTTTGTGACTTTGGGAACTCTCTGCTTTTGCATAAATCCTTTATTTCCTTTATTCGTTTATTTATTTGTTTTCCTTTAGAACGGTAGGGGATTCGGTTGATTATTATTAAAATAATTAAAAGCAACAGGTTTCAATTGCTGCCCAACGCGGACATTTCCTGCCCAAACCTCGAGGTCGTCTTATTATTTCAAAAAATAAAAATAAAATAGAGAGGAGCGAAGAGGAAAAAAGGAAAGAACCTAAAAATAAAAAAGAGGGGAAATATGTGAGCCAGATCCCACAGTGACTCAGGGCGGAGTGGAACCTGATCTTTGGCAATTCATCGGCTTCAGAAATTTCCCCGTAATGAGGAACACATGGCTGACTGATGTGTCATGCAAAATCAAGGCTTAGAAGTGATTGCAAAGGAGGAGGGGGTTGGAGCAAGGCATGCCTTGCAAATACCCTTTGGAGCGTTTCGTCCCGAAAAAAAGGGGTCAATCGTGTTCACTTAAGGTAAGAGAAAGGCTTTTCCTTTGTTCTGACGCTTTGACTCATAGAGGTCACCCTTCTTTCCCAAGTCAACCCAACCTTGGTCTGACTTTGGGCGCGCCTCCACGGTAGCATTAATGCACTTTGACACCCTGGTTTCTGGTGCTTAATGTACCCAAACTTTGTTCATGGACACAATTATTAAAGTAATATTTATTAAATTGCCCTTAGACCAGTGTTTCTCAACCTGGGGGTCGGGACCCCTTTGGGGGTCGCGAGGGGGTGTCAGAGGGGGTCACCAAAGACCATCAGAAAACATAGTATTTTCTGTTGATCATGGGGGTTCTGTGTGGAAAGTTTGGTCCAATTCTATCAGTGGGATTCTGAATGCTATTTCATTGCGGGTGAACTATAAATCCCAACAATTACAACTCTCAAATGGCAAGGTCTATTTTCTCCAAACTCTACCAGTGTTCATATTTGGGCATATTGAGTATTTGTGCCAAGTTTGATCCAGATCCATCATTGCTTGAGTCCACAGTGTTCTCTGGAAGTAGGTGAACTACAACTCCAAAAAACTCAAGGTCAATGTCCACCAGACCTTCCCAGTGTTTTCTCTTGGTCATGGGAATTCTGTGTGCCAAGTTTGATTCAATTGCATCACTGGCGGAGTTCAGAAGGTTCTCTGATTGTAGGTGAACTATAAATCCCAGCAACTCCAGCATTACCAAATGACAAAATCAATCACTCCCAACCTCACCAGTATTCAAATCTGGGTGTATTGGGTATTTGTGCCAAATTTGTTCCAGTGACTGAAAATACATCCTGCATATCAGATATTTACATTACGATTCATATAACAGTAGCAAAATTACAGTTGTGAAGTAGCAACGAAAATAACATTATGGTTGGGGGTCACCACAACATGAGGCCCTTTACTAAGGGGTTGCGGCATTAGGAAGGTTGAGAAACACTGCCTTAGACTATGCGTATTAGGTGGTGCAGTGGGTTAAACTGTTGAGCTGCTAAACTTGCTATCCGAAAGGTCTCAGGCTTGAATCCGGGGAGCGGGGTGAGCTCCTGTTGTTAGCTCCAGCTTCTGCCAACCTAGCGATTCGAAAACATGCAAATGTGAATAGATGAATAGGTACTGCTCCGGCGGGATGGTAACAGCGCTCCATGCAGTCATGCTGGCCACATGACCATGGAGGTATCTGCGTACAACGCCGGCTCTTCAGCTTAGAAATGGAGATGAGTGCCAGCCCGCAAAGTCGGACACGACTGGACTTAATGTCAGGGGAAAACGTTTACCTTTACCTACTATAAGTATACTATCTGTACCTGCCACGCGTTGCTGTGGCAAACCTTCCCTCCCTCTTTCTCCTCCTTCTTTCTTTCACTCCTTCCTCCCCTCCTTCTTTCCTTCCTTCCCTCTTTTTCTTTCTCTTCTTCTTTCTTCCTTCTCTACCTGTTTCTTTTCTCGCTTCCTTTGCTCTTTGGTTCCATCCTTTCTTCCTTCCCTCTTTCTTTCATTCCTTCTCTCCTTCCTTCCCTCTTTCACTCTTTTATTTCCGTCTCTCCTTCCTTCCTTCTCTACCTTTCTTTATTTCCTTCTCTCCCTCCCTCTTTCTCTCCCTCCTCTCCTTCCTTCCTTCTCTACCTTTCTTTATTTCCTTCTCTCCCTCCCTCTTTCTCTCCCTCTTCCCCTTCCTTCCTTCCTTCTCTATCTTTCTTTCCTTTTTTCTCTCCTTCCCTCCTTCTTTCTCTCCCTCCTCTCCCACCTTCTCTCCTTCCTTCCTTCTCTACCCTTCTTTCTTTCCTTCCTTCTCTCCTTGCCTCCTTCTTTCCCTCCTTCTCTCCTTCCTTCCTCTCTTCCCCCTTTCTGTGTATGTGTTTTGTGTGTGTATATGCATATAAGTGTGTATATATGTGTGTTTGTGTATATATATGTGGTTTTGCACATGCACTGTAATTTTTTTTTGGGGGGGGGGTTGCTTTTTAAGTCCCTTCTGCTATGTTTTTCAGTGTTTTTATGAGTGATGGTCACTCATTGGCCTGATAAGTGTATTGTGTCCAAATTTAGTGTCAGTTCGTCCAGTGGTTTTTGAGTTATGCTAATCCCACAAATGAACATTACATTTTTATTTATATAGATGTCAAACATATCTGAATGACTTTGGCTCCATCTACTCTGCTGTACAAAGCAGTTTCAAACTTTCGTATAGTGAAGTTTGAAACTGCATTACATGGAAGGGTTTGGTGGGCGTTGTCCTTGAGTTTTGGAGTTATAGTTCACCTACATCCGGAGAGTCATGGACAATCTTCGGCCCTTCGGGTGTTTTGGACTCCAACTCTGTTCATACTGTTCCAAAAATGGAGTCTGATTCCTGAACAAGCCCAGACCAGATCACATGGTCTGCACCCCCGTCCACAACAAAGAGCCAAGGAAAATTGCATACCAATGCATACGTATACAATACAGTAAGCAATCTGAAATATATACATAACAAATAGAAGAAGGTTGCTATTTCCGACAAAGAAGATTTGTGTAACGCCAGAAATGGTGCCAAATAAAAACGCTCCATCCGCAAGACTTCAACTCCAAGACATCCCAGCCACTTTACCGGCTGTTAGGAATTGTGGGAGTTGAAGTCCAAAACACCTGGAGGGTCGAAGTTTGCCCCTGGCTGGTGTAGATTCATATAATGTCTCTCTATGTGGTAGAGTTGTAGTTGAGCTTTCGCCTTCTTTAGTGGAGCCTCACCCAGGATCCTAGTTAAAAATGGTGTCAAACTGCATTAATTCTACAGTGTAGATGCACCCCCATGACAAATCAGGACAGTACAAGGGGATTTAATCCACTTGGTTTAGAAATCGAGTGCCATAATGCCTTGAACCAAGCACCATAATGCACATGGCATTGCAGTTGTGATTGCTGTTATTGGGAAATTATTGTGGCCTCCATGATCGCTATAAGTCCGTTTGTTATTCTGACTTTTGTGATCCATTTGCAGAGTTAAGTAATGTAGAGACCATAATGTTGGATCTTATCTGACCACAATAACAACAACAACAACAACACTTTATTTATATTCCGCTCTATTGACTTGAGGGGACTCAGAGCGGATTACGACATATACAGATAGGCAAACATTCAATGCCTTTTAATACAGTGACATAACAATGACACACAAACACACAGAACAAAGGCCAAGGCTTCTCCTTTCATCTCCGGCTTCTGGAGGCCATGGGGAGGTGCTCTTGTTCCATTTCCAAGCCAAGGAGCCTGTTGTCTGTAGCCACCTCCTGATTTCATTGCTGCATGAGTGCCTTTATTACCTTCCTGCCAAAGCGGTACCTATTGATCTACTCACGTTTGCATGTTTTCAAACTGCTAGGTTGGCAGGAGCTAGGAGCTCACCCTGACCCGTTGCTTCGAATTGCCAACTTTCAGGTCATTCTACAATATTATGATAGTAGTAATTTTGCCCGCTTTCCCTTGATTTACACATGTCTTTTTGGGTTCTTTTTCCCCAAGGTCAATCCCACTCCGCAGGGCGTCCAAGCCTTGCTGAAGATGATGTACTGTCCACACTGCCGGGGATTGGTGGCCGTCAAGCCCTGCTACAACTACTGCTTCAACGTCATGAGGGGCTGCCTTGCCAACCAAGGAGAGCTGGACACCGAGTGGAACAACTTCATAGGTGAGTCGCCTATGACTTACAAACATCTCCTAGTTAAGAACAGGGCTGAGACAACAGGAAGTTAGAGAAATCTACCGCTCCTGAAAGAGTTATTATCATGGGGAAAAAGGGTCTCCACTGAAGCTTTTATTCCCAATGCTTGTTTACACTTGTCTTCCAGCACGCTGACGTTTGTCTGCTTGTCCACCCAAGACAGTCCATGTTTTGCAGGCATATAGCAGGGTTGGGAGGCAAGTGTGTTTGGTGGGGACGAGGAACAGGGCCTTCTCTGTGGTAGCCTCCCGACTCTGGAACTCTCTCCCCAAGGACATCAGACAAGCCCCAACGTTGGCAGTCTTTAGGAAGAGCTTGAAGACCTGGCTGTTCCAGTGTGCCTTCCCAGAATAGGAAACTCCCAGCATCATGTCCCAAACGCACTTTACTAGGGATTTAAGATTGCCTGCACATCGCACCTACCCTAAAATCCTTACATTTCACCTGTTGTGTCCAGCACTTTTTAATTTATTCATTATATTTGGCCCAGCCCTAGTTTTAAATGTGTCATGATGTATTGTTTTGATGTTTTACTGTTATTGCTTTAATGTTTATTGTTTTGCTTTATGAGTTTTATTGTTGTATTTGTTATGCTGTTGTTTTATTGAGGGCCTTGGCCTTTGTAAGCCGCACCGAGTCCTTCGGGAGATGTTAGCGGGGTACAAATAAAGATAATAATAATCATAAATAATATCTATCTTGAAGCGTTTCAAAACCAGACACTTGTAGTCCCCAGTATATTCAGCTCAAGGAATAACCCAACTGGAGAGTCCTGAATAGTCTGTGTCTGCAAGCGCTCCGTTGGAATGTGCCTTTGGCAGACATATCCGCGCTTTGTACACAGAGTGTGTTACAGAGGTCTGCCTTGTCCCAGCCTTTCCCAACGGAGCCTTAGCAAACCCACTTTCGTCAGAGGGAATGCGAGCACACTGGCCGATTCATCCAAGGTTGTAACCAGAACAGCCCAGAATTGAAAAGAGTTGCCCTGTGTGTCTCCTCTCCGTGCGCGCGTATGATAGCAAAAGGGGAGGATATTACAGAAGATTCGGCAGGAGGCCAGGGAACTGGATGGGAAAGGACAATCTGCGGATTGTAAGCTCCTGTGAATCAACCCACAATGGCTCAAGGAGGGGAGCGTCTTGGGTGAATTGGGTTCGGAGCCCGGCAGTATTGTAATTGGGCGCTCGGCACCCTCATGATCTGGTTTCTGCTACCGGATCTTCCCAAAAGCACAGAACTGTGAGGCATGAACTCTGGCATTGTGCAGCTTGGATTCGGCCCAGGTCTTGTGTATTATGACATTAGAAGACAGTCATAACACTGTGTAACACGATTTTTGTTCCTTGGTCATTTCCTAAACCAGTGTTTCTCAAGCTTCCTAATGCCACGACCCCTTAATACAGTTCCTCATGTTGTGGTGACCTCCAACCATAACATTATTTTCATTGCTACTTCATAACTGTAATTTTGCTACTGTTATGAATCGTAATGTAAATCTCTGATGTGCAGGATGTATTTTCATTCACCGGACCAAATTTGGCACAAATACTCGATATGCCCAAATTTAAGTACTGGTGGTGTCGGAACACAGATGCCTTAAAGAGCCAGACATATTAGTATATCCAAAACAATAGTTTATTAAAGCAAAGTAACAGGACTCAGAGACACTTGCTTCAGTGCCTCTGGTCAAAACTTAAAGTTTGCAGCAATTTGCAGCTTGAAAAACAAACTTGGAAAATAAACCGGATTAAACTGGCAAAAAATCCGGATTAAATAAGAGTTCTTCCAAAACACACCAAAATAACACAGTTCAAAGATAATAAGCAAACAATGAGCCATGAAGGGAAGCCGTCATCCACAAGCAGTCCAAAGTTGAAGAAATCCCAGTTGAAAGTTCCAAAGTCCAGAAGGCAGCGTCGTCATCAAAAACAGTCCGAAGTCAAGGAGAGGGGAAATCTGCACTTATGAGAATCCAAGCCAGTCGGTACATGAAGGAAGCAGCAACCTGCAGATCCAGGGCCCAAGCCCAACAAGAAAGCGGCAGTGACAAGACCCAAGGCATGAAACCAACACTTTGCCTACTGCAAAGTTCTATCACTCCAGTGCCTTCATTTATCTTACAGCTCATCATCCGATGATGAGCTCACCCTCCACTCCATCCTCATCACTCTCAGCTGGTTTAGCCTCTACAGCTGAACGCCAACGCCCATCCCTCCAACTCTTCCACCTTTTGTCAAGACTTAGGTCTCCCCATGAATCCACAGTATCCCCAGATTGCCAATCCCCGCCACCAGAAAACTCCTCAAAAGTGTCACTTGATGTTGGTTGAGTACACACATTCCAAACCTCCTGTACCTTGGTCCAATCCAGTGGTTCCTCTTCATCCCCACAACCCCCAGACCCATCATTCCCAGAAAAGACCATGAAATCCTCTTCCTCTGTGGGAGCAGTAAGTACGTCCCAGATCTTCTTTCTCTGGCGCTCCTCGTCTGACTCCTGCTCTCCAGTAATCCTCTTAATGCCTCTATTCCCATCTGAATCTCCTTCTTCCTACTCACTCATTTCACTCTCAGAGAAAACTACAAAGGATTCTTCATCAGTGGGTGACATAAGTATCTCCCAAATTCTCTTCCTTTGCTGCTCCTCGTCTAACACCTGGGCACCTCGTTTCCCTCCTCTACCACTCCTACTACCAGTTGCAGCATTGCCAACAGACTCTACTACAACAGGTGGGGTTGAGGGGGATTGGTTTTGTCATTTGGGAGTTGTAGTTGTAGTTGCTTTATTTATAGTTGTAGTTGCACTCTGTAGGAGCACTCTGAACTCCACCAATATTGGAATTGAATCAAACTTGGCACACAGAACTCCCATGAACAACAGAGAAAATACCTAGAAGGTATTGTCGAAGGCTTTCATGGCCGGGATTACTGGGTTGTTGTAGATTTTTTCGGGCTATATGGCCATGTTCTAGAGGCATTTTCTCCTGACGTTTCGCCTGCGTCTATGGCAAGCATCCTCAGGTACCCAATACTAGAAGGGTTTGGTGGGCATTGACATTGAGTTTTGGAGTTGTAGTGGCAATGATGGATCTGGACCAAACTTGGCATTAATACTCAATATGCCTAAATGTGAACAATGGTGGAGTTTGGGGAAAATAGACCTTGACATTTGGAAGGTGTAGTTGCTGGGATTTATAGTTCACCTACAGTCAAAGAGTATTCTGAACCCCACCAACGATAGAATTGAACCAAACTTGCCACACAGAACCCCCATGACCAACAGAAAAGACTATGTTTTCTGATAATCTTTGGTGACCCATCTGACATCCCCTCTCACGACCCCCACAGGGGTTCCAACCCCCAGGTTCAGAAACACTGTCTTAAAGGGCTCTATCATAAAAACAAGAATTTTGGATACGGGAAGACTCGGCTTGTACTAAGATCTGGTTTAGGGTTCTGAACTATTTGCTTCCCTCCTTTGTCTCTATCTCCCTTGATTCTGAAAATTAAACAAATGCCGGTTTCACCCTTGGATTCCCACTTTGCACGGCTCCCACCTTCAAACCAGACCAGCTCCTGTTTACTTGGTGCCATAGGGTTCATTCCTCCCGAGGCCTCCCTTATCTGTCTCCGTCAACAGCCAAAACAGTTCCCAGCTGAACATGTCCTCTGAGCATGGATTTGCTTATCTTCCCAAGTTGTTCTCAAGTGATGCATTTCCCCCTCGGTTAGAGCAAGACTTGCATTCTTTAGCGGTGATGTGTGTGGCCTCACGTCATTCCGAATCGCAGGGCCCCCAATTCGAATGGTGTTCCCAGGAAACATGCCTAAGGTCTTGGAAACATTGGAAAGCCAATATTTAGACAAAGCTCTCTGGACCATCCTCCAAAAAATCGGATGCCCTAAATTTGTGAACATCCTGCTGCTCCTCCATGATGACAACAGTCTTGGACAGCAATGGCTCCCAAAGTGACCCATTCAAGGTGGAATCGGGTATCAAATGGGGATGTGTTATTGCCCCAACTTTATTCTCCATCTTCATCGCTATGATACTTCATCTATCGGAGAAGCGATTTAACCTCAGCAGACTGAAAGCCAAAACCAAGGTTACAACAACATCTGTTATAGAACTCCAGTATGCAGATGACAACGTCGTCTGTGCGCATTCAGAAGATCTACAAGCCACTCTAAACACCTTCGCAGAAGCATACAAGAAGCTCGGCCTGTCATTGAACATCAAGAAAACCAAAGTCCTCTTCCAGCAGTCACCAACCAATCCCTCTCCAATGTCAGAGATACAGCTTAATGGTGGAACATAGGAAAATGTTGATTATTTCCGCTACCTTGGCAGCCACCTCTCCACCAAAGTCAACATCGACACCGAAATACAACACCGCCTGAGCTCTGCGAGTGCAGCATTTTTCCGAATGAAGCAGAGAGTGTTTGAGGACTGGGACATCCGTAGATATACCAAGGTGCTTGTTTATAAAACTATTGTCCTCCCAGCCCTGCTATATGCCTGCGAAATGTGGACTGTCTACAGATGTCAGCATCGACATTGAAATACAACACCGCCTGAGCTCTCTGAGTGCAGCATTCTTCCGAATTAAGCAGAGAGTGTTTGAGGACCGGGACATCCGTAGGGATACCAAGGTGCTTGTCTATAAAGCTATTGTCCTCCCAACTCTGCTATGTGCCTGCAAAACGTGGACTGTCTACAGATGTCAACATTGACACTGAAATACAACACCGCCTGAGCTCTGCGAGTGCAGCATTTTTCCGAATGATGCAGAGAGTGTTTGAGGACCAGGACATCCGTAAGGATACCAAGGTGCTTGTTTATAAAGCTATTGTCCTCCCAACCCTGCTATACTCCTGCGAAACGTGGACTGTCTACACATGTCAACATTGACAATGAAATACAACACCGCCTGAGCTCTGAGAGTGCAGCATTCTTCCGAATGAAGCAGAGAGTGTTTGAGGACCGGGACATCCATAGGGATACCAAGGTGCTTGTTTATAAAGTTATTGTCCTCCCAAACCTGCTATACGCCTGCGAAACGTGGACTGTCTACTGACGTCAACATTGACACTGAAATACAACACCGCCTGAGCTCTGCGAGTGCAGCATTTTTCCGAATGAAGCAGAAAGTGTTTGAGGACCAGGACATCCGTAGGGAGACCAAGGTGCTTGTCTATAAAGCTATTGTCCTCCCAACCCTGCTATACGCCTGCGAAACGTGGACTGTCTACAGACGTCACATACAACTCCTGGAACGATTCCATCAGCGCTGCCTCTGGAAAATCCTGCAAATCTCTTGGGAAGACAAGCGGACAACTGTCAGTGTGCTGGAAGAAGCAAAGACCACCAGCATTGAAGCGATGGTCCTCCGCCATCAACTCCGCTGGACTGGCCACATTGTCCGGATGCCTGACCACCGTCTCCCAAAGCAGTTGCTCTACTCCGAACTCAAGAACGGAAAATGAATGTTGGAGGACAGGAAAAGATATTGAAAGATGGGCTCAAAGCCAACCTTAAAAACTCTGTCATAGACACTGATAACTGGGAAGCCTTGGCCCGTGAGCGCTCCAGCTGGAGGTCAGCTGTGACCAGCTGTGCTGCGGAATTTGAAGAGGCACGAATGGAAAGTGAAAGAGAGAAATGTGCCAAGAAGAAGGCGTGTCAAGCCAACCTCGACTGAGACAGTCTTCCACCTGGAAACCAATTCCCTCACTGCAGGAGAAGATGCAGATCAAGAATAGGGCTCCACAGTCACCTACGGACCCACAAGAATACTGATCCTGGAAGACTATCCTACTCTGCCAACGAGGGATCGCCTAAGTAAGTAAGTAAGGCCTCATGTCATTCCGAATCGCAAGGCCCCCAATTCGAATGGTGTTCCCAGGAAAAATGTCTGAGGTCTTGGAAAGGCAATATTTAGTCAAATAAAGTCACAGAAGGAGAGAAATCCCCATTTTGTATGGGGAAAATACAACAGATTTCAAAAGCAGAATAAACCAGGGAATGCGAGCATGGCAAATCTCCAAGGGAATGGTTTTCAGCGTCTTGGGGTGCGTCTACACTGTGAAATTAACACAGTTTAATTGCTAGATTTTCCACTCAACCCTTTGCCTCTCTCTCCTTTGGCATTTCTTTCTAATCAGATTCGATGTTGATGGTGGCCGAACGGCTGGAGGGACCGTTCAACATTGAAACCGTCATGGATCCCATTGACGTGAAGATCTCCGACGCCATCATGAACATGCAAGAAAACAGCATGCAAGTGTCCCAAAAGGTAGGGAATATCACACTTCGCTAAAAAGTTATTATGAAGGGGGAAGGAAGAATCTCATGGGTGGCCGTTTTGTGCTGAAAAGAATTGTGTTTGCAGTTTCCAAATGCAGTATCTGAATTGACCATTTGGGGGCGACAGAGGGCATTTCTTCATACTTCCCAATGGCACAATAATAGCAGTAATGTGAACTTGTTAGCAGCGAAAAACTCAACACAAATTCCATTTCTGGACAGGCATAACAGTAACAGGACAAGATCTATTTAGTAGTTACAGTAACTAGTTCCTTTTAAAAAGTAACTAGTTCCTTTTTAAAGTAACTAGTTCCTTTTAAAAAGTAAAATTTCAGGATGTGGGAAGAATTGAGCCGTATACCATTTATCCAACCCTTTTTCTGGGAATGACGGAAACTGGTACACAAGGTATAGGACTGCTTCATTTCTTCAATAGCAGCTCCCTTAGCAGAAGTTACATTTCAAATTAACCTACTAAAAGGGTAATTGGATAATGATTTTTTCCAATTGGGTTACAGCAAACTCAGGATCTATGATGATACAGCAATAAGTTGTGACTCCATGTGTTCTCGAGTTCTCGTTGTTATGCAATGATAGCCTTTCCTTACATAATGCAAGCAGAGAAATTTATGAAAATACTGTATATACTCGAGTATAAGCCTAATTTTTCAGCCCCTTTTTTAAGCTGAAAAAGCTCCCCTCTGTTTATACTCAAATCAAAATTATTTATTATTTTACTCTTATTTTATTATATTTATTATTTTACTCTATTTATTAGTATTATTAAATGTATTATTTTACTCTATTTTTATTATTATGTTTACATTATTTAACTCTATTATTATTTTATTACATTTATCATTTTACTCTATTATTGTTATTTTTACATTTATTATTTTACTCTATTTATTACTGTTATTATTACGTTTACATTATTTTACTCTATTATTAGTTTATTACATTTATCATTTTACTCTATTTATTATTGTTATTATTACATTTATTATTTTACTCTATTTTATTATTATATTTATATTATTTTACTCTAATATTTTAGTACATTTATCATTTTACTCTATTTATTATTGTTATTATTACATTTATTATTTTACTCTATTTTTATTATTATATTTATATTATTTTACTCTAATATTTTAGTACATTTATCATTTTACTCTATTTATTATTGTTATTATTACATTTATTATTTTACTCTATTTTTATTATTATATTTATATTATTTTACTCTAATATTTTAGTACATTTATCATTTTACTCTATTTATTATTGTTATTATTACATTTATTATTTTACTCTATTTTTATTATTATGTTTCCATTATTTTACTCTATTTATTATTGTTATTATTACATTTATTATTTTACTCTATTTTATTATTATATTTATATTATTTTACTCTAATATTTTAGTACATTTATCATTTTACTCTATTTATTATTGTTATTATTACATTTATTATTTTACTCTATTTTTATTATTATATTTATATTATTTTACTCTAATATTTTAGTACATTTATCATTTTACTCTATTTATTATTGTTATTATTACATTTATTATTTTACTCTATTTTTATTATTATGTTTCCATTATTTTACTCTATTTATTATTGTTATTATTACATTTATTATTTTACTCTATTTTATTATTACATTTACATTATTTTACTCTATTATTATTTTATTAAATTTATCATTTTACTCTATTTATTATTGTTATTATTACGTTTATTATTGTTATTTTATTACATTTTCATTTTACTCTATTGTTGTTATTACATTTATTACTTTACTCTTTATTATTACTATTACATTTATTAATTTACCCTACTATTTTATTATATTACTTATTCTATTTATTATTGTTATTATTACATTTATTACTTTACTCTTTATCATTTATTATTTTACTCTATTATCATTTTATTACATTTATTATTTTATTTTATTGTTATTGTTACATTTATTATTTTACTCTATTATTATTGGAAGGATACATAAGCACATTTATTATTATTATTATTATTATTATTATTAAACTTTATTTGTACCCCGCTAGCATCTCCCGAAGGATTCGATGCGGCTTACACAGGCCGAGGCCTCAACACACAACACAATACAATCTAAGCAAATCAAACAATTAAAAACAGAATAAAGCAAAATAAACAACAGGCACAATACACTAAACACAATAAAAGTGGGCCGGGCCAGAGCAATGGGTACAAGATTAAAAGTGCTGATGTGACAGGAGGTGTATATAGGGCTTCCAGGGCAAGTGCGATGTGCGATGTGCAGCAATCGTTGGTTCTGATAAAGTGCTTATGCGACTTGGTAGTGGAGATTTCCTAATCTGGGAAGGCGCATCGGAAAAGCCAGGTCTTCAAGTTCTTTCTGAAGACAGCCAATGAAGGGGCCTGTCTAAGGTCTTTGGGGAGGGTGTTCCAGAGTTGGGGGGCCACCACGGAAAAGGCCCTGTCCCACGTCCCCACCAAGCGCGCTTGCGACGCCGGTGGGATCACGAGCAGGGCCTCTCCTGATGACCAAAGAGAACGTGTGGGTTCGTAGATGGAGATGAAGAAGGTTAGAATAATTGTTCAATCAGTATAAACTGACCTGAATATAAACCAAGGCACCTAATTTCACCACAAAAAAAATGGAAAAATGAATTGACTCGAGTATAAGCCAAGGATGGAAAATGGAGCAGCTACTGGTCAATTTCATAATAAAAATAGATACCAATATAGTTACATTAATTGAGGCATCAGTAGGTTTAATGTTTTTTAATATTTACAAAAAAACTGCAATTTAAGATAAGACTGCCCAACTCTGAATTAAATCATTATTCTTCAATATAAAGGTAAATGTGCTTACCTATCCTTCCAATAATAATAATGTGAGTAAAATATTAAATCTAATAATAATAATACAAAATACAGTAAAATAATGGAAATGTAATAATAACAGTAATAATAGAGTAAAATAATAAATGCAATAACAATAATAAAGTAAAATAATAAATGTAATAACAATAATAAAATAAAATGATAAATGTAATAATAATAGAGTTAAATAATAAATGTAACAACAACAACAGAGTGAATTATTGTTTGTATTGGCATCGTATCGGTGCCCAATGTAAGGCATTGAAATTTGCCATTATTTATGTGTAAACCGCTGTGAGTCCCCCCAGGAGTGAGAAAGGCGGTATATAAATACTGTAAATAAATAAATAAATAAATAATCAGAGTTGGTCTTATCTTAAATTACAGTTTTATGTGAATATTCAAAAACATTTCACCTACTGATGCCTCAATTAATGTCATTTTATTGGTATCTATTTTTATTTTGAAATTTACCAGTTCCATTTCCCACCCTCGACTTATACTCGAGTCAATAAGTTTTCCCATTTTTTTGTAGTAAAATTAGGTACCTCAACTTATATTTGGGTCAGCTTATACTCGAGTATATACGGTAGCTAGTTATTCCTAAGCATTGCTCTTGTTGCTGTAAGAATGTTTATACAACGACGGTGTCGTCATAGGTTTTCCAAGGATGTGGACAGCCCAAAATGCTGGCCCAAAGCCGGACGTCTCGCTCGGTCTCGGAAAGCAGTTTCAGCGCCCGTTTTCGTCCTTACAACCCGGAGGAGCGGCCGACGACAGCAGCAGGCACAAGTTTGGATCGGCTGGTGAGTTGGCAACACCATCCTCCATCTTTGGCCAACCTTCAACTTCAACTTCTCTGGGGCATAGGACCATCAGTAAAGTCGAAATAGCGTAAACACCCAAATGTGTTTGCAGTAGACTCGCTCTGTTATGACGAGGGCAAGGGCAGTTGGAAGGACTGCAGCAGCTGCCTTTTTTATGATGTCTTCTATGGGTCCAGTCTTAATGGGAAATTCCAAGCATGGGAGGCTGTCCTTGCTATTGGATGGACTTGTAGTTTCTATTCATGGAGTCGTGGAGTTGGAAGAGACCACAAGGGCCATCCACTCCAACCTTGGATGGTTGGAGATCTAGTGCGTGTTGCCCCTTCCTGCTGCCACTGCTTTCCTCTGTCCACCACCATATTCCTTGTTGTGGCTCAGCTTGAGTCTGAAGCTGACCCCTGTGGGCTTTGTGAGCCAGAGTTCCTACAAGATGATGATGAGGATGATGGGTTACAGATTTCTGTTCATGCTTCAGACAAGGTTGACGGTGAGGCTGCAGAAAGGGAAACCGCAAGTTAGTTCTCAGGGGAAAAGAATGTCAGTGCGAATGATAAGGAGAGTGAATTCCTACACGGCCAGGTGGAGATGTCTTTGCCTCCTTTGCCTTCTCACGGTGATCCGGTCCAGCCATTGGACCAAGATGATAAGGGGTTAGAGAGCCTTGAAGATAACGAATTAATGAGCAGGCAAGATTGTCTGCAATTAAGGGTCCGAAGAAGCTCTTGCTTGGCAAGCAAGCGAGAAGCCAAGTCTGCCAAAGGTCATTGCAATGCGTTCATGTCTGCAAAGGGTATTTAGCCTTCTCACTGACACACAGGCATTGTCAGTTCAACGTGGCTCTTTCCATGCAAACTTCTATGGATTAACCTTGGCCTTAAGCAGCTCGCTTCTGGCTTCCTGAGTCTGGGATTTTGGGGTCTTGTGTTCAACTGTTTTCATGGACTATTGTTTGACCATTGCTTAAAGGATTATGCTTTATGTTTTTGCCTTTGGATCTCGGGAACTATGTCTTTGCATTTAAGCCTTTTTGGAACTTTGCATTTCTCATACTATGTTTTGACTTTGCCTTTTCTTCAATGAACTACAAAATCTACAGCTTTGGTGTGGTGATGTTTGGGACCCTGAGTTGCAACATTCCTCTTCCTTCCTCTCTCCTATTTCCTTCTTCCCGCTTCCTCAATGGAAGAGAATCACTTTCATTTTGGGATTCATTTTTTCTCACTAGGTGACAGACGTGAAGGAAAAGCTGAAGCAAGCCAAGAAGTTCTGGTCCTCCCTTCCCAGCAATATCTGCAGCAACGACAAAATGGCCGCCGGGAATGTCAACGAAGACGAGTGTTGGAACGGGAGCGACAAAAGCAGGTTAGGATGGAATCGCGACTCTTGTTTGAGCTGCCGTTTGTCATGTTCCCCACTTTCATCCAGCCCTATCAGTAATGTGTCCAAAGTATGATCGCTTCTATGGAGTCAGTTTGGCTTCCATTTTCCCCTGTGTTATCGTCATTTATAAGGATTCCTATCCTTTCATGATGTGTCCAAGGCATGATAGCCTCAACTGAGTGATTGCAACTTTCACTTTCCCCATTATTATTACCTTTTCCAACAATTCATGCCATTTTGTGATGTGTCCAAGGTGTGGTAGCTCCGTTGAGTCATATTGGCCTCCATTTGCCCCATATTATCACCCTTTCTATTGATTGTTGTCATTTTATGATATCTCCAAGGTATGATGGGAGGCCCCGGTGGCACAGTGGATTAAACCGCTGAGCTGCTGAACTTGCTGATCAAAAGGTCACAGGTTTGAATCCGGGGAGCGGGTTTGGGTGAGCTCCCGCTGTTAGCCCCACCTTCTGTCAACCTAGCAGATCGAAAACATGCAAATGTGAATAGATCAATAAGTACTGCTCCGGCGGAAAGGTAACAGTGTTCCATGTAGTCATGCTGGCCACATGACCTAGAAGGTGTTCACGGACAACACCAGCTCTGTGGCTTAGAAATGGAGATGAGCACCAACCCCCAGAGTCAGACACAACTGGACTTAATGTCAGGGGAAAACCTTTACCTTTACCTGCCCTCCCCGCGCCCTTCCGAACGCAGAAAGGCGAGCCTTCTTCCTGCCTTTTCCTGCAAGCTCCTCCTCTTGCCACCCAACAGCCCTGTGGGAAGAGCATGATGATGAGCTGACCCAAGAGTGCTAGCCTTTTGCCTGGCACAGGAGGTCGGCAGCCATTTTGGCAGGGGCGGGGCCAACTAAGGCAGCTTTGCAACCCCCTGAAAATGGCCCAACGACCCCCCTGGGGGCCGCGACCCCCAGGTTGAGAACCGCTGACCGAGAGCTTGGGAGAGATTCCGTTCAACAATTTCAAAGCTTCCTTCCTGAGCGAAGTAGCTAGCTGTCAGGTGGCATGATAACAGCTAAACTGTGTAATTTCTCCAGTGGTGTGGGGTGTAGACATCCTGTGACAATGTGGCATGTCTCATTAAGAGCCACATCCACTGTTTTAACATGGTGAAATGTTTTCCGTACTGGGCATGCGTATTGAGCAGCAGAGTAGCAAAGGCAGTAAGAGCACCTAAAGCTTTGGAGAGCTTGTGTTCCACCATTTCAAAGCTCCCTGCTTGAGCGTTGGTGGCACGATCGTCAGCGTAGATGAAACTCTCTGTTCCTTCTGGCAGTGGCTGATCATTTGTGGAAATGTTAAACAATAATGGTGCAAGCACACTCCCCTGGGGCAGGCCATTCTTCTGTTTTTGCCATCTGCTTTTCTGACCCTGGAACCGAACAAAAAAGCTCCTGTTTTGTAGCAGATTTTCTGTGAAGCAAGTGAGGTGGTAATCCTTGGTGATATTTTAAATCTTTTTCAGGAGGCGGTGATGATTTACAGTATCATAAGCTGCTGACAGGTCTATGAAGACGGCTCCTGTAATCTGCTGTCTATGTGCTGAGTCAGGTTCAGCACTTGTGATGTGCAGCTTTCCCCTTTCCTGAGCATGGTAGTCCATAGTAAATCCCTTCTCCAACACCCGATTTTAGATTAGCAGATATTTCAACTGCCTTACACTATCCAAGAAGTAGGATACAGTGGTCTAGGGTTCCAGTTAAAAAGATGGTGTGAAAGCAGCAAGTATATATGTGTTTTCAAGTCAACTGTTAGCCATAGATTAACCAATACTCTGAAAGATCCATGGAGCGATTGAGATGGGTAGCCATGCATGGCTTGTCCCTTGATAGCATGGGTGGCCTTTGTCTCCGCAGATACGTCTTTGCCGTGACGGCCAACGGCCTTGCTAACCAGGCAAACAATCCCGAAGTGGTGGTTGACACCTCCAGGCCCGACATGGTGATTCGCCAGCAGATCCACTCCCTTCGAGTGATGACCGCCCGATTGAAGAGTGCCTACAACGGGAATGACTATTTGGATCGTAAGTGAGACTGAGCCGTTGTAACAGCTCCTTTACTTTTGGGGTTGCAGTGGTGCGACGGGTTGAACTGTTGAATCTGCTGACCTAAAGGTCAGCATTTCGAAGCCACAGGTTTGGGTGAGCTCCCGCTGTTAGCCCTAGCTCCTGCCAACCTAGCAATTCAAAAACATGCAAATAAGCCCTTACAACAGTGGTTCTCAACCTGTGGGTCCCCAGGTGTTTTGGCCTACAACTCCCAGAAATCCCAGCCGCTTGACCAGCTGTTAGGATTTCTGGGAGTTGAAAGCCAAAACATCTGGGGACCCACAGGTTGAGAACCACTGCCTTACAAAGTGGTGGCTCCTTTACAAAACCATTACAAATTGGTGGCATCTTTGCACACACCATCCAGAATCATAATTGGTGGGCTGGGCTTTAGCACAGCTGATAAATCACCAGCAGTGATAAGATCTACCAACCAAAAGGCTGCCAGGTCGAAGCCCCAGGTCTACATGAGCTCCCGATTGTCAGCCCAGCTCACTGTTTACCTAAGTAGTCTGAAAACAGCTTAGAGCTGTTGGTGTTGTTGGTGTTGTTGTTATTATTGTTATTATGAGAAATTGTTCCATAAGCATTTCTTCAGACCTTCCCAGTACTCTGTTGTTGTTGTTGTTGTTGTTGTTGTTGTTGTTGTTGTTATTATTATTATGAGAAACTGTTCCATAAGCATTTCTTCAGACCTTCCCAGTACCCTGTTGTTGTTGTTATCATTATTATGAGAAACTGTTCCATAAGCATTTCTTCAGACCTTCCCAGTACCCTGTGATCCCATTGTGCAGAACCACAGGTTGAAAACCACTGCCATAACAGAAGCCGATGATGCGTTTTGTTGACTTGCGTTTGTAAACAAAACCCTGTCTCTGTCTCCGTTCTCTTTTAGCCATCGACAGTGACATGGGCAGCGGCGAAGGCAGCGGCAGCGGATGCGGGTCGGCGCAGTGCTCCCCGGAGCTCGTGTTCAACGCGACAGAAGTCACGCGGAACACCAACAAAATGGACAAAAAGGCCAACGCTTCTCCCAGCGGTGCCAACCTCTCGCAAGCGGCCCTCTTCCTTAGCATCGCCTTATTCCTGGCCGGACAGAGACAATGGAGATAATAATTGGGGGGCGCAGCAATGTCGGTTCTTGTTTTTTGAAGGGCGGGGGGGAGAAAGTGACTTTTATTAAAAAAATAATAATTAATTATAATTATAATTATATAGTTAAAAAGAGGCACCTGAGTTCACTTTGATGCCATCGGAGTGACTTTGGGGCGGGCGGAAGGGTCCTTTGTAAGACAACGATGTACAGTTTTTAGGATGTTGTCCCTTGGTTTTAAAATTTTTCTATTATTATTTTATTTTTTATTTTTTTTCTGTCCCCAAGTTTTGGAGGGAAAAGAGGGAGGGATTTACACTCTTGCACACACACGTTCAAGGATTTGGACCTGTTGACCGAGGAAACCACAATAAATGTGGGGAAACAAAAATTGTATATATTCAGGTACTTTCGTATTTCTCAGCAGTTTTCCAAAAACCAGTCCTTTCTTCTTCCCCAACTTTTCCCTCCTTTCAAAGTTTATTTTGTATTGTCAAAGGATCTTGTGGCTGGAATCGCTGGGTTGCTGCGAGTTTTCCAGGCTGTATGACCATGCTCTAGAAGCATTCTCTCCTGACGTTTCGCCCACATCTATGACAGGAATCCCCAGAGGTTGTGAGGTCTGTTGGAAACTTGGAAAATGGCAGGCAGTAAGAAGCCAGACCTTGAAACTGCTAGGCCATTCAATGCTAATCAAGGTGGCCAATTGCAACATTATTATTATATTAATTAATTTATTATTATTATTATTATTATTATTATTATTAATAAAAATCATACTTGCCTCAAACAGACAAGAGTTCTTTCTCCCACCCTGGACATCCCACAGATATCTAAACCTCACTTGCTTACCTTCCAACAAAGGATTCCCCCAGGCAGCAAGCAGACAGGTTTTGAAACTGCAAGGCTATTTGGTGCTAATCAAGGTGGCCAATTGCAACATTATTATATTAATTAATTTATTATTAATAATAATAATAATCACACTTGCCTCAAACAGACAAGAGTTCTTTCTCCCACCCTGGACATCCCACAGATATCTAAGCCTCACTTGCTTACTTTCCAACAAAGGATTCCCCCGGGCAGCAACCAGTCAGGCTTTGAAGCTGCAAGGCCATTGAGTGCTAATCAAGGTGGCCACCTGCAACATTCACACTTACCTCAAACAGACAAGAGTTCTTTCTCCCACCCTGGACATTCCACAGATATCTAAACCTCACCTGCTTACTTTCCAACAAAGGATTCCCCCAGGCAGCAACCAGTCAGGCTTTGAAGCTGCAAGGCCATTCGGTGCTAATCAAGGTGGCCAATGGCAACATTCACACTTGCCTGTAACAGACAAGAGTTCTTTCTCCCACCCTGGACATCCCACAGATATCTAAACCTCACTTGCTTACTTTCCAACAAAGGATTCCCCCAGGCAGCAACCAGTCAGGCTTTGAAGCTGCAAGGCCATTCGGTGCTAATCAAGGTGGCCAATGGCAACATTCACACCTCAAACAGAAATAGTTCTTTCTCCCAACCTGGACATCCCACAGATATCTGAACCTCACTTGCTTACTTTCCAACAAAGGATTCCCCCAGGCAGCAACCAATCAGGCTTTGAAGCTGCAAGGCCATTCAGTGCTAATCAAGGTGGCCAATGGCAACATTCACACCTCAAACAGAAATAGTTCTTTCTCCCAACCTGGACATCCCACAGATATTTAAGCCTCACTTGCTTACTTTCCAACAAAAGATTCCCCCAGGCAGCAACCAGTCAGGCTTTGAAGCTGCAAGGCCATTCAGTGCTAATCAAGGTGGCCAATGGCAACATTCACACTTGTCTCAAACAGACAAGAGTTCTTCTCCCACCCTGGACCTCTCACAGATATCTGAACCTCACTTGCTTGCTTTCCAACAAAGGATTCCCCTAGGCAGGAACCAGTAAGTTTTTGAAGTTGCAAGGCCATTTGGTGCTAATCAGGGTGGCCATTGGCAACATTCATACTTACCTCAAACAGACAAGAGTTCTTTCTCCTAACCTGGACATCCCACACTTGCCTTCTTTCCAACAAAGGATTCCCCCAGGCAGCAACCAGTCAGGCTTTGAAGCCGCAAGGCCATTCAGTGCTAATCAAGGTAGCCAATTGCAACATTCACAACATTCAGTTCTTTCTCCCAGCTTGGACATTATTCCACAGAAATATAAAACTCGCTTGTCTCGTTTCCAAACAAACCTCACAACCTCTGAGGATGCCTGCCATAGATGTGGGTGAAACATCAGGAGAGAATGCTGCTGGAACATAGCCATACTCACAACAACCCAAAGTTTATTTTCTCCTCTTGAACGCGTCGCAAAGGCCTTTTCTGTAATTCGAAAAGCAAAAGGATTTCTTTTTCTAAATGCTCATACTATTCCAGAGACGAGGTGGCTAATCTGGAGCGACAGAAGCTGCTTTGTGCCGTTTTTTGAGGTTCCCACACATATCTGTTACACTTGATGCCTTATCTTTGTTAAAAAAAAAAAAAGGAAAAGAAAGACATTTATGGTATTTTCTTGGGCTTTAGAAGGGAACGGCAAAAGAGGTCTCTTGTTGGAGGAAAATAATCAGATCCATTCCCATTCCTCCCCTTTCTGCAACCCGGTGTAATCCAAGATGGATTTATGGGAAGCTTTGCTTTGGGGTCGGATTCGAAGTGGGGTTTTTCACCCAGTATCCGGAGTTGTGGATATTGGGTACCTTTTGATGCAATAGGGATTAGCTGGTTGCAAACTATGGGCTAATGCAGGTATGGGCAAACTTTGGCCCTCCAATTGTTTTGGACTTCAACTCCCACAATTCCTAACAGCTGCTAGGCTGCTAGGAATTATGGGAGTTTAAATCCAAAACACCAGGAGGGACAGAGTTTTCTCATGCCTGGTCTGATGTATTGTCAGACGCTTTCGTGGCCAGAATCACTGGGTTGCTGTGAGTTTTCCGGGCTGTCTGTCCATGTTCCAGAAGCATTCTCTCCTGACATTTCACCTGCATCTATGGCAAGCATCCTCAGAGATTGTGGGGTCTGTTGGAAACTAGATAAATGGGGTTTATAGATGTGTGGAATATCCAGGATGGGAGAAAGAATTCTTGTTTGTTTGACTTCGGTGTGGCCACCTTGATTAGCATTTTTCCTAGTTTCCAACAGACCCCACAACCTTTGAGGATGCCTGCCATAGATGCAGGCGAAACATCAGGAGAGAATGCTTCTGAAACATGGCCATATGTAAAGAAGCGTACGATATCAATCTCGCCACTGGCACCAATTATAGAGAAGTGCGAAGTTATATCTTATTATAAATCACACCGCTTGCCACCATTGTAACAAGATCATGATCTACTAGATCAATATACCACCAAATATCCCACAGCTGAACACCACTGTAAAGGATTATATGTTATATATCACACTACTGGACAATAGTATGGTAGCGAGATTATGTTAGATGTGTGTAATGGTAGAGTGAACACCGTTTGTCTTTCAGTCTTCTTTTGGTTTAATGCTGCCACCAACCTAAGATGTCTTAGGATTTTTAAAATGGGTTTTTGCGGTAAACTTTCTCCTTCTCTGCCAACACAGCTCTCCCCTTAGCTCCCAAAATGACTGTTTGGATAAGAGACCTTTCTGTGGTATTAGAATGTTAAAGAGGCTGGAGTTATCACAAAGGATTACTGATAGATTGAGGAACGATAGAGACCTTTTTGAAAGTTAAGTAGAAAAAGATTTATTTATAAAAACAGACAAGTAACTTCTTCTGAGAGGCACAAAATGCTTGATTTGTTACAAATGTACAGTAGCTTGATGGTTGCTTGAAAAGAGTTTCTTCACTGAGATACATACAGAGCTAATCAAACAGATATAGCTGCTGGTTACAAAAATCCCCCACTACTTCAGAGAAATAGCAATGAGTTTCTGACTAACCCAACCTAGGTAGTCCCCTGAGTTATCAGCTAACTCTCCCCAGAGTCCTTACAGCTAACTTACTCAAACTAGAGAGCAAAGCCCTCGTGTTGTCTCCCACAAGTAATCAGGATGCTGCCTGACCTTTCTTGTCACCTTATTCAGCCCTGCCCTGACACAACACACTCTCTCTCAGAAATACACAGCCTCCAAACCACTTCTTCTCCCTCCAGTTCCCCAAATCTCTTCTCCTCTCTCAGAAGCTGAAATCTTTTTTTTCCTCCCAAGACGTGGCTCCTCCTCCTCTGCTCTAGCCAATCCCAGGAGACCTCCAACTCCTCCCTCAAGATGGCTGTTTTACTGTCAGACACTCTCAAAATGGAGGTTTGCCCTACTGTCTTCCCAGGCTTCGATTCTGGCCTATTAGGTAAGAATCATTACACAGGCATCCTCAGAGGTTGTGAGGTCTGTTGGAAACGAGGAAAATGGGCTTTATAGATCTGTGGAATAATGTCCAAGGTGGGAGAAAGAAATCTTGTCTGTTTGACTTAGGTGTGGCTACATTGATTAGCATTTTTTCCTAGTTTCCAACAGACCTCACAACATTTGAGAATGCCTGCCATAGATGGAGGCGAAACATCAGGAGAGAATGCTTCTGGAACATGGCCATACAACCCGGAAAACTCACAACAACCGAAACTATTGTCTTCTGGATGCTTTATATTACTGTGGGTTCCGACCCAAATGGGGTCCCATCAAAGAAAATGGGAAAAAACTGATTGATTATCAGTCAATGGTTGGTTTTTATTGATAGACTTATATACCTGGGATGACGTCACAATGTCTCAGCCCAAAAAGAGGCTACAAATGGATACGGTTTTACAAAGTCCTGGTCTGTATAAGAATCTTGAAATATTTTGTCGAAGACTTTCATGGCCGGAATCACTGGGTTGCGGTGAGTTTTCTGGGCTGCATGGCTATGTTCCAGAAGCATTCTCTCCTGATGTTTCACCCAAATCTATGGCAGGCATCCTCAGAGGTTCATCATCATCATTTAATTACTTTTTAATTATCCTCCATCCGAGATGCTCTAGGCCAGGGGTCCCCAAACTAAGGCCCGCGGGCCACTTCCAGCCCGCCAAGGGCACTTACCTGGCCCGCGGAGGAGGAGCCCCCCCCCCACAGTGCCCCTCCCTTGGCTGGCTCACGCTATCCGTCAGGCCCGATGAGCAGCGTGAGCCAGCCAAGGGCAGCTGCTCCGCGCGGTCTACTCTTGCGTAAAGCACCTCGCGAGGTGCTTTACACGAGAGTAGACCACGCGGCGCTGCTCCTCCCTTGGCAGGATCACGCTATCTGTCATGCGCGATGGGCAGCGTGAGCCAGCCAAGTGAGGCTGCCCCGGCGCTCCATGCAGTCATGTTGGCCACATGACCTTGGAGGTGTCTACGGACAATGCCGGCTCTTCGACTTAAAAATGCAGATGAGCACCACACCCCAGAGTCGGACACGATTGGACTTCATGTTAGAGGAAAACCTTTAATTAGGATAATTGTGGAAGATCCAGGGTGGGAGAAAGAACTCTTGTCTTTTGGAGGTAGGTATGAATGTTTCAATTGGCCACCTTGATTACCATTTCATAGCCTGACAGTTTTTAGGGAGAATCCTTTGTTGTGAGGTGATTAGCTGGCCCTGATTGTTTCTTGTCTGGAGTTCCCCTGTGTTTGAGTGTTGTTCTTTATTTACAGTTATAATTTTAGAGTTTTCTTAAATACTGGTAGCCAGATTTTGTTCAGACTAGAAATAGGAAGATTTCCCCTTCTCTGATCCTGGAATTACTGCCTAAAGAGGGCTAGAAAGAACCCCCTCCCTCTAAGGGCCCTTCCACACAGCCAAATAAGATATGTGCAATGTGCATGGGAGTTTTTGAATTGATTTTTTTTAAAAAAACTATAGTCCGGCCCTCCAACGGTCTGAGGAACAGTGAACTGGCCCCCGGTTTAAAAAGTTTGAGGACCCCTGCTCTAGGCGATTTACATTGCAGAAATTATACAGGATAAAACACATACATACAAATATCAATAAATTAACATGAGTCAAATGCTCTAGTAAAAAGCCAGGTCTTAAGTGCGAGAGTAAAAGGCCCTAAGTTACGCATGGCTCTCAAATAGGGTGGCAAGGAATTCCATAAGGCAGGGGCCAAAATGGACAAAGCCTTGCGCCTGGTGCTTTCCAAGTGCACTTCTCTAGGCCCTGGTAAATAGAATCATAGAATCAAAGAGTTGGAAGAGACCTCATGGGCCATCCAGTCCAACCCCCTGCCAAGAAGCAGGAATATTGCATTCAAATCACCCCTGACAGATGGCCATCCAGCCTCTGCTTAAAAGCTTCCAAAGAAGGAGCCTCCACCACACTCCGGGGCAGAGAGTTCCACTGCTGAACGGCTCTCACAGTCAGGAAGTTCTTCCTAATGTTCAGATGGAATCTCCTCTCTTGTAGTTTGAAGCCATTGTTCCGTGTCCTAGTCTCCAAATAGAGCTAATCGCGTTGGGATGGTCGTGGCGACCTCCAATGATGGGAGAAGGAGAGATGGTCTCTAAGATACAATGGTCCCTGGCCATATAAAGTGTTAAAGGTCAGGACCAGCATCTTATACAGACCACGGTAATCACTTGGAAGCCAGTGTAGATGCCACAGCACTGGTGTTATATGGCATTTTTGTGATTAACCTGGCTGCAGCACTCTGAACAATATGGAGCTTTCGGGTTGTAGACATTGGAAGGCCAACATATAAGGCGTTGCAATAGTCCAGCCTAGATGTGACTGTTGCCAGAGCCTCATCCGACAGGTAAGGTGTCAATTGCCTCACTTGTCGTAGATGGAGAAAGGCCTGTTTGCTGGCAGCAGCGACCTGAGCTTCCATCGTCAGCTGCGAATCCAAAACGACACCTAGGCTCTTAACAGTAGGCGATGGAGATAGAGCAGCACCATCAAAGGTATGTAACAGATGGGTCGGACCTATTGGGTGGCCATGCCATAGGATCTCAGTCTTCGCCGGATTCACTTTCAGTCTGCTAGCACATAACCAGTTAGACAGAGCCTCCAGGCATAAGGTGAAATTGTCGTATTGACGTTGCTCCAGGCTCCAAACGCAGAAGGAGTTGGGTGTCGTCCGCATATTGATAGCAATCCAAGCCGAATCTCCGAGCCAAACTGGCAAGGGGTCTAACGTAGATGTTGAAAAGAAGAGGAGAGCAAATTGCACCTTGGGTACCCCGCATAGGAGGGGAGAACTTTCGGAGACTTGATCCATATATTCCATGCACTGACTCTGGTTTCGGAGGAATGAATTAAACCAATTGAGGGCCTGTTCGCAAACTCTGGACATGGCGAGACGGTGGCGCACAGGGTTAAAGCCCTGTGTCGGCAGGACTGAAGACCGACAGGTCGCAGGTTCGAATCCGGGGAGAGGCGGATGAGCTCCTTCTATCTGCTCCAGCTCCTCATGCGGGGACATGAGGGAAGCCTCCCACAAGGATGATAAAAACATCAAAAATCATCCAGGCGTCCCCTGGGCAACGTCCTTGTAGATGGCCAATTCTCTCAAACCAGAAGCGACTTGCAGTTTCTCAAGTCGCTCCTGACACGACAAAAAAAATAAATTAAATCGTAGTCAACGGTGTCAAACGCTGCGGTAAGATCGAGAAGAACCAGTAGCACCTTAGGCATTAGGAAGGTTGAGAACCACTGCCATAGCTGTTAAAGTGGTGTTAAACTGCATGAATGCCGCCGTGTAGACGCACCCTATGTCTACCGGAAGTCTCAAAGGTTTCCCAATTTGGAACAGCAAATCGTATCTTGCACATTTCTCCTTGAAAACAGTCAACTTTAGAGTTGAACCAGGCTCTTTTTACATAGGAATTTATTTCTTCCCTGCAAAGAGGTCCCTTTATACTGCATTAATTCCTTAGTAGCTCAGGATCCAGCCATTTTTCTGCACCAAATTCCTGTAGAAGACCATTGATTTCAGGATGGAATAGTCTTGGCGGAGAAGCTCCAATAATTCCGCCTCCGAGGCATAATATTTCGAGTTATTTATCGAAATGCCATGTTATTAAACTAAAGTCTGCCTCAGAATTTGGTGGTCTGTGTTTCCCCTTCTCTTCGCTTTTTCCCCCCTCCCTCTTTTCCAAGAGTTGCACATTTTATACAGATTGTAAATAGTGGTATTTTCTTTTGCCAGAAGTTGGAATGTGCTGATCGCTCAAGAAGTGACTTCACTTGCGAGGAATTTCCTTTTCAAGATGATTTTTCCCCCCTCCACCCTAAAAGCTCTATTACCCGGAGTTGAGAGAAAGGCAGTCAAGCCTTGGCTGTTATTCCCGCGAGACCTTATTAGATTGGTTTTAATTTAGAGCGGGTTGTTTTATGCCTTCCTGACAAAGGGATTTTTCGAGGCCAAAGGTTTCCGTGGCCCTTAATAAGAAGCCGGAGTTGGCTGTGTTACTTTTCTCTTTGCCTCTAAAAAAAGGCTTTTTTTTGGTCTTATGGTCTGAAAGTTGGTTGTGAAATTCTGCTGCAGAGTGCGATGGAGGTTTCTTCTTTGAAGGTTTTTAAACAGAGGCTAGATGGTCATCTGTCAGGGGTGCTTTGAATGCAATATTTCTGCTTCTTCGCAGGGGGTTGGACTGGATGGCCCATAAGGTCTCTTCCAACTCTATGATTCTATTTATTTATATTTATCGTGTCATCAGCAACCAGACATTTGTATTACATTTTTAACAAAAAAACAAACAGACAAAACACAGCCTCTGAAAGATCTGATGAAGATAGCAAAGATGGACCAAGGTCTAAGGCAGCTTCCTCCTTGAAGAAGGAAGGAAGAAAGGAAGAAAGGAAGGAAGGAAGGGAGCCTCCCAAAGATCTGATGAGAATAGCAAAGATGGACTAAGGTCTCTTTGAGGAAGGAAGGGAGAAGAGAGCCTCCCAAAGATCAGATGAAGATAGCAAAGATGAACCAAGGTCTCTTTGAGGAAGGAAGGGAGAAGAGAGCCTCCCAAAATCTGATGAAGGTGGATGAAGGTTTAAGGCAGCTTCCTCCTTGAAGAAGGAAGGAAGGGAGCCTCCCAATGATCTGATTAAAATAGTAAAGATGGACCACAGTCTCTTTGAGGAAGGGAGGGAGGGAGAAGAGAGTCTCCCAAAGATCTGATGAAGATAGCAAATATGGACCAAGGTCTAAGGCAGCTTCCTCCTTGAAGAAGGAAGGAAGGAAGGGAGCCTCCCAAAGATTGGATGAGAATAGCAAAGATGGACCAAGGTCTCTTTGAGGAAGGAAGGGAGAAGAGAGCCTCCCAAAGATCAGATGAAGATGGATGAAGGTTTAAGGCAGCTTCCTCCTTGAAGAAGGGAGGGAGGGAGCCTCCCAATGATCTGGTTAAAATAGTAAAGATGGACCAAAGTCTCTTTGAGGAAGGGAGGGAGGGAGAAGCTTCCTCCTGGAAGGAAGGAAGGAAGGAAGGAAGGAAGGAAGGAAGGAAGGAAGGAAGGAAGGAAGGAGAAGAGAGCTTCGTAAAGATCCAAAGAAGACGAGAAGATGGATCAAGGTCTAAGGTGGCTTCCTCCTTGAAGAAGGAAGGAAGGAAGGGAGCCTCCCAAAGATCTGATGAAAATAGTAAGGATGGACTAAGGTCTCTTTGAGGGAGGGAGAAGAGAGCCTCCCAAAGATCTAATAAAGATAGCAAAGATGGATCAAGGTTTAAGGCAGCTTCCTCCTAGAAGAAGGAAGGAAGGAGAAGAGAGCTTCGTAAAGATCCAAAGTAGACCACAAGATGCACCAAGGTCTAAGGCAGCTTCCTCCTTGAAGAAGGGAGGAAGGAGAAGAGAGCTTCATAAAGATCCAAAGAAGACCACAAGATGGATCAAGGTCTAAGGCGGCTTCCTCCTAGAAGAAGGAAGGGAGGAAGGAGAAGAGAGCTTCGTAAAGATCCAAAGAAGACCACAAGATGGACCAAGGTCTAAGGCAGCTTCCTCCTTGAGGAAGGAAAGAAGGAAGGAAGGAAGGAAGGAAGGAAGGAGAAGAGAGCTTCGTAAAGATCCAAAGAAGACCACAAGATGGATCAAGGTCTAAGGCGGCTTCCTCCTTGAAGAAGGATGGGAGGAAGGGAGCTTCCCAAAGATCTGATGAAAATAGTAAGGATGGACCAAGGTCTCTTTGAGGAAGGGAGGGAGGGAGAAGAGAGCCTCCCAAAGATCTGATGAAGATAGCAAAGATGGATCAAGGTTTAAGGCAGCTTCCTCCTTGAAGAAGGAAGTAAGGAAGGAAGGAGAAGAGAGTTTCGTAAAGATCCAAAGAAGATCACAAGATGGACCAAGGTCTAAAGCAGCTTTCTCTGCAGAAAAAAGGATAAAAAGAAGAAAGCTCCAAAGCCTCCAAAAGATCTGATGAAAAGGCAACAGTCAGAATGGATTTGGAGTTCTTTTTGGATCGAAACCCATCCAAGTGGGGAAGCCAAGTCTTACCAAATTCGACCGGAGGGGCTTTTGTCGGAAAAGGGAGTATCCCTTTCGCCTGTTTTTCTTGGAACACCCAGGAATTTATTTTACAGTCTGTAACAGGCAGACTTACATATGTTCTTCAGCTGGCTGCTATGAGCATCCAGGCATTTTGCTTGCAGAAGGATGCCAAGAATTACCAAACTTTTGCAAAGAATTGCCAAACTGGACGGATGAAGGTCACCATCGGTCATGTAAGGACTCCAGAAATTACCTGTGGATGCCTCAAGAAACCCTACTTCCAGGATTCCAGAGCATTGAACCAGAGCAGCTTGAGTGGTGTCAAACCACAGTTATTTCAGTGTAGATGCATCCTCTGCCTCAGAGGAAGGCAAAGGGGGGAAACCCCTTCAGAGCAAATGTTGCCTAGAAAACTGTTAGAGTCGCTTTAGGGTCCCATTTTTGATTAGACACCCCTTCTAACTACCCTGTCTTAGTGCAATGGGGTCCTGGGAGTCATATTTTTGCACAAGGTTGCAAAGTCCTAGGAGTCATAGTTTGCAAAAAGACTGCGGAGTCCTGGGAACTGTAGATTTGCACAAGTCTGTGAAGTTGCGGAAATTGTCGTTTTGCAAAAGGCTGGGGAGTCCTAGAAGTTGTAGTTTTGCAAAAAGACTGTGGAATCCTGGGAGTTGTCGATTTGCAAAAGACTGTGAAGTCCTGGGAGTTGTCGTTTTGCACAAGGCTGAGAAGTCCTGGGAGTTGTAGCTTTGCAAAAAGGCTGTGGAGTCCTAGGTGTTGTAGTTTTGCCAAAAAAAAAAAAAAGGCTACAGAGTCCTGGAAGTTATAGTTTTGCAAAAGGATGTGGAGTTCTGAGAGTTGTAGTTTTGCAACAAAAAAAAGGCTGTGGAGTCCTGGAAGTTATGGTTTTGCAAAACGTTGTGGAGTCCTGGGAGTTGTAGTTTTGCAAAATGACTGCAGAGTCCTGGCAGTTGTAGTTTTTCAAAATAGTTATAGAGTCCCGGGAGTTATAGTCTTGCAAAAGGCTGGGGAGTCCTGGCCATTGTAGTTTTGCAAAAAGGCTATGGAGTCCTGGGAGTTATAGTTATGCAAAACAGCTGGGGAGTCCCAGAAGCTGTAGTTCTGCAAAAAAACAAAAACAAAAAACTGCAGAGTCCTGGGAGTTGTAGTTATGCAAAACACCTGGGGAGTCCTAGGAGCTGTAGTTTTGCAAACAAACAAACAGACAGACAAACCTGCAGAGTCCTGGGAGTTAAAGTTTTGCAAAAAGCTATAGAGTCCTGGGAGTTGTGGTTGTAGTTTTGCAAAAGGCTATGGAGTTGTAGTTTTGCAAGGTCTTGAGCCTCTTGTCCTTGATTGCTTGCCAAATTACAACTCCTACTATTCCATCGCTTTGAGCCATAGCAATTTTAAGGGGGTATCAATCTGCATCAATTCCCACAATGTGGATGCCTCAACCACGGAGAATGGGGAAAGCTGTCTTATGTGTCTCAAAATACGAGAACAAAACCAAGCCGTTGAAAACCAAGCGGATACCATTCTGGCCCAATGGGGCCTCCATCTGGTTTGCGGCTGCTTTTTCAGCAGCTTCGAGGGACTGGGAAGGATGAATGTGGCACACTGTGTTCTCCGATGGCGGCGGCGAGAGAGACGAAGAAAATAATTATTACGCATCGACTTTCCATCCAGGAAAAATGAAATGTTTCTGGTTTCTTGCAGGGTGACGTGGACGTTGTCCAATGCCTTCCCTGGCAGAGACTTTCGGGCAGAGAGGGGCTGGCTCAGCCTTTTGCTCAGGAGGATCATCACATTGATTCTGAGAAAGAGCATGATGTTCTTTCAAATATAATCTTTCAAAAATAGACTTGCTGGTACCGACGATACAAATGAGGTTGCTTGGGGCCACTTTGAGTCATGTGGCTGGCATGATTGCATGGAGCGTCATTACCTTCCCGGCGGAGTGGTACTTATTGATCTACTCACATTTTCATGTTTACGAACTGCTAGGTTGGCAGAAGCTGGGGCTGATAGCAGAAGCACACGCTGCTCCCCCGATTCTAACCCACAACCTTTCGGTCAAGAGGCTCAAAGGTTTAACCACTGCGCCATCGGGGGCTTCCAACTCTAGTGACATATATACTGACTGCCTGGATGGCCATCTGTCAGGAGGGCTTTGACTGTGTCTTCCTGGCTGAAGGGGGTTGGACTGGATGCCCTTTGGAGATCTCTTCCAACTCTAGTGACATATATTCTGACTGGGAGTCCAATCTGTCAGTCTGAATATATATATATATATATATACACACACACACACACACACACACACACACACATACATATACACACACACACACACACACATACATATATATACATACATATATATATGTCACTAACTCTCTCTATATATTTTCAGACTGACAGACTGGACTCCCAGTCAGAATATATGTCACTAGAGTTGGAAGAGATCTCCAAAGGACATCCAGTCCAACCCCCTTCAGCCAGGAAGACACAGTCGAAGCCCTCCTGACAGATGGCCAGCCAGCCAGCATACTAGAGTTGGAAGCCCCCAATGGCGCATATATATATATATATATCCAGACTGACAGATTGGACTCCCAGTCAGAATACATGTCACTAGAGTTATATATTATATATATACACACACACTGCATATACTTGAGTATAAGCCTAGTTTTTCAGTCCTTTTTTAAGCTGAAAAAGTCTCCCCCAACTTATACTCGAGTCAATGTTATTTTTATTTTACTTTGTTGTTGTTGTTGTTACATTTATTATTTTATTATTGTTGTTATTACATTTATTATTTTACTCTATTATTATTATTATTTTACTCTATTTATTTTTATTGGAGGACATGTAAGCATATTTACATTGAAGAAGGTTAGAATAATGGTTTAATCAGAGTTGGACAGTCTTATCTTGAATTACAGTTTTATGTAAATATTCAAAAACATTTAACCTACTGATGCCTAAATTAATATAATTTTATTGGTCTCTATTTTATTTTGAAATTTATTAGTAGCTGCTGCATTTCCCACCCTCGGCTTATACTCGAGTCAATACATTTTCCCAGTTTTTTTGTGGTAAAATTAGGTGCCTCGGCTTATATTTGGGTCGGCTTATACTCGAATATATACGGTGTATGTATTCGAGTATAAGTCGAGTCCGAATTCAGACTGACAGAGTTTTGGAGGACAATACTCCTGACCTCATGATCATAGCGAAAAAAACAAAACAAGTATGGATCATCAATGTTGCAATCCCAGGCGAGAGCAGGACTGACAAGAAGCAACTGGAAAAGCTGACACAATATGAGGATTTAAAGATTGAACTGCAAAGACTCTGGCACAAGCCAGTAAAAATGGTCCCAGTGGAGATTGTCACAATGGGTGCTGTGCCTAAAGACCTTGGCCTGCACTAAAAAACAATCGGCACTGACAAAATTACCATGTATAGGCAACCCTACTCGAATCTGCACGCATTATTCGCCGATACATCACACAATAATCCTAAACACTTGGGAAGTGTCCGACGTGTGATCGAATACAAAAGCCAGCATAATGATCTTGTTTGCTGTGTACTAATCTTGTTGTGTATCAAATAATAACAACAAGAAGAAGAAGCCAGAATTGAAAAGTCGATGATGAATCCCAAGTGTAGACTCTGCAAGGAAGCAGATGAAACAATAGATCACATCCTCAGCTGCTGCAGTAAGTTGCGCAGACAGACTACAAGCAGAGGCACAACACCGTTCCTCAAATGATCAATTGGAACTTGTGTCACAAATACCATCTGCCTGCAACAAAGAACTGGTGAGATCACAAACTTGAAACTACTCTGGGACTTCTGAATTCAGGCAGACAGAATTTTGGAGCACAATACTCCTGACCTCACGATCGTGTTGGAAAGCAAAGTATGGAGGCTGGATGGCCATCTGTCAGGAGGGCTTTGACTGTGCCATCCTTTGTGGCTGAAGGGGGTTGGACTAGATGCCAGCCTTCAAATGAAGGGAAGAGACATTCGGTCTTCCACTTCCTTTGCGAATGGAGGAATGCCTTCTGCAAATACTTCTTTCCAGAGAGTTGGCCCAAGAAAGGCAGGCTTGGTCTTCCTTTTATAAACCAAATAAACATGATGTAATTAATTCTGGCTCCAGTTTGCAAGGTAAAGCGAGCCCGGCATGGTTTGCATCTTTTGTCCCTTGAGATGGTACAAATTGATTTTATATATGGATTGTATGCTCTCATAATAAATATTTCCAACACAGTATTGGTAAACTGCCGCATGATTTTATTATTTAATTATTATATATTATTATTTATATATTAAATATAGATTATATAATATTTATTCTTATATTATATTATTATAATATTATTTGTATATTAAATATAAAAAGGTAAAGGTTGTCCCCTGACATTAAGTCCAGTCATGTCTGACTCTGGGGTGTGGTGCTCATCTCCATTTCTAAGCCGAAGAGCCAGCGTTGTCCATAGACACCTCCAAGGTCATGTGGCCAGCATGACTGCATGGAGCGCCGTTATTATATAATATTTATTATTATAATATATTATATTATTATATTATACATATATTAAATATGGATTATATAATATTTATTATATATATATATATATATATATATATATAATATTTATTATATTGTATATAATACAATATTATATTATTATAATAATAATACAAATTTATATTATTATATATAATCACCATCATCATAAGCTGCTCTTTCTCTCTTAAGGAGACTCAACACGCCAATTAAACCACATACTAAAATATAAATTCAAAATCATTAAAACCAAAATGGCTTTCGGACCTCAAAGGCTCTTTTAATAAACCATTTTCCCCACTTTTTAATTCAATATATTTTCCTATTGCCCCCCCCCCCCCCCAACTCTGAGATTTTCCTAGAAGACACAGAAAAACACTTTAAGCTGGTTTTGCACTGGAAAATGATTGCTGCTTGACCCTTTCCTGTAGTAACCTATTTCTTGCACTAGATGGCACTGTACCACTCAATCAGTTTGGATCATATCTACAATGATCAAAGGTGGCACTGCAGCACCCATGGAATCATAGAGTTGGAAGAGACCTCATGGGCCATAAAGTCCAACCCTCTGCCAAGAAGCAGGAAAATTACATTCAAAGCACCCCCGACAGATGGCCATCCAGCCTCTGTTTAAAAGCCTCCAAAGAAGGAGCCTCTACCACACTCCGGGGCAGAGAGTTCCACTGCTGAACGGCTCTTACAGTCCCAAACAATTTGGATTATATCTACAGGAGTCCCCAGTGGCGCAATGGGTTAAACCCTTGTGCCGGCAGGACTGCTGATCAAAAGGTAGACGGTTCGAATCCAGGAAGCGAGGTGAGCTCCCATCTGTCAGCTCCAGCTTCCAATGTGAGAACATGAGAGAAGCCTTCCACAAGGATGGTAAAACATCTGGGCATCCCCTGCGGAACATCCTTGCAGATGGCCAATTCTTTCACACCAGAAGCGACTTGCAGTTTCTCAAGTCACTCCTGACATGAAAAAAAATACAATCTATAGATATAAAAAGGCTCTGTCCATAATGAGTACCTTAAAAACAAAAGAACCAATGAACGAAATCACACCAAATTTGGCAACAAAACGTCTCACAATACAAGCAGTGGCCATCACGCAAAAAATTATGATTTTGTGATTTGGGAGTTGTAGTTTCTGGGATTTATAGTTCACCTATAATCAAAGAGCATTCTGAACTCCACCAACGATGGAATTGAGCCAAACTTGGCACACAGAACTCCAATGACCAACAGAAAATACTGAAAGGGTTTGGTGGGCATTGATCTTGAACGATTCTGGGAGTTGCAGTTGAGAGTGGAGTTAACTCGCATTCATTCCGCAGTGCAGATGCTCCCAAAAACACTTCTTTCTTGCCATCTTAATGAACTCTTTAATTGCAACCTGCTTTGCCAGCCTCTGTTTCATCCCAGGGATGGACTTCCGGAAGTCAAAAGGCATTTGCCGCTTGCTGCAGCCTGGGAACCAAAGCTCTGCCAAGCTTCACGTTTCACCTTGTAAATACCTGAGATCGACCCCAGAAAGGGATCCCATTCCTAGCCTCCATTAAATATCGGCGATAGGGGGGAGCCGGAAGTCTCGGATTAAGGCGCAGATGGCATCCATTACTTGGGGGAAACAATTCTCCTGGGTTTGGGTGGCTTTAATTGCATGTTTGAGCGAGAAAAAGCACTTTGGAGCCAGGAACCCAGGACTTGTTTGGGAAGCCTTGGCCTTTCCCTTATGAGTAACCCAATGCCTTGCGCTTCACACATTTGGGCTTTCTTTGCAAAGGATTTGAAAGGAAGTCAAAGAGACAGATATTAGGGCTTGTTTTTCCCCCCTCCAGATTGTCCCATGCTGTTTTTAGAAAATCCCAAGTTGTGTTGTGATTTCAGCTAGGACCACGGTTAAAGAGTCCGTGCCTGGAGAGCATCTGCTAAACCAGATTGGCCAGGACAGAGACACAAACTCACCAGGTTGAAGGTCCTGCTACAGAAGTTTATTATGATTTGGCCCAAAAGGATGTAAGGACACGCAATACAGAGAAATGCAAGATACCTTAGACAATTCCAACAGATATTCAGACTTCCCGCTCCCTCCTGATTGGCTAGAAAAGTGACTGGTTAGGATCAACACCTGGACTGGCCCTTGACATCACAGCCCACAGACAGGGACAGGCCTGAAGCTGGGGGGGGGGGGGGGGGGGGTTAGGGGTTCAACCCCCCCACCCGAAATTTTTCATGTTAAAAAAAACCTGGTTTATTCATGAATTTTAACTGGTTAACCAAATCCCCATGCAAAGTCTATGAGACGCAAAAAATTAAGAGTCCGTCCAGAACTGCAAGCACTATCTCAAGCAAATATTGACAATTTATTCACACAGTCATTACTTGCAGCAATAGCCGATGTAGCGAAGCAACCAAGTTGGGGGGGGGGGGTTGAATGCTCTAATTAAGGAGGCCAGACTTGGTGGAGGTGGTTGACAGGGATGGAGCTGCAGGCTATTGAGGGCTGCTCTGCCCCCTGCTGTGCTCTTTGCTTCAGTGTGACCCTACCCCCCCCCCCGAAATTTTCAACCCATCCTGAAATTTTCAACCCTCCCTAAAAATCATTTCTGGCTACGGCCCTGGGCAGGGAATCCCATAGCAGGAAGAATAGCAGCCCGGGATTGGCTAGTTCAAAGAATCAATCTGTTGTTGCATGAGGAAACAATGATGCAGATATGCTGATGTGTCTCTGATTAACTCAAGTGTCCAGTTCTGTGTGAAACAAAGGTGCAAGACCCAAAAAACAAAGGTGTTGGATTTAGACAACCAAGAATTTGATTGGTGGCATAGAAAGTTAAAGTCAGAAGTGACTTGAGAACATATTGCAAGTTGCTTCTGGTGGGAAAGAATTGACTGTCTACAGCAGCGTTTCTCAACCTGGGGGTCGGGACCCCTGGGTGGGTCGCGAGGGGGTGTCAGAGGGGTCACCAAAGACCACCAGGAAAACACAGTATTTTCTGTTGGTCATGGGAGTTCCCTGTGGGAAGTTTGGCCCAATTCTGTCATTGGTGGGGTTCAGAACGCTCTTTGATTGTAGGTGAACTATAAATCCCAGCAATGACAATTCCCAAATGTCAAGGTCTATTTTCCCCAAACTCCACCAGGGTTCACATTTGGGCATATTGAGTATTTGTGCCAAGTTTGGTCCAGATCCATCATTGTTTGAGTCTACAGTGCTCTCTGGGTGTAGGTGAACTACAACTCCAAAGCTCAAGGTCAATGCCCACCAAACCCTTCCAGTATTTTTTCCGTTCGTCATGGGAGTTCTGTGTGCCAAGTTTGGTTCAATGCCATCGTTGGTGGAATTCAGAATGCTCCTTGATTCTAAGTAAACTATAAATCTCAGCAACTACAACTCCAAAATGACAAAATCAACCCCCCACCCCACCAGTATTCAAATTTTGGTGTTTCGGGTATTTGTGCCAAATTTGGTCTAGTGAATAAAATACATCCTGCATTATGTGATATTTACATTACGATTCATAACAGTAGCAAAATCACAGTTATGAAGTAGCAACAAAATTAATTTTATGGTTGGGGGTCACCACGACATGAGGAACTGTATTAAGGGATCGTGGTGTTAGGAAGGTTGAGAACCGCTGGTCTACAGAGACATTGCCCAAGGGATACCCGGATGCTGCTGGAAGGTTTCTCTCATGTTCCCACAAGCAGTTAATGAATGCACATCTATTAAGCCCTCCCTTCCACGGGGAATCTCAGCTTCGGGTTAAATGGACAAACATCTTGTGCTTCTGTTGTTGGGAAAGAGGATCAGCTATCTCTATCTATCTATCTGTCTGTCTGTCTGTCTGTCTGTCTATCTATCTATCTATCTATCTATCTATCTATCTATCTATCTATCTATCCACACCATGGATCTGATAACATTATGTAACAAAATTTGGAAAATGTTCTGTTCCTGGTTTGAAAGTGTTATTTCCTGTTTAATTGTGCGGTCCTTACTATGAAAGTAGTTGTTCTACTCTAGAAACTTTGTTTTGTGGCTAGGTTGAATTGATTGAGACTCTATGAGATATATGTTGAAAAAAATAGAGCAAAATGTGCTATAGCAGGATGTCCCTCCCGCCAAAACAAAGTTTTTGGCATTTAACAAATTTTTACTACGTTTTTATAATAGAACCAATTAGGAAATAATAATAATAATAATAATCTTTATTTGTTGTTATGTTGTTGGGAAGAGGATCAGATTATATACTAGCGGTCCCCTGCCACGCGTTGCTGTGGCCCAGTCTGGTGATCTGGAAAATAAAGTAATTAGAAAGTGCTGGTTTCTAATATATGTAATGTCTTTATGCTTGTGAGTAAACAGTATTTCTTGCTGTTTCTTTGACAGTGTTGATGTAGAGATTGTCTGGTTTGCCTACTCTGGAACAGGCAACATATAATTGTCCTTCTTTAGGGGTCCCTTTCAAATCTATAATACTTTATATGTGTGTGTGAATCATATATATCTATCTATATCTATGGCTGGATGGCTCTCTATCAGGAGGGCTTTGATTATGTTTTCTTGCCCTGATGAAGGGAGTTGGACTGGATGGCCTTAAGTATTTTCTGTTAATCATGGGGGTTCTGGGTGGGAAATTTGCCCCAGTTGTCATTTGTGGGGTTCATTCAGAATGGTCTTTGATTGTAGGTGAACTATAAATGCCAGTAACTACAACTCCCAAATGCCAAGGTCTATTTCCCCCAAACTCCATCTGTGTTCATATTTGGAATATTCATGGCAAGTTTGATCCAGATCCATCATTGTTTGAGTCCACAGTGCTCTCTGAATATAGGTGAACTACAACTCCCAAACTCAAGATCAAGGCCCACCAAACCCTTCCAGTAACTTCTGTTGGTCATGGGAGGCCTGTGTGTCAAGTTTAGTTCAATTCCATCATTGGTGGAGTTCAGAATGCTCTTTGATTATAGGTGAACTATACATCCCAGCAACTACAACTCCCAAATGACAAAATTATAATTTTTTGAGTGATGGTCACTCCTCGTGTAGTTAGATGTTTTGTTGCCAAATTTGATGTGATTTCGTTCATTAGTTCTTTTGTTTTTAAGGCACTCATTATGCACAGCGCATTTAAATACACACACACACACACACACCTCCATCTCCCCAATGGGGACTTGGAGCGGCTTACATGAGGCCAAGCCCAAATGACAATTACCATAAAGAAAAACAAAAAACACAAACCAAAAACACGAACAACAAACAATAACATCATAGTTACATAAAACACATGAATACATAGCAATATGAAAAATAAAGAATGTGCACAATAATAATGGGCGGACAACATGTAGTAATTAAAAGGATAACTAATTAAAAACTTGGGCGAGATAAAAGAGGGAAGCAGGTAATTTACGGAGGAGGGCTCATTTTAGCGGGAGTTGTGGAATCAAGCTTTCCCGTGAGGGGGGACGTATACTCCAATGACAGGATCCTGAGTCAGAGCAATCATGTGGGGTTATATACCTACTCATCAAAGGCGCAGCGGAAGAGCCGGGTTTTAAGATTCTTTTTGAAGATTTCTAAGGAAGGGGCTTTCCTAATTTCTCCAGGCAGTGAGTTCCAGAGTCGGGGAGCCACAGCGGAAAAGGCTCTCTGTGCTGGTACAGTTGTACCAGAAGCTCCCACTTTATTTGCCTTGTATTAAGTGTTTGTCTGCAGCCCAAGGCTTGGGATTTTGCAGAAAGGTGGCTTCCTGTTAAAGTTTGCACTTATAGGGCAGGCCCCCTGTCCATCATCATTAAGTTTGGTTCCGCCCCCTGTTCAGGACAATTGAGAAGGGAAGGGAGCCATTTTTAGTCAGTCTCAGCAAAGGAAGTCAATGTACAGGACGTGTACAGATTTTCTCCTGTACAAAGGCTTCAACCCTTAAGACTTCCCGGGGAAGAACAGTCTTAAGAACATCTAAAGATTCCCAAAGGTTCCAGGGAAACAGCTTTACAGCCCTGAGGATTTTTGGAGGGAATAACAGCTTTAAACATCAAGAACTCCAGCTAAGTGACTACAGGCCTACTGGTAGGTCCACTCGGTTTTGAGACGCAGTTCAGCCCGGTAGTGGATCCACATCAGTTAGGTTTAGGTTCACAGTTAGCCTGGGAGAAGTTTGGAAAGGGATTTTCCTTTAAAGTAAAGCAAAGAAACAGTTAGAAACCACCAGTTGCTTGAAGCCTGGAAGCATTTGTTTAACCTTTGAAGACAAAAGAAGTTCCTGTTTGATTGTTCATCAATAAAGGCTTTGTTGTATTTAAGCTCAAGCCCTCTAAAGAATGTTTATGGGGGGGAAATCTCTAAAAGCTTCTCTTCGGGCCCCCTGGCTTCCCGTTGGGCTCAAGTTGCACGTTTTAACAGCAATTCATTTTAAGCCCAGTGGCGACAGAACACTCTCTCCCTTGTACTCACTAGCAGGGGCGGCTCGTCCATTACGCGAAGTAAGCGGTCGCAGAATACTTTTTTTTGCCAGGGGTGCAGAGGCGCCTCTGTAAATGCCCCTCGACCGCCACTTGAGGAGCGCCCCCTCAGCTCACAACAGCCCTAGCAGTCCGGGGGGAGCCTCAGCTTTCTTGCCTCGCTGCCGGGTGATCCTTTTCCTAAAGGGGCCAGGCCCTTGAGCCTCGCCGCGTCCCTCTCGTTCCTGCTCCACCCGGCCACCGGATGCGCGAGCAGAGCCGGCGCTCCATCGTTCTCCGTATTTGATCTCTTCCCCATGACCGGCTCCCTTTCCTGATCCCTCGGCGCTCCACCTGCCTCCTCTCCTCTTCCCAATCTGCGGGTGGGCCAAGGGGTAGAGCCGCCGCGCCACGCCCGCTTTGGGTTTGGAGGCATGTCTGAAGACCCCAGCGTGCGCACCAAAAGTCGCCTCTTCTCCTGACTTTCTCTTCAACCATTGGGACCAAGAGAGAGAGAGAGAGAGAGAGAGAGAGAGCCCCTCCGGCTGGGGGTATCTCCCACCTCCGTTCCCTCCTTTGTTTTTGCGCCTACCTTCAGGAAAGGTGGGCATTTCCACCTCTCTCTCTCTCTCTCTCTCTCTCTCTCTCTCTTGGTCCTAATGGCTGAGGAGAAAGTCAGGAGAAGAGGTGACTTTTGGTGCGCACGCTGGGATCTTCAGGCACGCCTCCGGACCCAAAGCGGGCCAGGCAAGGGAGCAAGTGCGGCAAGTGTAGTTACTGGGATGTATAGTTCACCTACAACCAAAGAGCATTCTGAACTCCACCAATGATGGAATTGAACCAAATATGGCACACAGAACTCCCACGACGAACAGAAAATATATATCAATGATTGGGGGGGTTGGGGGGGGGCACCAAAATACTGTTTGCTTACCACTGAAAATTACCTAGGGCTGCCTCTGCTCACTAGGAACAAAAATCATGTTACATGTTGTTGTTGTTGCTGCTGTTGTTATCATCCACCCCTTTGTTCCATTATGCTGGAAAAACACAATCAAAGCATTCCAGCAAATGGCCATCCAGCCTCTGTTTTGAAGCCTCCAAAGAAGGAGCTAGTCCCATCGTCACTCTTGGCTCTCTCTCCCGCAAACAAGGATATTGCATTTCCTTCACTCTCGATATGTAATGGGAAATCAATATGTCTTCCATATGTTTCTCAGGGCCTCTCCCCTCATTTTAGCTAATCCGGGATGAGTTATGTCCTTCTATGCCATTCTCATGACCCAACCGCTGAAACATCTCCCAGGAGTTGTCAAACATCCTTCCACATCTGCCGTTGCTGGGAGGGCCTTTCTCTGGAATAATAATGCTTAAGCAATGCATCCTGAATCAAGCCGAACATCTGTCCCAGAAACCGACTGAAGTTGTGTCCAATGGATCCAAAGGGAGCATTGGATTGGTCAGATGTCTATTGGGGTGACCTGAAACGACCCCGGGTCAGGTTGCAATTGGAAAGGCGCAAACAGGTGAGGGATGCTCTTTGATCCGGTTTTGGGACTCAGGACACCGAGATGAGGCTCAAAGCAAACACAGAGGGGGGGGGGTGTCCATCTTGGGAAATAGCCGGAAGGACAAGTTTCCAGAAGGGACCGAACGGCAAGCAAACTGCATTTCAAGTGAGTGAGAAGTGAGAGGAGCACCGCCTGGTCTTACTCCTAACTTGGCTGCAACTGCAACGGAATTATAGCATTACAGACTTGAAGGAGACCCCAGGGCCATCTAGTCCACCCCCTTCTGCCATTCAGGAACAGCACGATTAAAGTCCTCCCAACAGATGGCCATCCAAGTTTTTTAAAAAATCTCCAAAGAAGGAGCCTCCACTGGACTTGAAGGCAGAGAGTTCCACCACTGAACAGCTCTCAAGTTCTTCCTAATGTTCAGGTGGAATCTCTCCTGTCATTTGAACCCATGGCACCATTGAGTCCTGGTCTCCAGGGTAGGAGAAAGGAAGTCTCATGTCTCCTCTCAACCTCTTCTGCAGGCTAAACATACCCAGTTCTTTAAGACCCTCCTCATAGAGATTCATCGTCTCCAGTCCTTTGATCCTTTTAGTTGCCCTCTTCCTCTGGACCAGTGTTTCTCAACCTGGGGGTCGGGACCCCTGGGGGGGGGGGTTGTGATGGGGTGTTGGAGGGGTCACCAAACCATCAGGATACACAGTATTTTCTGCTGGTCATGGGAGTTCTGTGTGAGAAGTCTGGCCCAATTCTATCGTTAGTGGGGTTCAGAATGCTCTCTGATTGTAGGTGAACTATAAATCCCAGCAACTACAACTCCCAAATGTTAAGGTCTATTTTCCCCAAACTCCCACAGTGTTCACATTTGGGTATATTGAGTATTCGTGCCAAGTTTAGTCCAGATCTATCATTGGTTGAGTCCACAGTGCTTTCTGGAGATAGGTGAACTACAACTCCCAAAGTCAAGGCCAATGCTCACCTAACCCTTTCATTATTTTTTGCTGGTCATAGGCGTTCTGTGTGCCAAGTTTGGGTCAATTCCATCTCTGGTGGAGTTCGGAATGCTCTTTGTAGGTGAACTATAAATCCCAGCAACTACAACTCCCAAGATCCAGAGAATGAAAATAGATCCTACCTATCAGATATTTACATGACGATTCGTAACAATAGCAAAATTCCAGTTATGAAGTAGCAATGAAAATAATTTTAGGGTTGGGGGTCACCACAACATGAGGAATTGTATTAAGGGGTCGCGGCGTTAGGAAGGTTGAGAACCACTGCTCTGGACTCCTTCCAGCTTAGAGTCAATATCTCTTTTAAACAGTGGGGCCCAGAATTGGACACAGTGTGATTCCAGGTAAAGAGGTCTAAGCAAAGCAGAATAAGAGGCACCATGACTTCCCTTGATCTAGACACTATACCCCTTTTGATGCAGCCCAAAATCCCATTGGCCTTTTTAGCCGCTGCATCCAGAGGCGGCCCGAGGTAATTTTCAACGGTAAGCAAACAGTATTTTGGCGCCCCCCCCCCAAACCATTGATATGTATTTTCTGTTTGTCGTGGGAGTTCTGTGTGCCATATTTGGTTCAATTCCATCATTGATGGAGTTCAGAATGCTCTTTGATTGTGGGTGAACTATACATCCCAGTAACTACACTTGCCGCACTTGCTCCCATGCCTGGCCCGCTTTGGGTCCGGAGGCGTGCCTGAAGACCCCGGCGTGCGCACCAAAAGTCACCTCTTTTCCTGACTTTCTCCTCAGCCATTGGGACCGAGAGAGAGAGAGAGAGAGAGAGAGAGAGAGAGAGAGTGAGAAAGAGAGAGATAGAGGTGGAGATGCCCACCTTTCCTGAAGGTAGGTGCAAAAACAAAGGAGGGAGCGGAGGTGGGACATACCTCCAGCCGGAGGGGCTCTCTCTCTCTCTCTCTCTCTTGGTCCCAATGGCTGAAGAGAAAGTCAGGAGAAGAGGTGACTTTTGGTGCGCACGCTGGGGTCTTCAGACACGCCTCCGGACCCGAAGCGGGCCAGGCGCGGCGGCTCCGCCCCTTGGCCCACTTGTGGATTGGGGAGAGGAGAGGAGGCGGTTGGAGCACCGGGGGATCAGGAAAGGGAGCCGGTCATGGGGAAGGGATCGAGCGCGGAGAACGATTGAGCGCCGGCTCTGCTCGTGCACCCGGTGGCCGGGTGGAGCAGGAACGAGAGGGGCTAGGAGAGATTCAAGGGCCCGGCCCCTTTGGGAAGAGGATCGCCCAGCAGCGAGGCAAGAAAGCCGAGGCTCCCCCCGGACTGCTAGGGCTGTTGTGAGCTGAGGGGACGCTCCTCAAGTGGCAGTCGAGGGGCATTTACAGAGGCGCCTCTGCACCCCTGGCAGAAAAAAGTGTTCTGTGACCACTTACTTCGCGTAATGGATGAGCCGCCCCTGGCTGCATCACACTGTTGCACCACGTTCAACTTGTTGTTCAGTAAGACTCTACAATCTCTTTCACATGTTGTGGAGCCTGACGTCACCAGTCCTGTATGATGCAATTTATTTTTTTCTGCCAAAGTCAAGTATTCTACACTTCTTGTTGAAATGCATTTTTCTAGTTTTGGCCAATCAACTCTCTAATCTGTTGAGTTCATTTTGAATATGAATTTAAGCATTTTCCTGCTTTTACATTTTTTAAATATCTCCCATGGCTCCAAAATTACTCAAAATCATAGAATCATATAGTTGGAAGAAACCTCATGGGCCATCCAGTCCAACACCCTGCCAAGAAGCAGGAATATTGCATTCAAATCACCCCTGACAGATGGCCATCCAGCCTCTGTTTAAAAGCTTCCAAAGAAGGAGCCTCCAACACTCCGGGGCAGAGAGTTCCACTGTTGAATGGCTCTCACAGTCAGGAAGTTGTCAGACTACACAGAGAAGCCATTGAAAGCCACAAGCATGTGGACAATTTCAACAGAAAGGAGGAAAGCATGAAAATAAACAAAATCTGGTTACCAGTATTAAAAAAACTCTAAAATTAGAACAGCACAACAACAGAGAGGAAACAAACAAGGACATCTAATCACCTCTCAACAAAAGATTGCTCCAGGCACTGCCAATCAAATGCTAATCAAGGTGGTCAGTTGAAACATTCACACCTAGCTCCAGCAGACAAGAGTCCTTTGTCCCACCCTGGTCATTCCACAGATATATTAACCCCTTTTACTAGTTCCAACAGACCTCACTACCTCTGAGGATGCTTGCCATAGATGCAAGCGAAACGTCAGGAGAAATGCCTCTAGAACACGACCATATAGCCCGAAAAAACCTACAACAACCCAGTCAGGAAGTTCTTACTCATGTTCAGACGGAATCTCCTTTCTTGTAGTCTGAAGCCATTGTTCCGTGTCCTAATCTCCAGGCAGGGGCGGCTCAACCCATTACACAAAGTAAGCATTTGCAGTATAGTTGATTTTGCCCAGGGGCACTCTTGAAGCGCTCTTGGGGGAAAATAGATCTTGACATATGTGAGTTGTAGTTACTGGGATATATAGTTCACCTACAATCAAAGAGCATTCTGAACTCCACCAATGATGGAATTGAACCAAATATGGCACACAGAACTCCCACGGCGAACAGAAAATATATTTCAGTGATTGCCTGGGGGGGGGGGGGGCACTGTTTGTTGAAAATTATCAAGGGCCGCCTCTGTCTCCAGGGAAGCAGAAAACAAGCTAGCTCTCTCCTCCCTGTGACTTCCTTTCACATATTTATACATGGCTACCATATCTCCTCTCAGCCTTCTCTTCTTCAGGCTAAACATGCCCAGCTCTTTAAGCCGCTCCTCATAGGGCTTGTTCTCCAGACCCTTGATCATTTGAGTCGCCCTCCTCTGGACACATTCCAACTTGTCAACATCTCTCTTGAATTGTGGTGCCCAGAATTGGACACAATATTCCAGGTGTGGTCTAACCAAAGCAGAATAGAGCACGGGGAGGCGTGACTTCCCTAGATCTAGACACTATGCTCCTATTGATGCAGGCCAAAATCCCATTGGCTTTTTTTGCTGCCATATGACATGTTTACCTTGCTGTCCACGAGGACTCCAAGATCTTTTTCACACGTCACATCGAGCCGCAAGAAGCTCTGAAATGAACCTAGCAGCAGCTGTACCCCACAAACTCTATCGTGTCCAAAGTGTTTTTTTCTCGCTCAAAAACGCAATTAAAGCCACCCAAACCCAGAAGAATTGTCCTTCCAGAGTAATGGATGCCATCTGGGCCTTAATCCAAGGCTTCCAGCTCTCCTCTATCGCCGATATTTAATAGGTGCTAGGAATGGGATCCCTTTCTGGAGATGATCTCAGGTATTTACAAGGTGAAACGTGAAGCTTGGCAGAGCTTTGGTTCCCAGGCTGCAGCGAGCAGCAAATGCCTTTGGACTTCCGGAAGTCCATCCCTGGGATGAAACAGAGGCTGGCAAAGCGGGTTGCAATTGAAGAGTTCATTAAGACGGCATGAGTGTCCTTGAGTGCATATGCACTGCGAAATGAATGTGGGTTGACTCCACTCTGGACTACAACTCCCGGAATTCCCTTCTCCAGCCACCATAAGAAGTAACTTAGGTATTGTAACTTTACCAAAATTATTTTCATTTCTAGCAGAACAAGGTCCAGGTGAGGTCGAAAGAGGACAACTATCTTCATTAATAACACATAGTTGTCCTCTTTTGACCTCACCTGGACCACTTTTGACCTCACCTGGACAACTATCTTCATTAATAACACATCACAAAGGACTACCACCTTACCCACCTCACAGGAAACCTGCTACCAAACAGGAGCTTTTTGTTGAGTTCCAGGGCCAGAGAAGTAGATGGCGGAAACAGAAGAACGGCCTGCCTCAGGGGAGCGTGCTTGCTCCATCCATGTTCAACATTTACACAAATGACCAGCCATTGCCAGAAGGGACAGAGAGCTTCATCTATGCAGATGTGACTCAGCACATAGAAGATGGTTTTGAAAGGCAGCAGATCACAGGAGTTGTCTTCAGCAGCCTATGACATTGTAAATCATTACTTTCTCCCAATATCACAAAGGACTACCACCTCAAAGAGAGTTTCATCTATGCTAACGATTGTGCCATCACCGTTCAAGCAGGGAGCTTTGAGATGGTTGAACAGAAGCTCTCCGAAGCTCTAGGTGCTCTTACTGCCTATTACAGGGAAAACCAGATGATTCCTAATCCATCTAAAACACAGACATGTGCTTTTCACCTTAAGAACAGACAAGCATCCCGAGCTCTGAGGATCACCTGGGAAGGAATCCCACTGGAGCATTGCAGCGCACCCAAATACCTCGGAGTCACTCTGGACCATTCTCTGACCTACAAGAAGCACTGCCTGAATATCAAGCTAAAAGTGGGTGCTAGAAACAATATCATACGAAAGCTGACTGGCACATCCTGGGGATCACAACTAGACACAGTGAAGACATCTGCCCTTGCACTATGCTGCTGAGTATGCATGTCCAGTGTGGAACACATCTCACCACACTAAAACAGTAGACGTGGCTCTTAATGAGACATGTCGCATTATCACGGGGTGTCTGCGCCCTACACAACTGGAGAAATTACACTATTTGGCCGGTATTGCACCACCTGACATCCGCTGGGAAGGAGCAGCCAACAGTGAAAGGACCAAGGAAGTGACATCTCCAGCCCATCCCTTGTTTGGGTATCAGCCAGCACGTCAACGACTTAAATCAAGAAATAGTTTCCTAAGATCTACAGAGACACTTGCTGGAACACCTCAGCAAGCGAGAGTCCAAAAGTGGCAGGCTCAAACCCAGAACCTCAATCAATGACTGATACTAAATGAGAGACTCCCTCCTGGGCACACAGAAAACTGGGCGACTTGAAAGGCGCTGAACAGACTGCGCTCTGGCACCACAAGATGCAGAGCCAACCTCAAGAAATGGGGCTACAAAGTGGAATCCACGACATGCGGGTGTGGAGAAGAGCAAATCACTGACCACCTGCTGCAATGCACCCTGAGCCCTGCCACATGCACAATGGAGGACCTTCTTACAGCAACACCAGAGACACTCCAAGTGGCCAGATACTGGTCAAAGGACATTTAATTAACTACCAAGCTTGCAAACTCTGTTTTGTCTTGTTTGTTAAAAAAAAATGTTTAAAATATAATACAATATATAAATAATAACACATAAATATTTCTACAAGTTGTTCTCATAATCTCCATATTAAAGAAAAATAGCACTTTTATTTTATTTTATTCAGCAATTGAATCAATACACCAGGCAACTCAGTGTACTTTTAAAGCAGATTTTTTTACTTTGGAATATAATGATTAGCATGAATTTGGTTCCATTCAAGAGATTGTCTTGATCCAAGCTGTCCTAGAGTGCCCTCTACTGGAAGAGACTGGGTTTTGTTGTTTTGGAGATACTGTTTAAACCAGGGGTCCTCAAACTTTTTAAACAGTGGACCACGTCACAATTTCTCAAACTGTTGGAGTGCTGGATTATAATTTGAAAAAAAGTGAATGAATTCCTATGCACACCGCACACATCTTATTTGTAGCGAAAAAACCACTTAAAAACAATACAATAATTCATTATTATTATTTTTGTCGTGTCAGGAGCAACATGAGAAACTGCAAGTCGCTTCTGGTGTGAGAGAATTGGCCGTCTGCAAGGACCTTGCCCAGGGGACACCCGGATGATTTCTTTGATGTTTTTATCATCTATGTGGGAGGCTTCTCTCATGTCCCCGTATGAGGAGCTGGAGCTGATAGAGGGAGCTCACCCGCCTCTCCCCGGATTCGAACCTGCGACCTGTCGGTCTTCAGTCCTGCCAGCACAGGGGTTTAACCCACTGTGCCACCGGGGGCTCAATAATTAAAATGAACAATTTTAACAAATATAAATTTATTAGTACTTCAATGGGAAGTGTGGGCCTGCTTTTGGCTGATGAGATAGGATTGTTGTTGTTGTTGTGTGCTTTTGAGTCATTACAGACTTAGGCTGACCCTGAGCGAGGGCTGGGTAAATGACCTTGGAGGGCCGCATCTGGCCCCCAGGCCTTAGTTTGAGGACCCCTGGTTTAAACCTTGGAGAGCATTCTTTCTCTCTGGTTTTGGATTCAACAGATTACAATTGGCATCTACATTGTAGAATTAGTGCAGTTTGGCACCACTTGAAGTGCCCTGGCTCAGTGCAATGAAATCCTGGGTGCATCTACATTGCAGAATTAATGCAATTTTGCACCTCTTTAAATGCCATGGCTCAATGCAATGGAATATCAGGCGCATCTGCATTGCAGAATTAATGTAGTTTGGCACCACTTGAAGTGCCATGGCTCAATGCAAGGGAACCCCAGGTGCATCAACATTGTAGGAATAATTCGGTTTGGCACCATTTTAAATGCCACGTCTCAATGTAATAGAATCCCAGGCACATCTACATTGCAGGATTAAAGTATTGTCAAAGGCTTTCATGGCCGGAATCACTGGATTGTTGTAGGTTTTTTCGGGCTATATGGCCATGGTCTGGAGGCATTCTCTCCTGACGTTTTGCCTGCATCTATGGAAAGCATCTTCAGAGGTAGTGAGGTCTGTTGGAACTAGGAAAAAGGGTTTATATATCTGTGGAATGACCAGGGTGGGACAAAGGATTTTTGTCTGCTGGAGCTAGGTTTGAATGTTTCAACTGACCACCTTGATTAGCATATAATGGTCTGACAGTGCCTAGAGCAAACCTTTGTTGAGAGGTGATTACAACAGCACAACAACAGAGAGGAAACAAACAAGGACATCTAATCACCTCTCAACAAAAGTTTGTTTTAGGCACTGTCAGGCCATTATATGCTAATCAAGGTAGTCAGTTGAAACATTCACACCTAGCTCCAGCAGACAAGAGTCCTTTGTCCCACCCTGGTCATTCATAGAATCATAGAATCATGGAATCAAAGAGTTGGAAGAGACCTCATGGGCCATCCAGTCCAACCCCCTGCCAAGAAGCAGGAATGTTGCATTCAAATCACCCCTGACAGATGGCAATCCAGCCTCTGTTTAAAAGCTTCCAAAGAAGGAGCCTCCACCACATTCCGGGGCAGAGAGTTCCACTGCTGAACAGCTCTCACAGTCAGGAAGTTCTTCCTCATGTTCAAATGGAATCTTCTTTCTTGTAGTTTGAAGCCATTGTTCCGCGTCCTAGTCTCCAAGGAAGCAGAAAACAAGCTTGCTCCCTCCTCCCTGTGGCTTCCTCTCACATATTTATACATGGCTACCATATCTCCTCTCAGCCTTCTCTTCTTCAGGCTAAACATGCCCAGCTCCTTAAGCCGCTCCTCATAGGGCTTGTTCTCCAGACCCTTGATAATTTTAGTCGCCCTCCTCTGGACACATTCCAGCTTGTCAATATCTCTCTTGAATTGTGGTGCCCAGAATTGGACACAACATTCCAGGTGTGGTCTAACCAAAGCGGAAGAGACCATGGGGAGCATGACTTCCCTGGATCTAGACACTAGGCTCCTATTGATGCAGGCCAAAATCCCGTGGCTTTTTTTTGCCACCACATCACATTGTTGGCTCATGTTTAACTTGTTGTTCACAAGGACTCCAAGATCTTTTCCACACGTACTGCTCTCGAGCCAGGTATCGTCCCCCAATATTCCCCCAATTATATACATATATTCCATAGATATATAAACCCCTTTTCCTAGTTCCAACAAACCTTACTACCTCTGAGGATGCTTGCCATAGCTGCAGGCGAAACGTCAGGAGAGAATGCCTCTAGAACATGGCCATATAGCTCGAAAAAACCTACAACAGTCCAGTGATTCCGGCCATGAAAGCTTTCGACACCACTTGGAGTGCCATGGCTCAATGCAATGGAGCTGTCATTTCACAAGGTCTTGAGCCTTCTCTGCTGATGGGCGTCAAACTACAACTCCCATTATTCCATCGCATTGAGCCACAGTAGTGGCGCCAAATTGCATTCATTCTGCAATGTAGACATGAAGCAAGAGATGCATCTCTTGATGCTCAAAGGTGGTTGCTTGATATTAGGAGAAAAGTTGCTCTTAGTAGAAAAGTTCTGTAGCATCCGGTCTTTTGCTTCCTTTGCGGATGTCATGACATGAAGGAGATTCCGGTCCACGATTATAATGATGCAATCTAAATTCAAAATGCAGGATTCGGGTCAACCAGTTGACCCTTGCTCTCTATTACTGGACGCTTTCCAAACCAACATGAACCAACAATGGGTTGCTCTCCAGGAAAAATAGGAGACTTGCCAATCTGTACGCAAAGAGGATTCACAGATAGATAAGTGTTCATCTCCAGCTTTCTTGAACCCTTTTTGAACCATTGCTCCTTGTCCGTCCCTTTGGCAACGAGAGGGTTAAGCTGGCTGCTGGTTTTCCCACTGAAAGGAGAGTTGTTTCGCTCTGTTTCATGCTCTGTTTCATGCTCCGCTGCTTCGGACCTCAATAGCGCCTTCTTCTTCTTCTTCTTCTTCTTCAAGGGCCATTCATACAAAGTTCACGGTTGTGGCCTTCACAGAGACCTTGGGGCAAGCTATCAATGGAAAGGGGTCGTTTGTGTATAGATTCCTCCTTGAACCAGAGTTGAATTCCTGGGGGTCACAACTTTGTTTATTATTATTATTATTATTATTATTATTACTATTAGGTAAAGGTAAAGGTTTTCCGGACTTAGTCGCGTCCGACTCTGGGGGTTGGTGCTCATCTCTATTTCTAAGCCGAAGAGCTGGCGTTGTCTGTAGACACCTCCAAGGTCATGTGGCCAGCATGACTGCATGCAGCGCCGTTACTTTCCTGCCGGAGCACTACCTATTTATCTACTCACATTTGCATGTTTTCGAACTGCTAGGTTGGCAGAAACTGGGAACTCACGCCACTCCCCAGATTAGAACCTGTGACTTTCGGCTAGCAAGTTTGGCACCACCACCGAGGGTTTCTTTATTACTATTATTATTACTAACTCCCAAAATTGTACACATTATAGCATAACTATTTGGTATATAAAGCCACCAATTAACAGTAGTAATTCTACACTTTCTTATAACAGCAATTGAGTCCCTTTCAGGAGAGATAAAGCACGGTTATTATTTATTTATTTATTTATTTACAGCTTTTATATTCCGCCCTTCTCACCCTGCAGAGGACTCAGAGCGGATTACAATGTACACATTTATGGCAAACATTCAATGCCAATTTTTGACATACAAACATATATAGACATACACAGAGGCTATTTAACTTTTTCTGGCCGCCAGGGAGCTGTCGCTTTCATCGTCCATCTGCGACGCTGATGAAGCACTTCCGCATTCCCCGCATGCTTCCCCACTGGAATGCTTTGCTGGAGTCTTCTTTATGGCCTCATAAATCAGTTAATTTAGCCTCCCCACACTTTTAAGGTAGTACCTAATTTTCCTACTTGACAGATGCAACTGTCTTTATATTAAATTATATTAATTTATTTATACTTAATAATAATAATAATACTATTAAATAAATAAATAAATAATCCCCCCAATAAGTGCCACCTTGTCGTGGTGGGGGGCTTAACTGCTCCAAGGATACTGAGAGATGTGCTAGCAGCAGGTTCAACCAAGGTTCAACCAAGTCAGAGAGGTCTCAGCTGAGGAGTGGAACTAAGATCAGCTATGGTGATAACAGCTCTTTCAGCACTGGGCTGACCCCAGAGGCGGTTCGTCCATTACGCGAAGTAAGCAGTCGCAGAACACTTTTTTTTTGCCAGGGGTGCAGAGGCGTCTCTGTAAATGCCCCTCGACTGCCACTTGAGGAGCGCCCCCTCAGCTCACAACAGCCCTAGTAGTCCGGGGGGAGCCTTGGCTTTCTTGCCTCGCTGCCGGATGATCCTCTTCCCAAAGGGGTCGGGCCCTTGAGCCCCGCCTAGCCCCTCTTGTTCCTGCTCCACCTGGCCACCGGGTGCGCGAGCAGAGCCGGTGCTCAATTGTTCTCCGCGTTCGATCCCTTCCCCATGACCGGCTCCCTTTCCCGATCCCCCGGCTCTCCACTTGCCTCCTCTCCTCTCCCCAATCCGCGGGTGGGCCAAGGGGCGGAGCCGCCACGCATGGCCCTCTTCGGGTCCGAAGGCATGTCTGAAGACCCCAGCATGCGCACCAAAAGCCGCCTCTTCTCCTGACTTTCTCTTCAGCCATTGGGACCGAGAGAGAGAGAGAGAGAGAGAGAGAGAGAGAGACCCTCCGGCTGGAGGTATCTCCCACCTCCACTCCCTCCTTTGTTTTTGTGCCTACCTTCAGGAAAGGTGGGCATCCCCACCTCTGTCTCTCTATCTCTCTCTCTCTCTCGGTCCCAATGGCTGAGGAGAAAGTCAGGAGAAGAAGTGACTTTTGGTGCACACGCCGGGGTCTTCAGGCACCCCTCCGGACCCAAAGCGGGCCAGGTAAGAGAACAAATGCGCCAAGTGTAGTTACTGGGATGTATAGTTCACCTACAATCAAAGAGCATTCTGAACTCCACCAATGATGGAATTGAACCAAATATGGCACACAGGACTCCCACGACAAACAGAAAATATATATCAATGATTGGTTGGGGGGGGGGGGGGCAAAATACTGTTTACTTACCGTTGAAAATTACCCAGGGCCGCCTCTGGCTGCCCCAGAAGTTGAGGAATGATGCTTGGTGAGCATAGAAGACAGCCAATGAAGTAAATCAGCCCTTTAAGCAGAAGTGAAGTTCAGCCAACAAAGAGTTTATTTACATGAATAAGATGCTAGCTCGTGATCTCTCACAAAGAAGCTAGAATGCCAGAATACTAAATGCAGCCTCTTTTATACACAATAATTTCAAATTTCCCACCGCAACAACATCAGCTGTAGCGAAGCCCATTGGACGAGTCTCCCAATTCTGACCAATCACAGAAAGGGGGCTTGGCTGAGCAGTTGGCTTGTGAAAAGACAAAGGGCGATTAATGGGTTTCCCTTTATTCAACAGGATCATAGAATCATAGAATCAAAGAGTTGGAAGAGACCTCGTGGGCCATCCAGTCCAACCCCCTGCCAAGAAGCAGGAATATTGCATTCAAATCACCTCCGACAAATGGCCATCCAGCCTCTGCTTAAAAGCTTCCAAAGAAGGAGCCTCCACCACACTCCGGGGCAGAGAGTTCCACTGCTGAACGGCTCTCACAGTCAGGAAGTTCTTCCTAATGTTCAGATGGAATCTCCTCTCTTGTAGTTTGAAGCCATTGTTCCGCGTCCTAGTCTCCAGGGAAGCAGAGAACAAGCTTGCTCCCTCCTCCCTGTGGCTTCCTCTCACATATTTATACATGGCTATCATATCTCCTCTCAGCCTTCTCTTCTTCAGGCTAAACATGCCCAGTTCCCTAAGCCGCTCCTCATAGGGCTTGTTCTCCAGACCCTTGATCATTTTAGTCGCCCTCCTCTGGACACATTCCAGCTTGTCAATATCTCTCTTGAATAAAAAAATAATAAAAATGATTGAGGGCACTCAGCCCTACCCAGGAATAGTTTATTGTGTGCAGAATAGTCATGGCAGCGACCTATCGGGGGGCCAACCCAGTGGCTCTGGATCATGGCAGCTCAAAACAGGACATATTGGTGCAATCATGCAAATGACAGAGGAGATGGGCTTAGAAAAAATCACGGTTTCCATCCGTGGCGAGAGGTCCCGCACACAAAGGCGCATTTTTGAACAGGGCAGGAAGAGGCAATAGGACCATCTTGTCCTGTTCGTTGGGCTATTGTGTTACATATGTCCAGATAATGTCCATAATATGGGTGAGGCCGGGAATTGATTGAAGAATCCCCAGTCTGGTATCTCTTTTCGCAAGCTGTATGGCTCAAAGGGAAAAGCAAGACTTCTTTTGGGGTTGGGTACACATTTTCCCACCAAGGGGAGACCATGGGGGTCCCAGGAACAACAAGGTAAAATACATGGAAGTGGATAGGAACATAAAGGAAGACATAGGGAATTTTAGGACATTTTTCATACACCGGTGAGACATAGTTTCCCAAAATAAAGTAGCAAGCCAGACTCCCATGTGCATAAATACTAGGGGGAACTGGGGAGAGGGATGAAAGATCAACTGAGTCAAGGTTTCAAAAGAATCGGGGTCCGGGGGTTCCTGCGAGAGGGAGAAATCCAAACCCCCCTTCATGCAAAGAGGTCTCAAGTCATCCCCGTTAATGGATGGTCAGTGACTCCCGAACAGAGCCTCTGCCTGGGAACCCAGTCTTGTGAGTTCGAGACTTACCAAGGACCGGTCAAGAGAAAAAAATAATGGCAAAAGTGGGTTGTTGTAGGTTTATTCGGGCTATATGGCCATGTTCTAAAGGCGTTCTCTCTTGATGTTTCGCCTGCATCCTCAGAGGTAGTGAGGTCTGAAATGGCAAAAAGGTGACAAACAAGACACAGGGAGCCAAATCACACGTTTTGCCATTTGAAGCCCCAAAAGTGGGGCTTCCCTTTTGGTTTGTGTTCCGGTAGGCGATAGAGAGGGGAAAAAGAGAGAGAAATTTAAGTGGATAATGGCCTGGCCCAGGTAACTAGACATCCCAAGGGCTTGGGGCCGTTTTTCTCATGTAGCAGGTGGAAGGGACTGGAGGGAGGGAGAAAGAGGAAGAGGAGGGAGGAAAAAGGAAAGAAAGAAAGACAAAAGGGAAGGAAGGAAGGTGTTAGAGACCCTAAATTGGGTCTTCTTAGGTCCACATCACGGGAACACGTAATGAAGGAGGACAGTCCCAAAAAAGATCAAAAAACAAGGTTTATTTTAGTTTCTTCATGAAGAAGATGGACAGCCTGGCAGCATACGCAGATGCTACCCTTCAAGTGACTGCCGCGCCCCTCCTCTTTTTCTGCTGACTTTTATACTCAAGTAATAGGTCATGGAAAGTACTCTCTTTCCAGCCCCTCTCCCTTGACCTTTTGATGGTGTACAGAAGTTGATTATAAATTGTATGATTTTAACTGTATTTGTGTTTAGATTGGCTGCACTAATGCTAGAGCGGCCTAACTGAGAGGAGTGCGTTGCCATGGAGACGATGTAGGCTAGAGAGAGAAGTGGGAGGAGCTTAGAGGGGAGAGTTTGAAAAACGACAGTTTATGTTCAGTGAGGGTTTAGGTTCAGAGGAGTGAACAGTCATGAGTTAGGTTTTAGGTTCCGAGGAGTGAGGAGTTAGGGTTTAGTAGTGAGGAGTTAGAGTGAGGAGTTGAGAGAGAAGGAGAGGAAAAGGTGGCTGAGTGACTTGTGAAGCAAAGTTTCGAGACTTTGGAAAGCCTGGTCTGGCTATTGAAAGTTTCTCTGGCTAGGGTAGCCGAAAGGGGGAAACATAGCCGGAATTCTTTAGTCCAAGGAGAGGCTAAAGAATAGCTTATTTAGAATTTGATCTAGGAAGGATCAAATAAGGGAAATATCCCTGTATTGATACTTTGTCTGAAGCAAGCGCTCTACGTCAGGAAGATACTGTGTTACTTTAAAGAATGAACTGTTAAACTTACAAGCATTGTTCTAAGTTCTATAAAAAAAAGTTACAACTTGCAACCACACGCTTTGTGCTCAATAAACTTGTTAACTTTTGTTTGAAGACTGCCTCACCTCCATCAATTCTGCGTCCAGTGTGCCATTTCTCACAATATTATAACTTACCTCACGTGGTGGCAGAAACGCAGGGGAAAGTGACCAAATAGATATACATTCTTATCTCCAGTCACGCTACAATACATACCGTTTAATTACTACTAAGTTATTACTATCTTAATAAAAGAAGAGGTGCGATTGAACAGCCTCCCTTCTAACTTGATGGTAAATTTGGTTCCTTTCAAATTGGTAACAACAATAATCATCCCTAGGCTCCCCTGCTCCTGCGCAGATGGAAAGTACCTTCTTGTACCTACTGACTCTGTGCTTAACCACAACCTTTGAACTTAACCACAACACAACTTCCGACCTCTACATGTCACATCTTGTTTCTTAAAAACATTTTCTTCCCTGTTGCTCCGTTTCTACAGAGAAGGGGCATGTATCTCTTTTGCTGTTAATTTCATTCAAAGCCCCTTCCTTAGCATTTGCAAATTTCACTCAAAGACCCTTTCATTGGAAGGAAGGAAGGAAGGAAGGAAGGAAGGAAGGAAGGAAAGGAGGGAAGGAGGGAAGGAGGGAGGGAGGGAGAAAGAGGGAGGGCGGGAGGGAGGGAAGGAGAAAGCAAAGAGAGAAAGGAAGGGAGGACGAAAGGGTGGAAGGGGAGAAAGAGGAAGGGAAGGGAGGAAGGAAGGATAAGATGGTGAGAGAGAGGAGGGCCTGAGAAAAGAGCCCAAGGGGCCACATAAGGCCCCTGGGCCTGGGTTTGTCCATTCCTGGGATAAGTCATTGGTTCAATACTCGGATCAATGCAGCCTTTTGAACCTTATGCTGTGCAAAACAACCTCCACAAAAATATTCCCTTCCATTTAGCAAAATAGCCTCTTCTGCTCAGAATATGCAGCAATGCTGCTTTGGACACAAAAACAGAACCACACACAAAGATTGCACAAAAGTCGCCTTGCATTGCAAACGGTCTGCGAAAGTGGTGCCAATGGCAAGTTGAAATGAATGGAGACTGACATTCAGAGAAGGGTCCCAAGGGCCTCTCGGTAACCCTTGAGGCTCCAGACTTTGGGAGAAAACGCCTCAAGCCATCGTCTCACTTCTTTGGCTTTGAAACCCAAGTTGGGATGTTCACAAACACGACTGTCAAAGCACATTGGTTCCCCCGTCCCTCCCTTCGGCAAAGCAAATGATATCAGATCCACTTGTCAAGCCAATTTCATTTGCCTTTTGGGCCAAGCCGAGGCGGTTGGTTGGATGGAGAATCCCTTTTCCCCTTTCTTTCCCCGCTTTTCTCTCCTTTCTTCTTTTCTTGCTTTCTGAATCCCCGAACAATATTGCTTCTGAAAGAAAAGGGCCGAGACTTTCTTTGCACCGCATTTGGAAAGAGTGGTGCTTAGCGACAACAATTTCACACTCACAAATGGGGGAAAAGACATCTCATTGCCAAGAAAAAAGTCCCTTCCAAGACTTTCTGCTAAAGTTATTGCATGTCAAAGTACTGGAATACTGAAAGTCAAAGTACTGAAAGTATTTCAGAAGTTACAAACTCATGGTGCAAAAAATAAATAAATAAAAAGGATAATCTGTGCATAAGTTATCAGTCAGTGGGCCTGAGGAGAAAAGTGTTCTTTGAGAATAAGCTTGGTTGGATTGAAACAATTGAGAAGAAGAAGGAAATATAAAAATATAAGTTACTGAACCAAGTTGGCATAAGATAAGCCATTCTGAATGTTATATAGTAACAGTTTCATGTGTTCATAATAATAAAGATTGATTGTAACAATACTGTGAAGAAAAATACTGTGTAACCAATATGCTTTTTGTGCCTGAGAATTCATAAATAAACATTTCTTTGTTCAATTCTTACAATAAAGACTTGTGTCAAGTTACTGAATTGAAGATAATACTACAAGGCAGATGGCTGAAGATCATATTGGAGCTTTTTTTTTTTTTTGTCGTGTCAGGAGCGACTTGAGAAACTGCAAGTCGCTTCTGGTGTGAGAGAATTGGCTGTCTGCTTCTGGTGTGAGAGAATTGACCATCTGCAAGGATGTTGCCCAGGGGACACCTGGATGTTTTGATGTTTTAACATCCATGTGGGAGGCTTCTCTCATATCCCCGCATGGGGAGCTGGAGCTGATAGAGGGAGCTCATCCGCGCTCTCCCCAGATTTGAACCTGCAACCTGTCAGTCTTCAGTCCTGCCGGCACAGGGGTTTAACCCACTGCGCCACTGGGGGCTCCTATATTGGAGCTGAATACAGTATAGTATTGGGTTGCATATATATATATGCAAGTCTTTCCCTAGAGATCAGATTACACATCCCATCATCCCCAAGCAACATGTCTATAGCGAGTGATGGAGGATGTAGTTCTACTCAGTCTCTCAGAAAGTCTTCCCACAGAGATCAATTTACACATCCTATCATCCCCACAGAACATGTGTGTAGTGAGTAATGGGGATGTAGTTCTACTCAGCCTCTCAGAAAGTCTTTCCACAGAGATCAGGTTGCACATCCCATCATCCCCAAGCAACATGTGTGTAGTGAGTAATGGGGATGTAGTTCTACTCAGTCTCTCAGAAAGTCTTTCCACAGAGATCAGACTGCACATCCCATCATCCCCAAGCAACATGTGTGTAGTGAGCGATGGGGGATGTAGTTCTACTCTGTCTCTCAGAAAGTCTTTCCACAGAGATCAGATTACACATCCCATCATCCCCAAGCAACGTGTCTATAGCGAATTATGGAGGATGTAGTTCTACTCAGTCTCTCAGAAAGTCTTTCCACAGAGATCAGACTACACATCCCATTATCCCCAAGCAACGTGTGTAGCGAGTGATGGGGATGTAGTTCTATTCCATCTCTCAGAAAGTCTTTCCACGGAGATTACACATCCCATCATCCCCAAGCAACATGTGTGTAGTGAGCGATGGGGGATGTAGTTCTACTCTGTCTCTCAGAAAGTCTTTCCACAGAGATCAGATTACACATCCCATCATTCCCAAGCAACATGTCTATAGCGAATGATGGAGGATGTAGTTCTACTCAGTCTCTCAGAAAGTCTTTCCCCAGAGATCAGACTACACATCCCATCATCCCCAAGCAACATGTGTAGCAAGTGATGGGGGATGTAGTTCTACTCAGTCTCTCAGAAAGTCTTTCCACAGAGATCAGACTACACATCCCATCATCCCCATGCGACATGCCTGTAGAGAGTGATGGGGGATGTAGTTCTGGATGGCAGAGTGTTAAAGAAACCTATCTAAAATTGGTTTGCTGTAAGAGTCATTCGGAGGCATTTAGGGTCCATCCGCACCATGGAATGAACAGTTTCATCCCATTTTAACTTCCATGGCTCAGTGCTATGCAATCCTGGGAGCTGTAGTTTTACAAGGTCTTCACTTCTCTCTGCCAAGGCTGCCAAATTACAGCTCCCATGATCCCATAGCATTGAGCCATGGCAGTTCATGTAGTGCCAAATAGCATTACTTCCCCCATTCTCACCATATAGACTAAGTGTGAGTCCCCTTTTAATCCAATTATTGACATTGAGAAAAGGTCACCCAAGGTCAGAATCGGAGCCACTCTCTTAACTCTGCGGATGGGTACAAAAACATCCAGGCAAATGAAAAGCAAACATTTCATCTTCCGAAGAGAGCGGCGCGAACTCTTCAAACAAGCTGAGCAATCATTAAAAAAGAGAATTGCTGGCCAATAATAGTTCTGCGTTTGCCAATCATGGCTTTGGATTTAGATGAAAAATGCAATTTACATGAAGCATCTTGGAGGAGAAACTCCCCTGGAAATCGCAGTTTTGGAAATGTGGGTCTTCCGACTTTTCCAGGTGCTCTGGAAATGCCCCAGTTTCCCTTCTTTAGTATTCAAACAGCGCCTTGCATTTGATGGATGAGTTATTATAGGGAGAACTAGAAAGAAATAGCGTCCATCTCTTTTTCTTGCTTGCTGCCACTAAGTGGCAGTCGAGGAGCAATTATCACCAAAGCCAAGACCTTTTCCTTGATAGCAGAGTTATGAATTCTTTCCCTCCTTTTTTCCTACCTTTCTTTCTCTCTTTAATACTTTTTACGAGGATCATAAATGCCTTGCTGGATCAAGGACAAATTCCATCATGCCTAAAACAGGCTATTATAAGACCAATCCTGAAAAAGGCATTGCCTTTATTCCTCACTACATCTCTCTTGAGACTCACGTAGAGATCTCAAAGCACACAACACATACTCAGAGGCCATCATCTCCAAATGAGGAGCAGAGTTTGCTAGTGAGTGAAGGAGAGAAATGGAAGAGTGCAACATTACAGGAACTACACTCTTTGCATCAGAATGGACCTTTCGAGTGTGTTCCAAGAAGATGACGTATCTTATAGACTTGCGCAGTTATGGTTGAAGAATGCAATTCCTGGAAATCAACCCGACACTACCCAAATCTCAAGTATTCCACATGCAGCAGCAGTTGGTTGATGACACTCAACTCTACTACTCCTTCTCTCACTTTTCTCCTCCCTTCCCTCCTTTCCCCTCCCTTCCTTCCTTCCCACCTTCCCTCCCCCTCTCTCTTTCCTTCCTTTTCTCCTTCTTTCCCTCCTTTCCCCTCCTTTCTTCCTTCTTTCCTTCTTTCCTTCTTTCCTTCTTTCTTTTCTTCCTTCCTTCCTTCCTTCCTACCTTCTCTCCCCTCTCTCTTTCCTTCCTTTTTCCTTCCTTCCCTCCTTTCATCTTCCTTCCATTCTTCCATCTTTCTTTCCTTCTCTCACTTTCCTCCTCCCTTCCCTCCTTTCCCCTCCTTCCCTCCCTTCCTTCCCACCTTCCTTCCCCCTCTCTCTTTCCTTCCTTTTCTCCTTCTTTCCCTCCTTTCCCCTCCCTCCCTCCCTCCCTCTTTCCTTCCTTCCTTCCTTCCTTCCTTCCTTCCTTCCTTCCTTCCTTCCTTCCCACCTTCCCTTCCCCTCTCTCTTTCCTTCCATTCTTCCTTCCATCTTTCTTTCCTTCTCTCACTTTTCTCCTTCATTCACTCCTTTCCTCTTCCTTTTCTCCTTCCTTACTTCCCTCCATTCCCCTCCCTCCCTCTTTCCTTCCTTCCCACCTTCCCTCCCCCTCTCTTTCCTTACTTTTTCCTTCCTTCCCTCCTTTCTTCTTCCTTCCATTCTTCCTTCCATCTTTCTTTCCTTCCCTCACTTTTCTCCTTCCTTCCTTCTTTTCTTCTTCCTTCCTTCCTTTTCTCCTTCCTTCCTCCCCTCCTTTCCCCTCCCTCCCTCTTTCCTTCCTCCCTTCCCACCTTCCCTCCCCCTCTCTCTTTCCCTCCTTTTTCCTTCCTTCCCTCCTTTCCTCTTCCTTTCATTCTTCCTTCCATCTTTCTTTCCTTCCCTCACTTTTCTCCTTCATTCCCTCCTTTCTTCTTCCTTCCTTCTTTCCTTCCTTCCTTCCTTCCTTCCTTTTCTTCTTCCTTCCTTCCATCCTTTCCTCTCCCTCCCTCTTTCCTTCCTTGCTTCCCACCTTCCCTCCCCCTCTCTCTTCCCTTCCTTTTTTCCTTCCCTCCCTCCTTTCCTCTTCCTTCCATTCTACCTTCCATCTTTCCTTCCTTCCCTCACTTTTCTCCTTCCCTCCTTTCTTCTTCCTTCCTTCCCTTTCTCCTTCCTTCCTTCCCTCCTTTCCCCTTCCTTCCTTCCCTCCCTCTCCCTCCCTCCCTCTTTTCTTGCCTTTCTCCTTCTTTCCCTCCTTTCTTCTTCCTTCCCTCCCTCCCTTTTCTCCTTCCTTCCTTGGCAGGCCAGATGTGAGCTGCAGGCCTTGGCTTGATGAACCCTGCTCTACACTATAGTGTAGCAGCAGATAGGAATCTAATAACAAAAGAGATCCTTTCCGGAGAAAGAAAAGTATGGCTTTATTTCCAGCTGGGACCCTGGAGAGGAGCTGTGTCCAAAAGCAACCAGAGTGAAGATAAAGGTGTTGACTGTGCCTTTTATACCTCTACAAATGCAGGCAAACAAAGAAACATGCTTCTACATACATTGACATCATTCACTGCATCACTTTAGCATCATAGAAATATCAAATTCTATCTTCCAACATACAAAAGGCATGTCTCTATATTTTTCTAGGAACAGTTTACAGCTTAAATAGACATTTCCCCAGGTATTCTTGTCCCCAGTTAGGATCCAAAATCTTGTCCTCGCACTTTACTACTGTTCTGTACCCAAAGTTATAATGCTCCATCTTACATTGCCCTCTATCCCTAATGTTGCCATTTGACTTACGCCCTTTATCCATCAGCCCTATCCTCACCATTGATTTGCACCAGTCTGCCCAACCATGCCCAGAAATTGACTTTTATTGCAGGTTCATTGGTTGTTGGTTTGACGGTTGCTCTTATATTGTTATAATGTTGTTGTTTTAGTCTGCTTTATGCTGTTGTTTATGTATTTTATTTATTATTTATTATAGTATTTATTTACAGTATTTATATTCTGCTCGTCTCATCCTGCAGGGGACTCAGGGAGGATTACAATGCATGTATACATGGCAAACATTCAATGCCATTTAGACACGCAGCATATATAGACAGGCACAGAGGCAATTTAACATTCCAGCTTTCCGGCTTCAGGAGGGTATGCTCGATTCCAGCCACAGGAGGAGCTGCCGCTTCACTGTCCACTTGTGACACTGAGTCCTTGATGGAGTACTTCCTCAGTCTTACGCACACTGCTGGAAGGTTTGTATGGTGTCCTAATTTTAGTTTAATTAGCCTCCCTGCATAAAATGGTACCTAAATTTCCTATTTGACAGATGCAACTGTCTTTCAGGCTGCATAAGTCAACAGCAAGCTAGACAATTAATGGTCAGGAGCTCACTCTGACCTGGGCTGGCTTCAAACTCATGACCTCTCAGCCAGTTGTGATTTAATGCAGCTGGCTACTAACTAGCTGCACCACAGCACGGTCCTTATTTTAGTTGATTGGGCTCATCCACGTGTAAGCTGCCCCAAGTCCCTCTGTTAGAGACCCTAAATTGGGTCTTCTTAGATCCGAGCAGTCATGGGAACATGTAAGGAAGGAGACAGTCCCAAAAGAGATAAAAAAACAAGGTTTATTTTTAATTTCTTCATGAAGAAGATGGACAGCCTGGTAGCATGCGCAGATGCTACTCTTCAAGTGACTTCCGTGCCCCCTTGGCTTTTGACCACCGTTATATAACCTTAAGTAAACAAGAACATTTTTTTTGTCATGGAAAGTACTCTCTTTTCAGCCCCTCTCCCTTGACCTTTTGATGGAAAGTACCTTCTTGTACATGCAGACTCTGCACTTTATTACAACCCTTGAAGTTAACTACAACACAACATCTGGTGTAGGAAAGTACCTTCTTGTACCTCTACATGTCACATCTTGTTTCTTAAAAACATTTTCTTCCGTATTGCTCTTTTTCTACAGAGAAAGGGTATATTTCTCTTTTGTTGTTAATTTCTTTCAAAGCCCCTTGCTTAGTATTTGCAAATTTCACTCAAAGACCCTTTCACCTCCAGGGAGATGGTAGCGAGGTACAAAAATAATAATTATTTTATCATTTTATTTGGGTTTGGACAGGAGGAGCTCCTATCTACATATCCCCCCCCCCCCCCGCCTTCTTCAGTCATTTTCCTGCTTCTTGGCAAGGGGTTGGACTGGATGGCCCATGAGGTCTCTTCCAACTCTACGATTCTATGATTCTCTCATCTCCCCAGTTTCTCCTCCCGAACGGAGCCAGATTCCCCTTTATTTTCAAAGGGACACTTCTCCGCTCCGACGACAGCCTTAAAGCAGAATCCCTGCCTCTTGAAGGACAGTCTGTGATCCAGTCCATTGACTCCTGATTTCATTTAAACTGCAATTCATTACGCTCTTCCTGTGCTCATTCAAGAAGCCATTGTTCATTACTTTTTCATCACTGTATGATTGGAACAATTTGTATCTGTCGCTTCTACACGGGCCAGATAATGAAATAATCATTTGCACATCTGCAGCGGCATTTTACATTTATTTTATCCCCCCCCCCTTCCCTTTTCCCGCAGTGCCATTCACTTGGTTGGGTCATTTCATCCCCCTGGAGCCTCGTTTGAGCATTTTGCTACTGACGACACGAGAGCGAATTGCGCCCTTCCCTGAATGGTAAAAATGGATGTTGTTCTACCCGCACGAGAAAAAAAAATGGAGGGATTTCATTAAACCGCGATGGAGGAGATGGAGTAGAATGAAGGCCATTTGACATCACTTTCACAACCATGGCTCAATGCTATGGAATCCTGGGAGTTGTAGTTTTCCAAGGTCTTGAGCCTTCTCTGGTCACTTTCCACTTTCTCCATCTCTTGAATTGCTTTGCCCAGAACTGGACACAGGGTTATTATTCCAGATGAAAAGGTTTGACCAAAGCAGAATAAAGTGGGGCTATGACTTCCCTTGATTTTTTTTTGTCGTGTCAGGAGCAACCTGAGAAACTGCAAGTTGCTTCTGGTGTGAGAGAATTGGCCGTCTGCAAGGATGTTGCCCAGGGGACGCCCAGGTGATTTGATGTTTTATCATCCTTTTTGGGAGGCTTCTCTCATGTCCCCGCATGAGGAGCTGGAGCTGATAGAGGGAGCTCATCTGCCTCTCCCCAGATCCGAACCTGCGACCTGTTCAGTCCTGCCGGCACAGAGATTTAACCCACTGCGCCACTTCCCTTGATGTAGACCAGGGGTCCCCAAACTATGGCCCGCGGGCCACTTCCGGCCCGCGGAGGAGGAGCGCTCCCCCCCACACAGTGCCCCTCCCTTGGCTGGCTCACGCTATCTGTCAGGCCTGATGGGCAGCGTGAGCCAGCCAAGGGCAGCTGCTCTGCATGGCCTACTCACATGTAAAGCACCTTGCGAGGTGCTGTACATGCAAGTAGGCTGCACAGGGCTGCTCCTCCCTTGGCAGGCTCACGGTGCCCATCGGGCCTGATGAGCAGCATGAGCCAGCCAAGGGAGGCTGCCCCAGCGCTCCATGCAGTCATGCCAGCCACATGACCTTGGAGGTGTCTACAGACAACGCCGGCTCTTCGACTTAGAAATGCAGATGAGCACCACACCCCAGAGTCAGACACGACTGGACTTCATGTCAGAGGAAAACCTTTAACTAGGAAAATTGTGGAAGATCCAGGGTGGGAAAAGACAGTTATGGATGTACATAAAGGGTTAACCATTTAGAAATGGCAGAACTAGGGGGATGGGACCAAGCTCAGTGCTCTGAGTTATTGCCGGAGCAATCCATAACCCCAGTCCAAATGGCCTATGTTTGAAGATACAAAGTCTTCCTCTGGTGTCAAAGGACTGGTTTGAAGGTGCTTGAGACTTCCCAACATCATCCAGGTTGATCTGAACATGAGCACAAATCTCAAGGGTAAGAACCTCAGAATTGGTGCCAAGAGGTAACTTAATCAAGGGCTTCAGAGCCAAGTCTCTCTCTCATGTCCATCTGATAGAAAGTTTGATGGTGGAATGCAAAAGGAAACACTGTTCTGCTCCAGGAAGAGGTGGAGCCAAACAATTGAGCTGAGGAACAATTCAACTGGTGCAAACAACATTGATTGACAGCTATAAATAACCAATCAATCCAACTATACATAGGCAGGGTAAAAAGGCAAAATCAGGCACGATACAATTCAAATCTTGCTACTTACAGTTCTACATATAGGTGGCGCCACTTGCTCCGTCACATATTTAACCGTAGAGACACATATACATAACTACGCTTAACTTACAGTTAAAAATCAATGTTTCATCACACAGGTATTACCCCTATTCCATATCAACCCTTTCATTTTTTTCTATCTAAGTGTACCTCACCTTTCTCCCTGCTGAAATGAACTACATTACTTTGGGCTCAGCTCTCCAATCCGTTCAGATTTCACATCCAAGATCCTCTCCAATGGTGCACTGAAGTTGTCGGGCATTCTGCATTGCATTACAGATTTGAAATCTAGAGTGACAGTTCCATCATTACCCCATTTGCAGCAAAATGACACATATTTGAGGTACGACACCTTCGTTTGGCCCTCTCTGCAACTGGATCCATACCAGGATCCCAGGCATTGGAGGCGCATAAGTACGTCTCTGCGCATTGATGCCCATATTTGAGCTTTATTTTTCAACAGGCTGGGATGACGGCAATGTCAACAGGCCAGCGAGCCGAGACGAAGGACAATTATGACATCAAGTAGATAGGAAGGCAGCCCCTGATTGGTGCCTTCATTTGCTTCTGTAAATCTATTCCTATCCAATTAGTCCAAATGGCACCTTACGCGATGTTCTCCAAATATCACATGTATTATTATGTAAAGGTTGAGTTAGTCATTATGTCGGGAAAGGTCAGGGTTTGAATTTAATGCCGAAGGGAGGCAGTGTCGGTAATTATTATGCGACACATTGCCCGGATCTCGGTTCAGAAGGATTAGGAAGCCCCGCTTGTCAGGGAAATCGTTGGCTGGTCAAAGGCAGGGTTTGGGAACATGCCAGAGGGAACGGAAGGCTTGCAGATCCCCTCCTGGATCTCCTCTGCATCCAAAGCAGGGCATTAAGCCAGCAATCTTCTCTGGACCTATAAATCTCTTGAATAATCCTGTAATGAATCAGTGAAGTGGTTGAAAATCTCTCTGTTGCACAAGGAGGCGTTGAGTTGCGATTCAATGGCAAAGGATGACTCTGTTGGAGAACTATAAGCTTCATAGAGCCATATCATCAACATGCCTATGTCTTTTTGTGGATATGGAGTATCTCTAACTTTTGCATCTTGTGAAGTCTTTGAAAGAACTTCATTGGGACCTCTTACCAGAGCATTAATGAAGGGACACATTTCACCAAACGTGCAGATGGTGAGACACAGAGAAGGGCCTCCTTGGAAGATCTCAAACTATGGGGAGAATATGGTCATTCAAGCTGTGTTGATATGTAGTAAGGTCCCCTCACCCCATACCCATAGGAATATGATCTCAGCTCAACCTGAAAGCAACAATACATCAAATTACCATTAAATTACCTGGATTTTGGTCCCAGCACACCATGAAGTTGCCCTGGAGGACACAAGCAATGCTTTGATACGTTAGGTCCTCCAGGATATTCTATGATATGCTTTCCTCAGAAGTTACCATTGGATTCCCCTGCTTGATCTTCCAGAGCTGTGTTTCTCGACCTTCCTAATGCCGTGACCCCTCAATACAGTTCCTCATGTTGTGGTGATCCCCAACCATAACATTATTTTCATTGGGTTGTTGTAGGTTTTTCCGGGCTATATGGCCATGTTCTGGAACATGGCCATATAGCCTGGAAAAACCTACAACAACCCATGGATTCTGGCCATGAAAGCCTTCGACAATTATTTTCATTGCTACTTCCATAACTGTAATTTTGCTACTGTTCTGAATCATAATGTAAATTATCTGATATGCTGGATGTATTTTCATTCACTGGACCAAATTTGGCACAAAGACCCAATACACCCAAATTTGAATACTGGTGGGGCTGAAGGAGGATTGATTTGGTCACCTTTTCCTCAGCAAACCAAGTAAACAGCCACAAAACTTCAAACTGAGCAATGACAGTTTGTTAAAATTCTCACCAGACCTGTCGATCAGCAACGGTGGTGGATGGCACAGCCAACCAGTTTGTAAATCAGGTATGGGCAGACCCAGGCCCTCCTCTCTCTCGCCATCCCATTTTTCCTCACTTCTCTCTTGCCTTCCTCCTTCTCCTTCCCTTCCATCCCTTTGTCTGTCCTTCCTTCCTTCCTTCCTTCCTTCCTTCCTTCCTTCCTTCCTTCCTCCCCTCTCTCAATCTTTCTCCTTCCTTCCTTTTTCTCTTTACTCCCTCCCTCCCTTACTGTTGCAACCCAGATCAGGAAACGAGACCATGACCATAAGATTAAATCCAGCACACTTGACTGTGGGAAAAACAATCCTTTTTTATTGATGAAAAATGGTTACAAAATAGAGGAAAATGCAAAGTCAAAAAGCCATAGTAAAACTCAGCAGTCAGGAATATCTCTGAACTAGATCAAAATTCCAAAAGCAACACTATAAAAACCTGGAACCTGTTAGCATTTCACTAACCGTACTTGGAAACTAGAAACCTCTGGGAATGCAGGCCACGGGAAACGGGAAATCTGCCAAGGTAATGCCTCAGTCTAAACGATGCTTGATCTAACGAGACAGCCCGGGGGGAGACAGTTAAAACTAAAGAAACTGTTTCGGGACACACCTCCAGGCTTGGAAGCCTCGTTTTCCTTTAATCTACTTGACCTTCACAGACTCTGTGATTCACTCCTGTTTTTCCAAATCTGCCCTTTTCTATCCTCATTAAAAAAGGCAGGTGTTAGCTCCTCTGGAGAGTTATCACCGCTTGATTCTGAAATGTGTAGTTTCACTTTCCCAGCCACTGCCCTCAGAATCAACAGTTTCCAAACCATCAGGGAAAAATACATGTTCAGTAGCCTGTACAGTTGCATCAGGAAATGCAATCAAAGAATCAGGTTCAGGTTCACACGGAGGCTGAACCCCAACACTTCCCTTCTTCCATTTCCTTCCACCCTTCCGTCCTTCCTTCTCTCTTTCCTTCCTCCTTCCCTCCCGTTTTCTCCTTTCATCCTTTCCTTCCACCCTTTCATCCTTCCATCTTTCCCTTTCTTCCCCGTCCCCCTCTTTCTCCTCCCTTCCTCCCCTTTTGTCTTTCCTTCCTTCTCTTTCCTTCATCCTTTCCTTCCTTCCATCCTTATTTTTGCCCTTCCTTCTCCTTTTCCTTCCTTTCTCCTTTCCTCCCTTCATTTCCTTCCACACTTCCATCCTTCCTTCCCTCCCTTTTGTCTTTTCCCCTCTTCCCTCCCTCTTTCCCCTTCCTCCCTTTTGTCCTTGCCTCTGTTCCTTTTGCCTTCAATCTGTCTATGTCTTATTTGGTTTTTGGAGCTTGGCTCAGCCGGCTCCGAACCTGCGGTTCTTGTGGATGCTGGAATGACATAACACCAAGAGTGTTCTTTCGCTCTCCTGAAAAATACCCTTGTCCTTGTTCTTCCACTCTTAGGAGGGTGCCATTGGGTAACAATCCATGAAAGAACAAGCAATTTCAGACAGGTCAAATTGGTAGCCGTGCTCAACCGTGGCAAGATCACTCTTTGGGAAATGTAGGACAGAGAGGCTCAAAACAGAGCATTCACTGAGGGGGATAACCTCCTTGAAGACCCACATGGGTGCTTGCAATTTCCCACCACAAGATATTACCAATCACTGTTACTAATATACCATGAAATGTAGTGGTGTAATGCAGTGTGTGACCCATCCCAAAGGCATGGTGCCCATAATCCCACAGGAGTCATTAACTGTGTCAGCTAATGGGGTGAATATGCTGCCATTCCTCGTGATGCTTCTCCCTCTGGCAAACAACTGACATATTACATAGGGCCAAATTTACGCTAGACATTGGATTGCTGTGTGGTGAAATCAATTTCCTCCCCATAAGGCCAACGAGGTCCCGGTGGAACCAAGTCACAAGCTCATCGCTCATGTTTCCCTTGGCTGGTTTCCATTTCAGGGATTCTCAACTGAATGAGAAAAGTGAGAAAGGATTATTCTGAAAAAGGTTTAGAGCTTCCCAAACTTTGGTCATTTGGGGTTTTTCAGACTTCATATCCCAGAATTCCTGACAAGCTGGCTGAGGCTTCTGGGAACTGAAGTCCAAAACAACTTGTGGATCAGAGTTGGCTTTAAAGAAACTGACCCTTCTCTTCTTCCGTAATATATTTATTTATTTGATTTATAACCTGCCCTTCTCACAAAATTAAAGTGGTTTACAATAGATGAAACAGAACCCACGCTATCTCTTCGATCATCTGGAGAGATCCTGCTCTTGCTCCCGCCCCCTTCACAGGTGCAATTGGTGGGGACAAGGGAGAGGGCCTTCTCTGTGGTGGCCCCCCGACTCTGGAACTCACTTCCTAAGGATATCAGGCAAGCCCCCACATTGGCAGTCTTTAGGAGGAGCCTGAAAACGTGGCTGTTCCAGTGTGCCTTCCCTGAATAAGGAAATAAGGAAATAATCCCCAGCAAAATGTCCTCAGAAGCACTTTAACTACTCCCTTCATTTCTTTTAAAACCCTCTGTAGCGAAATTGCTACTCTATGGTAAATTTTTGGTGTATAGCTATGTTTACATATGGCAGATAGGGAAGTGTGCAGAAGTGTTTGTTATAAAGTGTTTATTATAATGTGTTTATATCTGTATTTGTGTTTTAAATTGGTTGCCTATGGCCTAGCTGTGAGGGATAGGTTGCCATGGAGACAAGGCTGAAGAGGAGGTGGGCGGAGCTTAAAGAGAAAAAGGTTTGAAAGTGACAGTTAAGTTTCAGTCAGGAGGAAGAGACCCTGAGAAGAGGAGCAGAGTCAGTTAGGGACTCTGAGAGGATAGCTCAGTCAGGAGGAAGAGACCCTGAGAAGAGGAGCAGAGTCAGTTAGGGACTCTGAGAGGGTAGCTCAGTCAGGAGGAAGAGACCCTGAGAAGAGGAGCAGTCAGTTAGGGACTCTGAGAGGGTAGCTCAGTCAGGAGGAAGAGACCCTGAGAAGAGGAGCAGAGTCAGTTAGGGACTCTGAGAAGTGAAGCAGTGTAGACTCAGTTAGTTTTTAGTGTGTTCGTGAATATTTCTTCAGCAAGGGAGCTGAAGGGAAAAACTCTGTTAGGTTGCTTGAGTTAAAAGAGCTAACAGAGGGGTTTTAGGATCGCCAGTAGTGGAAGACTGGAGATCAGTGGTTTGATCCAGTATAGGACAAACAGTGAAAATATTCACAACACGGAACACTGAAATATTAAAGCGCTTCACTAAAAGAAAGAGTTTATAAGTTGTAACATCAATAGCCTGAATGTATCTCAACCAAGCCATATTGTAACCATCAAGCATATGCCAAGCTCAACATCTTTATATTGCAACAATAAGCTTTGTTTAACAATAAACTTGTTCTCTTTGTTATTTTAAATCTGCCTCATCTCCATTGATTTTACGTTCGGTGCAGTCCACTCTACCAAAATTACCTCACAACGCAAATAGGGACAAACAGAGACTTTAATACCAGCGTCTCTATACATATTGGTGGCAGTTTAATTTAGCATTTTAGGAACTACCTTACAATATTTGGTGGCATTAATACTTCTTCGCATATTTTTGGTGGCATTATTACTTCCTTACATATTTTGGCGGCAGCGGCGGGATTCGTTTAACAACTGATCGAGTGCCTTAAGATTAATTTAGGAATAAGTTGTGAGGTAAAAGTTGTTGGAATATGGCTACCAGGCGACAGAGAAAGCTGGCTGAGGAAACAGAGGGAGACCAAGAAGGAAGTTCGGGCTCTGAAGCAGAAACAGAGCCAGTGCCCATGTCAGAAATGGCTTATAAGTACAAACTAGAGATGAAACGATTGGAAATAGAGGCAAAAGAAAGACAAAGAGAGAGAGAGCTGGAGATGGAAGAAAGACAGAGAGAGAACAGGAGTTAGAATTGAAGAGAATGGAGTTTGAGCTGCAAAAGCAAAGATTAGCTTTGTCTCAAACATCCAGTGATATCCAGGAAGGGAGATCTGGAGTGGATTTGATGAAGAAATTCCCTAAATTTACTAAGGACGATGATCCAGAGAAATTTCTAATCTCTTTTGAGAGATGTTGTCGAGATTTTGGGGTGGCTAAGGAAAAATGGATGACATACCTTAGGCCTCAGATAAGTGGGAAACTTTTACAGATTTATGGACAGATGCCTGAGGAGTCTTATGGAGACTATGATCTGTTTAAGAAACAGATTCAACAAGAGTTTAGATTGACTCCTGAATATTACAGATTTAAGTTCAGAACCTTAAAGAAAGATAAAACCCAAAGTTTTGCTCAGGTGGCCTCTAAATTGTCTCAACTGTTCGATAGTTGGCTGAGGACGTCTGAGGTAGAAGATTTTCAACAGCTGAGAGAACTTTTAAAGCTGGAACAGTTTTTTCAATTAGTGCCTTATGATATTCGCTGGGTGATTCAAGATCGCAAACCATCCACTATTGTAGAGGCAGTGGTTATGGCAGATCAAATAACAACCCTAAAAGAAGGATTCAAAAGGGAAGATCTGCCAAGTGACAAAAGAACAAACAGGCAGCCATTTTATCAACAACAAACGCTCCCACAGCAAGAAAAGGGTTCTGACTTAGAAAACACCATCTATAGGAGGCAGAGTGTAACAAGACAAACTGCTCCTGAGGTAAAAAGAAAGTGCTTTCAGTGTGGAGAATGGGACCATATAAAGTATCAATGTCCCCTGTTAAGAAAAGAGAAAACAACCCTATTTGTGAATAAAATAAAAGAAACACCAAAGGCAGAACCAGATACTGTGTCAAAGGAGAGTTCAGGCTCAGAGCCTCAAGAGAAACAATGTTTGTTCATCTTGTCAAACAGCCCATCTAAGGATTACTTAGAAACCATTTCTATTGACAACAAAGTCATGAAAGGACTTCGAGATACAGGCTCCGAAGTGTGTATAGTGCACCCAGAAATAATACCTCAGAAATTTCAGCAGCCAACCTCTGAAATAAGATTAAAAGGGTTGGGACCTGCGATACCAACAGCAGTAGTGACTTTGCCAATAGAATATGGAGGATGTAAGGGTATGTGGGATTTTGCAGTCAGTCCTGACATACCATACAGATGTTTAATTGGAAATGATTTGGCTAAGGAGATTGAAAACTGGAGGATGGCGTGTGAGGAGAAAGAATATAACCATGAAAGCCCTGATCAAAAAGCCATGTGTTTTGCCATACAACAGGATGGGGATGAGAGTCCGGAATCCAGCGCTACGGTTGCTGAGCTTGTTAAGAAGACGGGAGGAGTTGACGAGATTCGGCAGGAACAAGGAGCCGATGAATCTCTTAAACCTCTATTCGCTTTGGCTCAAAACCCCACAATATCGGCAAAAGAACAGCCCTCCAAGTTTGTGTTAAAGAATGGTGTTTTATATCGAGAAACCAGAAATGTGAAGTCGACAGAAGGATCAGTGACATGTAGTCAAATTGTAGTGCCTCAAAGTTTTAGAGAACAGCTGATGAGGGTGGCACACGAAAACCCTCAAGGTGGACATTTGGGTGTGAGGAAAACCACAAAGAGAATCACTAAGAACTTTTATTGGCCTGGCATGTTCCAGAAGATCAAAGAGTTTTGCCAGTCTTGTGACATCTGCCAGAGATTGAGTACTGGAAGGGATAAAGTTAAAGCTCCTATGATCCCTATGCCAATAATTGGAGAACCATTTTACAGAGTAGGCATTGACATAGTGGGTCCTCTCTGTAAACCAAGCAGACGTGGTTACAGATACATTTTAACCATGATTGACTACGCCACAAGATATCCAGAGGCTGTAGCTCTAACTAACATCGAGACAACAACGATTGCAAATGCACTGTTATCCATTTGGGGAAGAACTGGTTATCCTAGAGAATTGGTTTCGGATTTGGGAACCCAGTTTACTTCCAGGCTTATGTCGAAATTGCTTGAGTTATGTGGAATCAGACACCTGACTTCAACAGCTTACCACCCACAAACAAATGGACTAGTTGAAAATATGAACAAGACTTTAGTCAAAATGATAAAGTCTTACAGTCAAGAGAAGCCATACGACTGGGACGTCAAATTGCAACAACTGTTATTCGCCTACAGGACCGTCCCTCATGACAGTACTGGCTACAGTCCATTTGAATTGCTATATGGAAGGAAAGCTCGTGGTCCCTTAGACCTGATAAAGGAATATTGGGAGGAAAGTCCGGCGATAGATCCAGTTCCAGTGTCGGAGTATTTAAAGGATCTTCAAGCAACAATGCAACTGGCGAGAGACATTGCTCAAGAACATTTACTTGCGGCTCAGCAGAGACAAAAAGACTATTATGATTCTACTGCTAAACCAAAGATCTTCAACATCGGAGATGAAGTTTTATTTTTATCTCCCAACAAAACCAACAAACTTCAATTGGATTGATCTGGACCCTGGAAGATCATCAGAAAGCACAACCAGATAAACTATGATATTTACGATGAACATTCCAATGTAGAAAGACGGGTTCATGTAAATATGTTAAAGCCTTATGTTGAAAGGTCTGCTAATGTATGTTTTGTTGTTTCGGAAGAGGAATCCGGTCCCTTTTCTTTTTGGGAGGGTGATCGTGAACAGTACAAAAATTTAGATCGGGTAGATATGAACATAGAATTGTCCCAACCACAGCGTAGAGAGGTTGTGGAAGTTTTAAGTAAATATAGTATGTCAACAAATGAAAATGGCTAGATAATGTGAAAGGTACGAATAACAAATTGTTAAGATGGAGTTTATGTTTACAGGATTTTATATTTGAAATTAAACATGTTTCAGGTAAACGGAACATAGTTGCGGACGCCTTATCTAGAATTTCATAGGTTAAAGGTTTGTATGTATGTGTAATTGAAATGTATTTAACCATAATATGTTTGCCTTCCAGAAATGGTGTATATATATTTATTGTTGAATAATATGTGGAATTATTTTTGCCATTCTGGGATTGAGAATGGTCCAAAAATAATTTTTCTGGGGGGAAGGTGTGCAGAAGTGTTTGTTATAAAGTGTTTATTATAATGTGTTTATATCTGTATTTGTGTTTTACATTGGTTGCCTATGGCCTAGCTGTGAGGGATAGGTTGCCATGGAGACAAGGCTGAAGAGGAGGTGGGCGGAGCTTAAAGAGAAAAAGGTTTGAAAGTGACAGTTAAGTTTCAGTCAGGAGGAAGAGACCCTGAGAAGAGGAGCAGAGTCAGTTAGGGACTCTGAGAGGATAGCTCAGTCAGGAGGAAGAGACCCTGAGAAGAGGAGCAGAGTCAGTTAGGGACTCTGAGAGGGTAGCTCAGTCAGGAGGAAGAGACCCTGAGAAGAGGAGCAGAGTCAGTTAGGGACTCTGAGAGGGTAGCTCAGTCAGGAGGAAGAGACCCTGAGAAGAGGAGCAGAGTCAGTTAGGGACTCTGAGAGGGTAGCTCAGTCAGGAGGAAGAGACCCTGAGAAGAGGAGCAGAGTCAGTTAGGGACTCTGAGAAGTGAAGCAGTGTAGACTCAGTTAGTTTTTAGTGTGTTCGTGAATATTTCTTCAGCAAGGGAGCTGAAGGGAAAAACTCTGTTAGGTTGCTTGAGTTAAAAGAGCTAACAGAGGGGTTTTAGGATCGCCAGTAGTGGAAGACTGGAGATCAGTGGTTTGATCCAGTATAGGACAAACAGTGAAAATATTCACAACACGGAACACTGAAATATTAAAGCGCTTCACTAAAAGAAAGAGTTTATAAGTTGTAACATCAATAGCCTGAATGTATCTCAACCAAGCCATATTGTAACCATCAAGCATATGCCAAGCTCAACATCTTTATATTGCAACAATAAGCTTTGTTTAACAATAAACTTGTTCTCTTTGTTATTTTAAATCTGCCTCATCTCCATTGATTTTACGTTCGGTGCAGTCCACTCTACCAAAATTACCTCACAACGCAAATAGGGACAAACAGAGACTTTAATACCAGCGTCTCTATACATATTGGTGGCAGTTTAATTTAGCATTTTAGGAACTACCTTACAATATTTGGTGGCATTAATACTTCTTCGCATATTTTTGGTGGCATTATTACTTCCTTACAGGAAGAATAGGCACAGACAGGGTAGCAACAGCAGAGATAGGATTCATTTGCATATGGAAGCCGATTGGTCATATGCAGATTAGCCTTACCCCAGAATTTGAACTGGTTGCTAGGCCAAAATGGCAGTTGGAGGAGGACCAGAGCTAAACATTCCAAAGGGGCGGAGCAAAGTTTAAAAATAGGTAGTTAGAGAATCAAAAGAGTGAGTTAGGAATTGCTGTTTGTGAAGAGAGTTAGGAATTCCTGTTTGTGAGAGACAGTTAGGAACTTCTGTGAGAGAAAAGAGTTAGGAACTCTTGTTAGAGATAAGCAGTTATGAAGATGTGTTAAGGATTTCTGATATATATAGAAACAGTTAGTAAAACAGAGATCAAGTTTTAGGAACATAAAGAAAGCCAGTGGTGCTTTAGTCAGAAAATAATCTCAGTCAAGAGTGTGTAAAGCAAGTAATATGTTTGTGAATGTGAAACATTGAAAGTCTATTTTAGAAAAGTAAACCAAGTATATTATATTGACTGTAAGCCTCAAGATTGCAACAAAACACAAAATGTAATCACAAGCGATTGGAGCCAGAAGTTATAAATAAACTGTGTTACTTTGTTATACAGAAGTGTGTGTCTTAGTGCCTGTACAAAGAATAAACAGCACACAGAAAGTCCCAGCTAATATAAAAGAAGTAACTGAATCATCATAGGAGCAAAGAGGTTCTTAAATAAAGAAATAGGCTCTCTCCCTTGCTACACCCTCCTATCAGACACATCCTACCTCTGTTCATGCCCAGTGTTTATTTTTAAATTTTAAACTATTACATTTGGCCCGGTCATAGGTTTTTTTAATCCTTGTGTGTTAATGTTTATATGTGAGTTATATTAATTGTATTGTTTTTGCTTATTGTTTTTTTGTTTTGTTTTTTGTTTTATTGATGTGTTGTTGCTGCTTGGCTTCATGTAAGCCGCTCCAAGTCCTCTTGGGGAGATTGTGGCAGGGTATAAATAAATAAATAATGAGACACCCCACGAAGTACTGACCTGGAGCAAACTTGGCACACAGAATCCCCATGGCCAACATAAAATACTGGAGTAGGTTAGGAAAAACTGACAGTGATCAGGAGATGTAGCTCACCTACATCTGGAGAGCACTGTGAATCCAAATGACTGGATCTGGACCAAACTTGGCACAAATACTCAATATGCCCAAATTTGAACACTGGTGGAGCTTGGGAAAGATGTTGTTGTTCATTCGTTCAGTCGTCTCCGACTCTTTGTGACCTCATGGACCAGCCTACGCCAGAGCTCCCTGTCGGCCGTTACCACCCCCAGCTCCCTCAAGGTCAGTCCTGTCGCTTCAAGGATGCCATCCATCCATCTTGCCCTTGGTCGGCCCCTCTTCCTTTTGCCTTCCACTTTCCCCAGCATAATTGTCTTCTCTAGGCTTTCCTGTCTCCTCATGATGTGGCCAAAGTACTTCAACTTTGTCTCTAGTATCTTTCCCTCCAGTGAGCAGTCGGGCTTTATTTCCTGGAGGATGGACTGGTTGGATCTTCTCGCAGTCCAAGGCACTCTCAGAACTTTCCTCCAACACCACAGCTCAAAAGCATCGATCTTCCTTCGCTCAGCCTTCCCTAAGGTCCAGCTCTCACATCCGTAGGTGACTACAGGGAATACCATGGCTTTGACTAGGCGGATCTTTGTTGCCAGTCTGATGTCTCTGCTCTTTACTATTTTGTCGAGACTGGACATTGCTCTCCTCCCAAGAAGTAAGCGTCTTCTGATTTCCTGGCTACAGTCTGCATCTGCAGTAATCTTTGCACCTAGAAATACAAAGTCTGTCACGGCCTCCACAGTTTCTCCCTCTATTTTCCAGTTGTCAATCATTCTTGTTGCCATAATCTTGGTTTTTTTGACGTTTAGCTGCAACCCGGCTTTTGCGCTTTCTTCTTTCACCTTGATTAGAAGGCTCCTCAGCTCCTCCTCGCTTTCGGCCATCAGAGTGGTGTCATCTGCATATCTGAGGTTGTTAATGTTTCTCCCAGCAATTTTCACCCCAGCTTTGCATTCATCCAGCCCCGCACATCGCATGATGTGTTCTGCATACAAGTTAAAAAGGTTGGGTGAGAGTATGCAGCCTTGCCGTACGCCTTTCCCAATCTTGAACCAGTCTGTTGTTCCGTGGTCAGTTCTGACTGTTGCTACTTGGTCCTTGTATAGATTCCTCAGGAGAGAGACAAGGTGGCTTGGGATGCCCATCCCACCAAGAACTTGCCACAATTTATTATGATCCACACAGTCAAAGGCTTTAGAATAGTCAATGAAGCAGAAGTAGATGTTTTTCTGAAACTCCCTGCCTTTCTCCATTATCCAGCGGATATTGGCAATCTGGTCTCTTGTTCCTCTGCCTTTTCTAAACCCAGCTTGAACATCTGGCAACTCTCGCTCCATGTCTTGCTGGAGTCTTCCTTGCAGGATCTTGAGCATTACCTTACTGGCATGAGAAATAAGGGCCACTGTACGGAAGTTTGAGCAGTCTTTCGCATTTCCCTTTTTTGGTATGGGGATATAAGTTGATTTTTTCCAGTCTGATGGCCATTCTTGTGTTTTCCATATTTGCTGGCAAATGGCATGCATCACCTTGACAGCATCATCTTTTAAGATTTTAAACAGTTCAGCTGGGATCCCATCATCTCCTGCTGCCTTGTTGTTAGCAATGCTTCTTAAGGCCCATTCCACCTCACTCCTCAGGATGTCTGGTTCTAATTCATTCACCACACCGTCAAAGCTATCCTCGATAATGTTATTCTTCCTATACAGATCTTCTGTATAGTCTCGCCACCTTCTCTTGATCTCTTCAGCTTCTGTTAGGTCCCTGCCATCTTTGTTTCTTATCATACCAATTTTTGCCTGAAATTTACCTCCAATGTTTCTAATTTTCTGGAAGAGGTCTCTTGTCCTTCCTATTCTGTTGTCTTCTTCCACTTCCATGCATTGCTTATTTAAAAATAGTTCCTTATCTCTTCTGGCTAACCTCTGGAATTGCGCATTTAACTGGGCATATCTCCCCTTTTCACTGTTTCCTTTTGCTTTCCTCCTTTCTTGGGCTACTTCCAGTGTCTCAGCAGACAACCATTTTGCCTTCTTGGTTTTCTTTTTCTTTGGAACGTACTTTGTTGCCGCCTCCTGAACAATGTCGCAGACTTCTGTCCATAGTTCTTCTGGGGCTCTGTTTACTAAATCTAGTCCTTCAAATCTGTTCTTCACTTCCACTGTATATTCGCTAGGAATGTTAGTGAGATCATATCTAACTGGTCTGTGTATTTTCCCTGATCTCTTTAGTTTTATTCTAAATCGGGCAATAAGAAGTTCGTGATCTGAGCTACAGTCAGCCCCAGGTCTTGTTTTCACCGACTGGATGGATGTCCGCCACCTTTGGCTGCAAAGGATGTAGTCAATCTGATTTCGGTGTTGACCATCTGGTGAGGTCCATGTATAAAGCCGTCTTTTAGGTTGTTGGAAGAGAGTATTCGTTATACACAGCGAGTTTTCCTGGCAGAATTCTACCAGCCTGCGTCCCGCTTCATTTTGTTCTCCCAGACCATGCTTGCCTGTGATCCCAGTTGTCATTTGACTTCCCACCTTGGCATTCCAGTCTCCTGTAATGAAAATAATGTCTCTTTTTGGTGTATTATCCAGTAGGTCCTGCAGATCCTCATAGAACTGATCTACTTCTGCTTCTTCAGCAGCTGTGGTTGGGGCGTATATTTGGATCACTGTGATGTTGAAAGGCTTTCCTTGCACTCGAATTGAGATCATTCTGTCATTTTTTGGGTTGTATCCAAGCACCGCTTTAGCGAATTTCTTATTAATTATGAAGGCTACTCCATTTCTTCGATGTTCCTCTTGTCCGCAGTAGTAGATCTGGTGGTCATCTGATGTGAAGTGGCCCATTCCAGTCCATTTCAGTTCGCTGACCCCCAGAATGTCTATCTTTAGTCTTGACATCTCACCAATAACAACATCCAATTTGCCCTGGCTCATAGATCTTACATTCCAGGTTCCTATGGTGTGTTGATCTTTAGAGCATCGGATTCGTCGTTCGCCTCCAGTACCGTCGGCCGCTAGCCTTCCTTTCGGCTTTGAGCTAGCTGCGTCATCACATCTGGGGCTAGTTGAACTTATCCTCTGCTCCTCCCCAGTAGCATTTTGGCCATCTTCCGACCTGGGAGTCCCATCTTCCAATGGCATACCGACATATCTCTGGTTGTACTGGTCCATTTAGTTTTCTTGGCAAGGATACTGGAGTGGTTTGCCATTGCCTTCCCCAGGGATCACGCTTGGTCTGACCTCTCTGCCACAACCGTCCCGTCTTGGGTGGCCCTTCACGGTTTCGCTCATGACATCATTGAGGTGCTCAAGCTCCAGTGCCCCGACAAGGCGGTGATCCTTTGCTGGAGTTGGGAAAGATAGAACCTGACATTTGGGAGTTGCAGTTGTAGTTGTGGGATTTATATTCACTTGCAATAAAAGAGCATTCTGAGCTGCACCAACAATTGAACTGAACCAAACTTGGCATACACAATTCCCAGGAGCAACAGAAAATACTGGAGAGGGTTGAGGAAAAAAGACCTTGACATTTGGGAGTTGCAGTTGTGGGATTTATAGTGAAAGGGTGATAGATTAGAAAAAGAGAGGGCAAGAAGGAGGAAAGGAGACAAGGAAAAAGAAAGGGAGTGAGGGAAAAGAGGTGGAAGGAATTCAGAGTTTGGAAAGCATGGCATAGTAGTTTGAACCTTGAACTACAGCATGGAAGTCCCACTCTCTCAGCCTCAGAGGAAGACCAAGGCAAATCCCCTTTGAATAAAGCTCAACAAGAAAGCTTTGTAGGTAGGCTGTCTTAGGGTCAACTGGAGTCTGAAATGACTTGAAGGCACTCAACAACACAGATCCCAATTAATCATTAATTATACCTCACCTGGAGAGTGAGGTGCTAAAACTCTACTTGTGACCCCAAGAGGCTTAGCCTATTTAATTTTGACCTCTTACTACTCCCAGGTTATGTAGAGCAAGGAGATTAATCAAATCCGTAAGAGTTAAACTCACAAACGTGGAGGAGCAATTGAACTGGACTAGATGGATCAACATGAGATGAAGCAGCAGAACATTTAAAAAACTGAAACTAACACACGAGTTAATGAACCATCCTATGATATCTGCACATTGCAGGTTTCTAAAAAGTGCTGATTTGCTTTTGCAGGTCTCTGTTTACTCAAGATCTCTGTTAATGTAGAAATCTGGTGCAGTCAGCAGTAGAGAAATAACTTGCATTGTGTATAAATATGACTGTGTGGCATATCAATATTTGCTCTCCATTTTGGACATGTTTACTCTCCGAAGGCTCAGAGGTGAGTGTAGGCACATATTTATAGATATATTTTGAAAGTGAGATTTTTCACAAGGAAGCACATATTCTTCTGCACTTCCTCAGCTGTTCAGCGAGATGAAACAAATCCTTCAGCAGTGTTAATTGCGGGAGCTAATTATAACTTTGTCTGCCTCTTTCAGAAGCTCGAAAACACTTCCCAAAATAGGCTTGATGCTCTACGAGTAATTGGACATGTTGGCAGGATGGGCATGTGTTCAAGATTAAGCATATTCATGCGCCTGAACTCTTCCCTATTTTTGCAAGAAATCCCAACAAATCTCCCAATGTTCTTCCGATTTTTTTAAAAAACCCAGTTTCTCTCTCTCCTTTTCCACCTTTGTTTACTTACCTCAATTGAGTCCAAACTGTGTCGCTGTGTATTGTTTCCAGATCATGGTCACTCAAAGGGAAGTCAGACTTGGCCACGGTGGTCCATGCTCTCGTTACATCTAGGTTAGATTACCGCAACGCCCTCTACATGAGGTTGCCTTTGAAGACTGCTCGGAAGCTTCAAATAGTCCAGCGAGAGGCAGCCAGGTTAATAACTGGAGCAGCGTACAGGGAGCACACAACTCCCATGTTACGCCAGCTCCACTGGCTGCCAGTTTGCTACCGGGCACAATTCAAAGTGCTGGCTTTGGCCTATAAAGCCCTAAACAGTCCTGGCCCAATTTACCTGTCCGAACACATCTCCCACAATAAACCACTATGGATATTAATGTTGTGGTTCAACAGGCTCCTGAGCGGCCTGAGCCTGATGGTTTTCAGTTTTCACAGTTTTCTCAGCCTGCTTCTGAGTTGGAGAAGCAGTTCTCACAGGACAGGAATGCAACTGATAAGGAGGAGAGCCAGGTGCTGCTTCAAAGGGATAACGAAACCGTGAGACGGAGCTCTCGGATCACAGCCAAGTTAGGTCAGCATCAGGTCAAGGGAGCAGTGAGAAAGTAGATTGTGGAAAACTAGATTGTTTTGATGTGCAAAATGTATTTAGGCCTTCCACGGGCAATTCTTAGCTGTCAGTTTCAATGTGGCTATCTGCTAGCTGTTTCATGCTCCTGTTTTGGAGAAAACTTCGTGCTGCTTTTGGGCTAAGCTGCTGGGCACAGGGTTTGTGCTTCCTGCTTCATGATTCCTGTTTACCTTGATTTTCTTGTAAGGATTTCTGGAACTGTACCATGCATTTTACCTGAACTTTGGAACTTTGTACTGATTTAACCTTTGCCTTCTTTTGGAAACTTTACAATAAACTATAAATCCTACAGCCGTGGTCTGGTGGTGTTTGAGAGCAAGGTGAAGCTTAATCTGAGGTGCCACAATTAAGATCTTCTAGGGAGGCCCTGCTCTTGGTCCCACCACCATCACAGGCGTGTTTGGTGGAGACGAGAGACAGGGCCTTCCCAGTAATTGCCCCTTGGCTATGGAACTCCCTTCCTAATGAGATCAGGCCAGCCCCTTCCCTCTTGTCCTTTAGAAGGATGATAAAAACATGGCTGTGGGACCAAGCCTTTGGGACTATGCAATGAGGCAGCGATAGGAACCCTTAGTATGCCAACCAAATTTGATATGGTTGTTGAAACAGTTTTAACTAGTGGATTTTAACATCGAAATATGTGATTTTAATACTTTTGTATGTGTATGGTCTAATATGCTTCGGCATTGAATGTTTGCCGTTTGTATGTTGTGCAGATTGTGAGAAGGGCAGAATATAAATGCTTTAAATCTATATATATAAAAATGCTCCGTGCATAATGAGTACCTTAAAAACAAAAGAACCAATGAACGAAATCACACCAAATTTGGCAACAAAATGTTTCACAACACAAGGAGTGACCATCACTCAAAAAAATTTGTCATTTGGGAGTTGTAATTGCTGGGATTTATAGTTCACCTATAATCGAAGACATTCTAAACTCCACCAATGAGGGAATTGAACCAAACTTGGCACACAGGATTCCCCTGACCAACACTAATAGCTGGTCCCTTACCCTCATGGACATGTCCAGCCTCAGTCTTGATCTGGAATCTTATCCTACAAATGTCTCACTTTCCTAGGCAATTGAAGTCACTTTGTGTTAGTGAAGATGGATGGATGAGCTTCCATTACCAGAGTGATGCAATAAGGGGATCTTCCCATTCCGTTGTTGCTATTCCCCAGCATTTCCAAATGAGGATCAGGAATGATTGCCAAAGAGGCAAAAGGCCACTTCCACGCTGACTTAGCCTTTCAACCCATACACAAAGATGGAAACAAGTGGTTTCGATGTAATTAAAATCAGGATCAAAAGAGCAAAGCCGTGACTCTAATGCTAATTACCAAGGAATCTCAGACAACTCGCGGAAATCAATGCTGTTGATGAATCCCCTTTTAATCTAACAGTTCAGGACAATTTCTTCTTAATGGTCTCTAGTAAATTTTGTGTATACAATAAGCAACAGCTTTGTAATTAAGCCAAATGCTTGCTTTTTACTTTTTTTCCTTTGTGAAAACTAAAACCAAAGTCTATGGCATGTTTCATGATGCCATTATGAGATCCTTATGCCTCTAAGGATGCATCTACACTGGAGACACCACTTTAAGTGCCGTGGTTCGATGCTATGGAATAATGGGTTGAAGTTGGATGAGACACTGGCACTATTTGGCAGAACACTATGTACGACTCCCAGGATTCCATATCATTGATCCATGGCACTTAAAGTGGTGTCAATCTGCATTAATTCTACAATGTGGATGCACTTTGATGGAAAAAAGCAACAGAAGACCACCAGTGCCTTGTTAGTCTCATGTCAGTGGGTCCCAAGAATAGACTAGCCGTCCCCTGCCACGCGTTGCTGTGGCCCAGTCTGGTGATCTGGAAAATAAAGTAATGAGAAAGTGTTGGTTTCTAATATATGTCATTTCTTTATGCTTGTGGGTATTATTTTGGGCTTGGCCTCATGTTAGCCGCACGGAGTCCCCTTTGGGGAGATGGTAGCGGGTTATAAATAAAGTGTATTATTATTGTTATTATTATTATTATTATTATTATTATTAAGAGTATTTGATTATGTTTTCTTGCCCTGGTGAAGGGAGTTGGACTGGATGGCCTTAAGTATTTTCTATTAGTCATAAGGGTTCTGTGTGGGAAGTTTGCCCCAATACTATTGTTTGTGGGGTTCAGAATGCTCTTTGATTGTAGGTAAACCATAAATCCCAGTAACTTCAACTCCCAAATGTCAAGGCGTATTTTCCCCAAGCTCCATCTGTGTTCCTAGTTGGGCATATGGAATATTTGTGCCAAGTTTGGTCCAGATCCATCATTGTTTGAATCCACAGTGCTCTCTGGATGTAGGTGTGCTATAACTCCCAAACCCAAGGTCAATGCCCACCCAACCCTTCTAGTGTTTTTTGTTAGTCATGGGAGTCTTGTGTGCCACGTTTAGTTCAATTCCATCATTGGTGGAGTTCAGAATGCTCTTGGATTGTAGGTGAACTATAAATCCCAGCAACTACAGCTCCCAAGTGACAAAATCAATTTTTTGAGTGATGGTTACTCCTTGGGTTAGTAGGTGTCTTGTGGCCATATTTGGCGGCAATACATCCAGTGGTTTTTGAGTTCTGTTAATCCCACAAATGAACATTACATTTTTATTTATATAGACTAGCTGTACCCACCACATGTTGCTGTGGCCAAACTTCCCTCCCTCTTTCCTTCCTTTCCTCTATTTCTTTCCCTTCCTATTTCTCTTCTTTCTTCCATCTCTACCTGTTTCTTTCCCCCCTTCTTTGCTCTTTGGTTGCATCCTTCCTTCTCTCTTTCCTTCCTTCCTTCCTTCCTTCCTTCCTTCCTTCCTTCCTTCCTTCTTTCCTTCCTTCCCTGTCTTTTGTTCCTTCTCTCCTTCTTTCCCTCTCCTTTTCCTTTCACTTTATTTCCTTCTCTCCTTCCTTGCTTCTCCTTCTTTCTTTCTTTCCTTCCTTCCTTCCTTCCTTTCTTCTTTCCCTTCCTCCTTGTCTCCTTCTTTCCTTCCCCATTTCCCTCCTTCATTCCTTCTCTCTTTCCCTCGTTACTTCTTGACTGTCCCTTCCATTTAATTTGTTATATATATATATATATATATATATATATATAATAGTAACATATTACATAGTAATCTATATAACAAAATATAAAATATTGTATTTATATCTTACATAGAAAGAAGGAAAGTAAAAAGGAAGGAAGGAGGGAAAGAAGGGAAGGAAAAGAAAGAAGGAGAGACAGGAAGGAAAGAAGGAAAGAAAGGAAGGAGAAGGAAAGGAGGGAGGGAAGGAAATGAAGGGTGAGGAAATGAAGAAAGGGAAAGAAGAAGGAAAGGACGGGAGGGAGGAAGGAAAAGAAGAAAAGGAAGGAAAGGAAGAAGAAAGGAGGGACAGGAAGGAAGGGAAGGAGGGAAAGAAGGAAAGGAAGGAGAAGGAAGGAGGGAGGGACAGGAAGGAAGGAGGAGGGGTGGAAAGGAAGGGGAAGGAAGGAAGAAAAGGAAAGAAAGGGAGGGAGAAAAGAAGGGAAGGAAGTCCTTTCGAGTGGAGTGTGGCAGAGGCAGCTACCTCCTGTGTGTGTGTGTTAAATATGTGCTCGTGTTGCCGGAGACAGGCGAGCAGGTCAGACAGAAAGGAAAGAGTTAAAAAAGAAAGAAGGGTCTACAGAAAGTCCGTCCTCCACCCGCCGGCCTCTTCCAACAGGGAAAGGTGGAGGAGGAGGAGACCGTCCTCCTGGCATAGCAGGGAAAGAGAGAGGGCTCCATGCGGCAAGCCTACTCCTCCACTCCCATGGTGCCCACTCTCGCTTGTGTGTGTGTGGGGGGGGGGGGGGCGTGCACGCACGCATGGCTCCTCATGCTTTAACGTGAGGAGGAGGAGGGGGCGTGGTCATGGATCTCTTTGTAGACATGCAGTTTCTCCTTTGTGGACATGCAGTTCGGAAGTCCTTTCTGCTTTTTGTTTTCGTTGTTTTTTTAGTGGAGAACATACATTGGGTTGTTAGGTGTATCGTGTCCAAATTTGGTGCCAATTGCCCCAGTGGTTTTTGAGTTCTGTGACTACCACAAACGAACATTACATTTTTATTTATTTAGATAGTTAAGCATTCCTGCTTTTGAAGAAGGATTCCTTTTTAATTCTTGGGACCCCAACGAGTTTACTCTTAGTTCAAGGATTACAATAGACCCGATTCTTACTCCCTCCTCCACCAATAGATGGCACCTTTTTGCTCAGTACCCCAGAAGAATGCGCAGGACTTGCTTGCGCTGCAGGAGCCCAACACTGCCTTCCACCTCTCCTTGTTGAGAGGCTCTTCCCTCTCCCTCAAAACAATTCCATCAGGATTTATGGCTTCGACGTGGGATGATTTCCTCCGATGCTATTTCTTGTCCAAATGCAAAGAAATTAATTTTCTGGTCATAATTCCCAGGCTCCTGGGACATTATCAGGAGCAGAGTAAAAATAGAAGATCATTACGATGTCAGGTAATGCGGACAAGTGTGACTAATAACCAGAGTGTCATTGATTTAATAATCTAATATAACGTCTCTGCACACTCAGCGCTCAGGGTTGCTGAGAGCAGATAAAGGTTTAAGTCGGGCTGCAATGGCAGATTGGAATCATGCCGCCTCGGCTGACGGGCCAGCTGTCAGATGGGGGGCTCGATAAGTCGCATGTGGACCGCATCTCAAATGCCGTTCGAGCCAAAGGAGAAGTTGGACAAGGCTTGCATTCAGGACTGCAAAGAACCATAGAATCATAGAGTTGGAAGAGACCTCGTGGGCCATCCAGTCCAACCCCCTGCCAAGAACCAGGAATATTGCATTCAAAGCACCACTGACAGATGGCCATCTAGCCTCTGATTAAAAAACTCCAAAGAAGGAGCCTCCACCACACTCCGGGGCAAAGAGTTCCACTGCTGAACAGCCCTCACAGTCAGGAAGTTCTTCTTCATGTTCAGATGGAATCTCCTTTCTTGTAGTTTGAAGCCATTGTTCCGCGTCCTAGTCTCCAGGGAAGCAGAAAACAAGCTTGCTCCCTCCTCCCTGTGGCTTCCTCTCACATATTTATACATGGCTATCATATCTCCTCTCAGCCTTCTCTTCTTTAGGCTAAACATGCCCAGCTCCTTAAGCCGCTCCTCATGGGGCTTGTTCTCCAGACCCTTGATCATTTTACTCGCCCTCCTCTGGACACATTCCAGCTTGTCAATATCTCTCTTCAATTGTGGTGCCCAGAATTGGACACAATATTCCAGGTGTGGTCTAACCAAGGCGGAATAGAGGGGTAGCATGACTTCTCTAGATCTAGACACTATGCTCCTATTGATGCAGCCCAAAATCCCATTGGCTTTTTTTGCTGCCACATCACATTGTTGGCTCATGTTTAACTTGCTGTCCATGAGGACTCCAAGATCTTTTTCACAAGTACTACTATTGAGCCAGGCATTGTCCCCCATTCTGTATTTTTGGATTTCATTTTTCCTGCCAAAGTGGAGTATCTTGCATTTGTCACTGTTGAACTTCATTTTGTTAGTTTTGGCCAACCATCTCTCTAATCTGTCAAGATCGTTTTGAATCCTGCTCCTGTCCTCTGGAGTATTGGTTCTCCTTCCCAATTTGGTGTCATCTACAAACTTGATGATCCTGCCTTCTAACCCTTCATCTAAGTCATTAATAAGGATGTTGAACAGGACCGGGCCCAGGACGGAACCCTGCTGATGGCACTCCGCTCGTCACTTCTTTCCAAGAAGGGAAAGTTGCATCGTATATGGGTCTGCAGTTAGTGGCACATTGGTTCCTCTTTATTGCACTTAGGGCCATAGATGGCTCTGACATTTGGTGAAGTGGGACAGTTGCCCATTTCAGCAATGCTCTTCAAAAATAACTTTTTTGTTGGAAAGAGGTGAAAGTCTGATGGTGCGATGTCAGGTGAATAAGGGAGATGCGGTAGAATTTCAAAGCCACAGGAGCGTCCTTCCATTTGGGAATCATGTTTCAAGATTTGAAAGGATGTCTCATTGAGGAGGAAGAGGAAGAGGAAGAGGAAGAGGAAGAAGAGGGGGGAAACTGACTTTCTGCTTCTCTAGAGTCCAGAGCACAAGGGAGCAATGGTTACAACAATGGTTGACTGTCAACAATGGTTGACTGCAAAGACTAGGAAGAACTTCCTGGAGAGCGGCCTAGGCTGCCTGGGAGTGTGGTGGAATCTCCTTCTCTGGAGGCTTTTCTGCAGAGGCTGTCTACTAGGAATTAGGGCTGGGCGGTTTCGTTTCGTTAATTCGTAATTCCTTAATAATTCGTTAATTTTTTCAATTACAAAACGATAACGAACCATTCTGGAGCAATTATTTAAAAAAATGAATTTTCAAAAACGTTTTGTAAATGCTTCGTATTTTGATATTGTATTTGTTTCGTTATTGTTTTGAGGTCGTTTCGTTATTATTTCCGCATGTCTGGGCCAGTTTTATGGTTTAATTAGTGAAAAAAAATTATAATATCACACCAACAGTCAACAACAGAGGGAGAGGGAAGCTTCAGAAGGTTTTGGAGGTTTTTTAGCGTATTTCGCGGTCGCGTCCGCCATTAACGAATCGATTCGTTATTGTTTCAGAAATTGATTAGTTAATTTTTTACCATTTACAAAATTTCGTAAATATCGAACTTTTTAAAAGGAAAATTTTGTAATTATTTTAAATATCGAAACAAAAAAACCCCCCAAATACAAATCGATTTTAGAAACAAATGTTTCCATTGTTACCCAGGCCTACTAGGAATGCTTTGATTGTGCCTTTGTGCCATCGCGCCTGTGGGCTATTATCTTAATGAAGGAGGGATGGACGTGGCATCTTTCCCCCAGGGGATTGCTTCTTGCCCTCCTATAGGAAACTGGAACTCCCAAAAACCCAAAACGCTGTAAATAGCTCAAAATAAGTTTTATTTATCACAAAGTCATTTCTTCAAAGCAATGAGCTGGAAAACTTTAGAGGGGTGAAGAAAAACATACATTACAGTCTCAATCAGTCCTGGGTCCAAGGGGTTTGAAGCTGAGAAGCCTCACCAAGTTTCCTCCTTCCTCAATGGCTGTGAATGCCGGAGCAAACCACAACCCCAGTTCAGATTGCCTATGTTTTGAAGATTCAGGATCTTCCTCTGGTGCCAAAAGAACCGGCTTGAAGGCGCCTGGGTCTCCTCAATAATTGTCCAGGATGATCTGGACATAAAGCATGAGTCCCAGGGGTAAAACCTCAGAACTGGTGCTAAGAGGTAACTTAAAACAGGGTCTTTAAGAAACAAGTCTCTCACTCACGTCCATCTGGTAGGACCTCTGAAGGCTGAATGAAAAGAAAAGGAAGTTCTCCCCTCTTGCAGGAAGAGGTGGAGCCAAACAGTACTGATTGACAGCTACAAGCAACCAATCCATACAACTGTACACAAGCAAGGTAAAAAGGGGCAGGATTAAGCATAATACAACAGTTTAAATCTTACAACTAACAGTTCTATACATAGGTGGCGCCACTCGTGCCGTCACAGCCTTCATGCATGGCAGGGGGTTTGATTGGATGGCCCTTGGGGGTCTCTTCGAGCTCTAGGATTCAAGAAGTAGGCAAGACGGGGTCTGATGGAGACACTTTTTCCCTCACGTCCACCATCTCATCCTGACTAAGACCAACCCTTTTGGGATCCAAACGTTTCCTGTCTTTTCTTCACATTCTGCCTCCAAAAAAGAAGAGAACTCCCTCCCTCCTGGCCTGCCCACTATGCTCCGACCCTCCATTTGGCCCTCAAGTTAGAAAGTCTGCCCATGCCTGATATTGATGCTTCCAGGAGTCATTATTCTCTCTCCTTTTTAGGCCAGAAAAAGGTCAGTGTAGACATTTTCCAAGGGTTAAGATTCGGAAAAACATCCTTCGAGAGGACTGTATTTACATGGCATGCTTATATTTTTATAATGTGAGATTATTTTGATACCGTTGTTGCTCTTCCCCCAACCCGGAGAAGTTCTCTTTTCCTCCTTTCCCCAGATATTATTTCGCCATCACTCTCCCTTCCGTCAACAGAGTTTATTGCATTGGGGTAAACGGGATGCACATCTCTCTGCTGTTATTTACTCCAAGTTGATTTTCCTATTGCCTCTCTGCTTCCGTCGGGGAGATTTATAATGGTATTAGTTTCCTTCCCGTGAGCTCATTTCACAGAACTACAGGGCAATCATTCTGAAAGCTGGATGCTGACAGGGAAATTAGGAGATTAGATAAAGCCAACGTCTTCACATTCCTTCCAGGATCTCGGCAAGGGAAACAGAGAGGGCTCAGGAGGCAGAATTAAGAAGTCTAGAGACTCGCCTCTCCCTGCTGTTATATTAACATCATTTGCATCTAGCTAAGCTTACCACAGCTTTTCTGCCCAAGGCTCACAAAAGGCAGAGTCTTGTTATATTTCTAACACTGATGTAGGGGGAAAACACACACACACACACCTTGAGTTCTTTGTATCCCAAGAACCAAACATATTATGGGGCTACTCTGAACCAAAAGAGAACTGGGAGTGAAGCCGAGGAGGAATTTAGAAGGGTCTCACCCTGAAGGAGAGACCCTGTGGACCCACCAAAGAGGGCTCGCTACTTTGGTGAGCAAAAGAAAAAGAAACCACAGTTTAAAATATTTCCCTAAGTTCCCAAAAGAATCTCACCAAAGCTGAAGGAAGCGCCACCGAGTTGATTTTATTGCGATCCAGCTGGAAAGGATCCAAGGCCACAATAATTCATCAAGCAAAGCATACTTTGAATACAAAATAAAGCCTTTATATACATAAAACAGAGCTGTATGATTGGTTGGCGCTCTACAGCTGGGAGGAGGCTTGGCCGCCTCCTGAGTGCCTTAACCAATGGGTGAGCTCATGCCACTTTGGCCTCCTGGCCAATCAGGAGAGAAGGAGGCGGGATGAGAGGGAAACAATGAGAACTGGAGTGGATTATGGAAATATGTGGTGTCCATGTGGTCGGCGAGTCCTCAGGGGGCCTTCTAGCCATCCAGCCTATTGTTTTGAGGGGTAGCAATCAACGTTGATGTCTGGCAAGATGACCAGAATCCGGATTTTTCTTGAACTGAGATTTGGAGACAATGGGGTAATCCTGGCTGTAGTTTTGGTGGATGGAAAATAACTGAGAGAACAGATCAGGACAAATTGTGGCTTTCCGAAGGCCCTTTGTCCTGTTGAGATATGATCAATCATGCCAAGTGGGTACCTTCTGCTGGGGGGCCAAACTCCGAGCCCCAGGGTCAAAGCCCATTGTATTGTTCATGCAAATATGTCTTTTGACAAAATCCTTTTCAAACAGGAGATTTCCTCCTTCCAGGGTCACTGAGAGTGGCTTCTTATATTTTTTTATACATTTTTTTTATAAAAGGGAATAGGACAGAAGGGTCAGGCAAAGGTCATTCATAGGGAGCTTGAAAAGGTAAAGTTTCCAAAAAGTTTCTAAGAGTCCTTCAGAAGGGAAAAAAGTCCCATAGAAGTTCAAGAGAGTACAGAAGTGTAAAGGGAGGTAGTTTCTCAGTAATAAACGTGTTACCTTCTGCTATATATGAAACATAGGGCATAAAACCTTTTTTAAATGTACACACTATCTGACATGGGAAGGGTCCCTGTTGTTGTCGTTAGTGTCTTGGCAAATTGACCAAGGCTTAACCCTTATTATTCAGTCTGGTGTCCTTGTCCTTAGCAAACTATAAGTTACTATCTTTGGGGGGGGGGGGTCAAGTTTGACTTCAGGAGTAATATGATGCAAGAAGCATATGCCTGCCTTCGATAGCTTATGCACATATAATCAATAACTTCAGATCCATAGAAACTATGCCCCCAAACCAATTGCATACCAATGGAACCAATGGCCTCACTCCAACTGCAGATGCACGGAGTCAATGACCTCAACCCAGCTTCAGATCCATAGAAACGATGCCCCCCAATCCAACTTGGAGACCCATGGAACCAATGGCCACACTCCAATTGTAAATGCATGGAGTGAATGACCTCAATCCATTGCCTGAATTGCCCTTATTTATTTATTTATTTATTTATTTTCATGTCAGAAGTGACTTGAGAAACTGGCAAGTCACTTCTGGGGTGAGAGAACTGGCCATCTGCAAGGACATTGCCCAGGGGATGCCCGGATGTTTTGATGTTTTACCATCCTTTTGGGAGGCATCTCTCATGTCCCTGCATGAGGAGCTGGAGCTGACAGAGGGAGCTCATCTACGCTCTCCCCAGTTTCGAACCTCCAACCTGTTGGTCTTCAGTCCTGTCGGCACAAAGTTGTTGCAACTCAGGGTAGTTTTCACCTTGCTCCCAAACACCACCACACCAAAACTGTAGATTTTGTAGTTTATTGAGAGAAAGGCAAAGTCAAAACATAGTTTAACAAATGCGAGAGTTCCATAGGCAGGACACAGGCTTAAATGCAAAGACACAGTTCCCAAGATCCAAAGGCAAAAACATGAAGCATAATCCTTTAAGCCAGGGGTTCTCAACCTGGGGGTCGGGACCCCTAGAGGGGTCGTGAGGGGGTGTCAGAGGGGTCACCAGAGACCACCAGAAAACACAGTATTTTCTGTTGGTCATGGAGGTTCTGTGTGGGAAGTTTGGCCCAGTTCAATCGTTGGTAGGGTTCAGAATGCTCTTTGATTGTAGGTGAACTATAAATCACAGCAACTACACCTTCCAAATGTCAAGGTCTATTTTCCCCAAACTCCACCAGTGTTCATATTTGGGCATATTGAGAAGTCGTGCCAAGTTTGGTCCAGATCCATCATTGTTTGAGTCCACAGCGCTCAGTGGATGTAGGTGAACTACAACTCCCAAAACTCGAGGTCAATGCCCACCAAACCCTTCCAGTATTTTTTGTTGGTCATGGGAGTTCTGTGTGCCAAGTTTGAATCAATTCCATTGTTAGTAGAATTCAGAATGCTCTTTGATTGTAGGTGAACTATAAATCCCAGCAACTACAACTCCCAAATGTCAAGGTCTATTTTCCCCAAACTCTACCAGTGTTCATATTTGGGCATATTGAGAAGTCGTGCCAAGTTTGGTCCAGATCCATCATTGTTTGAGTCCACAGTGCTCAGTGAATGTAGGTGAACTACAACTCCCAAAACTCAAGGTCAATGCCCACCAAACCCTTCCAGTACTTTTTGTTGTTCATGGGAGTTCTGTGTGCCAAGTTTGATTCAATTCCATTGTTGGTGGAATTCAGAATCCTCTTTGATTGTAGGTGAACTATAAATCCCAGCAACTACAACTCCCACAGGACAAAATCAATACTCTCTCCCAATCCCACCAGTATTCAAATTTGGGCATATTGGGTATTTGTGCCAAATTTGGTCCAGTGAATGAAAATACGTCATGCTTCTCAGATATTTACATTACAATCCATAACAATAGCGAAATTACAATTATGAAGTTGCAATAAAAATAATGTTATGGTTGGGGGTCACCATTACATGAGGAAGGGTATTAAGGGGTCGTGGCATTAGGAAGGTTGAGAACCACTGCTTTAAGCAATGGTCAAACAAGAGTCCATGGTAAAACAGTAGAACACAAGACCCAAAATCCCAGAATCAGGAAGCCAAAAGCGTGCTGCTTAAAGCCAAGGTTAATCCATAGAAGTTTGCATGGAAAGAGCCATGTTGAACTGACAACGCCTGTTTGTCAGCCAGAAGGTTAAATACCCTTTGCAGTCATGAACACATTGCGATGACCTTTGGCAGACTTGGCTTCTCTCTTACTAGCTAAGCGAGAACTTCTCTGGACCCTTAATTGCAGACAATGTTGCCTGCTCATTAATTCGTTATCTTCAAGGCTCTCTAACCCCTTATCTTGGTTTACTAGCTGGGCTGGATCACCGTGGGAAGGCAAAGAAGGCGAAGACATCTCCACCTGGCCGTGTGGGAATTCACTCTCGTTATCAGTCTCACTGACATTCTTTTCCCCTGAGAACTGACTTGCTGTTTCCCCTTCTGCAGCCTCACCTCCAACCCTGTCTGAGACATGAACAGAAATCTGTAACCCATCCTCCTCCTCATCAGGGAACTCTGGCTCACAAGACCCACAGGGCTCAACTTCAGACTTGGAGTCAAGCTGCTGAGTCACAACAAAAGTGAACAACTTGTTTAATAGACCCCCATGAAAGCATTACATATTCCATGAATTTTCTCCGCACCTACCAAGAGCTTTGGACTTCACCTCTTAGATGCCAATGGCAAGCCATTCTGGGAACTGAACTTTCAAACATCTGGAAGCCTGAAGCCTGAGAACTGCTTTTGTATAGCACTTATTGAGGTATCCGTGGGAAAAGGGGAGTCTAGAAAAGATTTCTTTAATAAAGAAATCCTACCAGCACTCTGTGAAAACAGTGCAGGGGAAATTGTTTGTTCACAACAGAAATGAGATTTTGGAGATGGGCAAGTGAAGTGGATATCAAATTTTAATTCCGGGGGAAAGTACTTCTCAGCAACTGGACGCTGGGGAAATATCATTTTGGGCAGACCTGTGTTAGACGGGGTTACACTCCCCCTGAAGACGCAGGTTCGTAGCTTGGGAGTGATCCTGGACTCATCGCTGAGCCTGGAACCCCAGGTCTCAGCGGTGGCCGGGAGAGCTTTCGCACAATTAAAACTTGTGCGCCAGCTGCGCCCGTACCTTGGGAAGTCTGATCTGGCCACGGTGGTCCATGCTCTTGTCACATCCCGGTTAGATTACTGCAACGCACTCTACGTGGGGTTGCCTTTGAAGACTGCTCGGAAACTGCAACTAGTCCAGCGAGAAGCAGCCAGATTGCTCACCGGAGCAGCGTACAGGGAGCATACCACCCCCCTGCTGCGCCAGCTCCACTGGCTGCCGATCCAATTCCGAGCACAATGCAAAGTGCTGGTTTTGACCTACAAAACCCTATACGGTTCCGGCCCAGTGTATTTGTCCGAACGGATCTCCCTCTACATCCCACCTCGAAGCTTAAGATCTTCTGGGGAGGCCCTGCTCTCGACCCCGCCACTCTCACAAGTGAGGTTGGCGGGGACGAGGAGCAGGGCCTTCTCGGTGGCGGCCCCCCACCTGTGGAACTCACTCCCCGGGGAGATTAGATCGGCGACCTCCCTCCTGGCATTCAGGAAAAAACTAAAGACCTGGGTTTGGGACCAAGCCTTTGGACTCGCTGGCAGTTAAATTAAGGATCTGACGACAGACAAGGATAATGGAGGGGAATGGATATATGGACTCTGTACCCGAGCATGAGACTGTCTTAATTTTTATTATGCACTGATGTTTTTAATTCTAATTGTTGAATTGCTTATTGCTTTTTGTATTGTATTACTGTCAATTGTTAGGCATTTAATTATGCCTCCTCTGTAAGCCGCCCTGAGTCCCCCCCGGGGTGAGAAGGGCGGGGTATAAGTAAATGAATAAATAAAATAAATAAATAAATGGGAAAATGACAATTATTGATACTATATTTGGAGTCCTTTTGGCTGAAGATTCTTTTTTTGTAAAGCCTAAAATAAATAGATGTAGTCGTCTATATCAGCAAGTCCATCGCTAATCAAAAGCTGTGCTGCAAACTACATTTGCAGAAGATCTCCCCTCTGGGGCCGTATCGATATTGCATTACATTGCACTTAATTAATATAATTTGCATATCGTTTCTTTGAATGCGCCAAATGCCGTGTCTTTCAGAGGCAAGCAAGGCAGCTCTCTAACAAGACCCATCAGGGATGGAAGAGGTGACAGCAACGGGGACAAACTGAAAAGACAGTGGAAGATGTCCTGAAATCTCTCTCTCTCTCTCTCTCTCTCTCTATAAATATATATATATAAATGCTCTGTGCATAATGAGTACCTTAAAAACGAAAGAAACAATGAATGAAATCACACCACATTTGGCAACAAAACATCTCACAACACAAGGAGTGACCATCACTCAAAAAATTATGATTTTATCTTTTGTGAGTTGTAGTTGCTGGGATTTATAGTTCACCTACAATCAAAGAGCATTCTGAACTCCACCAACAATGGAATTGAACCAAACTTGGCACACAGGACTCCTATGACTAACAGAAAATACTGGAAGGATTTGGTGGGTACTGACCTTGCATTTTGGAGTTGTAGTTCACCTACATCCAGAGAGCATTGTGGACTCAAACAATGATGGATCTGGACCAAACTTGACATGAATACTCAAGTTTGGGGAGATTGGGGGAAATAGACGATATTTGGGAGTCATAGTTGTTGGGATTTATACATTGCTTATAGTCAAAAAGCATTCTGAACCCCACCTGACGGAACCCAGACGCCTTAAAGAGCCAGACCAAAGAGTGTGTCCAAAAGTAGTGTTTATTAATACAAAGCAAAAAGGACTCAGAGACACTTACTTCAGTGTCTCTGGTCAAAACTCAAAAGTAGCAGCAATTTCCAGCTTGAAAAGCAAACTGAAGCAATAACCCGGATTATCTGGAGAAAAGATCCGGATTAAATTGAAGTGCTTCCAAAGACACGCAAAGCAACACAGCAAGTGAACGACGAACAAACAAAGAGCCAAGAAGAAGAAGACGTAGTCAAATGAAGTCAGAGGTCAAAGAAAGTCAAATCCGAAGTTGCGAGGTTCCAAAAGTCCACGTAGGCAGCGTCGTAGTTGAAAGCAGTCCGAAGTCAAAGAAGGGGAAATCCGCACGAACAGAAGCAGCAACCTGCAGATCCAGGACCCAAGCCCAACACGAAAGTGGCAGCAACAAAACCCAAGGCATGAAACCAACACTTTGCCTTCTGCAAAGATTCCCCATTTCAGTGCCTACATTTTTCTTACATCTCATCATCCGATGATGAGCTGACCTCCACCCTGCCATTATCTCTTGCAGCTCTCAGAAAACCCTTCGAAGGAATCTTCATCGGTAGGTGACATAAGTATATCCCGCATCCTTTTCCTTTGCTGTTCCTCATCTAGCTCTTGCTCACGAGCATTCCTTTCCCCCCTTCTGACACCCATACTACCACTTGCAGTGTTACTAACAGGCTCTACTACAACACCACCAGTGAAAGAACTGGGCCAAATTTCCCACACAGAACCCCCATTACCAACAGAAAGTATTGTGTTTTCTGATGGTCTTTGGTGACCCCTCTGACACCCCCTCGTGACCCCCCTTTGGAGCAGTCCTGGTCTAAACCCTTTGGAGCAGTGCTTTCAAAAAGCAAGGCTCTGCCGAGTGCCGATAGCAGCTTCTCTTCCCTCTGAGCCAATCGGGCCGGGAACAAACGTCTGGTTTCGTTCTTTATTCCTATTTATCTCATGCTGACCACATATTAGGAAAATGGTTCTCTCTTGAACAGGAGAGAAATACCTAAAGAACCACACTGGGATGGCTGCCATATCCTCTCGTTCTCTCTCCGGCTTTGCGCAAATGCATAACATTTGTAGAGCAAGTTTTTCCATCAGACCATATGCAGTGTATGTTGGTTTAAATAATAATTTTTTGAATCCTTTTTTAAACATGGAGGATAAATTTTGCATAATAATCCGGCTCCACTCTGCTGCCTGTAATCGTTATTTGCCCGTCTCTGATGGATGTCTGTATTTGTTTCTGGTGATTTACATGCCCTGACATCTCCTGTAATGAGCTCTCTGGCACTGGAGCCATCTATGAGATTCGGGTCTCTGCTAATCTATCACCGGCTGACCCTACAACCATTGGGGTCACGGATTCAATCAGTAAAATGTTTCAAGATGTAATTAATTACCCCCCCCCCCCACACACACACACACACCTCTTTGGTTGTTCTAAAACTTGATGGGAGCAATAATTTCCACTCTTTCTCTTTTCTGCAAATATTTTTTTCAACATGAATTTTGTGGGATAGATTCAATCATACCATTTTGGTTGTTCGGGTCATATATATGGTTTTTAGAATCATAGAATCCTAGAGTTGGAAGAGACCTCGTGGGCCATCCAATCCAACCCCTTTCTGCCAAGAAACAGGAAAATCGAATTCAAAGCACCCCTGAAAAATGGCCATCCAGCCTCTGCTTAAAAGCTTCCAAAGAAGGAGCCTCCACCAAACTCTGGGACAGAGCGTTCCACTGCTGAACAGCTCTCACAGAGAGGAAGTTCTTCCTCATGTTCAGGTGGAATCTCTTTTCCTGTAGTTTGAAACCATTGCTCTGGGAGTTTTGGCCTACAACTCCCAGAAATCCCAGCCATTTTCCCAGCTGTTAGGATTTCTGGGAGTTGAAGTCCAAAAATATCTGGGGACCCCAGGTTGAGAACCACTGCTCTATTATGTCCTAGTCTCCAGGGCAACAGAAAACAAGCTTGCTCCCTGCTCCCTATGACTTCCCCTTACACCTTGATCCATGTCCCTCATCATGTCTCCTCTCAGTCTCCTCTTCTTCAGGATAAACATGCCCAGCTCTTTAAGCCATTCCTCATAGGGCTTGTTCTCCCTCTATTCTGCCTTGGTTAGATCACACCTGGAATATTGTGTCCAATTCTGGGCACCACAATTGAAGAGAGATGTTGACAAGCTGGAATGTGACCAGAGGAGGGCGAAACCTCCAAAGAAGGAGCCTCCACCACACTCTGGGGCAGAGAGTTCCACTGCTAAATGGCTCTCACAGTCAGGAAGTTCTTCCTCATGTTCAGATGGAATCTCCTTTCTTGTAGTTCGAAGCCATTGTTCCATTGCGTCCTAGTCTCCAGGGAAGCAGAAAACAAGCTTGCTCCCCTCCTCCCTGTGACTTCCTCTCACATATTTATACATGGCTATCATATCTCCTCTCAGCCTTCTCTTCTTCAGGCTAAACATGCCCAGCTCCTGTAGCCGCTCCTCATAGGGCTTGTTCTCCACACCCTTGATCGTTTTAGTCGCCCTCCTCTGGACACATTCCAGCTTGTCAACATCTTCCTTCAGTTGTGGTGCCCAGAATTGGACACAGTGTTATTCCAGGTGTAGTCTGACCAAGGCATCATCGAGGGGTAGCATGACTTCCCAGGACCTAGACACCGAATCTAAGCACTTTGCAGGCTAAAATCCAATTGATTTTTTTATCCGCTGCATGACATTGTTGGCTCATCTTCACCTTCCTGTCCATGAGGACTCCAAGATCTTTTCCACACATCCTGCTGTCGAGTCGGGCATCGTCCCCCATTCTGTCTCTTTGCATTTCCATTTTTCTGTCTAAGTGGAGTATCTTACATTTGTCACTGTTGAACTTCCTCTTGTTGATTTTGGCCAATGTTAAGATTGTTTTGAATTCTGCTCCTGTCTTCTGGAGTGCTGGCTCTCCCTCCCAATTTGGTCCCGTCTGCAAACTTGATGATCATGCCTGATAACCTTTCATCTAAGTCATTAATAAAGATCCTGAAGAAGACCGGGCCCAGGATGGAACTCTTCTTATTTCCCAATTGAAATCCAAGCCAGCAGGCACCACTGGGTTTACTCTTATGTAAGTATAAAGGTCATTACAGACTAATAGGCCCAGTTTTTCAATAGCTTGGCAATAGGAATAACTTGCAATGATGCTACTGAGCATCCACTCACAGTTTGGAAGATTGAACTGTTTCCATTGTCCACAGAGAAGACCACGGTGTGAAATGTTGAGCTAAATGCTCTCTGATGGAAAACCTATAACGCTTAAGTGAATCCATTTCACTTCAGGTGTGAGAGATGATTGCTTCAACAAAGCCGCCTGTCTCATTAAGGTCCCAATGACAGCTCTGAATCAGAAGGGAAAGCAACCAAACTGGCTCACAATCGCTCTTGGAAATGGTCTTAAAATGTCCCTCAATCCATCGTCAGTGGGAGGCTCTTGATGGAGCTGGCATTTTTTTTCTGGAACATTAGCCCTATCTTTTTAAACAGTGGTCTTCAAGCAGAACCAGTGCAACTTCGAGCAAGATGTGAATGGGATGCGAGATTGTAAAATCTAAGAATTTGAAGAGACTCTAAGCACCATCCAATCCAACTCCATCCTGCTATGCAAGAATATTACCAGAGATGGCCATCAAGAAGTACCAAAAGATTTTTGTTTTCATGTCAGAAGCGACTTGAGACTCAAGCCACTTCTGGTGTGAGAGAATTGGTCGTCTGCAAGGACATTGCCCAGGGGACACCGAGGTGTTTTGATGTTTTACCATGCTTGTGGGAGGCTACTCTCATGTCCCTGCATGGGGAGCTGGATCTGACAGAGGGAGCTCATCTGTTGGTCTTCAGTCCTGCCAGCACAAGAGTTGTGCCACTAGGGGCTCCTTCCCAAAGATGGCCATCAAGAAGTACCTGAAGATAGTCTCCAAAAAGATGGCCATTAAGAAATACCCAGAGATGGTAATCTAGAACTATCCAGTAGGCTTGGGCGGTTTCGTTCGTTAATTTTGTAATTCGTTATTAATTCGTATTTAAATTAGCTTACGATCCAATATTGAGCTATGCAGGAATAGTGTGAGGAGTAAATTAGATTCGAAACAATTTTTTCAATTTATTTCGTAATTATTTCGTAATTATTTCGAAATTATTTCGAAATTATTTCGTAATTATTTTGTAATTATTTTCGTATGTCTGGTGCAAGTTTTATAGTTGTTGTTTGTTTTATCACACCAACAGTCAACAACAGAGGGAGAGGGAAGCTTCAGAAGTTCCTCCTGTCCCATTTGGAGGTTTTTTTAGCATATTGCGCAATCGCGTCCGCCATTAACAAATCCATTCGTAATTATACGTAATTTCGTAAATTTTGAAATTTTTAAAAGGAAAATTTCGGAATTCTTTAAAAAAACGAAACGCGATGGACCCCTAAAAACGAAACGAGTTTAGAAACAAATTTTTCCGTTGTTACCCAAGCCTACTATCCAGAGATGGTAATCAAGAACTACCCAGAGATGGGCATCAAGAACTACCAGGAGATGTGTTGTGGCTGAGTTATTTTCTGACGATGAGGATGATGGGATTCAGATTCCTGCTGGGATTCAGCTTCCTGGCTCTTTGTCTGTGCCTCAAATCTCTGAGCCTGCTTCTGAGGCTCCCGCAGACAGTGCAGTGTCAACAAGCCGTTTCCACCGGAAAGGAATTTTAACGAAGGAGATAGTGAGCAGGTGCCTTCCCACGCTGATACCGAAAGTGTAGATAGTGACTCGACTCGGCAAGCTCGCCTTGATCTCCGGGTCAGGCAGAATTCTCGTCTGGCCAGCAGACGAGAAGCCAGCTCAGTGAAAGGTCGTCGCAATGCTTTTATGATGACGAGAGCCTAATGTTTTCATGTTAGAAAGGTATTTAGGCAAACTCTGTGAAAGGGTCAGTTCAACGTAGCTTACTAGCCTGAAAGCTTCATGGAATAATCTTAGCCTGGAAAGCAGTACGCTTGGGATTTCTTGCATTGTGATTCATGGGGCAATTGTTTCATTGCTTGTAACTGGGACTCTGGTTTGAACTTTGCCAATAGGATTATGTCTCCTGTTTTTACCTGAAGATCTTTGGAACTATTTTCTGCTTTTAACCTTAATCTTTGGAATTTTTCAATGCTTATTCTTTATTTTGACTTGGATTTTTTCCTCAATAAACTATAAAACTACAGCTCTTGTGTGGTGGTGTTTGGCAGCAAAGTGAAGCTTACTCTGAGTTGCAACAAGATTATTATTATTATTATAACTTTATTTGTACCCCGCTAGCATCTCCCAAGGGATTCGATGTGGCTTACAACAGGCCGGAGCCCAACACAATACAACAATACAATACATAGCAAATAAAACAGTTAAAGCAGAAAACAATAACAGTAGCAGTACAACAGGACATTATTAAAAACTGAGCCGGCCAGGAGTAGGGTACAGGATTAAAAGTGCTGAAGTGTCGGAGGGATATGGGATTAAAATATAAGTGCAGTGTGCGGTGAGGGTGATCTTAACTCTACTAAAGTGCTTCTGGGCTTTGGTAGTGGGGTTCCTAATCTGAGAAGGCACGTTGGAACAGCCAGGTTTTCAGGTTCTTTCTGAAAACCGCCAAGGTAGGGGCCTGTCTGAGATCTTTCAGGAGGGCATTCCAGAGGCGGGGAGCCACCACAGAGAAGGCTCTGTCCCGTGTCCCCACCAAATGCGCCTGCGACGCCGGGCGGGATCACGAGCAGGGCCTCTCCTGATGTGAGTGTGTGGGTTCGTAGACTGTGATGCGGTCTCGCAGGTAGGGTGGTCCCAAACCGTTCAGGGCTTTGTAGGTAAGCACTTGCACCTTAAATTGGGCTCGGAAAATAAACGGCAGCCAGTGGAGCTCCTTAAACAGAAGGGTTGACCTCTCTCTGTAATGGGCCCCCGTTAGCATCCTGGCTGCTGCCCGTTGGACCAATTGGAATTTCTGAGCCGTTTTCAAGGGCAGCCCCACCTAGAGCGCATTGCAGTAATCCAGTCTAGAGGTGACTAAGGCATGGACCACCCCGGCCAGATCAGCCTTCACGAGGTACAGGCGCAGCTGGCGCACAAGTCTCAGTTGTGCAAAAGCCCTCCCGGCCACCGCCAACGCCTGAGCCTCAAACGTGAGCGATGAGTCCAGGAGGACTCCCAAGCTGCGGACCTGTGGCTTCAGGGGGAGTGTAACCCCGTCCAACACAGGTTGCCACCCTATACCCCGGTCAGGTTTGCGATCGACCAGGAGGACCTCTGTCTTGTCGGGATTGATCTTCAGCTTGTTCGTCCTCATCCAGATGGACACAGCGGCCAGGCACTCGCCTAGCACCTGAGATGGCTATCAAGAACTACCCAAAGAGTTTAGCTTCAGAAAACATCATACTCAAATCCTATTGTGTGAATCTATGAAGAACTGAATCCAGGTCTTCAAGGTCCACGAAGATCTGATCTGTTGACGTTTCTGGAGTTTAGCTGCAGAAAACACCATGCTCAAGCCCTACTTTGAAAAATCATACTTAGGTTTTCAAGATCTACCAATCACTTGGCTTTAGCTTCAGGAGTCCCCGGTGGCACAGTGGTTTAAACCCTTGTGCCAGCAGGACTGAAGACTGACAGGTTGCAGGTTCGAATCCGGGGGGAGGCAGATGAGCTCCCTCTATCAACTCCAGCTCCTCATGTGGGGACATGAGAGAAGCCTCCTACAAGGATGATAAAAACATCAAATCATCTGGGCAACGTTCTTGCAGATGGCCAATTCTCTCACACCAGAAGCGACTTGCAGTTTCTCAAGTCGCTCCTGACATGACAAAAAAAAAAAAAAAAGCTTCAGAATGCGAGAGACTGCTTTGCTCTTGTTTCTGAAAATATTCCAAGCCAAGTCTGGGTCAACCAAGATTTATGGCTCATTGGCAGCAACGTCATTTTTCCGTAGCTCAAGGATGGAAGAATATCTCCGGAAACCACCAGCATGGTCTTGTGGTTCTTGCTACATCAGCAGGCTTTAAATGAAACGTGAAAAGGAGGAGGGCAGGGTGGAAGAGGAGAAGGAAACCACTTGTTTCCAACAATGAGAAATGCTTCACATCCTTCGAAGTGGCATTTGGAACAAGGAAGGAACTGTAGCTCTGAAGCCACAAATGGTGACTTAGTGGCATTTAACGGCGCAATATAAAGAAACCACAAATTTGCTTATGTTGCAGTCATTGAGATGAAGACAGAAAGGGCTCCAAAGCCACAAGACAGATTAAAACTGGGATTTGGAAATAGAGGAGAGGGAAACACAAAGAGGAAAGTGGCCAAAATATTGTACAAAATCCTTGATTGCTTGGAATCTTTCCAGCGAGCATCAAGTTATTGTAGTATTATATTATCATCATAATAACATAATATAACATTGATAGAATATTATAATTATGTTATTATGATGTTATCATCACAATATTTTTATTATTGAATTATTATATTATGTTATTATGATGATAATATAATAACTTGATGCTCACTGAAAAGATTCCAAGCAATCAAGGATTTTGTACAATATTTTGATAGAATATTATAATAATGTTATGGTGTTATCGTCACAATATTGTTATTATTAAATTATTATATTATGCTATTATATTATTATGTAGCATTGAGGTTTGGTATTGATATTATTTGAATCAAAGGATCATAGGAATGACACACAGCTCTACTACTCATTTCCACCTAATTCCAAGGAGGCCTCTCGGGTGCTGGACGAGTGCCTGGCCGCTGTGTCTATCTGGATGAGGAGGAACAAGCTGAAGATCAATCCCGACAAGACAGAGGTCCTTCTGGTCGATCGTAAACCTGACCGGGGTATAGGGTGGCAACCTGTGCTGAACGGGGTTACACTCCCCCTGAAGCCACAGGTCCGCAGTTTGGGAGTCCTCTTGGATTCATTGCTTATGCTCGAGGCTCAGGTGTCGGCGGTGTCTGGGAGGGCTTTCGCACAACTGAGACTCGTGCGCCAACTGCGACCGTACCTCACGAAGGCGGATCTGGCCGGAGTGGTCCATGCCTTGGTCACCTCCAGATTGGACTACTGCAATGCGCTCTATGTGGGGCTGCCCTTGAAGACGGCTCGGAAGTTCCAACTGGTCCAACGAACGGCAGCCAGGATGCTAACTGGGGCCCCTTACAGAGAGAGGTCAACTCTCCTGTTCAAGAAGCTCCACTGGCTGCCGTTTATATTCCGAGCCCAATTTAAGGTGCAGGTGCTTACCTACAAAGCCCTGAACGGTTTGGGACTAGCCTACCTGCATGACCGCATCTCCATCTACGAACCCACACGGTCATCTGGAGAGGCCCTGCTCGTGATCCCACCTGCGTCGCAAGCGCGTTTGGTGGGGACGTGGGACAGGGCCTTTTCCGTGGTGGCCCCCCGACTCTGGAACACCCTCCCCAAAGATCTTAGACAGGCCCCTACATTGGCAGTCTTCAGAAAGAACTTGAAGACCTGGCTTTTCCGATACGCCTTCCCAGATTAGGAAACCTCCACTACCAAGTCCCATAAGCACTTTACTAGAACCAATGATTGCTGCACATTGCACATCGCACTTGCCCTACAAGCCTCATATACACCTCCTGTCACATCAGCACTTTTAATCTTGTACCCATTACTCCGGCCCGGCCCAGTTTCATTGTGTTTTAGTGTATTGTTTATTGCCTGTTGTTCATTTTGTTTTATTCTGTTTTTAATTGTTTGATTTGCTTAGATTGTATTCTTATGTTGTGTGTTGAGGCCTCGGCCTGTGTAAGCCGCATCGAGTCCTCCGGGAGATGCTAGCGGGGTACAAATAAAGTTTAATAATAATAATAATAATAATAATAATAGGAATACAATTCCATGATTCAGGTGATATCACTTCCAAATCCCAACGCCAGTCTTAAAAAGCACAATACCAATTTCAAGAAATGAAAGAAATTCACCCCTTTTCCACTTCCCCTTTCTATTTATTCCAAGGGGTCAGATTTATTTCCCCTTAATAGTCTTGACATTCAAGGCTCACAAAGCCTTATCCAGAACAACAGCGCATGGAATAACCTCATTACTTTTTGACAAAGCAATTAGGAGGAATTAAATGCAAAACACACCAATACACACACACAAGCATCATTTCTCCATCACCAAAAGTGAGAGGTCATTTCGGAGTCATCGATGTGGACAGAATATGTATAAGAATGAGTGGATTTTTTAAAGGCAAGAAGTGTGTATATTTGTGAGTCTGTGGGAACTCGGGATTGTGGCGCAGCCGGCTGAGTGTCAGCTGCATTAAAATCACTCTGACCAAAAGGTCATGAGTTCGAAGCCAGCCCAGGTTGGGGTGGGCTTCCAACCAATTGTGTAGCCTGTTGTCGACCTTTGCAACCCAAAAGACAGTTGCATCTGTCAAGTAGGAAAATTAGGTACCACTTTGTGTGCGGAGGCTAAATTAACTAATTTATGAGGCCATAAAAAAGACTCCAGCAAAAGCACTTCAGCAAAAAGCATGCGGGGAATGCGGAAGTACTTCATCAGTGTCGCAGATGGACGATAAAAGCGACAGCTCCCCTGGCGGCCAGAAAAAGTTAAATAGCCTCTGTGTATGTCTGTATGTCTCCTGAGGAATCTGTACAAGGACCAAGTAGCAACAGTCAGAACTGACCACGGAACAACAGACTGGTTCAAGATTGGGAAAGGCGTACGGCAAGGCTGCATCCTCTCACCCAACCTTTTTAACTTGTATGCAGAACACATCATGCGAGGATGTGCGGGGCTTGAGGAATGCAAAGCTGGGGTGAAAATTGCTGGAAGAAACATTAACAACCTCAGATATGCAGATGACACCACTCTGATGGCCGAAAGCGAGGAGGAGCTGAGGAGCCCTCTAATCAAGGTGAAAGAAGAAAGCGCAAAAGCTGGGTTGCAGCTAAACATCAAAAAAACCAAGATTATGGCAACAAGAATGATTGACAACTAGAAAATAGAGGGAGAAAATGTGGAGGCCGTGACAGACTTTGTATTTCTAGGCGCAAAGATGACTGCAGATGCAGACTGTGGCCAGGAAAACAGAAGACGCTTCCTTTTTGGGAGGAGAGCAATGTCCAGTCTCGATAAAATAGTAAAGAGTAGAGACATCACACTGGCAACCAAGATCCGCCTAGTCAAAGCCATGGTATTCCCTGTAGTCACCTACGGATGTGAGAGCTGGACCTTAGGGAAGGCTGAGCGAAGGAAGATCGATGCTTTTGAGCTGTGGTGTTGGAGGAAAGTGCTGAGAGTGCCTTGAAGTACTTTGGCCACATCATGAGGAGACAGCAAAGCCTAGAGAAGACAATGATGCTGGGGAAAGCGGAAGGCAAAAGGAAGAGGGGCTGACCAAGGGCAAAATGGATGGATGGCATCCTTGAAGTGACTGGACTGACCTTGAAGGAGCTGGGGGTGGTGACGGCCGACAGGGAGCTCTGGCGTGGGCTGGTCCATGAGGTCACGAAGAGTCGGAGACGACTGAACAAATGAACAACAACATGTCTGTATACGTTGTATGTCAAATTGGCATTGAATGTTTGCCATATATGTGTACACTGTAATCCGCCCTGAGTCCCCTGCGGGGTGAGAAGGGCGGAATATAAATACTGTAAATAATAATAATAATAATAATAATAATAATAATAATAATAACCCAAAGCGTTTTTATAGTCAAGATTAGAGGTATGCAATTCGGCCAAAAGGCATGCTATCTCAGGGTCCATTTTTGACTAGCTCCTCACAGGGCTGGCCCTAGGTAATTTTCACGTGCAAGCAAACAGTATCCCCCCCCCCCCCCCCCCCACAGCTGAATAAAAACTCACATTTTCTGCTTTGAACTGGGATATATGGCAGTGTGAACCCAGGGCCCTTCCACACAGCTCTATATCTCAGAATATCAAGGTAGAAAATCCCACATTATCTGAGTGTGGACCCAGTTCAAAGCAGATATTGTAGGATTTTCTGCCTTGATATTCTGGGATATAGGGCTCTCTCTCTCAATCTGCCTCAGAGGAGCAAGAAGGCTGTCTCAACAGCGCCCCCCAGGGATTGGAGTGGTAAGCAAATGCTTACCCTGAGTAATGCTTGAGCCGCTCCTGACCCCTCATTACTCGAATCAGGAGCTGTATTGCTGTTTACATTTGGCAGAGATTCGGCCCATTGGCTACAAAGGGAAACTTTAAAGGCTCAATCCTCAGTTATTTTAAGGACTATCTGCATGAAACCTACCTCAGTTGTAGACCCCATTTACAACTTATTTTAAGTTTTAGCCATAACATTTCAAAAAATAAAACAAACTGCAAGAGAGGGTTCTGGGATTGTAGTCACCGGTTGCTGTCCATTCTCAGCCAGTCAGAGCATGGACACAACCCGGCTTTTTAATGGATGAGAAACACACAGAGAGAAAAACTTCAACTCCCATCATGCTCCGAGAGGAACTCAGAGACTTTTCAATGCCCACCTCATGCAAGTGCTGCCAGGAAAGCAAGTTCCCAACAGGGTCAGTTGAAACATTCACACCTAGCTCCAGAAGACAAGAGTTCTTTGTCCCAGCCTGGTCATTCCACAGATATATAAACCCTTTTTCCTAGTTCTGATATCGAGCTCTTTTGGGGGGTCTCCCGGTGGGAGGGATCCCCTAGGACCGCTCAAAAGGGTCCTCGAACCTCAGTGAGGCCAACGGAAGCCAATCCAAAGAATATAAAAATATTTAAAATTAATCTCACCGGAGGCGGAAGAAGTTCAGGGACCGAGGCGTTTATTTTGCGATTCAGCTGAAAAGGATGCAATTGTAGTGATCATTCACATACAAGCATAATTTTACAGAATTTCCAAACATTTTTATAGTGTGCAGACAAAGGAAAACAGTTTCAAAATTCTCGTCCGCCCTCTGCCGGCCGGCTTCGTGCTGATTGGCTGGCCGCGAAACAGCTGGGAGGAGGCTTGGCGACACGCCTCGCCTCTGGACCAATCAGCGGGCTCTGCCGCCTCTGGGAGGCCAATCAGTGCCTTCCTAGCGCTTCCGAAGATGGACCAATCGGCAGCTAGGAGGCGGGACGAAGCTTGACAATGGCTGAGGAAATGATGAGCTTAGGGGCATCCGCCAGCTGGAATGCGAGGCTTTTGTCCTCACTGGCGGGGTGAAAGATAAGGGAACAATGCATTTCCTGGTCTGTGATGGGATTTGGAGGAAATATGAAAAGGCTTTTTTGATATCGGACCTCAGGGGGGATCAACAATACCTTAGTGATTTAATCAATCTTTTCTTTCCGAGTTTCTGTTGACCCCCTCCCCTCGCTGGTCTGCTCCGAGGACCAGGGTTGGGGGAAACAACAGTATTGTCCATGCAAGTGAAGCAATCAGGAAGGGTTTTGGGAGAACAAAGGAGTTTCTCCCCAAGACAGTAATCCCCAGGTCACATCTTTTTGGGGCAAGGGTCAGCGGGAAAGGCGGGAAACGGGAACACAGTATACTCTATATGATATTTCATTACATACATTTCATAAAGCAATCCCATCCCCACCCCAAGCAAAGTTTATTAAAATATTCGATCTTTATTATTTAAGCAGAATGGGAATTTCATGGTCCCTCGATGAAGGTACGCAGAAACGGAGGCTGCCTGCACTTCAAGGAAGACCTTGTCGGGAGGTTTGTGTCCAAAGATATAGCAATAAACAGTCCGAGGCGTGGAGCAGAAAGTCAATCAGGGAAGGCAAAAAAAAAGTCCAAGGATGATTTCCGGGTTGAAATGGTGACAGTGTCCATTGTCCGTCCTTTGGGAAAACTATGTCTCTCTCGCCAGAGACCGGGACCCGCACCTAGCTGCCTTTCCCGGGGTCTCCTATGGGTGACCACAGTGGGTCCCCGGTTGCTGGATCCAGGCAGGAGCGAGCAGCACTGAGGAGAAACGGGCTGTCTTGGAAGAACCCGGCCAAATTGACAAACAGCTGATTTCTGTCAAATGGAATACTTGAAACAAAATCAATTTTATTCTCAGGTGTAGGAGTCCAAAATGAGAAAAGGGAGATAGCAGTTAGCCTTAGGATTAGTAACAGAAAAATATAAAGTTGGAACGGCGGTGATCCGCCATTTTATGAGTTTTCGCGGATGCGGGGGTCCAAAATGGTGGTTTCCGTATCCGCGGTTTGAGCGGACGCAGATTCGGGGTCCGGGGGGCGCCCGGAGGCGCCTCCCGCAGGCTCACGGCTCTCCGGAGCCTGGAAAATGGTTTATTGCAGTGTTGCTTTAGTTAGAGTCAAGGGAAGATATAAAAGTATCAAGCTGAGAGATTAAATGTTGCAAGTTTCAAGTATCTTTATTAGGGGAATGTTACAAAGTAAGGAGAGGGGAAAGCAAAAGGAAAGTTGCAGGCATTCCTGGTTTTGAGCTGGCTGCTGGGGCACATTTCATCTGTTGGTCCCCAAACTTGACCCAGGAACTGCGGAACTCTCCACTGCGGCTCACACCAATGTGAAGGTGGGGCTCCCCGCTGCGCTCGGGCTCAGTTCCAAGAGACCTCACTGCTTCTGAGGATGCTTGCCATAGATGCAGGTGAAACGTCAGGAGAGAATGCCTCTAGACCATGGCCATATCGCCCGAAAAACCTACAACAACCCAGAAAATACTGTGTTTTCCGATGGTCTTTGGTGACCCCTCTGACACCCCCTCACAGTCCACCCAGGGGTTCTGATCCCTGGATTGAGAAATGCTGCTCTAAAACCTTCCAGACAAATCCAAAGATATACATAAGCTGTGCTAAAACCTTTCCTGATTTCTTCCAGTGCCATCTCTCTTTCGAGGGGTACTTTTCCATCTCCCTGCTTATTGACCATGCAAATTAATTAACGAGATTCTCCTATTGATCAGCTTGGCACTCAGTGCTTGCAATCCAAAGTGCTTTTTACTTAAAATGACTCTCCTTCCATCAATATCTCCAGCCAGTTCTTCTTCATCCTCCGGAGAGCTGAGCCTTTGTCCAGATATTTCTTGACCCCAGAGGGCAAGCCCTGCCAAATCTCCTTGTGCTGCAAAGCCTTCTCTGGGGCTTTAGAGGCAATGATCTCTTCCTTTGTTTCTCCTAGCGGACTTGAAACAAAGACATTCGGACAAGGGAAGTAATAATATCGGAGCGTCGAAGTCTCCGGAGAGCAGGAATTCATTCGTAGCTCAATCGGTTTACTTGGCTGCCTTCCAAACTCGAAATTTTCCACGCATGTCCATGAGCTTTCCTGGAGAACTGCAACTCCTTATAGACCCGTGGTTCTCAACCTTCCTAATGCCACAACTCCGTAATACAGTTCCTCATGTTGTGGTGACCCCCAACCATAAAATTATTTTTGTTGCTACTTTATAACTGTAATTTTGTTACTGTTATGAATCATAATGATGAAGGGTTAGAAGGCAGGATCATCAACTTTGCAGACGACACCAAATTGGGAGGGATAGCCAATACTCCAGAGGACAGGAGCAGGATTCAAAACGATCTGGAGAGATTAGAGAGATGGGCGAAAACTAACAAAATGAAGTTCAACAGTGACAAATGCAAGATACTCCACTTTGGCAGGAAAAACGAAATGCAAAGATACAGAATGGGGGATGCCTGGCTCGAGAGCAGGACGTGTGAAAAAGATCTTGGAGTCCTCGTGGACAACAAGTTAAACATGAGCCAACAATGTGATGTGGCGGCAAAAAAAGCCAATGGGATTTTGGCCTGCATCAATAGGAGCATAGTGTCTAGATCTAGGGAAGTAATGCTACCCCTCTATTCTGTTTTGGTTAGACCACACCTGGAATATTGTGTCCAGTTCTGGGCACCACAATTCAAGAGAGATATTGACAAGCTGGAATGTGTCCAGAGGAGGGCGACTAAAATGATAAAAGGTCTGGAGAACAAGCCCTATGAGGAGCGGCTTAACGAGCTGGGCATGTTTAGCCTGAAGAAGAGAAGGCTGAGAGGGGATATGATAGCCATGTATAAATATGTGAGAGGAAGCCACAGGGAGGAGGGAGCAAGCTTGTTTTCAGCTTCCTTGGAGACTAGGACGTGGAACAATGGCTTCAAACTACAAGAGAGGAGATTCCATCTGAACATGAGGAAGAACTTCCTGACTGTGAGAGCCGTTCAGCAGTGGAACTCTCTGCCCTGGAGTGTGGTGGAGGCTCCTTCTTTGGAAGCTTTTAAACAGAGGCTGGATGGCCATCTGTCAGGGGTGATTTGAATGCAATATTCCTGCTTCTTGGCAGGGGGTTGGACTGGATGGCCCATGAGGTCTCTTCCCACTCTTTGATTCTATGATTCTATGATTCTATAATGTAAATATCTGATATGCTATCTTCTTAGAAAGGAGCCACTGGTGGTGCAGTGGGTTAAACCACTGAGCTGCTGAACTTGCTGATCGAAAGGTCACAGGTTCGAATCCGGGGAGTGACGTGAGCTCCCGCTGTTAGGCCCAGCTTCTGCCAACCTAGCAGTTCGAAAACATGAAAATGTGAGTAGATCAATAGGTACCGCTCCAGTGGGAAGGTAACAGTGCTCCATGCAATCATGCCGTCCACATGACCTGGAGGTGTCTATGGACAACGTCGGCTCTTCAGCTTAGAAATGGAGATGAGCACCAACTCCCAGAGTTGGACACGACTGGACTTAATGTCAGGGCAAAACCTTTACTTTTAACCTTACCATCTTAGAAGATGAGACTTAGTAAGTGTGCTGTCGCATGTTGGGCCTGTACATGAGACTGTAGACAGGACATAAATTCTGTGTGCCCAATGGGACGCCGGGGCTGCCTCAGATTAAAGGCCTTTGGATTTCCTTAAACAGAGTCTTTAGATTGCTTAAAGATTCAACAAAGTTTTTTATTATTGAAATCACACAGGTACTTCAAGGCTTTCTTAATAGTCTATTGGCTCTCTCAATCTTGTCCACAGGGGACAGGCACTATCTTCATAACTGTTTTTTAACAAATGGGTAAATCCTTAACCTCTTATCTGGGTAGTCCGTCTTTGCCTTTGTTGGTGTGGAGCCCCTACACCTGGTACCAACTGCTTCTGGCTTTCGCGAGTGACCCTTACCAAGCAGAGCTTTGTAGACTTCCAGGGGAAAAGAAGGTGTTCAGGTTTCAGTGATGGCTGGCTGAAGTGCTGTGGGACCGGATTCCCTCAGCAAAGGAGTGGTGAGGCTGTAAAATCCTCAGCAAAAGAGCTGTGCTGAGACTGCATCTCTCTCGCCAAGCTATGGGGCTGTATATCCCCGGCCAAGCTGTGGGACCTTTTCTCCCCGGCCAAGCTATAGAAGACGAAGCTTTCTACAGGAGCTCCTGGTTTTATGTCCTGTATGAAAGGCTTCTCTGTGTGGACTGACCCAAAATCGCTCCTATTCCCCCCAAAACCCAAAAGGGGGCGGGACCAGGTAACCTAATGATAACTGACAGGTGGCTTGCCCTATGATTGCAGCCAAAAGAAGCCACCTATCTGCAGGGTCCCTGAAACTTAGGACTAAAACAAACGTTCAATGCAAAGCAAACAAAATTGGAGATCCTGGTACAGCTGTACTTGCACAGTAAGCTAGTTAGCTCCAAGACCTTTTCTATCTAGAATGTATTTCCTTTACTTCAATAAATATTTTTGAACTTAAAGTTCTGACTCTGTAATCCTGTGCCAACCTAAGAAGAGCTTATCCTAACTCACCACACGTAAGTTTCTGTGGTTATGAAGGTAGCTTCTGGTACTCTTCAATATTTAGAGTGGAATCAGCCCAACTGAGAGTTATTTTTGAACCTAACAGCTCAGATTCCCCAACACATTCTAGTGTGGATACACCCTTAGTCTCTGGAACACCAGAAAACAAGCTTGCAATGGTCTTTGGGATCTCTAGGAATCCTCTCCTTGGTCTCCATGGCTTTCTTCCCCTTAGAGCAGTGGTTCTCAACCTTCCTAATGCTGCGACCCCTTAATACAGTTCCTCATGTTGTGGTGACCCCAACCATAAAATTATTTTCATTGCTACTTCATAATTGATTCATAATCCTGTTATGAATCGTAATGTCAATATCTGGTATGCAGATTGTATTTTCATTCATTGAACCAAATTGGGCACAAATGCCCAATACGCCCAAATTTGAATACTGGTGGGGCTGGGGAGGGGGGAGGTTTTGCCATTTGGGAGTTTGATGGGCATTGAGTTTTGGAGCTGTAGTTCACCTACATCCAGAGAGCACTGTGGACTCAAACAATGATCAATCTGGACCAAACTTGGCATGAATGCTCAATATAGCCAAACGGACAGTGGTGGAGTTTGGTGAAAATAGACCTTGACATTTGGGAGCTCTAGTTGCTGGGATTTACAGTTCATCTGCAATCAAAGAGCATTCTGAACCCCACCAATAATAGAATTGAGTCAAACTTATCACACAGAACCCCCATGGTCAAAGATAGAATCATAGAATCAAAGAGTTGGAAGAGACCTCATGGGCCATCCAGTCCAACCCCCTGCCAAGAAGCAGGAATATTGCATTCAAATCACCCCTGACAAATGGCCATCCAGCCTCTGCTTAAAAGCTTCCAAAGAAGGAGCCTCCACCACACTCCGGGGCAGAGAGTTCCACTGCTGAACGGCTCTCACAGTCAGGAAGTTCTTCCTAATGTTCAGATGGAATCTCCTCTCTTGTAGTTTGAAGCCATTGTTCCACGTCCTAGTCTCCAAGGAAGCAGAAAACAAGATGGTCTTTGGTGACCCATCTGACACCCCTCTTATGACTTGCTCAGGGGTCCCAATGACGGCGAAAGCGTGAGGTGGGTGAGGGGGCTTTGCGTGAGGCCAGGCTTCGTGCCGAGATCCCCTCGCCCACCTCGCACCCTTGTTAAATGGCGAAAGCGTGAGGCGGGCGAGAGGGCTTTGCGCGAGGCCAGACCTTGTGCTGAGATCCCCTTGCCCGCCTCGCACCCTCGCTGAATGGCGAAAGCACGAGGCAGGTGAGGGGGCTTTGCGCAAGGTCCCCTTGCCCGCCCAGCACTCTCACCGAATGGTGAAAGTGCGAGGTGGGTGAGGGGGCTTTGCGCAAAGTCAGGCCTTGCGCCAAGATCCCCTCTCCTGCCTCGCACCCTTGCTGAATGGCAAAAGCGCAAGGCAGGCGAGAGGGCTTTGCGCGAGGCCAGGCCTCACGCCGAGGACCCCTTGCCCGCCTCGCACCCATGCCGGATAGTGAGAGTGCACGGCAGGCAAGGTGGGCTTTGCACGAAGCCAGGCCTCGTGCGAAGGAGCTCTTGCTTGGCCCACACCCTTGAGGCGGAGCCAACGGAGGCGGCCTTGCAACCCCTCCGAAATGGCCAGGCAACCCCCCTGGGGGTCGCGACCCCCAGGTTGAGAACCACTGCCTTAAAGGCTCACCAGGCTAAACCAGGGCCTTTTTCTTCTCAAATTAAATGCAATCAGGCTGAGCAGTGGGAGAGAAATGATGGATAGTCAACATCAGCTGTGGAAAACATAGATCTTATGACTGCTTATCTCAATGACAGAAGGGGAACTCGGAAGAAAGATGGGAAATAAATGCAAATAAGACCTTGGCAGATCAAGCCAGAGAGTAATTGCTCGAGGAGGCAGGTCTGTCTTAGCCTGATTTGTCATGAAAGGAACATGGAGGCTTTGTTTTCCTTGTCCCCTCCCCTCATCATTTGGGAAGATTAATATTTGGAAGGAGAGTGGAGGAAACAGAAAACTGTACGGAAGTGGTCTGGATCATTGTGTGCTTCAGCCCCCCCCCCCCCCCCCAAATTCTCATGGTGGTCCGCGAGAAGGCCTTACTGGTACATTATTTAAACTGTTATGTTTATTCATATCATGATCTGATCCCCATGTTCAATATATCCCATAAGCATGGGGGTATTGGGGTAACGATACAAAAGGTTTGCTAGGGTAGACCTTCTTTCACTCAGACTCACCCCCCACCCCCGAATCACACTCAGCTCTCCCCCCCCCCCCCGAATCAAAATCTGGGCTACGGGCCTGTCCCCGGAGTGTGGTGGAGGCTCTTTCTTTAGAGGCTTTCAAACAGAGGCTGGATGGCCATCTGTCGGGAGTGCTTTGAATGTGATTTTCCTGCTTCTTGGCAGAATGGGGTTGGACTGGATGGCCCACAAGGTTTCTTCCAATACTAGGATTCTATTATTATAAGGAACTAGCTGCCCCCCCTGCCACGCGTTGCTGTGGCCCAGTCTGGTAATCTGCAATATAAAGTAAAGAGAAAGTGTTGGTTTCTAATATATGTAATTTCTTTGTGCTTGTGGGTAAATAGCATTTCTTGCTGTTTCTTTGTAAGTGTTGATGTGGAGATTATCTGGTTTGCCTAGGAACATGCAACATATCATTGTCCTTTTTTAGGGGTCCCTTTCAAATCTATGATACTATATCTGTGTGTGAGAGAATCATATATATCTATATCTATGGCTGGATGGCTCTTTGTCAGGAGGGCTTTAATTACGTTTTCTTGCCCTGGTGAAGGGAGCAGGACTGGATGTTGGTCATGGGGGTTCTGTGTGGGAAGTTTGCCCCAATTCTGTCATTGGTGGGGTTAAGAATGCTGATTGTAGGTGAACTATAAATCCCAGTAACTACAACTCGCAAATGTCAAGGTCTATTTCTCCCAAACTCCATCTGTGTTCATATTTTGGCGTATTGAGTGTTTTTTGCCAAGTTTGGTCCAGATCCATCATTGTTTGGGTCCACAGTGCTCTCTGGATGTAGGTGAACTACAACTCCCAAACTCAAGGTCAATGCCCACCAAACACTTCCAGTATTTTCTGTTGGTCATGAGAGTTCTGTGTGCCAAATGTGGTTCAATTCCATTGTTGATGGAGTTCAGAATGCTCTTTGATTGTAAGTGAATTATAAATCCCAGCAACTACGACTCTCAAATGACAAAATCACGTTTTTTTGAGTGATGGTCACTCCTTGTGTTGTGAGACGTTTTGTTGCACAATTTGGTGTGATTTCGTTCATTGGTTCTTTTGTTTTTAAGGTACTCATTACACACAGAGCATTTATATATATATAGATGAAAGACAAAAGGGAAGGAAGGAAGGAAGGAAGGAAGGAAGGAAGGGGAAATAGAGGGAAGGAGGTAGGAAGGACGAAAGGATGGAAGGAAAAGAAGGAAGGAGGGGAGGAGGGAGAAAGAGGAAAGTAAGGATGGAAGGGAGGGAGAGATGGAGGAAGGAAAGGATGGTGAGAGAGAGGAGGGCCTGAGAAAAGAGCCCAAAGGGCTGCATCTGGTCCCTGGACCTAGGTTTGCCCATACCTGGTGTAGATGCACCTTAGAAGTGATGTCACATCTGGCTACCATTTGGGCTGGGTTTTCTGGAGAAGTTGGAGTTACAGGAGGGATGGAGGAAGCAAACCATATATGTGACCATTTGTGACATTCAACTAGATTAGGAGCGAACCAATGCAGTATTTTTAAAAATGTGCTCTGGGGGGTTTCTTCTCAAGGATCCCATACGACCTAAACGGCCATAATTTCCTTTGTCTGATCAACATCTGGGCAATAATAATAGTAATTGTTATTGTCACACCTGGAATATTGTGTCCAATTCTGGGCACCACAACTGAAGAGAGATATTGACAAGCTGGAATGTGTCCAGAGGAGGGTGACTAAAATGATCAAGGGTCTGGAGAACAAGCCCTATGAGGAGCGGCTTAAAGAGCTGGGCATTGTGCAGAAGTTATTAATACTTTTCATGTTTTAAATTATATATATATATATATATATATATATATGGGGGTTAGCTACAGTAACACTGGAGCGGTCTAGTTCAAAGAAAACCTCAGTCAGCGTTGCCATGGTGACCAAGTCAAGCTGGCAGCAGGTGGAGAAGTGGGAGGAGCCAAGGGGAGAGAATGGAGCAATGGACAGTTTGTGTCAGTTGGGAGTTGGTTAGTGTTCTGGGAAGCAGTGAGTTTGTATGGGGAGCAGTGAGAGAGAGAAAGGAAGGAAGGGTGAAGTAAAATAGTGAGGCTTTGGGAAGCCTGAATAAGCCATCTGGAGGTTTCTCAGTCTAACAAGGCTGTAAGGAGAAACATAGCCAGTTTTCTTTAGTTAGGTTAAGGCTAAATAATAAGCTTGTTGAGTTATTTGATCAAGGACAGATCAAATAGGAGAGATATACCTGTATTGAAACATTGTTTAATAAAAAGAACTTCACCTCAGGAAGAGTAAACGATACTGTGTAACCTGGAAGAATGGAAAGTATTTCAAACCAAGTATTCTTCAAAGTTCAATAAGAAAGTTTACAACTTGCAACCATATGCTGTTTACTAAATAAACCTGTTATCTTTAGTTGAAACAGTCTCATCTCCATCAATACTGCGTCTGATGTGCCATATCTCACAGTAAAACCTCATACCTCGCGTTGGTGGCAGAATTTAAAGAAATATACAATAAATCATTTTCCGCTCCCCTGCTTCCTTGCAGGCATGTTTAGCCTGAGGAAGAGAAGGCTGAGAGGAGATATGATAGCCATGTATAAATATGTGATAGGAAGTCACAGGGAGGAGGGAGCAAGTTTGTTTTTTGCTTCCCTGGAGACTAGGACGTGGAACAATGGCTTCATACTACAAGAAAGGAGATTCCATCTGAACATGAGGAAGAACTTCCTGACTGTGAGAGCCGTTCAGCAGTGGAACTCTCTGCCACAGAGTGTGGTGGAGGCTCCTTCTTTGGAGGCTTTTAAACAGAGGCTGGATGGCCATCTGTTAGGGGTGATTTGAATGCAAGATTCCTGCTTCTTGGCAGAATGGGGTTGGACTGGATGGCCCATGAGGTCTCTTCCAACTCTTTGATTTCATGATTCTATGAAATGTCGCAGGGTTTTTTCCTGGGGAAAAAAATGTCTGCACTCCTTTGCAGATTGCTGCCAAAACTTGTTTTTCCCTGGGTTTGATTGTATTTGTTTATCCCATGTTTTTGGAAAGCCAGGCATTTCTTGAGAGAGTGCCAGATGGCACCGGAGAAGCTTCGGCCCGACTCTTTTGTTTGCGGATGAGTTAAATCAATTAGCAGTAATCTCTTCCGAACTGATGCCAAGGTAATGCCAGCCTCCCTTGCAGCAGCGGGTTTTTCAGAGACCAAATAATGTCACGGAGGGTCATTAATTACCCGGTGACAACATGCGGGGAAGAGGTGCCCGTTATCTTCCAATCGGAAGGTGGGATGATGCTCTCCCTTGTTTTGCCTCCCCAAATGGAGGCCCGCTGGCATTTGTGCCTTTCTCACAGGGCTAGCCTTTCAGCCTGAGACACCAGGGCTGCCAACTTCTGCTCCATGAGATAAAACCATTGGCAGCAGGAAAAGGAGGGATGCGGCAGAGACGAGACGGAGAGCCAAGGTTGCTGCAGAACAATTGTTGTTTCTGTAGGTTTCCAAGCCCCAGCTGAATGTTTGTAGCCATTTCCAAATGAAATGAGGGCTGCTGTCATGCATCGGAGCAGGAACACCTCTGACCTTAAACACCACACCAGCTTGGCAAAATCAGCAAGCAGATTATTGAAAAATATATGTAGGCAGTTAAATTAGCAAAATCAGTAAAGTTCCCAAAACAAGGGATAGTCCATGAGCTTCAAGACACAATAAGATCCATTTGGAACATCAATCCATGAAACAAGGCAGCATGAAAAATCCAATAGACAAAACAGGAGCTTGGCAAAAACTTTGTACATGAAACCAAGAGCACTTGAAAGCAAGACCATCATGAAATTCCAACGTTGACCCAACTGAGGCAGCTCTTTCCCATCAATCAATATAAGGCTTCAGGACGACTGTCGTATCACTCAGAGATAAATTTCAAGCATAATTGGCATTTCACAAGAACATGTGGGTCACTTTATTGCTTTGCTTGGCTATCAGAAGATCTGTGCACGATGGGTACCCAGGATGAGAGAACTGTGAGATGCTGGTTGTGGAAACAGAGTGTTGGATTCTTCTGCGACAGCTTCAGAAAACTTGTTCATTGTTGGCAGAAATGTATCCAATTGTCTGGTGATTATATGGAAAAGTGAATAGTGGTAGTTAAAGAGCGCATTCTAAGGATTATTTCTACATTTGATTTATTAAAATATTCCCATCCAAATCCAAGTAACGAAGGTGAAGGCATTACTTTTCATTCAAACCTAGTAATACACTTTGTATTGTCAAAGGCTTTCATAACTGGAATCACTAGGTTGTTGTGAGTTTTCCAGCCAGGATGCTCATCTCTCAAGGGCTGTGTGTATGGCTGGAAAACTCCACTTGCCTAGTTATAAACCCCATATAAGGTTTAGAACTTGCCTAGTTATAAACCTCCACTTGCCTAGATATAAACCGCACTTGCCTAGTTTCCAACAGACCTCACAACCTCTGAGGATGCCTGCCATAGATGTGAGTGAAGCGTTGGGAGAGAATGCTTCTGGAATAGAATCATAGAATCATGGAGTTGGAAGAGACCTCATGGGCCATTAATTTGTGTTAATTCTATGTAATGTAACTATATGAACATAATGTTGTAAGTAAACTTCTGGTTTGTAAGGTAACTCTTTTATTCACCTCTACCTTCTACCTTTTATTTTTAGTAATTGGTTTTTTTTTTGGGGGGGGGGGGGCGCCAAAATACTGTTTGCTTACAGTTGAAAATTACCTAGGGCCAGCCCTGTCTGTGTATGTATGTATGTATGTATGTATCCAATATGTGTATGTATGTATATAGGAGTGTCGGACTGAATGGCCTTTGGGGACCTCTTCCCAGATCAGACAAGATCCAGCGCCTTGAGTGTCTCCAGCGTTCCACTCCAGAAGGAGAATACCCTTCCTTCCTTCCTTCCTTCCTTCCTTCCTTCCTTCCTTCCTTCCCTCCCTCCCTCCCCCTCCTCCTTCCTTCCTTTCCTCTCTACCTCCTCCCTCCTTCCTTCCCTCCTTCCTTCCCTCTCTCCCTCCTCCCTCCCTCCTTCCTTCCTTCCTTCCCTCCCCCTCCTCCTTCCTTCCCTCTCTCCCTCCTCCCTCCCTCCTTCCTTCCTTCCCTCTCTCCCTCCTCCCTCCCTCCTTCCTTCCTTCCTTCCCTCCCCCTCCTCCTTCCTTCCCTCTCTCCCTCCTCCCTCCCTCCTTCCTTCCCTCCCCCTCCTCCTTCCTTCCCTCTCTCCCTCCCTCCCTCCTTCCTTCCCTCCCCCTCCTCCCTTCCCCTCCCTCTCCTCCTTCCTTCCTTCCCTCCCCTCCTCTTTCCTTCCCTCTCTCCCTCCCTTCCTCCTTCCTTCCTTTCTTTCCTCTCTCCCTCCTCCCTCCCTCCTTCCTTCTTTCCCTCCCCCTCCTCCTTCCTTCCTTTCCTCTCTCCTTCCTTCCTTCCCTCTCCCTCCTCCTTCCTTCCCTCTCTCCCTCCCTCCTTCCTTCTTTCCCTCCCCTCCTCCTTCCTTCCTTCCTTTCCTCTCTCCTTCCTTCCTTCCCTCCCCCTCCTCCTTCCTTCCTTCCTTCCCTCCCCCTCCCCCCTCCCTCCCTCCCTCCTTCCTTCCTTTCCTCTCTCCCTCCTCCCTCCCTCCTTCCTTCCTTCCTATCCTTCTGCCTCCTCGGCCTCCCACTCCCTATCAGGAGGAGCGCTGTGCCTTTAAAAGGCGGAGAACTCCTCGGTCACGCCCTCCTTGGACCCCCAAAGGGGTTGGCATCGGGGAAGGAGGGAGAACGAGGAGGGGGCATGGCTGTGGGCGGGGCTTGGGAGAAACAAGGAGGAGGAGGGCGGGGCGTTGTGCCTTTAAAAGGCGGAGAACTCCTCAGTCCCTCCCTCTTTGGGCCAAAAGGAGCGGGGCTTGGTGTTGTGGCAAGCGAGAAAGAGGGGGGGGGGGGCGGGAGGAGAAGGGGGCGGAGCACTGTACCTTTAAAAGGCGGAGAACTCTTCATCCCCTCCTCCTTTGGGCCAAAAGGGGCGGAGCTTAGCGTTGGGGTAAGCGAGGAGGAGGAGGGGGCGGGAGGAGAGCTGTGCCTCCTCGTCCTCCCACTCCCTATCAGGAGGAGAGCTTTGCCTTTAAAAGGCGGAGAACTCTTCGGCCACGCCCTCAGAACTCCTCAGCCCCTCCCTCTTGGGGCCAAAAGGGGCGGGGCTTGGGATTGGGGGAAGAAGAAGAGGAGGAGGGGGCGGGAGGAGAGCTGTGCCTTTAAAAGGCGGAGAACTCCTCAGCCTCATCTCCTTTGGGCCAAAAGGGGCGGGGCTTAGCGTTGAGAAGAGGAGAAGGAGGGGGCGGGAGGAGAACTGTGCCTTTAAAAGGCGGAGAAATCCTCAGCCCCTCCTTCTTCGGGCCAAAAGGGGCGGGGCTTAGTGTTGAGGGGGCGGAGCGCTGTGCCTTCAAAAGGCGGTGAGGACCACAAGGGGCGTGGCTTGGGGCCGAGGGAGGGAGTGAGTGAGTCGGAGAGGAAGGGTCTTCCATGGCGGCGGCAGTGCTGTCCTCGTCGTGCGTGGCGTGTTGCGCCCCTCCGGGCTGAGGGGAGGATGCTCTTGGGGGCCGATGGAGGAGCGCGGGCAGCGGGTGGCGGCTCTGGCGGCGCTGCTGCTGCTCTTCGCGGGGCTGGTGCTGCAGTACCTGTGCCCGGGGGGCGGGCAGTGTCGGCGGCGCCGCGGAGGAGCAGGAGGCGGAGGAGGGGCAGGCGGCGGAAGCCCCGCGGAGGAGGAGGCCGCTAGAGGAGACCCCTACGGGCCCGAGGACGCCTCCCCGGCCCGCTTCGTCCCGCGCCGCCGCTTCCGCGCCGCCGAGCTGCTCCGCCGCGCCGACTTCCGCCTGGAGGGCGACGACCTGATGGTCTTCCTCCACATCCAGAAGACGGGCGGGACCACCTTCGGGAGGCACCTGGTCCGCAACCTGCGCCTCCCCCGGCCCTGCCGGTGCCGCGCCGGGCAGAAGAAGTGCGCCTGCCTCCGGCCCGGACGCCCCGAGCCCTGGCTCTTCTCCCGCTTCTCCACCGGGTGGAGCTGCGGACTCCACGCAGACTGGACCGAGCTCAACACCTGCCTCCCGGGGCTCCTGCCCGCCGGCGCCGCCCCCGGCCCCGACAACGCCAACCCAGCAGGAGGAGGAGGAGGAACCGCGACCGCTCCCAGGTCGGCCCCCAGCAGCCCTCGCATCTCCCCTCTCTCCTCTTCCCATCCCTCCCTCTCTCTTCCTCCTGTCTCCCTTTCCTTTCCATCCTTCATTCCCTTGTCCTTCTTTTCTTCTCTTCCCATTCCCTCTCTTCCCTTTCTCCCTTTCTCCCCTTCCTTTTGCCCTCCTCTCCATCCTTCTTTCTTTCCTTTTCTCCTCTTCTCATCCCCTCGCTTTCTTTCCCATCTGGTCCTCTCTCTCCCTCTGCATCCCTCTTCCTTTTCTTTCTCTCTCTCCTTTCCATCCCTCCCTCTCCCTTCCTTCTTCTCCCTTTCTTTCTTCTCCTCTCCATCCTTCATTCCCTTTCCCTTCTCTTTCCTTCCTTTTTTCCTCTTCCCAATCCTTTCTCTCTCTTCCTTCTGTCTCCCTTTCCTTTCCATCCTTCATTCCCTTGTCCTTCTTTTCTTCTCTTCCTATCCCCTCTCTTCCCTTTCTCCCCTTCTCCCCTTCCTTTTGCCCTCCTCTCCAACCTTTCTTTCCTTTTCTCCTCTTCTCATCCCCTCGCTTGCCTTCCATCTAGTCCTCTCTCTCCTTCTCCATCCCTCTTCCTTTTCTTTACTCGCTTCCCATCCTTTCCATCCCTCCCTCTCCCTTCCTCCTGTCTCCCCCTCCTTTCCATCCTTCATTCCCTTGTCCTTCTTTTCTTCCCTTCCCCTCTCTTACCTTTCTTCTGTCCCCTTCCTTTTGCCCTCCTCTCCATCCCTCCCTCCTCTTTTTTTCCTTCCTTTTCTCCTCTTCTCATCCCCTCGCTTTCCTTCCCATCTGGTCCTCTCTCTCCCTCTCCACCCCTCTTCCTTTTCTTTTTCTCTCTCCTCCCTTCTCTCCTTTCCATCCCTACCTCTCTCTTCCTTCTGTCTCCCCTTCCTTTCCATCCTTCATTCCCTTGTCCTCTTCCCATCCCTTCTCTTTCCTTTTTTCCCTCTCCTTCTCCCCTTCCTTTTGCCCTCCTCTAGAATCCCTCTCTCCTCTTTCTTTCTTTCTTTCTTTCCTTCTCTTCTCTTCTCTTCTTATCGCCTTGCTTTCCTTCCCATCTCCTTCGTTTCTTCCATCTGGTCCTCTCTCTTCCTCTCCATCCCTCTTCCTATTTTTTTCTCCTTCCTTTTCTCCTCTCCATCCCTCTCTCTTCCTTCCGTCTCCCTTTCCTTTCTTTCTTCTCCTTTCCATCCTTCATTCTCTTTCCCTTCTCTTTCTTTCCTTCTCTCCTCATCCCACCCCCTCCCTCTTCCTCCTGTCTCCCTTTCCTTTCTCTCCTCCCCTTCTCCCCTTCCTTTTGCCCTCCTCTCCATCCTTCTTTCTTTCCTTCTCATCCCCTCGCTTTCCTTCCCATCTCTCCTTCCTTCCATCTGGTCCTCTCTCTCCCTCTCCATCCCTCTCTCTTTTCTTTTATCTCTCTCCTCCCTTCTTTCCATCCCTCCCTGTCCCTTCCTCCTGTCTCCCCCTCCTTTCCATCCTTCATTCCCTTGTCCTTCTTCTCTTCCCATCCCCTCTCTTCCCTTTCTTCCCTCCCCTTCCTTTTGCCCTCCTCTCCATCCCTCTCTTCCCTTTCTTTCTTTCCTTCTCTTCTCTTCTCATCCCCTCGCTTTCCTTCCCATCTCCCCTTCTTTCCTTCCACCTGGTCCTCTCTTTCTCTCTCTCCATCCCTCTTTTCTTTTTTTCTTCTCTCCTTTCCATCCCTCCCTCTTCCTTCTGTCTCTCGTTCCTGTCTTTCCTTTCCATCCTTCATTCCCTCTCCCTTCTCTTTCTTTCTTTCTCTTCTCTTCCCATCCCCCTTTCTTCATTTTCTTCCTGTACTTCCCTTCTCCTCTTCCTTCCATCCATCTCTATCTCCCTTCCTTTTCTTTCCTTCCTTCTCTTCCCAACCCTCTCTCTTACCTTCCTTCTGTCACCCTTTCCTGTCATTTCTCTCCATCCTTCATTGCCTCTCCCTTCTCTTTCCTTCTCTCCTCTCTTCCTTTTCTTCCTCTCTTTCTTTCCCCCCTTCCTTTCTCCACTTCCTTCCTTCCATCTGGTCCTCACGCTCTCCCTCTCCATCCCTCTCCCTTCTCTTTCTTTCCTCCCTTCTCTCGTCTTCCCATCCCTCTCTATTATCGTCCTTCTGTCTTTCTTTCCCATCCTCTTCTCTTCCCACCCATCCCCTTTCCTCTTCTTCCTGTCTTTCCTTTCCTTCTACACTTCCTTCCTTCCATCTGTTCCTCTCCCTCTCCACCCCCTCCCTTCTCTTTCTTTTCTCCCTTCTTTCTTCTTCCCATCCCTCTCTTATCTTCTTTCTGTCTCCCTTTCCTATCTTTCCTTTCCACCCTTCATTCCCTCTCCCTTCTCTTTCTTTCCTTCTCTCCTATTCTCATCCATCGCTCTTCTCTTTCTTCTTCCCCTTCTCCCCTTCCTTCCTTCCCTCTTCCTTTTTTCTTTCCTCCCTTCTCTTCCCATCCCTCTCTCTGCCTTCCTTCCTTCCTTCCTTTCCTTTCTTTTATTTCCATCCTTCGTTCCCTACTTTCCTACCTGCTTTCCATCCCTCTCTCTTTCTTCTCCTTCTTTCCTTCCCTCCCCCCCTTTTACCTTCTTTCTGCCCTTTCCACCTTTTCTCTCTCTTCCTTTTCTTTTTTTCCTATATCTTTCCTATCCTCTTTCTCTCTCTTGCTCTTCCTTCCTTCCCTCGCTCTTTACTTCCTTCCTGCTTTCTTCCTATCTGTCCCTTCTTTCTCTTTCCTTCCATTCTCCCCTCTCTTCCTTTTCTTATTTTCTTCCCTTCCTTTCCTCTTAACCTTCTTTCTGTTGTCTTTCACGCTGCTCCTCTCTCTGCCTTTTCTTTATCCTCTTCTTTCTTGTACCTTCTTTCCACTATCTTTCCCTCTCACTCCCTTTTCTTTTTTATTTCTTTTTATTTCCTCTCTTCTTCTTTCCCTCCTTTCATCCTTCCTTCTCTCTTCCTTTCCTTTCTTCCCTCACTACCTTATTTTCTTCACACCCTCCTTTTTCTTTTCCTCTCTCATTCTTTTCTTCCTTCCTTCCTTCTTTTCCTCCCTCCCTCCCTCCCTCCTCTTCCTTCCTTTTCTTCTCAAATTTTTCTCCTTCCTTTCCTTTCCTTTTTCCTCCTTTTCTTCCTCTTTTCTTACCTTCTTTCTATCTTCCATCCATCTTCTCCTTTCTTCATTCTCATCTTCCTTTTTTCTTCTCCTTCTCTCTTCCCCCCTCTATTTCTTTCCCTTCCTATCTTTTGCTCTTCCTTCTTTCATCCTTCCTTCTTCCCTTCCTTTGTCTCCTTCCATTTCCTTTAGTTTGGGAGTCTTTGAGCCTGGATTGGGACCTATGGAAAGAAAGAATATGTGTCAGGATGTAGCATCTTTGTTTTTCATTCGCTGCTCCCTCCTTCTTCCTCTCCTCTTTTTCCTACTCATCCCATTCAAAAGAAAACCACTCAATATTGGAAATCATATAGAAAAAAATGTGGGGGATCCTCCACTTTGTTGTTTCTGCAACTCTACAAACCACGATCCATGTAGTTTCCAAAACATTCTTCTATTGCAAAGCAAAATATTGTTTTCGTGGTGCATTTAGTCTTCCCTCTGTTCCTACGCAAGCTGTGTTTGTTGCAAATGTCTTCTCTTTTGGATGTGCTGCACTTTGTGCAGTCATAGTTCAGATCCCCCCCCCCCCCCCGCTCCCGGCGTCTTCCATTCTCCCCTGTATGAGAGGCATTAACAATCACAAATCTGAAATATTCAAAGAGTTGTTGTTTTCAAAAGAGGATATTGCTCCTTTTGTGTTGCTAGGTAGCATTTTCTGTATTGTTTTCAAAATGAAGCATTCACATTTATGCCTATTAAATAGACAGACTGATTGTAACATTGCAAAATGGTAACAACAAACTTCCCATTTCTCCTTTCCCCTTCCTCTCTTCCTTTCCTTTCTCTTCCTTCCTTCCTTCCTCTCTCTCTTTCCTTTCCTTTCCTTTCCCCTTCCTTCCTTTTCTAATTCCTTCCTTCCTCTCTCCCTTTCTTTTTTCCTTCCTTCCCCCACTCCTTCCTTCTTCTCTCCCTTTCTTTTCCCTTCCCCTTCCTTCTTTCCTCTCTTTCTTTCCCTTCCTTTCTCCCTTCCTTCCCTCACTCCTTCCTTCCTCTCTCCCTTTCTTTTCCTTTCCCCTTCCTTCTTTCCTTTCCTTCCTCTCTCCCTTCCTTCCCTCCCTCCCTCATTCCTTCCTGTCTTCCTTTCTTTTCCTTTCCCCTTCCTTCTTTCCTCTCTCTTCATTCCCTTCCTCTCTCCCTTCCTTCCTTCCTTCCTTCCTTCCTCTCTCCCTTTCTTTTCCTTTCCCCTTTCTTCTTTCCTCTCTTTAATTTCCTTCCTCCCTCCCTTCCTCCCTCCCTCCCTTCCTTCCTTCCTTCCTTCCTTCCTTCCTTCCTTCCTTCCTTCCTCTCTCCCTTTCTTTTCCTTTCCCCTTCCTTCTTTCCTCTCTCTTTCATTCCCTTCCTCTCTCCCTTCCTTCCTCTCTCCCTTTCTTTTCCTTTCCCCTTTCTTCTTTCCTCTCTTTCATTTCCTTCCTCTCTCTCTTTCTTTCCTTTCCCTTTTCTTCCTTCATTCCTCTCTCTTTCCTTTCCTATCTCCCTTCCTTCCTCCCTTTTTTCCTTTCCTCTTTCTTCCTTCTTTCCTTTCTCTTTCATTTCCTACCTCTCTCCCTTCCTTCCTATCTCCCTTTCTTTTCCTTTCTCCTTCCCTCCTTTCTCCCTTTCCTTTCCCTTTCGGTCCTTCTTTCCTTTCTTCCTTCCCTCCCTCCCTCCCTCATTCCTTCCTTCCGCTTTCCCTTTCTTTTCCTTTCCCTTCTGTTCTTCCTCCAATTCCTCTCTCCCCTTTTCATCCTCTTTTCTTACCTTCTTTCCTCCTTCCATCTTCTCCTTTCTTCCTTCTCATCTTTTTTCTCTTTCCTTCTTCCCATTCCCCCTCTCTTCCTTTCCTTCCAGTATTCTAAACTTCCCTCCTCCTCCCTTCTTTCATCCCCTCTTCCCTCCTTACTTTGTTTCCTTCCATTTCCTACAGAAATTGAGTTCCTCTTGGTTTCTTATCCCACAAGAAGGCCTAAGCTTCCAGGAAATCCCTGGATGTCTTGCCCCGGCCCTAAGAGCTTTCTTGAGCCTGAGCTCAGGGTGTATCTACATTACAGAATGAATGAATACAGTTTGACGCCACTTTAATGCTTTGGCTTAGTATTATGGAAGCGTGGGAGCTGTAACGTGGCACTTTTTGGCAGAGGAAGACCAGAGACCTTGAGAAACTACAACTCCCAGGAATCCATACCATGTCAGTTGAAGTGGGGCCAGGCTGGATTCATTCTACAGTGTCGATGCACCCTAAGTGTGGTTCTGTTTGGGGTCTTGTAGTTGCTTCTCCTTGGAATATATTTCTGTTGATGCTGGATCTGGTTGGGACGCTCATCTTTGGAACCCGAAACTCAATGAATTCAATGGGTTCAGTGGTTTTACTTTGGTTGTATCCAGCAAAAGGGCCCAATGTCTGTTTCCTTGCTGCATTGCTTCTGGGATGCAGAAGCATCTCTCTGTCCTGGGTTGTTGTACGTTTTTTGGAGCTATATGGCATTCTCTCCTGACGTTTCACCTGCATATATGGCAAGCATCCTCAGAGGTAGTAAGGACTGTTGGAACTAGGAAAAAGGGTTTATATATCTGTGGAATGACCAGGGTGGGACACACCTAGCTGGAGCTAGGTGTGAATGTTTCAACTGACCACCTTTATTAGCATTTGATGGCCTGGCAATTGTTTGGTGTGTCTTGTTAGTGCCTGGGACAATCTTTTGTAGAGAGGTGATTACAAGTCCCCGATTGTTTTCTCTTCGTTGTTTTGCTGTTGTAATATCTGAACCATATAGTGGGCTTTTTTGTTGCTATTTCCAGGGCTTGTTTTTCAACAGAAAGGAGGAAACCATGAAAATGAACAAAATCTGGCTACCAGTTTAAAAAAAAAAAAACTCTAAAATTACAACAGCAAAACAACAGAGAGGAAACAATCAGGGACAGCTAATCACCTCTCAACAAAAGATTGCCCTAGGCACTGCCAGGCCATCAAATGCTAATCAAGGTGGTCAGTTGAAACATTCACACCTAGCTCCTTGCAGATGGCCAATTCTCTCACACCAGAAGCGACTTGCAGTTTCTCAAGTCGCTCCTGACACGACAAAAAAAGTGTCTGGGGCAATCTTTTGTTGAGAGGTGATTAGATGTCCCTGATTGAAACATTCACACCTAGCTCCAGCAGACAAGAGTTCTTTGTCCCACCCTGGTCATTCCACAGATATATAAACCCCTTTTCCTAGTTCCAACAGTCCTCACTACCTCTGAGGATGCTTGCCATAGATGCAGGCGAAACGTCAGGAGAGAATGCCTCTAGAACATGGCCATATAGCCCGAAAAAACCTATAATAACCCAGCCACATCTACTGTTTTAGCGTGGTGAGATGTGTTCCACACAGGGCATGTATACTCAGCAGCAGAGTAGCATAGCGTAAGGGCAGATGTCTTCATTGTGTCTGGTTGTGATCCCCAGGTTGTGCCAGTCAGCCTTCGTATGATATTGTTTCTAGTGTCCACTTTTTGCTTGATATTCAGGCAGTGCAAAACCTACAACAACCCAGTGATTCTGGCCATGAAAGCCTTCGACAATACATCTCTCTGTCCCTTTGTGTGGGACGGAGAGATGCATCATCCTTCACTTTCAGGGCATCATTTCCCATCGAGGTTTGCTTTGAGTCCTTTAATCTCCTTTTTGGAGAGTGGCATGCTTTTGAATCCCTTCCTTGCCTTGGAGTCAGTGCGGATCACGGCTTGCTCCGTACGTTGCTCTGCAATCCCTTTGCACACAATGGAGCGGTGTTGCGATGTTCAAGATGCGGTTGATGCAAGGAACCAATCCTGTTTCCGGTTGACGCAAACGTCTAGAGTCTCCTTTGATAATATCCTGTAGATATATTTCTCTATCTGTCGGTCGTCCCTTTGTATTGATGCTTTGGGAGGGAAGCCTTTGTGCTCAGTCTTCGTCATTGATCTCAAAGACCGTCCCTTGTTGTTTGGCTGGAAATCTCTTTGTGTGTGTGTGTGTAGAGGTAATGCGCTGAGAGGTACCCTTTGTTGTTGTTCTGCTGGCTGCTGTTGTCTTCTGATGTGTGCAGTGTGTTGATATCGCAAGGACGGTGAGCACCGAATCCCAAATGTCCAAATGCTGGTGCGGAATATGAATTTGTAGCCAAATGGGTTTCTTTCCAGAGGAAAGAGGCCTTGCATTGAAACAAAGAGCTGCATGGAGCGCTTCATCTTCAAACAACAGCCTGCAGTGTCCTCACATCCGCAGTTTGTGGGTAAATCCAAGAAGCATGGCCTCATTATTTTGGAGCGAAGGGCTTTCCCTTTTCATTTGCGAAGGAGTGATGCCTTTCATTCACTCCTGAGTCCTTTGTCAGCTTGGATGGGGAAAAAATACCCTAAATCACTCTCCTTGTGATTTATTTCCAGCTGAGGGTTTATTTGTGCATTTTTCCTATGCATCTATTATTATTATTAGATACATAATAAGATTAATAATAATATTTATTATCATTATTTTATATTTATGTTTTTATTGTCATATTTTATATTCTATTTATTTATTATTATATAATTATATAACATATATAATTGTCTCCTGTGCTATTCTAATAATATGTTATAATATAATATATTGTATATACATATAATATGTATAATATTGTAATGTAATGCAATATAATAATAGTAATTGTTTTTAAATGCATAATGATTTTGTATTCTGTATATCTAAACTGTTGTAAACCGCTCTGAGTCGCCTAAGGGCTGAGAAGAGCGGTATACAAATAAAGTAAATAAATAAATAAATATAATATATACTTTTATAATATATCATAATATATAGTGTTATAATATATATATAATGAATATAATATATTTATTATATACTAGCCATCCCCTGCCACGCGTTGCTGTGGCCCACATGGGGGTTCTGTCTGGGAGGTTTGGCCCAATTCTGTCATTGGTGGGGTTCAGAATGCTCTGAGATTGTAGGTGAACTATAAATCCCAGCAACTACAACTCCCAAATGTCGAGATTCTATTTCCCCCAAACTCCACCAGTGTTCACATTTGGGCATTTTGAGTATTTGTGTAGAGTTTGGTCCAGAACCATCATTGTTTGAGTCCACGGTGGTCTCTGGATGTAGGTGAACTACAACTCCCAAACTCAAAGTCAATGCTCAGCATACCCTTCCAGTATTTTCTGTTGGTCATGGGAGTCCTGTCTGCCATGTTTGGTTCAATTCCATCATTGGTGGGGTTCAGAATGCTCTTTGATTGTAGGTGAACTATACATCCCAGCAACTACAACACCCAAATGTCAAGATTCTATTTTCCCCAAACTCCACCAGTGTTCAAATTTTAGCATTATTTATTTATTTATTTCACAGTTTTCTATACCGAGCTTCTCAACCTCATTGAGGGACTCAGCCCGGTTTCCAGCCATAAAAAACATATACACTCATTAAAATATCATATATCACAATTACAAAAACAACTTTAAAAACTCTATATATAAAACTACAGTGGTCAGTCGTCCTACTAAGATGGATCTACACCAACTTCCATCCAGGGTCCTATGGTGTTGTCTCATTCAACGAAGGCCTGACTCCACAGCCACGTCTTCACCCGTTTCCTAAATGTTAGGATGGATGGGGCGGTTCTGGCCTCCAGAGGGAGAGAGTTCCAGAGTCACGGGGCCACCACCGAGAAGGCCCTGTCCCTCATCCCCACCAGGCGCGCTTGCGAGGCCAGTGGGACCGAGAGCAGGGCCTCTCCAGATGATCTTAATAATCTTGATGGTTCGTAGGGGAGAATACATTCGGAGAGGTAAACAGGGCCGGAGTCGTTTAGGGCTTTATAGGACAACACCAGCACTTTGAATTGTGCTCGGAAGCTAATTGGCAGCCAGTGGAGCTGGCGTAAGCATATGGAGTATTCTTGTAGAGTTTGGTCCAGATCCATCATTGTTTGAGTCCACAGTGATCTTTGGATGTAGGTGAACTACAACTCCAAAACCAAAGGACACTGCCCACCAAACCCTTCCAGTATTTTCTGTTGGTCATGGGAATTCCGTGTGCCAAGTTTGGTTCAATTCCATCATTGATGGAGTTCAGAGTGCTCTTTGATTGTAGGTGAACTATAAATCCCAGCAACTACAACTCCCAAATGACAAAATCATTTTTTTTGAGTGAAGGCCTTACATTGGGTTGTTAGGTGTCTTGTGTCCAAATTTGGTGTGAATTCGTCCAGTGGTTTTTGAGTTCTGTTAATCCCACAAACGAACATTACATTTTTATTTATATAGATTAATGCACATGTTTGTATAGAGGGGAAATCCATAATATGGAGTTATTCTATGATTTGCTGCTATATCAGTTAAGCATTTCTTCTGCCCCACGTTCTTGAAAGCATCCAATGTATTTGGAGCGAACAGCTCAGGTTTCTTTGCAATGTTTTCTTCTCTGCGGATGAGGTTTGCTGCGCTTTCTCTTTGTCTCCTCTCTTGTCTCTCCTTCGTATGTTTCTCCCCCACTTTCTCTGGAGCCTGGCTTTCAGTGACAAATCCTTTGAGGAAGGAAGAATGAGATTCAAGCTGCTCCATCCAGTTTCCTTGCTCATTCAACCCTTTGCTAGGATTTTGGGGGAACGAGGGGCATACGGAGCTCTGCTTGGCTAGGATTGGATTTCCGAATTACTCCGAAAGTCAAATTTGGCTGCTTGCTTTGGAGTAAAAAAGCCAAATGGTATGTGTTAAATTATAATAGCTTTCATTTTACCTCTCTCCTTTGCTAGCTCTTCATGTAAAATTGAGCAAATGTAGGATTGAGGAATCAAACAAAAACCTCCCAGAAGAGCCTAATGTTCATTATCACTAGTTCCTTCTTTCCAGGTTTGCAACCTTGGGTTTCATGATTGAAGGATGCAGCTACACTGTAGAGTTATTGCAGTTTGATCCCACTTTAACAGCCATGGCTCACTGCTATGGACTGCTGGGAGTTATAGTTTTAGGAGGTCTTTTGCCTTCTCTGCCAAAGAGGACTGGGGCCTTGCCAAACTACAACTCCCAGGCTTGCATAATAATAATAATAATAATAATAATAATAATAATTATTATTATTATTATCTTTATTTATACCCTGCCATCATTTCCCCGGAGCCCCCGTTGGCACAGTGGGTTAAACCCCTGTGCCGGCAGGACCGAAGACCGACAGGTTGCAGGTTCGAATCCGGGGAGGGGCGGATGAGCTCCCTCTATCAGCTCCAGCTCCTCATGCAGGGACATGAGAGAAGCCTCCCACAAGGATGATAAAAACATCAAATCATCCGGGCGTCCCCTGGGAAATGTCCTTGCAGACGGCCAATTCTCTCATACCAGAAGCGACTTGCAGTTTCTCAAGTCGCTCCTGACACGATAAGAAGAAAAAACAAACAATTTCTCCCATGGGGGCTCGAAGCGCCTTACATGGGGCCAAGCCCGGATAACATAATACAGCAATAAAACCAAAGCATATACAACAAACAACAACAACATTATCAAAATGACATTAAAAGGAAAAAAATCATAAAATAAACATTCCAATAAATACAATCATGGTAGGGATGACAAGGGGCGGGCCACATATTCAGGATAAAAACAGTTAGCAAACTATGATGAGATAAAATAGGAGAGAATGCCTCTAGACCATGGCCATATAGCCCGAAAAAACCTACAACAACCCAGGAGCAGGACGTTTATATAGAACTCATAAAACACACAGAGTTGTGAGGCTAAACACCCTATTTGGAGGGCACGAACTCCATTAGCAGTAAACGTTGAGGGGTGCAAAATATCATGCTGTGCACCTACTCACCAAAGGCGCAGCGGAAAAGCCAGGTTTTGAGGTTCTTTTTAAACGTTTCTAGTGAAGGGGCTTTCCTGATAAGGTAAGGAGTTCCAAAGTCGGGGGGCCACAGAAGAGAAGGCTCTCTCCCTTGTACCCACAAGACAAGCTTGTGAGATTGGTAAAGGCGAAAGGAGGACCTCCCCCGAGGAACGAAGGGCCCGGGTTGGTACGTAGAGAGAGATACGGTCACGAAGGTAGGCGGGTCCCAAAGCGTTTAGGGGTTTTTTAGGTGATAACCTGTACCTTGAATTGGGACCGGGAAATAAATGGCAGCCAGTGGAGCTCCTTAAACAGGGGGGTTGATCGCTCCCTGTAGGTTGCCTCGGTTATTAATCTGGCTGCCGTGCGTTGGACAAGTTGTAGTTTCCGGGCAGTCTTCAAGGGTAGCCCCACGTAGAGAGCATTACAGTAGTCCAGTCTAGAGGTAATTAAGGCATAGGATTAAGCTGGTGTCAGACTGCATTCACTTTATAGTGTAGATCAGTGGTTCCCAATCTTTTGTCCTTCAATTGCTTTGGATTTCAACTCTCAGAAATCCCATGCATCTTACCAGCTGTTAGGAATTGTGGGACCTGAAGTCCAAAACAACTGGAGGACCAAAGCTTGGGAACTATTGGTGTAGATGCATCCTTAGATGCTGGACCTATGGTGGAATAGGGTTTCAGGGTTTTGGAGAGCACCTGCACAGCTTGAATTAAAACACAGGGCACATCTATGGTGCCGAACTGCAAAGTTAATGCAGTTTAGTACCCTGTCTCGGTGTTATGGAATTGTGAGATTTGTAGTTTGATATTTATTTGTTTATCGTGTCAGGAGCAAACCAAACAGTTGTATTGTATTTTTAACAGACAGACAGACAAAACATAGAGTTTGCAAGCTTGGTAGTTGATTAAATGTCCTTTGACCAGTAGCTGGCCACTTGGAGTGCCTCTGGTGTTGCCGCAAGAAGGTCCTCCATTGTGCACGTAGCCAGGCTCAGGTTGCATTGCAGCAGGTGGTCTGTAGTTTGCTCTTCTCCACACTCGCATGTCATGGATTCCACTTTGTAGCCCCATTTCCTAAGGTTGGCTCTGCATCTCGTGGTGTAGTTTGATGAGACATTAGCATTCTGGTGCAGAGAAGGTTAAAACCCTTGTAAATCTACAACTCCCAGGATGCCATAGCATTGAGTTGTGGCAGTTCAAATGGTTCAAAGTGCATTAAGATTGCAATGTAGATGCACCCCTGGACTGGATGCACTATTTCCATGATGTGGGACTATATCCCTGAGAAGGTCTATAAAATACTTTGAGAACTTGCACTGCCCTTGTTTTGTTTTTCTATTTATTAAAGATGCTGTTAATTGCGTTGCTCTGATAGTACTTTTCTCCTGTTGTCTTGAGGAGCAATTAGTGTGATTGCTGTGACTTGCGTGTGCTAAAAAGGGAAACACGGGTGTGAACATGGCTCCCTTCCCCCCTCCCTTTTCACACTTGTTCCGTGAAGTTGCTGCGTTTTTCGGGATGATGTCAATGTATTAGCCACCAGCGATTAGCTAAAGCCTCTTGCAAGGGATCCAGCAGGAATTGATGCTGGCTATTTTTCTGGTGGGGATGGGTAGAGGGGACCTACAGAGCCATTTTCTACTTTTGCAGATTTGATTATTCACAGAATTAGTTGATATTGGGTTACAAGCTGGGTAGATGCGGGGAACTCCGTGGATGTAGCGTACCTGGATTTCAGTAAGGCTTTCGACAAGGTCCCCCATGACCTTCTGGCAAGGAAACTAGTCCAATGTGGGCTAGGCAAAACTATGGTGAGGTGGATCTGTAATGGGTTAAATGGACGAACCCAGAGGGTGCTCACCAACGCTTCCTCTTCATCCTGGAAAGTGACGAGTGGAGTGCCACAAGCAGGGTTCCATCCTGGGCCTGGTCCTGTTCAACATCTTTATTAATGACTTAGATGAAGGGCTAGAAGGCAGGATCATCAAGTTTGCAGACGACACCAAATTGGGAGGGAGAGCCAATAGTGCAGAGGACAGGAGCAGGATTAAAAACAATCTTGACAGGTTAGAGAGATGGGCCAAAACTAGCAAAATGAAGTTCAACAGGGACAAATGCAAGATACTCCACTTAGGCAGAAAAAAAGAAATGTAAAGTTACAGAATGGGGGACGATGCCTGGCTCGAGAGCAGTACGTGCGAAAAAGATCTTGGAGTCCTCGTGAACAACAAGTTAAACATGAGCCAACAATGTGATTTGGCGGCAAAAAAAGCCAATGGGATTTTGGCCTGCATCAATAGGAGCATAGTGTGTAGATCCAGGGAAGTAATACTACCCCTCTATTCTGCTTTGGTTAGACCACACCTGGAATATTGTGTCCAATTCTGGGCACCACAATTGAAGAGAGATATTGACAAGCTGGAATGTGTCCAGAGGAGGGCGACTAAAATGATCAAGGGTCTGGAGAACAAGCCCTGTGAGGAGCGGCTTAAGGAGCTGGGCATGTTTAGCCTGAAGAAGAGAAGGCTGAGAGGGGATATGATAGCCATGTATAAATATATGAGAGGAAGCCACAGGGAGGAGGGAGGGAGCTTGTTTTCTGCTTCCTTGGAGACTAGGACGCCAAACAATGGCTTCAAACTACAAGAGAGGAGATTCCATCTGCACATGAGGATGAACTTCCTGACTGTGAGAGCCGTTCAGCAGTGGAACTCTCTGCTCCGGAGTGTGGTGGAGGCTTCTTCTTTGGAAGCTTTTAAACAGAAGCTGGATGGTCATCTGTCAGGGGTGATTTGAATGCAATATTCCTCCTTGGCAGGAGATCTCTTCCAACTCTTTGATTCTATGATTCTATGATATGGTCTCTCTAGAAATGTTTGGCTCCACAGGGGTGACTCCAACTCCCTCCAAATCACCCAGAGATTACTAGAGAGAAACATTTCCGGTAGGAGTTGACCATAAAGTTATGCTGGAGGATCTTGAGATTCTTAGGGATAAATGTCTCTGGTGGAAGTTGACTTTAGAGTCACCCTGAAGGACCTAGAGCAGTGTTTCTCAACCTTCCTAATGCCGGAACCCCTTAATACAGCTCCTCATATTGTGGTGACTCCCAATCATACAATTATTTTTGTTGTTGCTTCATTAGTAATGTTACTATTGTTATGAATTGTAATGTAAATATCTGATATGCAGGATGTATTTTCACTCACTGGACCAAATTTGGCACAAATACCCAAACGCCCAAATTTGAATACTGGTGGGGTTGAAGGAGGATTGATTTGGTCATTTGGGAGTTGTAGTTGCTGGGATTTATAGTTCACCTACAATCAAAGAGCATTCTGAACTCCACCAATGATGGAACTCAATCAAACTTGGCACACAGAGCCCCCATGACCAACAGAAAATACTGGAAAGGTTTGGTGGGCATTGAACCAAACGTGGCACACAGTACTCCCATGATCAACAGAAAAGGGTTTGGTGGGCATTGACCTTGAGTTTGGGAGTTGTAGTTCACCTACATCCAGAGAACACTGTGGACTCAATGATGGATCCAGACCAGACTTGGCACGAATACTCAATATACCTAAATGTGAACATTGGTGGAGTTGATGGGATTTATAGTTCACCTACAATCAACGAGTATTCTGAACTCCACCAATGATGGAATTGAACCAAACTTGGTACACAGAACTCCCATGACCAACTGAAAATACTGGAAGGATTTTGTGGGCATTTACCTTGAGTTTTGGAGTTGTAGTTTACCTACATCCAGAGATCATTGTGGACTCAAACAATGGTGGATCTGGACCAAATTTGGCATGAATATTCCATATGCCCAAATATGAACACAGCTGGAGTTTAGGGGAAATAGACCTTGACATTTGGGAGTTGCAGTTACAGGGATTTATAGTTCACATACAATCAAAGAGCATTCTGAACCCCACCAACGACAGATTTGGGGCAAACTTCCCACACAGAACCCCCACGACCAACAGAAAATACTTTTAGCCATTCAGTCCAACTCCCGGGGCAAGAAAATGTAATCAAAGCCCTCCTGACAAAGGGCCATCCAGCCATAGATATATATGATCCACATATAAACAGATATAGTATCATAGATTTGAAAGGGACCCCTAAAGCAGAACAATGATATGTTGCATGTTCCAGGGTGGGCAAACCAGATTATCTCCACATCAACACTGGCAAAGAAACGGCAAGAAATACATGGCAGCCATGTTACTAACTGGAGCGGGTGGCAGGGAGCATACAACGCCCTTGTTGTCCCAGCTCCATTGGCTGCCGATTTGCTACCGGACCCAATTTAAGGTGCTGGTTTTGGCCTACAAAGCCCTAAACGGTTCCGGCCCAAAATACCTTTCGGACCGCATCTTGGCCTATGAGCCCACGAGGACCTTGAGATCGTCTGGGGAGGCCCTTCTCTCGATCCCGCCTGCCTCACAGGCACGTTTGGCGGGGACGAGGGAGAGGGCCTTCTCGGTGGTGGCCCCTTATGACCAATAGAAAATACTTAAGGCCATCCAGTCCATCTCCCTTCACCAAACTTGGCACACAGAACTCCCATGACCAACAGAAAATACTAGAAAGGTTTGGTGGGCATTGACCTTGAGTTTGGGAGTTGTAGTTCACCTACATCCAGAGAGCACTGTGGACTCAAACAACGATGGATCTGGACCAAACTTGGCATAAGAACTCAATACGCCAAAATATGAACACAGATGGAGTTTGGGGGAAATACACCTTGACATTTGCGAGTTGTAGTTACTGGGATTTATAGTTCACCTACAATCAGAGCATTCTGAACTCCATCAATGACAGAATTGGGGCAAAGTTCCCATACAGAACTCCCATGACCATCAGAAAATACTCAAGGCCATCCAGTCCAACTCTCTTCAGCAGGGCAAGAAAACGTAATCAAATCCCTCCTGACAAAGAGCCATCCAGCCATAGATATAGATAGATATGATTCACACACAGAGAGAGATATAGTATGATAGATTTGAAAGGGACCCTTAAAGAAGGACTATGATATGTTGCATGTTCCAGGATGGGCAAACCAGGCACTCTCCACATCCACACTGACAAAGAAACAGCAAGAAATACTGTTTACCCACAAGCATCAAGACATTACATACATTAGAAACCAACACTTCTTCATTACTTTATTTTCCAGATCAACAGACTGGGCCACAGCAACGCGTGGCAGGGGTCAGCTAGTAGTTACATATATATATATCTATATCTATGGATAAAACAGAAGAAATGGCTAGAATTTGCTGTCTGTTCCGAAGCAGCACGAATGGTTCATTATGTTTCATTTCATCCAATCTGTCATTCGTGCAGCACATGATTTCCCTTCTGAAGCAATGCTTTCTACATCCCAGCTGGGCAAAAACAAGTGTTTTGTCCGTCCATCAGGAGACATTCTTTCTCTCTCTCAATTTCTTTCTCTCTCTCTCTGGCTTTCCTGGGATACTATAAATTTCAAAACAATGCCGTCCACAACGTCTTGCAAAAATGTCTAAAATCAATTTCAGCTGCTGTGGAGCGTCGTATTTATCGCTTTGCGATCCGTTCCGATCTTGGCGGCGCGTTCTATTAAATGACCAAATATCGTTTTGGAAATGCGGGTGTTTGAATAACGGGGTGGGCGTTTCAAATAAATAAGAGATGGGCAACCCCCGAAGTTGTTGCTGAGGGGAGGCTGTGGTTAATTTCCCCCTCGCTCGTTTCTCGGGATTGTCGAAGGAGACCGTGATGTAAATGGTTGCGGGAAGGAGGTATATTAGTGGCCTTGATTGCTTTTTAGATTTGACTCGCGGAGATGCTCCAGTGCGGCAGAGCTCCTGGTTCCCGTTGCGGGCGAAGACTGTACTGGCTAATGAATCACTTCAATGTTCTTTCGCAAAAGAAAGTGGAGCAATTTAAAATGTTCAGTGCATTGATTTATATCAAATAGATGAATCCCGGTTCCTCCAACAACTTAAAGGCAGCCCCCCTCCAACACTACATTCACTCACATAAACTTATGCCAGATCTATTTGGTAATGGAGTGATGTCAGGCATGTGCTTTTCTGTCACATGCTGGGCCTTCAGTCTTTTGATTTTGCATCAAACTCTCTGCTTCGAAAGGCAGTCCTATGAATGATTTTTGTCATTGCCCACCCTTTGAAAATATAAACTTTCAGTAAATTACTTACTTTTTAATGTCCCTGCTGTGGCCCTCAGGGCTGTGCTTTTGCCTCATGGTAGGGTCTCATGCTGGGCCCTCTATAGTAGATGCCATTCTTTCTTGCTTCAGATCAGTGAAGACTTGGAGGACAGTAGCTAATCCTTTCTAACTATACTGACCTCTTGTGGTTGTACTTGAGTGCGTGTGCATACATTCCTAGAGGCCTGGAGCTAATCCTTTTTATAAAGTGATCTCTTGTGGTTGCATCAGAGCATTGCATACATACCTAGAGGTCTGGAGCTAATCCTTTCTATCTGTATAATGCCCTTGGTTGCATTTGAGCACTGTATACATACATTCCTAGAGGCCTGGAGCTAATCCTTTCTATCTGTATAATACTCTTGGTTGCATTTGAGCACTGTATACATAGGGTTGTTTTAGGTTTTTTCGGGCTATATGGCCATGTTCTAGAGGCATTCTCTCCTGACGTTTCGCCTGCATCTATGGAAAGCATCCTCAGAGGTAGTGAGGTCTGTTGGAACTAGGAAAAAGGGTTTATATATCTGTGGAAGGACCAGAGTGGGACAAAGGACTCTTGTCTGGTGGAGCTAGGTGTGAATGTTTCAACTGACCACCCTGATTAGCATTTGATGGCCTGGAAGTGCCTGGAGCAATATTTTGTTGAGAGGTGATTAGATGTCCCTGATTGTTTTCCCTACATTTCTAGAGGCCTGGAGCTAATCCTTTCTATCTGTATAATGCCCTTGGTTGCATTTGAGCACTGTATACATACATTCCTAGAGGCCTGGAGCTAATCCTTTCTATCTGTATAATGCCTTGCTTGCATTTGAGCACTGTATGCATACATTCCTAGAGGCCTGAAGCTAATCCTTTCTATCTGTATAATGCCCTTGGTTGCATTTGAGCACTGTATACATACATTCCTAGAGGCCTGGAGCTAATCCTTTCTATCTGTATAATGCCCTTGGTTGCATTTGAGCACTGTATGCATACATTCCTAGAGGCCTGGAGCTAATCCTTTCTATCTGTATAATGCCCTTGGTTGCATTTGAGCACTGTATGCATACATTCCTAGAGGCCTGGAGCTAATCCTTTCTATCTGTATAATGCCCTTGGTTGCATTTGAGCACTGTATACATACATTCCTAGAGGCCTGGAGCTAATCCTTTCTATCTGTATAATGCCCTTGGTTGCATTTGAGCACTGTATACATACATTCCTAGAGGCCTGAAGCTAATCCTTTCTATCTGTATAATGCCCTTGGTTGCATTTGAGCACTGTATACATACATTCCTAGAGGCCTGGAGCTAATCCTTTCTATCTGTATAATGCCCTTGGTTGCATTTGAGCACTGCATACATACATTCCTAGAGGCCTGGAGCTAATCCTTTCTATCTGTATAATGCCCTTAGTTCTTAACATCAATAAGACCAAGAAGCTGATGGTGGACTACAGAAAGAACAGACCAGAAATTCAGCCCTTGGTCATAAATGGAGACCAAGTGGAGCAGGTGGCCAGTTTTAAGTTCCTGGGTGTCACTGTTAAGGAGGATCTGACCTGGGGCACCTTGGTTAAGAGGCCCAGCAGAAATTGTACTACCTGAGACTTCCAAGGAACCAGCAACTGAATGAAAAACTGCTGGTGACTTTCTACCAGAGAGTGTCCTAACCTACCGCATCTTCACATGGTTTGGTAACTGCACAGTGGCAGACAGGAAGGCGCTCCAAAGGGTCAACACTTCTACACAGAGAATCATTGGTTTCCCTCTTTCTCCCCTCTTTGGTAGCACTTTCTAAGCCCCATAGCCTTAAGAAAGCCCAGAACATTCTTAAGGATCTATCTCACCCAGCATATTATTATTATTATTATTATTATTATTATTATTATTATTATTATGACCATCTGGCAGGCAGTACAGGGTGATAAAAACAAGGACAAACTGACCGAATAATAGTGCGTTGCTGTGAGTTTTTCGGACTGTATGGCTATATCCCAGTAGCAATCTCTCCTGACATTTCGTCTGTATCTGTGGCTAGAATTTTCAGAGACTGTGAGATAGCTTTTATCCTAGAGCTGTAACTATATCGAACTCTATGGTTTTGCATTGATGTGGCATTGGGGGCTGTGCAATGGTGGTTGGGAGTGTGGAGGGATAGGTGTGTTGTTGTGATGTGTGCTGGTGAAAACATTTAATTTCATTGTACAATGTGCAATGACTTAGTTATTCTATTCTATGGTTGGTTGAATTTCCTTCTCTGGAGGTTTTTTAAGTAGAGGCTGGATGCCCATCTGTCAGGGGTGCTTTGATTGTGCTTTTCCTTTTCCTGCATAAAGGTAGAAGGGGGCTGGGCTGGGATGGGTGTGTTGTTGTTGTGATGTGTGCTGGGGAAAGCATTTAATTTCGTTGTACAATGTGCAATCACAAAGTTATTCTATTCTATGGTTGGTTGAATCTCCTTCTTTGGAGGTTTTTTAAGTAGAGGCTGGATGCCCATCTGTCAGGGGTGCTTTGATTGTGCTTTTCCTGCATAAAGGTAGAAGGGGATTGGGCTGGATGACCCTTGGGGTCTCTTCCAACTCTAGGATTCTATGAACTTGTGGATATGGGAATCTGAGCTATGGTTGGTTGAATTACTTAGGCAATCCCTCGTTTTCTGGGGAGGATTGTCTTCCAGTATTCTTGTGGGTCCGTATGTGGCTGTGGAGCCCTATTCTTGCTCTGCATCTTCTTCCGCAGTGAGGGCATTGGTTTCCAGGTGGAAGGCGGTCTCGGTCGGGGTTGGCTTGATGCGCCTTCCTCCTGGCACGCTTCTCCCTTTCGCCCTCCATTCGTGCCTCTTCAAATTCTGCAGCGCTGCTGGTCACAGCTGACCTCCAGCTGGAGCGCTCAAGGCCCAGGGCTTCCCAGTTCTGTGTCTAAGCCAGAGTTTTTAAGGTTGGCTTTGAGCCCATCTTTAAATCTCCTTTCCTGTCCACCAACATTCTGTTTTCTGTTCTTGAGTTCGGAGTAAAGCAACTGCTTTGGGAGACGGTGGTTGGGCATCCAGACTACGTGGCCGGTCCAGCGGAGTTGATGGCGGAGGACCATCACTTCAATGCTGGTGGTCTTTGCTTCTTCCAGCACACTGACGTTTGTCCGCTTGTCTTCCCAAGAGATTTGCAGGATTTTCTGGAGGCAGCGCTGATGGAATCGTTCCAGGTGTTGCATGTGATGTCTGTAGACAGTCCACGTCTCACAGTCATATAGCAGGGTTGGGAGGACAATAACTCTCTAAACAAGCACCTTGGTATCCCTATGGATGTCCGGGTCCTCAAACACTCTCTGCTTCATTCGGAAAAATGCTGCACTCGCAGAGCTCAGATGGTGTTGTATTTCGGTGTTGATGTTGACTTTGGTGGAGAGGTGGCTGCCAAGGGAGCAGAAATGGTCAACATTTTCTAATGTTGCACCATTAAGGTGTATCACTGGCATTGGAGAGGGGTTGGCTGGAAACCAAGGTTGGTTGAATAGGTGAGTGCAGAAGCCATGGATATGGAGGGCCAAGCCATGATGTGTGAAATCCACGGATGCTTTTTGGCTAAATTATCCCAGGTTAAATGTTTACAAATTCATAAACACCCAGCCAGGTAAGAGACCAGCGGCCCTGGCCCATCCATATTCATCACCCGAGCATCAAAAGGCATGCAGGTGACTTTGTAAGGTACGTTAGGGACTCCTTGCTGTCTTTTGTGATGCGAGGGGAAGAAAGAATTAAGAGAACAGCTGAATTTTAACAATTCCGGGGGAGCCAATTAAGTCGGTTGGATTTTAACAATTCCAGGGGCGTGAGAAGAGGTGGAAACTGCAGTCGGTGCAAAACGGTGCAATTTACTAATTGATGTAAAATGGTTGCTGTTTGTGCCTTTGGAAATCGGACCCCCAATTACTTTTTCAGCTGCAGAGCTTCCATTTCCCTCTCTCCTACCTCTCTCTCTCACACAAAACGCACATACACACATCTTCTAGACGTCCCTCTGCAGTTTCAAGCAAATGAGTGGGTTGCAAATAACACCACGTAACACATTTTTTGTTCCTGGGTTATAAATGTCATTTTCTAATTGGTTCTGTCATAAAAATGTGGGAATTTTTTTATTAAACTGCCAAAACTTTGTTTTTGTAGGGACACCCTCCTATGGCACATTTTGTTATAGTTTTTCAATAAATATCTCATATTTGAGTCTCAACCATTTCAACCTAGTTTGTGGCAGTGACAAAAACAATGTATTGTCGAAGGCTTTCATGGCCGGAATCACTAGGTTGTTGTAGGTTTTTCCGGGCTATATGGCCATGTTCTAGAGGCATTTTCTCCTGACGTTTCGCCTGCATCTATGGCAAGCATCCTCAGAGGTAGTGAGGTCTGTTGGAAGTAGGAAAATGGGTTTATATATCTGAGGAATGACTAGGGTGGGACAAAGAACTTTTTTTTGCTGGAGCTAGCTGTGAATGTTTCAACTGACCACCTTGATTAGCATTTAATGGCTTGGAAGTGCCTGGGGGGAATCTTTTGTTGAGAGTGATTTGATGTGCCTGATTGTTTACTCTCTGTTGTTTTGCTGTTGTAATGTTTGAGGTTTTTTTTTAATACTGGTATCCAGATTTTATTCATTTTCATGGTTTCTTCAATGTTTCTATAGGAGAACAACTTTCAAAGTAAGGACTGCACAATTAAACAATTCAAACCAGGGATCCTCAAACTTTTAAAATAGAGGGCCAGGTCACAGTCCCTCAAACTTTTGGAGGGCCAGATTATTATTATTATTATTACTACTACTACTACTACTATTGGGCCAGCCAGATTATAATTTGAAAAAAACATGAATGAATTCCTATGCACACTGCACATATCTTATTTGTAGTGCAAAAACACTTTAAAACAAAACAATAATTAAAATGAAGAAGAATTTTAACAAATATAAACTTACTAGCTGCCCCCTAGTAATTGTGGCAAGTTCTTGGTGGTATGGGGATACCAAGTCACCTTGTCTCTCTCCTGAGGAATCTGTACAAGGACCAAGGAGCAACAGTAAGAACTGACCACGGAACAACAGACTGGTTCAAGATTGGGAAAGGCGTACGGCAAGGCTGCATCCTCTCACCCAACCTTTTTAACTTGTATGCAGAACACATCATGCGATGTGCGGGGCTTGATGAATGCAAAGCTGGGGTGAAAATTGCTGGAAGAAACATTAACAACCTCAGATATGCAGATGACACCACCCTGATGGCCGAAAGCGAGGAGGAGCTGAGGAGCCTTCTAATCAAGGTGAAAGAAGAAAGCGCAAAAGCCGGGTTGCAGCTAAACGTCAAAAAAACCAAGATTATGGCAACAAGAATGATTGACAACTGGAAAATAGAGGGAGAAACCGTGGAGGCTGTGACAGACTTTGTATTTCTAGGTGCAAAGATTACTGCAGATGCAGACTGTGGCCAGGAAATCAGAAGACGCTTACTTCTTGGGAGGAGAGCAATGTCCAGTCTCGATAAAATAGTCAAGAGTAGAGACATCAGACTGGCAACAAAGATCCGCCTAGTCAAAGCCATGGTATTCCCTGTAGTCACCTACGGATGTGAGAGCTGGACCTTAGGGAAGGCTGAGTGAAGGAAGATCGATGCTTTTGAGCTGTGGTGTTGGAGGAAAGTGCTGAGAGTGCCTTGGACTGCGAGAAGATCCAACCAGTCCATCCTCCAGGAAATAAAGCCTGACTGCTCACTGGAGGGAAAGATACTAGAGACAAAGTTGAAGTACTTTGGCCACATCATGAGGAGACAGGAAAGCCTAGAGAAGACAATTATGTTGGGGAAAGTGGAAGGCAAAAGGAAGAGGGGCCGACCAAGGGCAAGATGGATGGATGGCATCCTTGAAGTGACTGGACTGACCTTGAGGGAGCTGGGGGTGGTAACGGCCGACAGGGAGCTCTGGCGTGGGCTGGTCCATGAGGTCACGAAGAGTCGGAGACGACTGAACGAATGAACAACAACAACAAGCTGCCCCCTGCCACGCGTTGCTGTGACCCAGTCTCGTGATCTGGAAAATAAAGTAATGAGAAAATGTTGGTTTCTAATATATGTAATTTCTTTATGCTTGTGGGTAAACAGTATTTCTTGTTGTTTCTTTGTCAGTGCTGATGTGGAGATTGTTCGGTTTGCTTACTCTGGAACATGCAACATATAATTGTCCTTCTTCAGGGGTCCCTTTTAAATCTATGATACTATATCTGTCATATACGTGTATATGTGTGTTTGTATGTGAATCATATATAGTATTTTCTGTTGGTCATGGAGGTTCTGTGTGGGAAGTTTGGCCCAATTCTATCGTTGGTGGGGTTCAGAATGCTCTTTGATTGTAGATCAACTATAAATCCCAGCAACTACAACTCCCAAATGTCAAGGTCTATTTTCTCCAAACTCCATATATGTTCACATGCAGGCATATTGACTGTCTGTGCCAAGTTTGGTCCAAATCCCTCACTGTTTGAGTCCACAGTTCTCTCTGGATGTAGGTAAACTACAACTCCAAAACTCAAGGTCAGTGGCCACCAAACCCTTTTAGTATTTTCTGTTGGTCAAGGGAGTTCTGTGTGCCAAGTTTGGTTCAATACCATTGTTGGTGGAGTTCATAATGCTCTTTGAGTGTAGGTGAACTATAAATCCTAGTAACTACAACTCTCAAATGTCAAGGTCTATTTCCCCAAATTCCACCTGTGTTCATATTTGGGTATATGGAATATTCATGCTGAGTTTGGTCCAGACCCATCATCGTTTGAGTCCACAGTGCTCTCTGGATGTAGGTGAACTACAACTCCCAATGTCAAGGTCAATGCCCACCAAATCCTTCTGGTGTTTTCTGTTGGTCATGGGAATCCTGTGTGCCACGTTTGGTTCAATTCCATCATTGGTGGAGTTCAGAATGCTCTTTTATTGTAGGTGAACTATAAATCCCAACGACAACTCCCAAATGACAAAATCATAATTTTTTGAGTGATGGTCACTCCTTGTGTTGTGAGATGTTTCGTTGACAAATTTGGTGTGATTTCGTTCATTGGTTCTTTTGTTTTTAAGGTACTCCTTATGCACAGAGCATTTATATATATATATATATCTTCTTCATAACGTCTGCAAGGAAATGAATGATTTTTCTTCCCTGGAAGAAACAAAGCTCTTGTGCTCCGATGTTATGGTTGAGATGGTTGCGAACAAATTTAGCTTTGAATACTGAGACGAGAAGATGGATAGGTGATAGCAGAGGTATCTTTAAATAACTTAAGGGCTGTCATGAGGAAGATGGAGCGAGCTTGTTTTCTGGAAATAAATAAATAAATAAACCCAACCTGTCTTCCGTTATGTAAACTCTATTTCCTTGAATGTCATCCTTCTTGGTGCCAGATGGTTGAATCCCTGTGAAGGGAACTGTCTTCCTTCAACGAGGGATTTGGAGCATTGCATTGCAGAATGTTAGAGTTGGAGGGGACTCCAAAGGTCATCCGGTCCAATCCCAAATCCACACTGTGTAACAGCATTTGAAAAATGTTCTGTTCCTGGTTTGAAAGTGTTATTTCCTGTTTAATTGTGTGGTTTTTACTTTGAACGTAGTTGTGATATTCCACTTGGTTCTGTTCTGGGCACTAAAATTTAAGAAGGATGTGGTATAGATGGAAGGTATCCAGAGAAGAGTGGCCCAAATGGTCCAAAGTCTGGAAACTATAAATCTTGATCAGGAATGGCTTAGGGAGCTGGATATGTTTAGCTTGGAAAAGAGAAGGCCGAGAGAAGGGGACAAGAGCCATGCTTGAATATTTGAAAAGAAGTCCCATTGATGTGGAGACGGAGGCAAAGTTTGTTATCTCCTGTTCTACAGACAAGGATGCGCAGTGCAGCCATGGGTTCCAAATGGCAGGAAAAGAGATTCCACCTTAAACATTAGCAAGAATGCCTTGATAGTAAGAGCAGTTCGGGAGTGGACTATGCATCTAGGATTCCGGCGGAGTCTCCTTCTCTGGAGTTTTTAAAGTAGAGACTGGGTGGCCATCTGCCAGGAGGGTTTGGTTTGTGTCTTCTTCCCTGGCAGAAGGGGGTTGGACTGGATGGCCCCTGGGGTCTCTTCAAACTCTAGGATTCTATGATTCAACAATGTTATCTGTCTGTCTATCCATTCATCCATCTATTCATCCAAAGGGGTTGGAATGGATGGTCCTTGGGGTCCTCTCCAACTCTAGGATTGTATAATTCAATCATCTATCTATGTATCTATGAGGGTTTGAGTAGATGACTCCTAGTGTGTATTCCAACTTCCAATCATCCTGTCCATCCTATCTGTCTCCATCTATCCATCCATCCACCCAAAGGATTTTGACTAGATGTCCCTTGAGGTCCCCTCCAACTCTAGGTCTGTCTATCTATCTATCTATCTATCTATCTATCTATCTATCTATCTATGAGGGTTGGACTGGATGACCCTTGGAGTCTTCCAGTCTTCCAGCTCTAGGATTCTTTGAATCTATCTATCTATCTATCTATCTATCTATCTATCTATCTATCTATGAGGGTTGGACTGGATGACCCTTGGAGCCTTCCAACTCTAGGATTCTTTGAATCTATCTATCTATCTATCTATCTATCTATCTATCTATCTATCTATCTATGAGGGTTGGACTGGATGACCCTTGGGGTCTTCCAAATCTAGGATTCTTTGAATCTATCTATCTATCTATCTATCCATATCTATCTATCTATCTATCTATCTATCTATCTATGAGGGTTGGACTGGATGACCCTTGGAGTCTTCCAACTCTAGGATTCTTTGAATCTCTCTCTCTCTCTCTCTATATATATATATATATCTACCTATCTCTATCTATCTATCTATCTATCTATCTATCTATCTATCTATGAGGGTTGGACTGGATGACCCTTGGGGTCTTCCAAATCTAGGATTCTTTGAATCTATCTATCTATCTATCTATCTATCTATCTATCTATCCATATCTATCTATCTATCTATCTATCTATCTATCTGTGAGGGTTGGACTGGATGTCCCTTGGAGTCTTCCAACTCTAGGATTCTTTGAATCTATCTAACTATCTATCTCTATCTATCTATCTATATCTATATCTATATCTATCTATCTATATCTATCTATCTATATCTATCTCTATATCTATCTATCTATCTATCTATCTATCTATCTATCTATCTATCTATCTTTGAGGGTTGGACTGGATGACCCTTGGAGTCTTCCAACTCTAGGATTCTTTGAATCTATCTATCATCTATCTATCTATCTATCTATCTATCTATCTATCTCTAAAGTGCTTGAATTGGATGACCCATGGTGTCCTCTCAAACTGTAGGATTATACAATTCTAATATTTGAAAAAAATCTGCGGGTTGGGGAAGTTGTGGTTTCATGCACTGGGCTCAAAAAATCAGAAACCTATTGTCAGCTTTCGACTTTGCACCGTCCTGCTCTTTCTAATTGAAGGCCGTCCTTCTGTGCTTTTATTAGCTTCCAGTGAGGCTCTTGAAAAACCCACTCATCCCATTATCCCATCACATTCAGTTCATTAACATTTTTTTAAAAATTACACTCGAAACATCAATTTAATTACTTGCGGGCCCATCAAAACCGGAATATTAGCCTGTTGGTGTTAATGAGGAAAACACTGGATGCTCCTTCATTATCACCAGCCTTATACAATCCTTTTGGTGTTATTTTTCCCTCTCTTTTTTCTTAAAATTCGCTTCTTCCAGATAGCGACAAACTCTCTCTTTTTTCAGGCTGGGATTGGGCTTGACAGAGAATAATTAACCCTCTGTCTCAACCACCCTGTTCTGCAATTAGTCATCCGTGAGCTTGTTTCTTTTTTTTCGGCATCACGTTTACTTGGTTTTAATACGCTGGCATTAATTATCACGCTCCAAAGCTTCATAAGTTGGGGGAAAAGAAAGAAGGAATCTTTCGTTAACCTGGAGAGGAAAAAGAAAGGAAGCCATTTCATCCCCTCCCTGCTATCTTTTGTCAATTTTGCACCTAAAATTAGCACAATGAAATGATTGTTTTGACAGCAGCTGGCATCGAAGAATGGATTGGTACCTTGCAAAAGCATCCCTTCCCTGGAGTCTTCTGCAAACTCAAATTCAATCACAGATTAAAACTGGAAGAAGAATAGAGATGGTTTTGACACTTCGAAATATACCTTCGAAACTCACAAAATCGGTGCATTGTTTTCTGCATGTTGTAAACTTGTAATGCAAGAATGCATGACTTTAGCACATCATCATCATCATCTGTTTCCGCCATCTGCTTCTCTTGCCCTGGAACTCAACAAAAAAGCTCCTGTTTTGTAGCAGGTTTCCTATGAGGCGGGTGAGGTGGTAGCCCTTTGTGATACTATACATTTTATCTCAACCGTGAGAGGGATAGAGATGGTTGTGAATTCTCCTCATTATTTTGTCTCAGTTATGAAAGGCATAGAGATGGTTGTGAATTCTCCTCATTATTTTGTCTCAGTTATGAAAGGCATAGAGATGGTTGTGAATTCTCCTAATAATTTTGTCTAATTTGTGAAAGGGATAGAGATGGTTATGAATTCTCCTAGTAATATTATTTCAGCCGTGAAAGGGCTAGAGATGTTTCTGAATTCTCCTAGTAATTTTATCTCAATCGTGAAAGGGATAGAGATGGTTGTGAATTCTCCTAGTAATTTTATCTCAATCGTGAAAGGGATAGAGATGGTTGTGAATTCTCCTAGTAATTTTATCTCAATCGTGAAAGGGATAGAGATGGTTGTGAATTCTCCTAGTAATTTTATCTCAATCGTGAAAGGGATAGAGATGGTTGTGAATTCTCCTAGTAATTTTGTCTCCATCGTGAAAGGGATAGAGATGGTTGTGAATTCTCCTAGTAATTTTATCTCAGTCATGAAAGGGATAGAGATGGTTATGAATTCTCCTAGCAATTTTGTCTCAGTCGTAAAAGGGATAGAGATGGTTATGAATTCTCCTAGTAATTTTATCTCCGTCGTGAAAGGGATAGAGATGGTTGTGAATTCTCCTAGTAATTTTATCTCCGTCGTGAAAGGGATAGAGATGGTTATGAATTCTCCTAGTAATTTTGTCTCAGTCATGAAAGGGATAGAGATGGTTGTGAATTCTCCTAGTAATTTTATCTCAATCGTGAAAGGGATAGAGATGGTTATGAATTCTCCTAGTAATTTTATCTCAATCGTGAAAGGGATAGAGATGGTTGTGAATTCTCCTAGTAATTTTATCTCAATCGTGAAAGGGATAGAGATGGTTGTGAATTCTCCTCATTATTTTGTCTCAGTTATGAAAGGCATAGAGATGGTTGTGAATTCTCCTAGTAATTTTGTCTCAGTTGTGAAAGGGAAAGAGATGGTTGTGAATTCTCCTAATAATTTTGTCTCATTTGTGAAAGGGATAGAGATGGTTGTGAATTCTCCTAGTAATTTTATCTCAGTCGTGAAAGGGATAGAGAATGGTTGTGAATTCTCCTAGTAATTTTATCTCAGTCGTGAAAGGGATAGAGATGGTTGTGAATTCTCCTAGTAATTTTATCTCAGTCATGAAAGGGATAGAGATGGTTGTGAATTCTCCTAGTAATTTTGTCTCAGTCATGAAAGGGGTAGAGATGGTTGTGAATTCTCCTAGTAATATTATCTCAGTCGTGAAAGGGATAGAGATGGTTGTGAATTCTCCTAGTAATTTTGTCTCAGTTGTGAAAGGGATAGAGATGGTTGTGAATTCTCCTAGTAATTTTGTCTCAGTTGTGAAAGGGAAAGAGATGGTTGTGAATTCTCCTAATAATTTTGTCTCATTTGTGAAAGGGATAGAGATGGTTGTGAATTCTCCTAGTAATTTTATCTCAGTCGTGAAAGGGATAGAGATGGTTGTGAATTCTCCTAGTAATTTTGTCTCAGTTGTGAAAGGGATAGAGATGGTTGTGAATTCTCCTAGTAATTTTATCTCAGTCGTGAAAGGGATAGAGATGGTTGTGAATTCTCCTAGTAATTTTATCTCAGTCGTGAAAGGGATAGAGATGGTTGTGAATTCTCCTAGTAATTTTGTCTCAGTCATGAAAGGGATAGAGATGGTTGTGAATTCTCCTAGTAATTTTATCTCAGTCGTGAAAGGGATAGAGATGGTTGTGAATTCTCCTAGTAATTTTGTCTCATTTGTGAAAGGGATAGAGATGTTTGTGAATTCTCCTAGTAATTTTATCTCAGTCGTGAAAGGGATAGAGATGGTTGTGAATTCTCCTAGTAATTTTATCTCAGTCGTGAAAGGGCTAGAGATGTTTGTGAATTCTCCTAGTAATTTTATCTCAGTCGTGAAAGGGATAGAGATGGTTGTGAATTCTCCTAGTAATTTTATCTCAGTCGTGAAAGGGATAGAGATGTTTGTGAATTCTCCTAGTAATTTTATCTCAGTCGTGAAAGGGATAGAGATGGTTGTGAATTCTCCTAGTAATTTTATCCCAACTGTGAAAGTGATAGAGAATAGTTGTGAATTCTCCTCATTATTTCGTCTCAGTCGTGAAAGAGATAGAGATGGTTGTGAATTCTCCTAGTAATTTTATCTCAGTCGTGAAAGGGATAGAGATAGTTGTGAATTCTCCTAGTAATTTTGTCTCAGTCGTGAAAGGGATAGAGAATGGTTGTGAATTCTCCTCATTATTTTGTCTCAGTTGTGAAAGGGATAGAGATAGTTGTGAATTCCCCTAGTAATTTTATCTCAGTCGTGAAAGGGATAGAGATAGTTGTGAATTCTCCTAGTAATTTTGTCTCAACCGTGAAAGGGATAGAGATGGTTACAGGTCTTCTTAGCACTTTTATCTCAGTTCTGAAAGGGTTAGGAGATGATTGCAGATTCTCCTAGTAATTTCACATTGTATTGGCATAAGACAGAGCCTTGTGCTGCCCTTGTTGCAGCTGGACGTTGGAAGGTCATTCCCGAGCAGAGGCTCTTTCGTGCGTCCTCTTTCTGGCATGGCTCCAACGTCCCTGCGGTCCTCGGTGGTTTTAAATAAATGAACTTCTGTGCCTTCCCCGAGCTCAAGGGCGCTTGAACTGATCTCTAATAAAGCTTCTCAAAGCCATGAGCAAACACAACGTGGAGGATAAGAGATGGGAAATCACCGGCCTTCGTCATGACTTAATGGGTCTACTACAGAACATGTTTCTATGGGCAACTTGGAGGGGGAAGCTAGTTGATCCTGGTTTCCTTTTGAAAGGCTAGAAGGAAGGAGCTGGGTTTGTCCTGTGTTGGGAAGTCATTGCGTGGTTGGTGATAAATGGACTTAGTGCAGTGGTCCTCAATTGGGGTCCCCAGATGTTTTGGCCTTCAACTCCCAGAAATCCTAACAGCTGGTAAACTGGCTGGGATTTCTGGGAGTTGTAGGCCAAAATACATCAGTTGAGAACCACTGATGTAGTGGAAAGTCCTAGAAAAATGGGTTCTTCGGGTCTCTGAGTTCGCCCAAATGGCATTTGCAGACCTGTTTATGATGGGCTCTCTCAAGGATTGCTCTGTCATGGGGTCACCATAAGTTGAAGCTGACTTGATGGCACTTAACAAGAACACAGACATTTTGAAGGACAATTTGCCATTTTTGGGCAACCCTTTCGTTTAGGGTTTGAAGGAGGGCTTTTGAGAGACTAGGGACCTTTATCAGAGACCCTCATCCAATCAATGGGCCCAATATGTGTATCTCTTCCATAAGAAGATATTAATACAGTTCCTCATATTGTGGAGACCCCCAAACACAACATTATTTTCGTTGCTACTTCATAACAATAATGTTTTTACTGTTATGAACCCCTATGAACCATCAAGATTATTAAGATCATCTGGAGGGGCCCTGCTCTCGGTCCCACCGGCCTCACAAACGCGTCTGGTGGGGACGAGGGACAGGGCCTTCTCGGTGGTGGCCCCACGACTCTGGAACTCTTTCCCACCGGAGATCAGAACCGCCCCTTCTATCCTGACTTTTAGGAAACAGGTGAAGACGTGGTTATGGAGACAGGCTTTTGATGAGTGAGACAACACCCTAAGACATGGATGGAAGATGATGTATAATTGTTTTTTAGTATGACGACTAACCACTGTAGTTTTGGATATATTTGTTGTTTTAATGCGTTATTGTAGTATGAATTATGATGTTTTTACCGATTGTATGTGTTTTTATGGTTGGAAACCGGTCTGAGTCCCTCAAAAGAGGTGAGAAGGTCAGTATATAAAACTCTGAAATAAATAATAAATAAATAAATTGTTAATTTTATGAATCGAAATGTAAATATCTGATATGCAGGATGTGTTTTCATTCACTGGACCAACTATGGCACAAATACCCAATACACCCAAATTTGAATACTGGTAGGGTTGGGAGGGGATTGATATTGTCATTTCAGAGTTGTAGTTGCTGGGATTTGTAGTTCACCTACAATCAAAGAGCACTCTGAATTCCACCAACAATGGAATTGAATCAAATTTGGAACACATAACTCCCATGATCATCAGAAAATACAGGAAGGATTTGGTGGGCATTGACCGTGAGTTTTGGAGTCGTTGTTCACCTACATCCAGAGAGCATTGAAGACTCAAACAGTGATAGATCTGGACCAAACTTGGTGCAGATACTCAATATGGCCAAATGTGAACACTGGTGTAGTTCGGGGAAAATAGACCTTGACATTTGGGAGTTGTAGTTGCTGGGATTTGTAGTTCACCTACAATCAAAGAGGAGTCTGAATTCCACCAACAATGGAATTGAATCAGATTTGAAACACATATCTCCCATGAACATCAGAAAATACAGGAAAGGTCTGGTGAGCATTGACCTTGAGTTTTGGAGTTGTAGTTCACCTACATCCAGAGAGAATTGTAGACTCAAAACCGTGATAGATCTGAACCAAACTTGGTGCAGATACTCAATATACCCAAATGTGAACACTGGTGTAGTTCGGGGGAAATAGACCTTGACATTTGGGAGTTGTAGTTGTTTGATTGTTCACCTACAATCAAAGAGCATTCTGAACCACACTAACAATAGAATTGGACCAAACTTCTCACACAGAACCCCCATGACCAACAGAAAGCACTGTGGTGTTGTAGGTTTTTCCGGGCTATATGGCCATGTTCTAGAGGCATTTTCTCCTGACGTTTCGCCTGCATCTATGGCAAGCATCCTCAGAGGTAGTGAGGTCTGTTGGAAGTAGGAAAATGGGTTTATATACCTGTGGAATGACCAGGGTGGGACAAAGGACTTTTGTCTGCTGTAGCTAGGTGTGAATCTCAACAAAAGATTCCCCCCAGGCACTTCCAAGCTATTAAATGCTAATCAAGGTGGTCAGTTGAGACATTCACACCCAGAGGGGTCCCAATCTTAAAATCCCGTTCCTCATTATTGCAGGCAGTGTATTTTCCCATTGTTCACATCTGCTGCAAACTGGAGTGATGTTTTCCTTAAGATGTTCTATCCTGAGATCTCTTTCCTTTTTGGCTCAGGTTTCATCTGAGTATGTCTGGATTGTTCTATCCCAAAACGGATAGCTTTTTACTTGCTTACATTTGAGCCTCATTTGCAATTTTAATGCTCCTTCATTCAGCCTCTTTTTGAGAGAGAAAGAGGTTTCTCAAGCTTTTTGCACTCCACTCTTATTGAAGTGGAACTGACTGTGGTGAAGCTTAAGGGGAACAAAACTGCCTTTCTTTTGACTTCCTTCTGCACTTTTTCCTTGGGTTCGAAGACAGTGGAATTCCAGCCGACTGCTGCTGGAGGAGCACAGCGTCACAAAACTGAAAATCTGTTTAATTACTGCACGCAGTCAACTGTTTGTCGGAGGAAAAACAGATGCTTTCATGCAGAAGAAAAATGTATCATCTCCTTCCCAACACACCTTTAATTGCTCACAGTGAAGTTATTAATTAAGCAGTAAATCTTTTCTGCAACAGACCCTGCAAAGACATGCAGCGTGGCTGCAAGGAATTGGGGTAAAAGCTGCCAGATGAGCCATTAAGAAGAATGGTTTAGGACTGCATTTCTCAGCATGGGGGGTCAGGACCCCCAGGTTGGGGGGGGGGTCATGAGGCGGTGCCAAACACTGTCGGAAAACACAGTATTTTCTGGGCATTCTGTGTGGGAGGTTTGGCCCAATTTTGTTATTGGTGGGGTTCAAAATGCTCTTTAATTGTAGGTGAACTATAAATCCCAGCAACTACAACTCCCAAATGACCATCGGAAAACACAGTATTTTCTGTCGATCATGGGGGTTCTGTGTGGAAGTTTGGCTCAATTCTATCCTTGGTGGTGTTCAGAATGCTCTTTAATTGTAGGTGAACTATAAATCCCAGCAACTACAACTCCCAAATGTCAAGATCCGTTTTCCCCAAACTCCACCAGTGTTCACATTTGGGCATAGTGAGTATTCACGCCAAATTTAGTCTAGATCTATCATTGTTTGAGTCCACAATGCTTTCTGGAGATAGGTGAACTACAACTCCCAAGCTCAAGGCCAATGTTCACCTACCCCTTTCATTATTTTTTGCTAGCTATGGGCGTTCTGTGTGCCAAGTTTGGGTCAGTTCCATCTCTGGTGGAGTTCAGAATGTTCTTTGATTGTAGGTGAACTATAAATCCCAGGAACTACAACTCCCAAATGTCAAGATCTGTTTTCCCCAAACTCCACCAGTGTTCACATTTGGGCATAGTGGGTATTCGTGCCAAATTTAGTCTAGATCTATCATTGTTTGAGTCCACAATGCTTTCTGGAGATAGGTGAACTACAACTCCCAAGCTCAAGGCCAATGTTCACCTACCCCTTTAATTATTTTTTGCTAGTCATGGGCGTTCTGTGTGCCAAGTTTGGGTCAGTTCCATCTCTGGTGGAGTTCAGAATGTTCTCTGATTGTAGGTGAATTATAAATCCCAGGAACTACAACTCCCAAGGTCCAGAGAATGAAAATACATCTTTCCTATCAGATATTTACATGTTGATTCATAACAGCAGCAAAATTCCAGTTATGGAGTAGCAACGAAAATAATTTTAGGGTTGGGGGTCACCACAACATGAGGAACTGTATTAAGGGGTCGCAGCCTTAGGAAGGTTGAGAACCACTGCTCTAGAAGATGTTCAGCATTTTGGTCATCCCATTTAAAGTTTAGACTAAAACCCAAAACAGATAACTTTGCTTTGGGATGACAACTCCTGGTTCAACTCCAGGCATCACATTCAAGGTTCTGTCCAAGGTGCTGAACTGCATTCGCCTGTTGGATTTCTTCAGGATCTTGGAATGCTCCCATCAAACTCAAGTGGTTCCTACAAAACCCAATATGGAGTCACTGGGCTTTGAGTAGTTTTCATTGAATTCAAGTGGCTCTTATGAAACCCAGCAGGATTCACAGGACCTTAGATAGCTCCCATCAAAGCCAAGTGGCTCCTGTTAAGCCCAATGTGGTTTCGCTGGCTGTTGTTGAATTTAGGTGTTGAATTTACTAGGTGGGATTTACTGGACCTTGGATAGCTCCCATCAAAGCCAAGTGCCTCTTATTAAACCCAATGTGGATTTGATGGACATTGAGTGGCTCTCATTGAATTAAAATAGAATTTCCTGGACTTTGGATAGCTCCCATCGAAGCCAAGTTGCTCCTTCAAAACCCAATGTGGTTTTGCTGGACTTTGTGCCACTCTCACTGAATTCAAGTCACTCCTCTAGAACCCAGTGGCATGTCCTTGATCTTTGATCGCTCCCATCAAAGCCAAGTCGCTCTTACAAAACCCATTGCGGATTCACTGCACCAAAACAACAGAGCTTCCGGCTATCTCCAGATTCACTGAATTACTGACAGAAAAGCCATTGCCCCTGGCAGAATTGGTCTGATGTATGACATGTTGAACTGCAAGGTTGTTTGTGTAGCTGGAGAGTGAAAAGTCGGCTCCCTATTAGAATCACCATGTCAGCCAGTCTTGGCCCACAAGCAGCTGAAGAACATACTTAGGCGATCCCTCGTTTTCCGAGGATGATTGTTTTCCAGTATTCTTGTGGGTCCGTATGTGGCTGTGGAGCCCTATTCTTGCTCTGCATCTTCTTCCGCAGTGAGGGCATTGGTCTCCAGGTGGAAGGCGGTTTGGGACGGGGTTGGCTTGACGCACCTTCCTCTTGGCACATTTCTCTCTTTCACCCTCCATTCGTGCCTCTTCAAATTCTGCAGCACTGCTGGTCACAGCTGACCTCCAGCTGGAGCGCTCAAGGGCCAGGGCTTCCCAGTTCTCAGTGTCTATGCCAGAGTTTTTAAGGTTGGCTTTGAGCCCGTCTTTCAATCTCTTTTCCTGTCCACGAACATTCCCTTTTCCGTTCTTGAGTTCGGAGTAGAGCAACTACTTTGAGAGACGGTGGTCAGGCATCCGGACAACGTAGCTGGTCCAGCGGAGTTGATGGCAGAGGACCATTGCTTCAATGCTGGTGGTCTTTGCTTCTTCCAGCACGCTGATGTTTGTCCGCCTGTCTTCCCAAGAGATTTGCAGGATTTTCCGGAGGCAACGCTGATGGAATCATTCCAGGAGTTGCATGTGACGTCTGTAGACAGTCCACGTCTCACAGGCATATAGCAGGGTTGTGAGGACAATAGCTCTATAAACAAGCACCTTGGTATCCCTATGGATGCCCCAGTCCTCAAACACTCTCTGCTTCATTCGGAAAAATGCTGCGCTTGAAGAGCTCAGGCGGTGTTGTATTTCAGTGTCGATGTTGACTTTGGTGGAGAGGTGGCTGCCAAGGTAGCAGAAATGATCAACATTTTCTAATGTTACACTATTAAGCTGTATCACTGGCATTGGAGAGGGGTTGGCTGGTGTCTGCTGGAACAGCACCTTCGTTTTTTCAATGTTCAATGACAGGCTGAGCTTCTCGTATGCTTCTGCAAAGATGTTTAGAGTGGCTTGTAGATCTTCTTCTGAATGCGCACAGATGACATTGTCATCAGCATACTGGAGTTCTATAACAGATGTTTTTGTAACCTTGGTTTTGGCTTTCAGTCTGCTGAGGTTAAATAGCTTGCCATCTGTCCGAAAGATGATTTCCACTCTAGTGGGAAGCTTCCCATCAACAAGGTGAAGTATCATAGCGATGAAGATGGAGAATAAAGTTGGGGCAATAACACATCCCTGTTTAACATTGCTGAACATTGAAGAACATAAATTGCTGGCGAATCCAGTTATTTTTGTATGGAGCCCTTGGGGTGCAATCTGTTTCACCCAGGAGGTACATAGTGGAGATCCAAAACCATACAGATTGTCATGACTACGCAACTATCAGAGTAACTGGTTGAAAGGCCATTGTTGAGTTCTCAGATCATATTTCCACTTCTCACGGTCCACAGATCAGAAGCTAGAGCGTTCCTACCCCATGGCCATTTAGTTCAATAGCCTCACTTTACTCATTTTGGCTTCACGGGCTGGTTTTGCTCTTGGGCCCATCCATTAGTCTTTTTGGCAGTCAATGTTGCCCACAAAACTCTCCTCCAGCATCACTTTTCAAATGATTTGATGCTCTGTCAGCTTTCTTCACTGTCCAGTTGCACATCGGAAATTGGAAACCCTGCAGCAGAGACAAATCTGAGTTGGGTATCCAAGTAGTTCCTTCATTATCCCTTTCTTGGTTGTAGACATAGGCAGACTGTGTTATTGGAGAATTCCCCATCTCCATGGAAGATGGAGTAGGAATTGCACAGTCTACAGCAGTGTTTCTCAACCTTCCTAATGCTGCAACCCCTTAATACAGCTCACCCCCATAGAAACATAGAATTGGAAGAGACCTCATGGGCCATCCAGTCCAACCCCCTGCCAAGAAGCAGGAATATTGCATTCAAAGCACCCCTGACAGATGGCCATCTAGCCTCTCTTTAAAAGCTTCCAAAGAAGGAGCCTCCACCACACTCCGGGGCAGAGAGTTCCACTGCTGAACAGCTCTCACAATCAGGAAGTTCTTCCTCATGTTCAGATGGAGTCTCCTTTCTTGTAGTTTGAAGCCATTGTTCCGTGTCCTAGTCTCCAAGGAAGCAGAGAACAAGCTTGTTCCTTCCTCCCTGTGACTTCCTCTCACATATTTATACATGGCTATCATGTCTCCTCTCAGCCTTCTCTTCTTCAGCTCCTTAAGCCGCTCCTCATAGGGCTTGTTCTCCAGACTTGTTCTCCAGACCCTTGATCATTTTAGTCACCCTCCTCTGGACACATTCCAGCTTGTCAACATCTCTCTTCAATTGTGGTGCCCAGAATTGGACACAATATTCCAAGTGTGGTCTAACCAAGGCAGAATAGAGCATGGCGAGCATGACTTCCCTGAATCTAGACACTAGGCTCCTCTTGATGCAGGCCAAAATCTCATTGGCTTTTTTTTGCCGCCACATTACATTGTTGGCTCATGTTTAACTTGTTGTCCACGAGGATTCCAAGATCTTTTTCACACTTACTGCTCTCGAGCCAGGCATCGTCCTCCATTCTGTATCTTTGCATTTCATTTTTTCTGCCTAAGTGGAGTATCTTGCATTTGTCCCAACCATAGAGTTATTTTCATTGCTATTTCATAACTGTAATTTTGCTACTGTTATGAATCGTAATGTAAATATCAGATATGCAGGATGTATTTTCATTCACTGAACCAAATTTGGCACAAATACCCAATATGCCAACATTTGAATACTGGTGGGGTAAGCGGAGTGTGATTTTGTCATTTGGGAGTTGTAGTTGCTGGGATTAATAGTTAACCTACAATCAAAGAGCTTTCTGAACTCCACCAACAATGGAATTGAACCAAAGTTGGCACACACAACTCCCACGACCAACAGAAAACACTAGAAGGGTTTGCTGGGTCCACTGGCTGCCTTTCATTTTCTGGACCCAATTCAAGGTGCAGGTTCTTACCTACAAAGCCCAGAACAGTTTGGGGCCTGCCTACCTGTGTGACCCGCATTTCTGTGTACGAACCCACACAATCTCTTCGATCATCTGGAGAGGCCCTACCCGCGCTCTCACCTGCATCACAAGCACGATTGGTGGGGACTGCACCGAGTCCATTGGGGAGATGGTAGCGGGGTATAAATCAAGTATTATTATTATTATTATTATTATTATTATTATTATATTGACTTTTAGCTTGGGAGTTGTAGTTCACCTAATCTAGAGAGCACTATGGATTCAAACAATGATATGAGATCTGGACCAAACTTGGCATGAATACTCAATATGCCCAATTGAGAACACTGTTGGAGTTTGGGGAAAATAGACCTTGACATTTGGGAATTGTAGTTGCTGGGATTTATAGTTCACCTACAATTAAAGAGCATTCTGAACCCCACCAAGGATAGAATTGAACCAAACTTCCCACACAGAACCCCCATGATCGACAGAAAATACTGTGTTTTCCGATGGTCTTTGGTGACCCCTCTGACATCCCCTCATGACCCTCCCCCAGAGGTCCTGAGAAATGCTGGTCTACAGGTTGTATGTGTCTCCTGATTTTTTGGGCAGCATCTAGGTCACTGTTTCCCAAATTTTGGTCTTTCAGATGTGTGGGAAAAACAAAAAATATCTGAAAAAGGGAGCTTTCCAGAGATGTTGATCCAGTCTCCCTTTGCATCTTGGTCCACCACTCTGAAGGACCTTGATATAACCAGAAGAGGAATTCCAGTTGTTTGAGGAGAGGGTCAAGGGGATTGAAAATGGGTCTTGGATACCCCCTTCGAAGCTTGCTTACTCCCAACAGAGATTGAGTCACTCCAGTAATGCATGTGTGTGTGTATATGTGTGTGTGTGTGTGTGTGTGTGTGTATACACACACACACACACACACACACACACATATATATACACATGCCAGGCAGCAAAGCAACACTTCCAAACACTTCAGCTTCCGGCTCCCACTTTGGAGGCTGAATTCTGCCTCTTCAGTGTGAGAGCTACTTGGGAAGGCTTAAAATATTCATAAGTACAGCCAACACTGTTTTCGAGCATGGAGAGGGAAGTATTGATTTGGCAATGCCACCTGGAACAAAGAACTAGTGAATGAATATATATATAGATACAGGCAGTTCCCAAGTTATGAACAAGATATGTTTTGTAGGTTTGTTCTTAAGTTGAATTTGTATGTAAGTTCGAACGGGTACGTTTTGTGAGTGTATATAGGTAAAGGTTTTCCTCTGACATTAAGTCCAGTCATGTCCGACTCTGAGTGGTGGTGCTCATCTCCATTTCTAAGCCAAAGAGCCAGCGTTGTCCATAGACACCCCCAAGGGCATGTGGCCGGCATGACTGCATACGGTGCTGTTACCTTCCCACCGGAGTGGTGCCTATAGTTCTACTCATATTTGCATGTTTTCAAACTGCTTATCTATATATTCTATATCTATATACCTTAAAATGTGCATGTGTGTATATGGCTGGGGTGTCCACTTCCACAGATAGGTTCCTCTTTCCACAAATGAGAGGAAACAATCTGGGACATCTAATCACCTCTCAACAAAAGACTGCCCCAGGTACTGCCAGGCCATCAAATGCTAATCAAGGTGGTCAGTTGAAACATTCACGCCTAGCTCCAACAGACAAGAGTTCTATGTCCCACCCTGGTCATTCCACAGATATATAAACATACTTTCCTACTTCGAACAGACCTCACTACCTCTGAGGATGCTTGCCATAGATGCAGGCGAAACGTCAGGAGAAAATGCCTCTAGAACATGGCCATATAGCCCGAAAAAACCTACAACAACCCAAACTTACCAAACGTGACAAACTTCAAGTATTGATAAAGTTTCAGGAAGTTAACTTGACATGATGTGAGTTGTAGTTCACCCACAGCAATATGCATCCTGTAAAAGAAAAGAAAAGACTTCTAATAACCTTGGCAATGCTGGATATCCAAGATATCTTTGAATAGCAAAGGGAAGGAAGGGGGTAACACCCCTGGGGTGTTTGTTTTGCATAATTGGTTTTGTTGTGGAAACAGGGATTGGTGATAAAGTTCCAGTGGAGACCTTTTCCCCCATGATGAGAACTCTTTTAGGAGTGAATTTTGTCAGTGTGTAATTCATGTATGATGTGTGTTGAAATGTAATTTTATGTGATAGGATTGTGATTGTAATAGAATTGTATTGCTAGGATGTAGTTTGACACAGAAGGGTTAAACAGCAAAGTAACAAGCTGTGAGAATGTGACCCTGAGTTCTTGCTCTGTGAAAGATTAGGGAGTGCCAGAGATAAACTTCCTTCCAGCTGCAGTTTGTATTAGTTCCTATCTCTTTTGGTTTGTTTTCTTCACGTCTGTCCGCTGATGGTGTATGTTGTCTATTTTGAGCTGCTTGTGGCAAGTTCTTGGTGGGATGGGCATCCCAAGCCACCTTGTCTCTCTCCTGAGGAATCTGTACAAGGACCAAGTAGCAACAGTCAGAACTGACCACGGAACAACAGACTGGTTCAAGATTGGGAAAGGCGTCCGGCAAGGCTGCATCCTCTCACCCAACCTTTTTAACTTGTATGCAGAACACATCATACGATGTGCGGGGCTTGATGAATGCAAGGCTGGGGTGAAAATTGCTGGAAGAAACATTAACAACCTCAGATATGCAGCTGACACCACCCTGATGGCCGAAAGCGAGGAGGAGCTGAGGAGCCTTCTAATCAAGGTGAAAGAAGAAAGCGCAAAAGCTGGGTTGCAGCTAAACATTAAAAAAAAAAAAACAAGATTATGGTTGACAACTGGAAAATAGAGGGAGAAAATGTGGAGGCCGTGACAGACTTTGTATTTCTAGGTGCAAAGATTACTGCAGATGCAGACTGTGGCCAGGAAAGCAGAAGACGCTTCCTTCTTGGGAGGAGAGCAATGTCCAATCTCGATAAAATAGTAAAGAGTAGAGACATCAGACTGGCAACAAAGATCCATTGCCTAGTCAAAGCCATGGTATTCCCTGTAGTAACCTACGGATGTGAGAGCTGGACCTTAGGGAAGGCTGAGCGAAGGAAGATCGATGCTTTTGAGCTGTGGTGTTGGAGGAAAGTTCTGAGAGTGCCTTGGACTGCGAGAAGATCCAACCAGTCCATCCTCCAGGAAATAAAGCCCGACTGCTCACTGGAAGGAAGGATACTAGAGACAAAGATGAAGTACTTTGGCCACATCATGAGGAGACAGCAAAGCCTAGAGAAGACAAGCATGCTGGGGAAAGTGGAAGGTAAAAGGAAGAGGGGCTGACCAAGGGCAAGATGGATGGATGGCATCCTTGAAGTGACTGGACTGACCTTGAAGGAGCTGGGGTGGTGACGGCTGACAGGGAGCTCTGGCGTGGGCTGGTCCATGAAGTCACGAAGAGTCGGAGACGACTGAACGAATGAACAACAACAAAGTAAAGCTAAAAACCTGCTTATACCGGAGACTCCAGAGTCCATTATTCTGAGCTTCTGTGATACTCTGCTACACACCAACAATTGGTTATGGGCCCACGCTGACTGGGCTTGTTAACCTGGACCTGCTGACCTGCAGAGCTGCTGACCAGGTTGCCCCTTCCGAGGAGCAGATTTCTCTCACTGTTGTCTCGCCCCCATTCTGAACTAGGAGTCATTTGTAAGTCGGATGTTTGTTGCTTTGGGGGGGGGGGGGTTGCCTGTGTATATATGTGTGTGTGTGTGTGTGTTGAATTGGATTAGCCATACTAGAACATATACTTGTCAGTGGAGTTCCAGACAACTCAGAATAAATCAATAGATCAAGCTGTAAACATCTGCAGCAAACTACAGCTAGTGCATTTCGGGTGTCTATGAAATTGTCGAAAGATCATGGAGAATAAACTCAACCTTCAGCGATAATTATTTCCCACAGTGGTTCTCAACCTCCCTAATGCCACGACCCCTTAATACAGTGCTTCATGTTGTGGTGACCGCCAACCAAAACATTATTTTCGTTGCTACTACATAACTGTAATTTTGCAACTTTTATGTCATGTAAATATCTAATATGCAGGATGTATTTTCATTCACTGGACCAAATTTGGCACAAATACCCAATACACTCAAATTTGAATATTGGTGGGGTTGGGGAGATTGATTTTGTCATTTGGGAGTTGTAGTTGCTGGGATTTATAGTTCACCTACGATCAAAGAACATTCTGAACTCCACCGACGAGGACATTGAACTAAACTTGGCACACACAACTTCCATGAACAACAGAGAAAATACTTGAAGGGTTTCGTGGGCATTGACCTTGAGTTTTGGAGTTGTAGTTCACCCACATCCAGATTTATTTATTTATTTATTTGTCGTGTCAGGAGCAACCAGACATTTGTATTACATTTTTAACAAAACAAACAGACAAAACACAAAATTTGTAAGCTTGGTAGTTGATTAAATGTCCTTTGACCAGTATCTGGCCACTTGGAGTGCCTCTGGTGTTGCTGCAAGAAGGTTCTCCATTGTGCATGTGGCAGGGCTCAGGGTGCATTCCAGCAGGTGGTCAGTGGTTTGCTCCTCTCCACACTCGCATGCCGTGGATTCCACTTTGTAGCCCCATTTCTTGAGGTTGGCTCTGCATCTCGTGGTGCCAGAACACAGTCTGTTCAGCGCCCTCCAAGTTGCCCAGTCTTCTGTGTGTCCAGGGGGGGAGTTTCTCATTTGGTATCAGCCATTGATTGAGGTTGCCGCTTTTGGACTCTCGCTTGCTGGGGTGTTCCAGCGAGTGTCTCTGTAGATCTTAGAAAACTATTTCTTGATTTAAGTCGTTGATGTGCTGGCTGATACCCAAACAAGGGATGAGCTGGGGATGTCACTGCCTTGGTCCTTTCACTATTGGCTGCTACTTCCCGGCGCATGTCAGGTGGTGCAATACTGGCTAGACAGTGTAATTTCTCCAGTGGTGTAGGGCGCAGACACCCCGTGATAATGTGGCATGTCTCATTAAGACCCACATCTACTGTTTTAGCGTGGTGAGATGCGGTCCACACTGGGCATGAAAACTGGGTGACTTGGAAGGCGCTGAACAGACTGCACTCTGGCACCACGAGATGCAGAGCCAACCTCAAGAAATGGGGCTACAAAGTGGAATCCTCGACATGCGAGTGTGGAGAGGAGCAAACCACTGACCACCTGCTGCAATGCAATCTGACCTGCCACATGCACCATGGAGGACCTCCTTGCAGCAACACCGGAAGCACTCCAAGTGGCCAGATACTGGTCAAACGACATTTAACCAACTACCAAACTCACAAGTTTTGTATTTGTCTGTTTGTTTGCTTTCTTCTGTTAGAAATGTAATATAATGGACTGGTTGCTCTGATACGACAAATAAAGCAGAGTAGCATAGCACAAGGGCAGATGTCTTCACTGTGTCTGGTTGTGATCCCCAGGTTGTGCCAGTCAGCTTTCGTATGATATTGTTTCTAGTAAGTAGGTAGGTGGGTACCTACATCCAGAGAGCACAGTGGACCCAAACAATGATGGATCTGGACCAAACTTGGCACGAATACTCAACATACCCGAATGTGAACATTGGTGGAGTTCAGGGAAAATAGACCTTGACATTTCAGAGTTTTAGTTTCTGGGATTTATAGTTCATCTACAATCAAGGAGCATTCTGAATCCCATCGATAGAATAGGGCCAAACTTTCCACACAGAACCCCCATGACCAACAGAAAAAACTGTATTGTTGAAGGCTTTCATGGTCGGAATCACTCAGTTCTTGTGGGTTTTTTCGGGCTATATGGCCATGTTCTAGAGGCATTTCTCCTGACGTTTCGCCTGCATCTATGGCAAGCTTCCTCAGAGGTGAGGTCTGAGGAAGCTTGCCATAGATGCAGGCGAAACGTCAGGAGAAATGCCTCTAGAACATGGCCATATAGCCCGAAAAAACCCACAAGAACTGAGAAAATACTGTGTTTTCTGATGGTTTTTGGCCACCCCTCTGATAACCCGTGAGTCCCGACCCCCAGATTGAGAAACACCGATTTACCATCTTGGTTGCATCGTTCTCTTGTCTCACAATGCCAGATACTCGTATTTGAACTGTCGTATAATGGAGCCAAATGATGGCATGATGAGGTTTCATTTGCGCATGGGAAATAAAAAATGGGAGTTGGTGTTAAGTGAAGCAAAACCTTTAACTTTTGAGCAAGGATGCTTTGGTGTGTCTGGATGACTCTCCTGATTGGTGATTCTGAGCAGCCCATCTTCCCAAGCCGCCCTGGTCTGTCTCTGCAAAAATAGAAAGAATGTTCCCAATTACACTTTACGTGTATGGATTTTTCCGCTTTGCATGCTTCGGAGCGCAGAAATGTGATTAATGTGAAAAAATGGTCAAACAGCATTAATCATAGTTGATTTTGTATCGATTCCTTCTCCCCATCCCTTGCGCCCAAGGTTTTCGCACGTTGCGTTTGCTGCCTTGATGAATGTCTGGGAAGCACATAAAAGAAATGGGTCAGACGTCGGGGAAAAGGAATTCTGTAGACTGTTCCCAAGCCAAAGAATTGGAAGGAGGGTCCTGATAGGAGATGAGACAAATGGAGATGTTAATTTGGTGAAACGAGGAAGCCATATTCGTGGTCCATGTAACCAGGCAGGAGAAGGTCAAAAGAGGCCTACTGGATTGTAGCAAAGATCCATTGTGCTGTCGCGTGCTGGGCCTATAGCAATTGGCTTTTGAACAGGACGTGCTCTTTGTGCCCAGTGGGAAGCCGGGGTGCCTCAGCTTTGAGGCTGGAAGGATTTTCCTATACAAAAGTCTTTAGAACAGTGTTTCTCAACCTGGGGGTCGGGACCCCTGGGGGGGTCGCGAGGGGGTTTCAGAGGGGTCACTGAAGACCATCGGAAAACACATATTTCTGATGGTTTTCTGAACCCCTTTGGTATAGTTGTTTGGGTTCACAGTGCTCTCCGGATTCCTAAATCACTGTCAATTCATCCCAAATCCCTCCAGTATTTTCCATTGGTTATGGGTGTTCTGTGTGGGAAGTTTGGCTCAATTCTATCATTGGTGAGGATCAGAAGGCTCTTTGATTGTAGGTGAACTATAAATTACAGCAACTACAACTCCTGAATGTCAAGGTATATTTTCCCCAAGCTCCACCACTGTTCACATTTGGGCATATTGAGTACTCATGTCATGTTTGGTCCAGATCCATCATTGTTTGAGTCCACAGTGCTCTCTGGAGGTAGGTGACCTACAACTCCCAAACTCAAGGTCAATGCCCACTACACTCTTTCAGTATTTTCTTTTGGCCATGGGATTTTTGTGTGCAAGTTTGGATCAATTCCATTGTTAGTGGAGTTCAGATTGCTCTTTGATTGTAGGTGAACTATAAATCCCAGTAACCACAACTCCCAAATGTCAAGGTCTATTTTTCCCAAGCAGTATTCACATTTGGGCATATTGAGTATTCATGCTAAGTTGGTCCAGATCCATCATTGTTGGAGTCTACAGTGCTCTCTGGATGTAGGTGAACTACAACTCCCCCTTCCCCGATCCCACCAGTATTCAGATTTGGGCATACTGGGTATTTCTGCCAAATTTGGTACAAAGAATGAAAATACATCCTACATATCAGGTATTTACATGACAATTCATGATGGGAGCAAAACGACAGTTATGAAGTAGTAACAAAAATGTTATTGTTGGGGGTCACCACAACATGAAGAACTGTACTAAGGGGTCACGGCATTAGGAAGGTTGAGAAACACTGCTTTAGAAGCTTGAAAAGTTTAACAAGGTTCTTTATTATTGCTTAGGTCTTCAACAAAACAATCAAATACTTCTCAGATCTTCAACAGGTCAAACAAATACTTCAAGGCTTTGAATCAACTGGTGGCTTTCTTAATCTTGTCCACAAGGGACAGGCAACTGGCTTCGTGAACTGTTTCTTTTCTTTAAGAGGAAAACCCTTTTTAACCTCTCCTTGGGCAATCTACTTTCTAAACTTTGCTGGTGTGGGCTCTACTCCCGGCTCCAAACTGATTCTTGGGTCCTGAGTAGACCTACCAGTCAAGGCTTTGTAGATTCTCCAGCTGGAGTCCTTTGGAACCGTTTCCCCCCGGAATTTCGTAAGAAACGAAGCTTCTCTACAGGTGGAGCTGATTCACATCCTGTAGCTAAGCTTTCAACTGTAAGACTGAGCTAAAATGGCTCCCTTTTCTTCCTGAACCCTGGGGAAAGGGGCGGAACTAAAAAACCCAATGATGATAGGCAGGTGGCTGCAAACCAAGGGAAGCCACCTTATTGCAAAATGCATGGAACTTTGGAATACATGCAAACACTCAAAGAAAGAAAAGGAAGCTGGAGCTCCAGGTACAGCCGCACCAGCACAGCCATCTTGCCCAACATCTAAGCAACAGCCAGGAATAATAGCTTTTTCTTCTACAATTCTGCCTTGGGGATTGGTATTTAAGGACATGGTGGTTTTGAACCTGTAGGACATTGTTTCTAAACCTGGGGGTCATGAGGAGGGATGTCAGAGGAGTTGCCAAAGACCATCAGAAAAAATACAGTAATGGGGGTTTTCTGTGTGGGAAGTCTGGCCCAATTCTATCATTGGTGGGGTTTAGAATACTCTTTGATTGAGGTGAACTATAAATCCCAGCAACTACAACTCCCAAATGTCAAGGTCTGTTTTCCCCAAACTCCACCAGTCTTCACATGTGGGCATATTGAGTATTCGTGCCAAATTTGGTCCAGATCCATCATTGCTTGAGTCCTCAGTGCTCTCTAGGTTTAGGTGAACTACAACTCCCAAACTCAATGTCTATGCCCACCAGATCCAGTATTTTCTGTTGGTTCTATGTGCCAAGGTTGGTTCAATTCCATCATTGGTGGAATTCAGAATGCTTTTTTGATTATAGGTGAACTATAAATCCCAGCAACTACAACTCCCAAATGTCAAGGTCTGTTTCCCTCAAACTCCACCGGTGTTCACATTTGGGCATATTGAGTATACATGCCAAGTTTGGTCCATCATTGTTGTGCTCTCTGAGTTTAGGTGAACTACAACTCCCAAACTCAAGGTCAATGCCCACCAAACCCTTCCAGTATTTTCTGTTGGTCATGGGAGTTCTACTTACCAAGTTTGGTTCAATTCCATCATTGGTGGAGTTCAGAATGCTCTTTGATTGTAGGTGAACTATAAATCCTAGCAACTACAACTCCCAAATGTCAAGGTCTGTTTCCCGGAACTCCACCAGTATTCACATTTGGGCATATTGAGTATACATGCCAAGTTTGGTCCATCATTGTTTGAGTCCACAGTGCTCTCTGAGTTTAGGTGAACTACAACTCCCAAACTCAAGGTCAATGTCCACCAGACCCTTCCAGTATTTTCTGTTGGTTATGGGAGTTCTATGTGCCAAGGTTGGTTCAATTCCATCATTGGTGGAGTTCAGAGTGCTCTTTGAATTCCACCAGTATTCGCATTTGGGCATATTGAGTATCCATGCCAAGTTTGGTCCACATTCATCATTGTTTGACTCCACTGTGCTCTCTGGGTGTAGGTGAACTACAACTCCCAAACTCAAGGTCTATACCCACCAGACCCTTCCAGTATTTTCTGTTGGTCATGGGAGTTCTATGTGCCAAGGTTGGTTCAATTCCATCATTGGTGGAGTTCAGAATGCTTTTTGATTGTAGGTGAACTATAAATCCCAGCAACTACAACTCCCAAATGACAAAATCAGTCCCAGTATTCAGATTCCGGCGTATCAGGTATTTGCGCCAAATTTGTTCCAGTGAATGAAAATGCATCCTGCAAATCTGATATTTACATTTTGCTTCATAACAGTAGCAAAATTAGTTATGAAGTAGCAATGAAAATAATATTTTGGTTGGGGGTCACCACAACATGAGGAAGTGTATTAAGGGGTCGTGGCATTAGGAAGGTTGAGAAACACTGATCTAGTCTAGAGTCATCGCAATACTCTTCTGATGGAAGGGATTAATACCTGGTGATTTCCTCAAAACTGTCAATTCTCATAAACTGACAACAGAAACCAGGCGGGGTTTTATATCCTTTGCTGATATTCTGGGGGAGTGATGTTCGCTTGGAGATAAATGGCACCAGGTGAACAAACTGCTTATGAAGGTAAGACAATGAGGGCTCCATTTTTCAAAGGTTAAGATGTATTAGAGAATACCTGTACATCCTCGCAGTCATTAGCACCACGCGCAGCGCACAGCATGTGGTATTTCAAAAGGCCACTGTAACCTTTTCAAGTGTGCCGCCTGCTAAAAAGAAATATACTTCCTTGTGTTTTTGTGCAGAATGCCACGGAGGGGGTAAAACCAGTTCCCAACATTTTTAAAATGACCAAAACAAGGGAAAATGGCTAGACGAGAATCATAGAATCATAGAATCAAAGAGTTGGAAGAGACCTCATGGGCCATCCAGTCCAACCCCATTCTGCCAAGAAGCAGGAATATTGCATTCAAATCACCCCTGACAGATGGCCATCCAGCCTCTGCTTAAAAGCTTCCAAAGAAGGAGCCTCCACCACACTCCGGGGCAGAGAGTTCCACTGCTGAACGGCTCTCACAGTCAGGAAGTTCTTCCTAATGGAATCTCCTCTCTTGTAGTTTGAAGCCATTGTTCCGCGTCCTAGTCTCCAAGGAAGCAGAAAACAAGCTTGCTCCCTCCTCCCTGTGGCTTCCTCTCACATATTTATACATGGCTATCATATCTCCTCTCAACCTTCTCTTCTTCAGGCTAAACATGCCCAGTTCCCTAAGCCGCTCCTCATAAGGCTTGTTCTCCAGACCCTTGATCATTTTAGTCGCCCTCCTCTGGACACATTCCAGCTTGTCAATATCTCTCTCGAATTGTGGTGCCCAGAATTGGACACAATATTCCAGATGTGGTCTAACCAAAGCAGAATAGAGGGGTAGCATTACTTCCCTAGATCTAGACACTATGCTCCTATTGATGCAGGCCAAAATCCCATTGGCGTTTTTTGCCGCCACATCACATTGTTGGCTCATGTTTAACGTGTTGTCCACGAGGACTCCAAGATCTTTTTCACACGTACTGCTCTCGAGCCAGGCGTCCCCCATTCTGTATCTTTGCATTTCATTTTTTCTGCCAAAGTGGAGTATCTTGCATTTGTCACTGTTGGAAGGAAGAAATGTGCCATCGTTTCAAACCATTAACCTTCAAGGCACAAAATTAGTCTTTGTTTATTGAAGTTAAAAAAAAAAAAAAGGATGAATAGGGTTGTGCAACATGGAAGCCCAACTGCATTCAAATTTATGCAAATTGGTGAAATCTTGGGTGTTCTGAGAAGGCAAGATGTCATGAATGACTTTTCAATAACTTTGAAGCATTCTGAACTCCACCAACAATGGAATTGAACCAAACTTGGCACACACAACTCCCATGGCCAACGGAAAATACTGGAAGGGTTTGCTGGGCATTGACCTTGAGTTTGGGAGTTGTAGTTCACCTAATCTAGAGAGCACTGTGGATTCAAACAATGATACAAGATCTGGACCAAACTTGGCATGATTACTCAATATGCCCAAATGTGAACACTGGTGGAGTTTGGGGAAAACAGACCTTGACATTTGGGAGTTGTAGTTGCTGGGATTTATAGTTCACCTACAATCAAAGACAGAATTGGGCCAAACTTCCCACACAGAACCCCCATGACCAACAGAAAATACTGTATTTTTTCTGATGGTCTTTGGCAACCCCTCTGACACCCGCCCCCCCCACCCCAGGGCATTGATCTTGAGTTTGGGAGTGGTAGTTCACCTACATCCAGACAGCACTGTGGACTCAAACAATGATGGATCTGGACTAAACGTGAATACTCAATATGCCTAAATGTAAACACTGGTAGAGTTTGGGGAAAATAGACCTGGACATTTGGGAGTTCTAGTTGCTGGGATTTATAATTCACCTACAATCAAAGAACAGTCTGTGTCCCACCAACGGTAGAATTGGGCCAGACTTCACACACATGATCCCCAATACCAACAGACAATAAATATGGTGTTTTCTGATGGTCTTTGACGACCCCTCTGCCATCCCCTCACGACCCCCCCAGGGGTCCCGACCCCCAGGTTGAGAAACGCTGGTATATCAGATTACAGAAAAACATTTAGACAAAGAATTACATTGGACATACAGACATACAGATTCTACACAACTACATTAGATTCACAATTACTTTGGTTAAGAAACAAACAAAGGGGAATTACATTTTCGCTCAACATTCACACACATGCATCCACATGCATCCAAAATATTACCATATCATTTTCTCCCTCCTTGAAGAAACACTTGTTAGGCCAGACCCTGCTTCTCTGCAGACTGCCAACGCATGGTTCCATAACTTCCATAACGCCAAAACTTCAAAACGCTGAGATGCCAAAACTTCTTTCCCTAAGAACAGTGCCAAGGGCCACTTCTCTGTTTTCCATACAGCAGAACCTGACTCCCTGCACAAAATCCAAGACTTCAAAAGCAAACTTCTTTCTCTTCCCTTGAGAAAGAAGCCCCAAAGCGACCAGACTGCTCCCGTGCAGATCTGCCACTCTTCGAATACACCATCTCTCTCCTTTGCATGGAGCAGAGCATGGCAGGTGAACCAGACTCCTCAGGTTGGTCACAATTTGAGCATTATTGTTGTTGTTCATTCGTTCAGTCGTCTCCGACTCTTCGTGACCTCATGGACCAGCCCACGCCAGAGCTCCCTGTCGGCCGTTACCACCCCCAGCTCCCTCAAGGTCAGTCCAGTCACTTCAAGGATGCCATCCATCCATCTTGCCCTTGGTCGGCCCCTCTTCCTTTTGCCTTCCACTTTCCCCAGCATAAATGTCTTCTCTAGGCTTTCCTGTCTCCTCATGATGTGGCCAAACTACTTCAACTTTGTCTCTAGTATCTTTCCCTCCAGTGAGCAGTTGGGCTTTATTTCCTGGAGGATGGACTGGTTGGATCTTCTCGCAGTCCAAGGCACTCTCAGAACTTTCCTCCAACACCACAGCTCAAAAGCATCAATCTTCCTTCGCTCAGCCTTCCCTAAGGTCCAGCTCTCACATCCGTAGGTTACTACAGGGAATACCATGGCTTTGACTAGGCGGATCTTTGTTGCCAGTCTGATGTCTCTACTCTTTACTATTTTATCGAGACTGGACATTGCTCTCCTCCCATGAAGTAAGCGTCTTCTGATTTCCTGGCTACAGTCTGCATCTGCAGTAATCTTTGCACCTAGAAATGCATTATTAGACGGAGTCTTTTATAGGAATATTTTGTTGATGTAGCCCCAAAGATGAATGATAGATATCTTCCATCCTGGATTCATCTCAGTTTCCTGGTCAGGTGTTGATCTTCTTGATTGGTGTTGATCTTATGTTGACTTCTGTGGTGAGGGAGGGAGACGATTTCCTTATTAAAAACCTCTTTGCTGCCTCATACTGATTCAGTTTCTTCTTTTATATTGGCTGGAACTTTCTGTGTGCTGTTAAACCTTTGTGCTTTATGTCACAGGCAATGAAATACTCTTGTATATAACAAAGTAAGCCAGTTTATTTATAACTTCTGGCTCCAACGCTTGTGGTTACATTTGTGTTTTGTTGCAATCTTGAGGCTTACAGTTAGTATCATTTACTTGGTTTACTTTTCTGAATAAATTTCATTGTTTCACATTCACAAACATGTTACTTGCTTTGCTCACTCTTGGCTGAATTATATTCTGAACTAAGGCAACACTAGCCTTCTTTATGTTCCTTAAAACCCGAGCTCTATTTAACTATCAGAAGTCTTTAACACATCTTCATAACTGCTTATTTCTAACAGGTACTCAAAAACCAACTCTCCTCTTCACACACAGATTCCTAACTCATTTTCAAATTCCCTCACTCTAACTGCCTCTTTCAGAACCTTGACTCCGCCCCTTTGGAATGTTCAGCTCTCTCTCTCCAACTGTCATTTTGGCCTAGTATCCTGGGCCTATGCTAATCTGCATATGACCAATCGGCTTCACATATGCAAATGAATCCTATTTCTGCTGTTGCTACCCTGTCTGTACCTATTCTTCCCTATCTGCCATATGTAAACATAGAGCTATACACCAAAACTTTAACATAGAGTGGCAATTTCACTACAACTTCCTTCTTAACATAAGGAATGTTGCAAACATTTCTGTTATCACTGTCCCAGTTCTTATCAGAGTTTACTCTTCAGATCTCATTAACAGGTTTTGATCACAGTTCCAGCAAGCAGGTAGTTAGTCATTGCAGGCCTTAATATTATACTGGTGTTTCCAAAATTATTAACTCTAACCAGACATCCTTCCATTCGTTCCATTCGTTCCATTCATTCATATTTGTCAGATCTGCACATTGAATTTCTTGTGACAAAGAGACTTCAAGAGCAACAAATTAAAATGTCAAAACTGGGTATGATGTTTTTGCTTTTTGGTTTCAAGACGTTTCCAACTTTTGATGACCCTAACACAACGTTTCTCAGCCTGGGGGTCGGGACGTCTCCTTGATGCCGACTGTGGAAACTGGATCGCAAAGAAAGAAATCCAAAGCGTGAGTGGAGGGGATGCAAGGTGCTTCTTCCGACCTCCTTCTCCACACTCTGGTAGAGGCTTAGTGGCATCAGGTTGCAGCAATATGTGGAAGAACACCGGTTAATCCCCTGATAGCCATCAGATGAGGAGACGCACTAAGTGCCAGACATCCGAGGGGATGTCAAGCTCATTGCTTCCCGGCCAAATCTCTCTTCTCTTCTGTGCGCTTCACCTTTTCCTTGACAAGGTTAGCTGCCGACTGTCACGGATCCAACTGAGCAGCAGCTGGGAACACGGAAGGCTGCAGAGACCCGAAGGTCAGGCCGAGATGGAAACTCCTTCTCCAGTCACCCTCTACTTCAGCCAAGTTGGCTCTGGATGCGATTGAGCCATCAAAATGCAACGGATGGCATTATTTATTTTGTTATCTTGGCTTCACAGTCTATCAGGTGTTACTGACGGGAGTTTGGAGCCACTGGAGTTTTGGATTCTGCCAAGGAACCTTAAGAATCAGTGGAAGATGTTGTCAGATAATATGTAGTCTTTCCATTCGTATTCTACCCTTTTCTTTTTGCTGTAGGCCTTGGAGGTATTTCTCACTGTGTTTTCTTAGCAGTTGTTTTGCTCTGAGGCTGAGAGAGTGTGGCAATGGCCAACTCAGTCAATGGGTTTCCATGGCCAAACATCTCCCTGTAAACATGAAGGAATCGAAAAAGTGTGGTCCAATAGTTTCCAGATTTTCATCCTCCAGATGTTTTGCTCCTCGAAATCCTAATTGTTGTTTTCTTGAAGTTGAAACATCTTCAAAACATCTAGTCCAAAACATCTAGAGGACAAATGATTGGGAACCACTTCAGTAGGATATTCAGAGTCCTTTCCTTAGGATGGCTTGGTTCTTGGGAACCCTGAGAGTTGTAGTTTTGCAATATCTTTCACTTTCTGTGCCAAACAGGGCTGGTTTCTCACCAAGCTACAACTGACAGGATTGCAAAGTACTGGGCAGCTGGACTTGGTGCCAAACTGCATTTGGTCCACAGTGTAGATAAGTGTTTCTCAGCTTTCCTAATGCCACGATCCCTTAATACAGTTCCTCATGTTGTGTTGACACCCCAGCCATACAATTATTTTCATTTCTACTTCATAACTACCATACATACTCAAGTATAATCCAACCCGACTATCAGCCGAGGCACCTGATTTTACCACAAAAAAACTGGGAAAACGTATTGACTCGAGTATAAACCGAGGATGGGAAATGCAGCAGCTATGGGTCAGTTTCAAAATAAAAATAGATTCCAATAAAATTGCATTAATGGAGGCATCAGTAGGTTGACTGTTTATTAATATTTACATAAAACTGTAAGATAAGACTTTCCAACTCTGACTAAACCATCATTCTAATCTTCTTCAATGTACATGTGTTTACATATCCTTCCTAATAATAATAGAGTAAAATAATAAATGTAATAATAATAAAAAATAATAAAGCTAACCTGTAAATGTAATAATAATAATAATAATAATAATAATAATAATAATAATAATAATAGAGTAAAATAATAAATAACACTGACTCGAGTATAAGCCGAGGGGAGCTTTTTCAGTATATACAGTACTTTTGGTACTGTTATGAATTGTGATGCAAATATCTGATACGCAGGATATATTTTTATTCACTGGACCAAATTTGGCACAAATACCTGATACGCCTAAATTGATTTTGTCATTTGGGAGTTGTAGTTGCTGGAATTTATAGTTCGGCTAAAATCAAGAGTATTCTGAATTCCACCAGTGATGGAATTGAACCAAACTTAGCACACAGAACTCCCGTGATCAACAGAAAATACTGGAAAGGTTTGGTGGGCATCGACCTTGAGTTTTGGAGTTGTAGTTCACCTATATCCAGAGAGTTGTGGACTCAAACAATCATGGATCTGGACCAAACTTGCTACGGATACTCAATATGCCCAAATATGAACACTGGTCAAGTTTGGGGAAAATGGACCTTGACATTTGGGAGTTGTAATTGCTGGGATTAATAGTTCACCTACAATCAAAGAGCATTCTGAACCCCACCAATGATTGAATTGGGCCAAACTTGCCACACAGAACCCCCATGACCAACAGAAAATACTGTTTACAGGCCAATGGAGACTCCACCTCAGACATCAGAAGAGCGGCAACACTGAGAACAAGCCACGAGAGTCAAGACAAAGACCCACCCAGAGGAAAAGTGTTCTTGCCAGACATCAAGGGAACCACTGACCGCATAGGGAAGCTGATGAGGAAACACAACATACAAACTATCTACAGACCCATCAAGAAAATCCAACAAATGTTATGTTCTGCAAAGGACAAGAGGGATCCTCTCACTTCTGCAGGAGTCTACTATATACCATGCAGCTGTGGACAAGAAGTCTACAGAGGGACCACCAAACGCAGCAGCATTGCCCAGACACGAATCAAGGAACATGAAGAGCACTGCAGACTACTTCAACCAGAGAAGTCAGCCATAGCAGAGCACCCGATGAACCAACCTGGACACAGCATATTATTTGAGAACACAGAAATGCTGGACCACTCTCACAACCACCATGTCAGACTACACAGAGAAGCCATTGAAATACGCAGGCATGTGGACAATTTCAACAGAAAGGAGGAAACCATGAAAATGAACAAAATCTGGCTACCAGTATTAAAAAAAACCTCTAAAATTACAACAGCAAAACAACAGAGAGGAAACAATCTGGGACATCTAATCACCTCTCAACAAAAGATTGCCCCAGGCACTGCCAGGACATCAAATGCTAATCAATTATTAATTATTAACTTTATTTATACCCCGCAAAATCTCCCGAAGGACTCGATGCGGCTTACAAAGGCCAAGGCTGCCAACAACAACAACATACAAATCACAGTAAAATTCAAAGCAAATAATAAACATCAAGCTAAACAATAAAACACTAAAAACAATGACATCATGACACATTTAAAACCTAAGGCTGGGCCAAATGTAATAGACAGAATGTAAAAGTGCTGAACTTGACAGGAGATATGTAGAGGTTTTTGGAGGTAGGTGCAATGTCCAGACAATCCTGGTCTCTGAGAAAGTGCATTTGGGACATGATGCCAGGAGTTTCCTAATCTGGAAAGGCAGACTGGAACAGCCAGGTCTTCAAGCTCTTCCTAAAGACTGCCAACGTTGGGGCTTGTCTGATGTCCTTGGGGAGAGAGTTCCAGAGTCAGGGGGCCACCACAGAGAAGGCCCTGTCCCTTGTCCCCACCAAATGCGCTTGCGACGCAGGTGGGATCGTGAGCAGGGCCTCTCCAGATGACCGAAGGGAACGCATGGGTTCACATATGGAGATGCGGTCATTCAGGTAGGCATAATCAAGGTGGTCAGTTGAAACATTCACACCTAGCTCCAACAGACAAGAGTCCTTTGTCCCACCCTGGTCATTCCACAGATATATAAATCCTTTTTTCCTAGTTCCAACAGACCTCACTACCTCACTCCAGTTTGCAGCAAGTGTGAACAATGGGAAAATACACTGCCTGCAATAATGAGGAACGGGATTTTAAGATTGGGACCCCTCTGGGTGTGAATGTTTCAACTGACCACCTTGATTAGCATTTAATGGCTTGGAAGAGCCTGGGGGAGTCTTTTGTTGAGATTCATACCTAGCTCCAGCAGACAAGAGTCCTTTGTCCCACCCTGGTCATTCCACAGATATATAAACCCATTTTCCTACTTCCAACAGACCCCACAACCTCTGAGGATGCTTGCCATAGATGCAGGCAAAATGTCAGGAGAGAATGCCTCTAGAACATGGCCATATAGCCCGAAAATACCTACAACAACCCAGTGATTCCAGCCATGAAATCCTTCAGCAATACAGAAAATACTGTGTTTTCTGATGATCGTTGAAGACCCCTCTGACACCCCCCGCACAATTACTTAAGGACTCCTGACCCCCAGGTTGAGAAGCACTGTGTAGATGCACCCGGATGAAGTCAACGTTCCAATGCGGACAATGGACAGGCGAATGGTGTCCTTCGTGGGAATGCCTCCTTGCATTTTGGAGACTTGTCTGGAAAGCAAATAGCAATTGTCTTGTTCTTTGTAGCTGAAAAGCAAACAGCGGCTGAGTCAGTTGGGGTCAATGTGGCAAGATGCCCGGTTCTGTTGCCATAGACTGGAACAAACGGATTGAGAGAATCGCTGCTGTGTTTGCCCCTCTTTTCCTCGGCAAGAAATAAACACAAGACCTTTCATTTTAGCCGTTGAAAAGTAGTCTTTCCATTAAAAGGCCTTTGTGTATTGCCTTTTAAAGAATTCTATCCTTTTTATCACATTCTCAAAACTGTCACTTAAATCCAACAAGGTGAAAATAGAAACATAAGCAGCGAGATGGAATACAACACAAAGTAATAAAATACAATGATAATCCCATATTTCCCCGTCATATCAACTAAAGCTAACAATAAACTCTCTCCTTTAAAAAAAAGTAAATTAAGACACACAATGGTTTCTCTTCTCAAGCCAAGGCAGCTATCAAACTATTGTAATATTGTATTGTCGAAGGCTGTATTATGATAATAATATTGTAATCTATTTTCTGCCTTGATATTCTGGGTTATATGGATGTGTATAAGGGCCCTAAGCCTTACCAAGGCTGCATCTACACCATAGAATGAATGCAGTTTGACACCACTTTAACTGCCATGGCACAACAAAATGTGATTCTGGGAATAGTAGATTTACAGGGTCTTTAGTTGTCATTTGTGTGTGTGTGTGTGTGTGTGTGTATGTGAAAAAACAAACAAACAAAACCCTCAGTTTCTGTGCAAACAAGGGAGGAGAAAACCACATTTTCCCCCATAGAATATTTCCTCCGGAACAATCTGCAGACATTCAATGACTCGGAGAAAATTCCACAATTTTTGCAAGACTGTTATTCTTCCCAGCGGAGTTTTCCCACAGACAGGAGACCCATTTTGTGCCCTAAGAATGAATAATTCTGCATTTCTTTTGTTTGTAAAGGAACAACGGTAGCACACAAATGGAACTTCCTTCCATTTGTGAGATTATAATTGCTTCTCTTTTCTTGAGGGAGAGAAACATGTGCAGACATGAGAAGGGCACGCATAAATAATTTACCCAGCTGCAATATACTGTAAGGACCCCTTGGTGGTGCAATGGGTTAAACCCTTGTGCCGGCAGGACTGAAGTCGCAGGTTCGAATCCAGGGAGAGGCAGATGAGCTCCCTCTATCAGCTCCAGCTCCCCATGTGGGGACATGAGAAAAGCCTCCCTCCCACAAGGATGATAAAAGCATCAAAATATCCGTGCGTCCCCTGGTCAACGTCCTTGCAGACGGCCAATTCTCTCACTCCAGAAGCGACTTGCAGTTTCTCAAGTCATTCCTGACATATTTTTTTTGTTGTGTCAGGAGCTACTTGAGAAACTGCAAGTCGCTTCTGGTGTGAGAGAATTGGCTGTCTGCAAGGGCACTGCCCAGGGGATGCCTGGATGATTTGATGTTTTTATCATCCTTGTGGGAGGCTTCTCTTATTTCCCCGTATGAGGAGCTGGAGCTGATAGAGGGAGCTCATCCGCCTCTCCCCAGATTCGAACCTGTGACCTGTCAGTCTTCAGTCCTGCTGGCACAGGGGTTTAACCCATTGTCAGGAGCCACCGGGGGCTCCTGACAATTTTAAAAAATGCTGTAAACAACAAGCCTCTTGAATCATGAATTGACCCAACTGCAACCTCAAAGCAGGATCTCTGTTGCAAAGAGATACCTGTCCGGTTCCCCATTTTATGGACTCCCCTGAATACCTGGAGTCCATCTCCACAGCGGAAGGAATGCGGTCCGATACCGCTTTAATTGCCATGGGACATTGCTATGGAATGGGCGTATTCTCCCATATAGAACTAGACCAGTGTTTCTCAAACTGGGGGTCGGGACCCCTGTGGGGGTCACGAGGGGGTGTCAGAGGGGTCACCAAAGACCATCAGAAAACATAGTATTTTCTGTTGGCCATGGGGGTTCTGCGTGGAAAGTTTGGTCCAATTCTATCGGTGGGGTTCAGAATGCTATTTCATTGTGGGTTAACTATAAATCCCAACAATTACAACTCCCAAATGGCAAGGTCTATTTTCTCCAAACTCTACCAGTGTTCACATTTGGGCATATTGACTATTTGTGCCAAGTTTGATCCAGATCCATCATTGCTTGAGTCCACAGTGTTCTCTGGATGTAGGTGAACTACAACTCCCAAACTCAAGGTCAACTTCCAGTATTTTCTGTTGGTCATGGGAGTTCTATGTGCCAAGTTTGGTTCAGTTCCATCATTGGTGGAGTTCAGAATGCTCTTTGATTGTAGGTGAACTATAAATCCCAACAATTACAACTCCCAAATGGCAAGGTCTATTTTCTCCAAACTCTACCAGTGTTCACATTTGGGCATATTGACTATTTGTGCCAAGTTTGATCCAGATCCATCATTGCTCGAGTCCACAGTGTTCTCTGGATGTAGGTGAACTACAACTCCCAAACTCAAGGTCAACTTCCAGTATTTTCTGTTGGTCATGGGAGTTCTTTGTGCCAAGTTTGGTTCAGTTCCATCATTGGTGGAGTTCAGAATGCTCTTTCATTGTAGGTGAACTATAAATCCCAGGAACTATAACTCCCAAATGAGAAAATCAACCCCCTCACCCCACCCCACCAGTATTTAAATTTGGGCGTATCAGGTATTTGTGCCAAATGTCGTCCAGTGAATGAAAATACATTTTGCATATTAGATATTTACATGATGATTCATAACAGTAGCAAAATTACAGTTATGAAGTAGCAACACAAATAATGTTATGGTTGGGGGTCACCACAACATGAGGAACCGCATTAAGGGGTCACGGCATGAGGAAGGCTGAGAAACACTGAACTAGACCTTCAGCATTGTTTTTTCTGCAGTAGATTTTACGGGAAATCAATGGCCCCGCGGAGGCATGAAATAAGATAATTTCCCAACACTGAGTTGAACCACAAATTTATTGGAAGCACTTCTTACGGGGCAGAAAATAACTTGGATTATATACAGTTTGGTAACTCACAGGACATTAATTTTGCCGAAGGAAGATTAGTTATCCCCTTAACGCCCTTTCAAGAGCGCCTTCGGTGAACGGCACAGTGAAAAGATGGATTTGCTTCCTCTGATGGTGGCCATCTTCAAAAGTCCTCATTAGATCTTCATCAGAAGACGTATCTACATCAGTGGATCTCAACCTTCCTAATGCCACGACCCCATTATATACTTAGAATCATAGAATCATAGTTGGAAGAGACCTCATGGGCCATCCAGTCCAATCCCCCGCCAAGAAGCAGGAATATTGCATTCAAAGCACCCCTGACAGATGGCCATCCAGCCTCTGTTTAAAAGCTTCCAAAAAAGAAGCCTCCATCACACTCCGGGGCAGAGAGTTCAACTGCAATGCTACTCTGCTGCTGAGTATGCATGTCCAGTGTGGAACACATCTCACCACGCTAAAACAGTAGATGTGGCCTTTAATGAAACATGCCGCATTATCACGGGGTGTCTGCACCCTACACCACTGGAGAAATTACACTGTATAGCTGGTATTGCACCACCTGTCATCTGCCGGGAAGTAGCAACCAATAGTGAAAGGACCAAGGCAGTGACATCTCCAGCTCATCCCCTGTTTGGATATTAGCCAGCACGTCAACAACTTAAATCAAGAAAAAGTTTTCTAAGATCTACAGAGACACTCGCTGGAACACCCCAGCAAGCGAGAGTCCAAAAGTGGCAGGCTCAAACCCAGAACCTCAACCAATGGCTGATACCAAATGAGAGACTCCCCCCTAGGCACACAGAAGTCTGGGCGACTTGGAAGGCACTGAACAGACTGCGCTCTGGCTCCACGAGATGCAGAGCCCATCTTAAGAAATGGGGCTACAAAGTGGAATCCACGACATGCGAGTGCGGAGAAGAACAAACCACTGACCACCTGCTGCAATGCAACCTGAGCCCTGCATAATGCATAATGGAGGACCTTCTTGCGGCAACACCAGAGGCACTCCAAGTGTCCAGATACAGGTCAAAGGACATTTAATCAACTACCAAGCTTGCAAACTTTGTGTTTTGTCTGTTTGTTTTGTTAAAAATGTAATACAACTGTCTGGTTGCTCCTGACACGATAAATAAATAAATCCTCCCTTCCCTGCCTTTCAGCTTCCAAAGCTGTTTCATTCCCACACTCAGAAACAACATCTTGCTCCAAAACCCCCTCCATTCCCCCAACCGGAGAACCATCTTGCTCCAACACCCCTCTGTCTGGACACCCACAGAACCATCAGGCTCTCCACACCCAAACCCCTCATTGTCATCAGCTGGCTGAACTACAACAAATACTGTGCCCAGTTTTGGGAGATGTTGAAGGGGCTCAATTTCTCAAAATGGGGTTTGCATCCAGCGTCATTCCCACCTATAATAATAATAATAATAATAATAATAATAATAATAATAATAATAACTTTATTTATACCCTGCCTCCATCTCCCCAAGGGACTAGGAGTGGCTTACATGAGGCCAAGCCCAACAACACATCAATAAACAAGAAAGCAATAAACAAAAAATAACAACAATACAGTTAAATAAATGACATATAAACATTAACATGCAATCTCTGTGACCGCATCTCTGTGTACGAACCCACACGATCTCTTTGATCATCTGGAGAGGCCTTGCTCACGCTCCCACCTCCAGAGGGCCTTCTTGGTGGTGGCCCCTCGACTCTGGAACTCGCTTCCCAAGGACATCCAGGATGCCCCAACTCTGGCAATCTTTAGGAGGAGTCTGAAAACGTGGTTGTTCCAGTGTGCCTTTCCAGAATAAATGAAACTCAGCAGTATGTCCTCAAAATGAACTTTATTATTGATTTAGGATTGATTTGCACGCCCTATCCCCTCTGAAATTTTTATCCCAGTTATCTCGTACTTTGCTCATGCCCAGCATTATTTTTAAATTTTAATTTTACATTTGGCCCAGCCATAGGTTTTTAAATGCTTGTTGTGTTACTGTATTGCTTATTTTTATTTTCGCTTATGAGTTACTGTATATACTCGAGTATAAGCCTAGTTTTTCAGCCCCCTTTTTAGGCTGAAAAAGTTCCCCTCGGCTTATACTCGAGTCAGGGTTATTTATTACTTTACTTTGTTATTAGTATCATTTTATTACATTAATTATTTTAATATATTTATTATTATTATTATTATATTTACATTATTTTACTCTACAGTATTATTATTTTATTACATTTATTATTAGAGTTATTTTTATATTATTTTTATATATTATTATATTATTAATAATATTATTAGTATTATTATTTATTTACTCCTTATTATTACATTTATTATTTTACTTTATTTTTATTGTTACTGCATTTATAATTTCACTCGGTTATTACTGTTATTATATTTCCATTATTTTACTCTATTATTATTATATTATTACTATTATTATCCTGACACAAAAACACAGTATGGCACAGCAAATGAGGTATATATGCTGGATTTCATTATTATTATTATTATTATTATTATTATTATTATTATACTCTTTTCATTATTATTGGAGGGATACATAAGCACATTTACACTGAAGATTAGAATGATTTAATCAGAGCTGGACAGCCTTATCTTAAATTACAATTTTATGTAAATATTCAAAAACATTTAACCTACTGGTGTTAATGTAATTTTATTGATATCTATTTTTATTTTGAAATTTACTAGTAACTGCTGCATTTCCCACCCTCAGCTTATGCTTGAGTGAATAGGTTTTCCCAATTTTTTGTGGTAAAATTAGGTGCCTCGGCTTATATTCGGGTCGGCTTATACTCGAGTATATACGGTATATTTTAACTGTTTTGTATTGTTGTTGCTATTGCTTTATTATTGTTGTATTGTGGGCTCAGCCTCATGTAAGCTGCACCGAGTCCCTTGGGGAGATGGTAGCGGGTATAAATAAAATTATTATTATTATTATTATTATTATTATTATTATTTGTGATTTATTTAACTGTATTTAACTATGTGTCGGCTTCCACATTTGACAGACTGATGAACTGCTTTGTGGTAGGTTGTTGTTGTTTATTCATTCAGTTGCTTCTGACTCTTTGTAACCTCATGAACCAGCCCACACCAGAGCTCGGGTACCTTCTACTTTCCAAAAAATTGGTAGGAAGCCAAATAAATTCCATTTTTTGGAAAGTAGAAGGTACCCGAGCTCTGAAAAGCATGGGCTTGGCCCACTTGGGTACCTTCTACTTTCCAAAAAATTGGTAGGAAGCCAAATAAATTCCATTTTTTGGAAAGTAGAAGGTACCCGAGCTCTGAAAAGCATGGGCTTGGCCCACTTGGGTACCTTCTACTTTCCAAAAAATTGGTAGGAAGCCAAATAAATTCCATTTTTTGGAAAGTAGAAGGTACCCGAGCTCTGAAAAGCATGGGCTTGGCCCACTCGGGTACTTTCTACTTTCCAAAAAAATTGGTAGGAAGCCAAATAAATTCCATTTTTTGGAAAGTAGAAGGTACCCGAGCTCTGAAAAGCATGGGCTTGGCCCACTTGGGTACCTTCTACTTTCCAAAAAATTGGTAGGAAGCCAAATAAATTCCATTTTTTGAAAAGTAGAAGGTACCCGAGCTCTGAAAAGCATGGGCATGGCCCACTTGGGTACCTTCTACTTTCCAAAAAATTGGTAGGAAGCCAAATAAATTCCATTTTTTGGAAAGTAGAAGGTACCTGAGCTCTGAAAAGCATGGGCTTGGCCCACTTGGGTACCTTCTACTTTCCAAAAAATTGGTAGGAAGCCAAATAAATTCCATTTTTTGGAAAGTAGAAGGTACCTGAGCTCTGAAAAGCATGGGCTTGGCCCACTTGGGTACCCTCTACTTTCCAAAAAATTGGTAGGAAGCCAAATAAATTCAATTTTTTGGAAAGAAGAAGGTACCCGAGTGGGCCACGCCCATGCTTTTCAAAAGGAAAACGAACGGAGAGGTAGAGTCACCTCTGAAACAGAAAGATATAATCAACCTGTCAGAGGCTCTTCCCAGCCACAAGGAGTAATCCTTGGGATTTAAGAGATACTCGTCGGATTCCTTTCAACCTTCAAATGCCCCTCTTTATCTGGGTCTCTCTGCCGAGGTTTCGATTAATCTCTCTCCATCATCAGCCCAAAGCTTCCTTGAAGGAAGTACTTTATACCTTTGATATGCATGAGAAGCAGATGAGTAGCTGATATCACACTCCGAACATCGGGCTTTCTTGGTTCTTCTATTTCTTTAAATACATATATAATACCCAGGACAGAAGTGTCAAGCATGGCTTTATTTCACCTTGATAAATACGGTGCCCGTATTGTTTCCAGCAAGAATACGTGGCCAGTGAGCAACTTGAACGTTGTATTGTCGAAGGCTTTCATGGCCAGAATCACTGGGTTGTTGTAGGTTTTTTCAGGCTGTATGGCCATGGTCTAGAGGCATTCTCTCCTGACGTTTCGCCTGCAACTTGAACGTTTCCAATCCGCTGGAGTTCCTCTTTCCTCCGTCAGGAGTGCGGTTCTGTTCCTCTGTTGGCTTTCTCTCCATGAAAATAGAGTGGAAATCATAACCAAGCTGATTTGCATACTGTTTATTTGTTGCTTTGAGTAAGGGTCGCAGATACCTTTACTGTTGTGACTCAGCTTGACTCTGAGTCTGAAGCTGAGCTGTTTGGGCCTTCTGAGCCTGGTTTCCTGCAGGATGACGAGGAGGCTGATGGTGTACAGATTCCTGTACTTGGTTCAGACGGGGCTGATAGTGTGGCTGCTGAAGGAGAAACAACAAGTTCCCTGGGGAAAGGAATGTTCCTACAGTTAGAGAGACTGATAGCGAGAGTGAAATCCCACATGACCAGGTGGAGGATCCGTCCCAGCTGGACCCAGATAAGGGGTTGCATAGCCTTGCAGATAATGAATTAATGAGCAGACCAGATCGTTTGCAATTAAGGCTTCGGAGAAGCACTCGCTTGGCCAGCAAGCGAGAAGCCAAAGGTGCCCAAGGTCAACGCAATGCTTTCATGTTCACAAAGGGTATTTAGTCTTGTAGCTGACAGGCAGTTGTTGTCAGTCCAACATTGCTCTTCCCATGTTAACTTCTGGAGATTTTCCTTGGCTTTTCGCAGCACGCTTCTGGCTTCCTGAGTCTGAGATTTGGGTCTTGTAGGCGAATTATACATCCCAGCAACTACAACTCCCAAATGACAAAATCAATTTTTTAAAGTGAAGGACATACATTGGGTTGTTAGGTGTCTTGTGTCCAAATTTGGTGTCAATTTGTCCAGTGGTTTTTGAGTTCTGTTAATTCCACAAACGAATATTACATTTTTATTGATATAGATTATCATCATCATCAGTTGTGGATATGATTATTATCTACTAGCTTCGATACGTGGTGTTGCCCAGGTTGTTTGAAAGAGTCAGTTTTTTTAATTTTACAAAATGCATAAGGTTGTGAGTGAACTACAACTCACATCATTCCAGGTTAACCCTGAAAAGCTCCATCAGTACCCTTCCAGTATTTTCTGTTGGTCTTTGATTATAGGTGAACTATAAATCCCAGCAACGACAACTCCCAAATGACAAAATCATAAATTTTTGAGTGATGGTCACTCCTTGTGTTGTGAGATATTTTGTTGCCAAATTTGGTGTGATTCTGTTCATTGGTTCTTTTGTTTTTAAAGTACTCATTACGCACAGAGCATATATATATATATATATATATATATATATATATATATATATAAGATTAAATTAAATGCAGTAAAGCTGCATTATATGGCTTGTATGGCAATGGAGATCCAGCCCAAGACACTATACCTGGCCTTCTTTTCCTTTTCTTTTTTGCACAACAAAAAGACAAAGAACGCCCTTAAAACGGCTCCAACAATGAATAATAGATAAGCAGTATATCTAAAAGCACAAGAGTTCAAAATACAGATAACCTTGGGTTTAGCATCCTTCTCGAAATAATGAAGCTCCAGAGTATTAGAAATTCATGCTTGCGACAGAAGGGAGAAAAATTAAATAGATCGGATGCAGCAAACTCCGGTCCCTCAGTAGAAATGAACGTAAACAAGAAGCCGAATGTAGTGCTGGCTATAATTTCCAGTGATGAGAGACGGAAAGGAAATGCAAAATAGCAGCCTAGAGAGTTGAATTAGGAGGGGGAAATATCATAAGCAATATTAAATGTGAACGAATGGAAGGTTGATTCAGTTATTTGATCCTGCTCTTTCCTTTCTGAACTGCATTATGTGCTGACCATATAATGCAGTTCAGTCTGCATTACATGGCAGTGAAGATCCAGCCTTGGATGGCTTTTTATTTTATTTATCGTGTCAGCAGCAACCAGACATTTGTATTACATTTTTAACAAAAACAAGCAAACAAACAAACAGGCAAAACACAAAGTTTGCAAGCTTGGTAGTTGATTAAATGTCCTTTGACCAGTATCTGGCCACTTGGAGTGCCTCTGGTGTCGCTGCAAGAAGGTCCTCCATTGTACATCTAGCAGGGCTCAGGTTGCATTGCAGCTGGTGGTCTGTAGTTTGCTCTTCTCCACACTCGCATGTCGTGGATTCAACTCCTAGGATCCCATAGCATTGAAACATCGCAGTTCAAAGTGGTGTCTGTTGTGACTCAGCTTGACTCTGAGTCTGAAGCTGACCCCTGTGGGCTTCGTGAGCCAGGGTTCCTACAAGATGATGATGAGGATGATGAGTTACAGATTTCTGTTCATGCTTCAGACAGGGTTGACGGTGAGGCTGCAGAAGGGGAAATAGCAAGTTAGTTCTCAGGGGAAAAGAATGTCAGTGAGAATGATAACGAGAGTGAATTCCCACACGGCCAGGTGGAGATGTCTTTGCCTCCTTTGCCTTCTCACGGTGATCTGGTCCAGCTGCTGGACCAAGATGATAAGGGGTTAGAGAGCCTTGAAGATAACGAATTAATGAGCAGGTAAGATCGTCGGCAATTAAGGGTCCGGAGAAGCTCTCGCTTGGCAAGCAAGCGAGAAGCCAAGTGTGCCAAAGTTCATGTCTGCAAAGGGCATTTAGCCTTCTCACTGACACACAGGTGTTGTCAGTTCAACGTGGCTCTTTCCATGCAAACTTCTATGGATTAACCTTGGCCTTAACCAGCTCGCTTCTGGCTTCCTGAGTCTGGGATTTTGGGTTCTTGTGTTCAACTGTTTTTCATGAACTATTCTTTGACCATTGCTTAAAGGATTATGTTTCATGTTTTTGCCTTTGGATCTTGGGAACTGTGTCTTTGCATTTAAGCAACATCCTTGCAGACAGCCAATTCTCTCACACCAGAAGTGACTTGCAGTTTCTCAAGTTGCTTCTGACACACAAATAGAATTACATTACATGACAAGGTGCATCTACACTGTATAATTAATGCATTTTGACACCACTTTTAACTGGCATGGCTCCATGATATGGAATCCTGGGATCTGTAGTTTGACAAGGTCTTGAGCTTTCCCTGTCAAAGAGACTACAAATCCCAGGACTCCATAGCATTGCGCCACAACAGTTAAAGTGGTATTATACTGCATTAATTTTGTAGTGTTGATTCACCCGTTGGTCCATTTTCTCCTTCATATCTATTGGAGCCCCCAGTGGCACAATGAGTTAACTCCTTGTGCCAGCAGGACTATTGACCGAAAGGTCAGCCGTTCGAATCTGCAGACCGGGGTGAGCTCCCATCTGTCAGCTCCAGCTTCTCATGTGGGGACCTGAGAGAAACCTCCCACAGGATGGTAAAACATCTGGGCGTCCCCTGGGCAACGTCCTTGCAGGTGGCCAATTATCTCACACCAGAAGTGACTTTCAATTTCTCAAGTCACTCCTGACACACACAGAGAGACATTATATTTATTGGATGTTAGTGAGGTTTGACACCGCTTTGACCGCCATGGCTCAATGCTGTGGAATTCTGGGAATTGTAGTTTCTTCAACAGAAAAATATATCTTGTAAGCCGCTCTGAGTACCCTTCAGGGTGAGAAGGGTGGCATATAAATGCAGTAAATAAATTCATAAATAAATAATAAGTTGGAAGACAACAACTTCTCATGGATACACTCATAGAGGGTAAAGTGATGTCACACTGCATTCATTGTACAGTGTAGACGCCTCCTTAGATCACCAGTTTGGATCTGGTTTGATGCCCAGCCGACCAAAGCATTCCGGAGATATTTGGATGCCTGCCTAAGCTTCCCCATTTTGAATCCCATCTCCTTGCACGATGATACAAACATCACAATAAACTGAATAATTGATTGCAGGCTGCCGTTCAGATGCCGTCGCTGCTCCTGCCTCCAGCATCCTTTTCCATTTCGTGCCGCTTATTTTATCATAAATAAAGCAGCTGAGTTTCGGCAAAGAGCCCACTCTCTGCCCCGACTTGGAGGAGCTCTACTTCCCTTTCATCTGACACCTGCCACTTCTCTTTCCCCCCGATTGAGTTTGATATTTCCTTCATTGTCTCTCTTGGGAAAACCTTCCTTTAAAACACTGCGTTAGCCCTGCAGTCGCGAGAAAAACAGGGCTTTTGCATCTCATTGTCTTCCTTGTTGCTTTCGCCATCCAACGAACTGTTTGCAAGCTTTCCACCAATGCAATAAGAGATTCAGGTGCAGGAAATCAGAAGGAATCCATGAGAGGGAGAAGCAGAAGCAGGCCTCTCAAGGTCAAAGGAATGTGTTCATGTTCTGTAGACCTTAAATTAGTAAGAGAGCTATTGGGATTTTAGATCAAGCACCGTCCTACCTCGTTCCCGACTCAGGCCTTCGTTCAAGACTCAAGATTCATGCTTATATTTTGCTCTGTGTTCTTTGGATATACCTTTGGCTTCATGCTCATGTTTTGTTCCTTGTTTCTTGGACTTATTTTGCAATTCATGTTTTGATCATTGCTCCCTGGATTTATCTATAGCCTTGGATTGGCACAACCTGGGGATCACAACCAGACACAGTGAAGACATCTGCCCTTGCGCTGTGCTACTCTGGATTGCAGCTAAACATCAAAAAAACCAAGATTATGTCAACAAGAATGATTGACAACTGGGAAATAGAGGGAGAAAACGTGACAGACTTTGTATTTCTAGGCGCAAAGATCACTACAGATGCAGACTGTGGCCAGGAAATCAGAAGACACTTTCTTCTTGGGAGGAGAGCAATGTCCAGTCTCGATAAAATAGTAAAGAGTAGAGACATCAGACTGGCAACAAAGATCCGCCTAGTCAAAGCCATGGTATTTCCTGTAGTAACCTACGGATGTGAGAGCTGGACCTTAGGGAAGGCTGAGCGAAGGAAGATCGATGCTTTTGAGCTGTGGTGTTGGAGGAAAGTCCGGAGAGTGCCTTGGACTGCGAGAAGATCCAACCAGTCCATCCTCCAGGAAATAAAGCCCGGCTGCTCACTGGAGGGAAGGAGACTAGAGACAAAGTACTTTGGCCACATAATGAGGAGACAGCAAAGCCTAGAGAAGACAATTATGCTGTGGAAAGTGGAAGGCAAAAGGAAGAGGGGCCGACCAAGGGCAAGATGGATGGATGGCATCCTTGAAGTGACTGGACTGACCTTGAGGGAGCTGGGGGTGGTGACGGCTGACAGGGAGCTCTGGCGTGGACTGGTCCATGAGGTCACAAAGAGTCGGAGACGACTGAACGAATGAACAACAACAACTCTGCTGCTGAGTATGCATGCCCAGTGTGGAACACATCTTACCACACTAAAACAGTGGATGTGGCTCTTAATGAGACATGCCGCATCAACACGGGGTGTCTGCGCCCTACACCACTGGAGAAATTACACTGCTTAGCCGGCATTGCACCACCTGACATCCGCCGGGAAATAGCAGCCAATAGTGAAAGGACCAAGGCAGCGACATCTCCAGCTTATCTCTTGTTTGGGTATCAGCCAGCATGTCAACGACTTAAATCTAGAAATAGTTTTCTAAGATCTACAGAGACATTTGCCGGAACACCTCAGCAAGTGAGAGTCCAAAAGTGGCAGGCTCAAACCCAGAACCTCAACCAATGGCTGATACCAAATGAGAGACTCCCCCCTGGGCACACGGAAAACTGGGCGACTTGGAAGGCGCTGAACAGACTGCGCTCTGGCACCACGAGATGCAGAGCCAACCTCAAGAAATGGGGCTACAAAGTGGAATCCTCAACATGCGAGTGTGGAGAAGAGCAAACCACTGACCACCTGCTGCAATGCAACCTGAGCCCTGCCACATGCACAAGGGAGGACCTTTTTGCAGCAACACCAGAGGCACTCCAAGTGGCCAGATACTGGTCAAAGGACATTTAATCCACTACCAAGTTTGCAAAATCTCTGTGTTTTTTTATCTGTTTGTTTGTTTTGTTCTGTTAGAAATGTAATACAATGTTCTGGTTGCGGATGACACGATAAATAGATATAGATTTGAAAGGGACCCCAAGAAGGACAATTATATGTTGCATGTTTCAGAGTAGACAATGTCCACATCAACACTGATATAGAAACAAGAAGAAATACTGTTTACCCATAAGCATAAAGGAATTACATATATTAGAAACCATTACTTTATTTTCCAGATCACCAGACTGGGCCACAGCAACACGTGGCAGGGGACGGCTAGTATAAAATAAAGACAATAATATGTACAATAGAAATCACATTCAATAACGGTTGTGAAACTACTGAGTCTGACTTTGATCAAGTCATGGACCAGTGGTGCTTCCGCTGCAGAATATTCTCCGAGAATTCGGATCCTAGATGTTTTATTTCCCCTTGCTCTTCCTTCAGCAGTTTAATTCCCCCAAGGAGAGCTTTCAAACAGAAGCCCATACGCAGACAGCATCTTTACTTGTTGCGTTGGACTCATCTGCCACAAACTATAGATCCCAAGGGTCAGGCCCATTTGTGTCTTTGGGAATTGGAGCTTGACAATGAGGCCTTTTATGGGATTGTTGGTGCGTGAAATGCCATTATGGCAGCTCATTATTACTACTTTTTAAGTAAATCCAAACAAGGACTTTGGAAGAAATGACTATAGGGCAGTGGTTCTCAACCTTCCTAATGCCACGACCCCTTAATACGCTTCCTCATGTTATGGTGACCCCCAACCATAAAATTAGTTTCATTGCTACTTCATAACAGTCATTTTGCTGTTGTTATGAATAGTAATGTAAATATCTGATATGCAGGATGTATTTTCATACACTGGACCAAATTTGGCACAAATACCCAATACACCCAAATTTGAATACTGGTGGGATTGGGGGACGGTATTGATTTTGTCATTTAGGACTTGTAGTTGCTGGGATTTATAGTTCACCTATAATCAAAGAGCATTCTGAACTCCATTTTATGTAATTTATTATTTTTATTTTCTGTTTTTTTGTGTTTATATTGTGTTTACTGTATTGATGGGCATGGCCTTATGTAAGTGGCCCCGAGTCCCTTTTGGGAGATGGAGGCGGGGTATAAATAAAATTATTATTATTATTATTATTATTATTATTATTATTATCTGATATTTAGGATGTATTTTCAGACACTGGTCCAAATTTGGCACAAATACCCAATACACCCAAATTTGAATACTAGTGGGTATTGATTTTGTCCTGTGGGAGTTATAGTTCACCTACAATCAAAGAGCATTCTGAACTCCACCAACGATGGAATTGAATCAAACTTGGCACACAGAACTCCCATGACTAACAGAAAATACTGGAAGGGTTTGGTGGGCATTGACCTTGAGTTTTGGACACAAGGCACCTAACAACCCAATGTATTGTCAAAGGCTTTCATGGCTGGAATTACTAGGTTCTTGTGGGTTTTTTTCGGGCTATAGGGCCATGTTCTAGAGGCATTTCTCCTGACATTTCGCCCGCATCTATGGCAAGCATCCTCAGAGGTAGTGAGGTCTGTTGGAATTAGGGCAATGGGTTTATATATCTGTGGAATGGCTGGGGTGTCCCAATGTACGTCCTTCACTAAAAAAAAAGATTTTGTCATTTGCGAGCTGTAGTTGCTGGGATTTATAGTTCACCTACAATCAAAGAGCATTCTGAACTCCACCAACGATGGAATTGAATCAAACTTGGCACACAGAACTCCCATGACTAACAGAAAATACTGGAAGGGTTTGGTGGGCACTGACCTTGAGTTTTGGGAGTTGTAGTTCACCTACATCAAGAGAGCACTGTGGACTCAAACAATGATGAATCTGGACCAAACTTGGAATGAATTCTCAATATGCCCAAATGTAAACACTGGTGGAGTTTGGGAAAAATAGATCTTGACATTTGGGAGTTGTAGTTGCTGGGATTTATAGTTCACCTACAATCAAAGAGCATTCTGAACTCCACCAACGATGGAATTGAATCAAACTTGGCACACAGAATTCCCATGACTAACAGAAAATACTGGAAGGGTTTGGTGGGCATTGACCTTGAGTTTTGTGAGTTGTAGTTCACCTACATCAAGAGAGCACTGTGAACTCAAACAATGATGAATCTGGACCAAACTTGGAATGAATTCTCAATATGCCCAAATGTAAACACTGGTGGAGTTTGGGGAAAATAGACCTTGACATTTGGAAGTCATAGTTGCTGGGATTTATAGTTCACCTACAATCAAAGAGCATTCTGAACCCTACCAACGATTGAATTGGGCCAAACTTCCCACACAGAACCTCCATGACCAACAGAAAATACTGTGTTCTCTGGTGGTCTTTGGTGACCCCTCTGACACCCCCTCGCGACCCCTCCAAGGGTCCCGACCCCCAGGTTGAGAAACATTGTTATAGGGGTCTTATAGTCTTTCTCTGCAAAAGGATACAATAAAGACTCAACTATTAGGGCAAAATCCGACTTGCGTTTTAAGGGCTTCCAATCCCATTCCTTTCATTTCCAAAGTGCCAGTGAACCGGATACAAGTTTCTCGACTTTACCCAAAAGAATGCCTCACCTAAATGTTTGTAATTGCCGTACGATGGAAGTAGAAAATTGTGCGTCTTTGTGGGCAATTGTTGCAAACAGAAAGAAATCTGTTCTCGGCGTCGGATCAGATTGGTGTCTCCTTCCCACCCCCTGATTTTCGCTTTAGGAGTATTGTTAGGAACAAAAGCTTCCCTTCCCTTCCACCTCCTTCTGTAAGAAAGTATGAGCAGCTGTAGATGGGATTATAATTGTAATGCATTTCAAGAACAGAAATTGGCACCAGTGTACCTAATTTGCTACGTTTTCTTCTGGAGTCGGGTTTGCAGGATGGAGTTGCATTCCCATAAGCCAAAGTGGGGAGAAAATATTTTTTTACCTCACTGAGGATGGGCTGTGCCTCTATTGTTGAGTATCTCTTCTCAGAAATGCATGAGATCAGAGAGATTTTGGATTAATGTATTGTCGAAGGCTTTCATGGCAGGAATCACTGGGTTGTTGTAGGTTTTTTTCGGGCTATATGGCCATTTTCTAAAGGCATTTTCTCCTGATGTTTCGCCTGCATCTATGGCAAGCATCCTCAGAGGTAGTGAGGTCTGTTGGAAGTAGGAAAATGGGTTTATATATCTGTGGAATGACCAAGGTGGGACAAAGGACTCTTGTCTGTTGGAGCTAGGTGTGAATGTTTCAACTGATCACCTTAATTAGCATTTGATTGCCTGGCAGTGCCTGGAGCAATCTTTTGTTGAGAGGTGATTAGATGTCCCAAATTGTTTACTCTCTGTTGTTTTGCTGTTGTAACTTTAGAGTTTTTTGATACTGGTAACCAGATTATGTTCATTTTCAAAATCCTTATCTGGTTGTACAGGCAAACCGAATGTTTTCCTTTTGTTTCATGAGACAGGAAAGGCTTTATATGAGACAGGAAAAGGATTTTAGCTGTCTGTTCAACGCTGAATTTTCATGCCCATCTTGTTTCCAAGTGGATTTCTAGCTTCGTGTTTCAAGTTTTGCCAAGTTCCTGTTCTGGGTATTGGATCTCTATGCTGTCTTGTTGTTTTGGATTTTGCATCCTTGGATCTTGTAACTACCTTTGTAACTTGAAGTTCATGGACTATTCGTTACCTTTGGAATATACGGTTTTGGACTATACTGTTTCTGTCATTTTCATTGCTTTGCTTACATATATTCTTCAATAAACTTTTTTCCCCCCAGTGGCACAGTGGGTTAACTTACTTACTTAGGTGATCCCTCGTTGGCCGAGTAGGATACTCTTCCAGGATCAGAATTCTTGTGAGTCTGTAGGTGGCTGTGGAGCCCTATTCTTGATCTGCATCTTCTCCCGCAGTGAGGGCATTGTTTTCCAGGTGGAAGGCGGTCCCGGTCGGGGTTGGCTTGATGCGCCTTCCTCTTACCACGTTTCTCTCTTTCACCCTCCATTCATGCCTCTTCAAATTCTGCAGCACTGCTGGTCACAGCTGACCTCCACCTGGAGCACTCAAGGGCCAGTTCTCAGTGTCTATGCCAGAGACGGTGGTGGGGCATCCAGATAACGTAGCCGGTCCAGCGGAGTTGATGGCGGAGGACCATCGCTTCAATGCTGGTGGTCTTTGCTTCTTCCAGCACGCTGACGTTTGTCCGCCTGTCTTCCCAAGAGATTTGCAGGATTTTCCGGAGGAAGCGCTGCTGGAATCGTTCTAGGAGTTGCATGTGATGTCTGTAGACAGTCCACGTTTCGCAGGTATATAGCAGGGTTGGGAGGACAATAGCTTTATAAACAAGCACCTTGTCGCACCTCAAACACTCTCTGCTTCATTTGGAAAAAATGCTGCACTCACAGAGCTCAGGCGGTTAAACCCCTGTGTTGGCAGGACTGAAGACCAACAGGTCACAGGTTCAAATCCGGGGAGAGTGCGGATGAGCTCCCTCTATCAGCTCCAGCTCCTCATGCGAGGATATGAGAGAAGCCTCCCACAAGGATGATAAAACATCAAAACATCCGGGCGTCCCCTGGGCAACGTCCTTGCAGATGGCCAATTCTCTCATACCAGAAGTGACTTGCAGTTTCTCAAGTCACTCCTGATACGACAATAAATAAATAAATAAAATAAAATAAACTTATTGCTGATTTTACTATACTAATGTGGCGTTTAAGGACAGAGGTGTTCCTGCTCTGGGATACAACACTCATGGGCCATCCAGTCCAACCCCATTCTGTCAAGAATCAGGAATATTGCATTCAAAGCACTCCCGACAGATGGCCATCCAGACTCTTTTTAAAAGCCTCCAAAGAAGGAGCCTCCACCGCACTCCGGGGCAGAGAGTTCCACTGCTGAAGAGCTCTCACTCCATCCAGCACAGTCTGAGTCCTTTCCCCCCTTATCTGACATGGAGCCTTTCTTTTTCTGTCTGTGTCCATTTCCTCCAGTCCATCAAAAGGCACTAGTTTGAAACTGAAACAGATCCTTGGATTAGGATGGAGATCTGAAATGGGATTTCATTTGGCTTCTACTTGGGGGAAGAATTTTGGGGCCAACCCAAGAAAACTGCCCTTTCCCTACTCATGTGTTACAGGTAGACTCAAAGGTGAGTGCCAAAGGCATTTCCAAGAGCAAAAGCAACGGAAATCGGGTGTCTTGGGTTTGCTTTCCTCTCTGCCACCGCAAGCACCATATTCATTTCCTCTTGGCCTCCTTTGTGTCCGTTTCCATCAGATACAGTGAAAAGACATGTCAGTAAATGGAGAGGAAGTCAAAAAGCATCAACGCTGGGGCGATGATCAGATTTCGAGGAGGTTTTTTATCATCTGGGCTCCCGATATTACGAGATGTGATTCGATCTAGCAATAGCGAGCAGGGGGAGCACCAATAACGGCCCCTAAACCACCCAGATCTTTATCGTTTTACAAACCAATTTCATGCTTGGGCAGGTTTCCTGCCATTCTGTCATCTCTTTGCTAAAGGTTAAAGGTAACTGGAATTGGAATAGCAGGGTTGTCAGGTTCTCTATTGGGAAATGAAGAGTGCATCATTCTACACCAGCGTTTCTCAACCTGAGGGTTGGGACCCCTGGGGAGGTTGTGAGGGGGTTTCAGAGGGGTCGCTAAAGACAATCAGAAAACTCCTGATATGATAACTAAACTGGTGGAGTTCAGAATGCTCTTTGATTGTAGATGAACTATAAATCCCAGCAACTACAACTCCAAATGGCAAAATTGGGTGTATTGGGTATCTGTGCCAAATTTGGTCCAGTGAGTGAAAATAAATCTCTTCTGTGGCCCCCCGACTTTGGATCAGGAAAGCCCCTTCACTGGAAACATTTAAAAAGAACCTCAAAACCCGGCTTTTCCGCTGCGCCTTTGGCGAGTAGGCGCACAGCATGATTTTTGTTACATCCCTTCAACGTTTTCGGCTAATGGAGTTTGTGCCCTCCAAATAGGATGTTCTGCCCCACAACTCTCTGTGTTTTATGAGTTCCATTTAAACGTCCTGCTCCTATTTTATCTCATCATAGTCTGTTAATTGTTTTTTATTCGGAATATGTGGCCCGCCCATTCTCATCTCTATCGTGATTGTGTCTATTGGAATTATTATTATTATTATTATTATTATTATTATTATTTTAATGTCATTATGATGTTGTTGTTGTTATTGTTGTTGTCTGTTGTATATGTTTTGATTTTATTGCTGTATTATGTTGTCCGGGCTTGGCCCCATGTAATATTTATTTATTTATTTATTTAGAACTTTTATATACCGGTCTTCTCGACCTCGAGAGAGGGACTCAGGCCGGTTTACAACATGATTCAAAAACAGTAAATTAAAACATCACACCATAAAACATATTAATGCATAAAATACATAAAATACATTAAAATCAATCATATAATTACATAAAGCCAAGTCGTCCAAAAGATATCACAATTCATTACCATCCGTCCGTGTGGCCAGAAGTTCTTGACTCACTCATCAAATGCTAAATTCCAGAGCCAAGTTTTCACCAATTTTCTAAAAGTCAGGAGGGAAGGGGCAGTTCTAATCTCCAGTGGGAGAGAGTTCCAGAGCCGAGGGGCCACCACCGAGAAGGCCCTGTCCCTTGTCCCCACCAGACGCACCTGCGAGGATGGTGGGACCCAGAGCAGGGTCCCTCCGGAAGATCTTAATAACCTTGATGGTTCATAGGGGAGAATCCATTCGGACAGGTAAACTGGGCCGGAGTCGTTTAGGGATGTAAGCCGCTTCGAGTCCCCATCGGGGAGATCGTGGCGGGGTAGAAATAAAGTTGTTTATTATTATTACAATTAATAACAGTAGCAAAATTACAGTTATGAAGTAGCAATGTAAATAATGTTATGGTTTGGGGTCACCACAATATGAGGAACTGTATTAAGGGATTGTAGCATTAAGAGAGAATGTTATCACGATAGAGATGACAATGGGCAGGCCACATATTCCAGATGCACTCTTCATCTCCCACTGTTCTATTGGGAGATGAAGAGTGCATCCACACTGTTGAGTTAATGCAATCTGGCACCACTTGAACCTTCATGGATAAGTGGTATGGAATCCTGGGAGTTATAGTTTGACACATAACATCTGCCCCAAAGTGCTGGCAAACTGCAACTCCCGGGATCGTTGCGCTACTCAGCTGACTTGGAATTGCAAAGACATGTTTGGGGTGGTTTTATTTGCCCTGCTAACTTGTTGAAAATCCAAATCGCTTCCAATGAAAAACACCTCGCCAGACCTCAGAGGCTTAATTAAGCTTCTGCGTGAGATCTTTGTTTCTTACTGATATCCATAAGGGAAGGCTGCACAAGAAGCTGTCAAAATCCCCCTCTCCCTGCTGATGTAAATCACATTGGCCCCACTATAAAGCACAAAGCGTTAGTTCCTTTCTCTCTTTCAAGGGCATGAAACATCTCCTAATTAATACCGAAAGTCGACCAAACCCCCTCCTTGGAAGCAGGAGAACAACAAGGTTGGGGTATGAAATTAAAAGCTAGCAAGGAAGGCCGTTCATAACATTAGGTCGCCCTGGACTGGAGGCACCGGCGTACTTTGTGGGGATCACATAAACAGCCTTGATGGGCAGCTGGTCTCATTGGTGTGGTGTTCAAAGATGTCCAGAGGTCCAGTACTTTTTTGACCAGAGGACCTTTCTCTCTGCATAGTTAGAGCAGCATGATCCCAATTTGGCTGTTGGAGAAGGACGTCTGATTGAACTTCTGGGATGCATCTGTTCTACAAAGGGACCATTCTACAAAGGGACTGGCTGGGGAACTGCAAAGAACTCTCCTTAATTTGATGGCCAGAATCACTGGTTGCTATGAGTTTTCCAGGTTGTATGGCCATGTTCCAGAAGCATTCTCTCCTGACGTTTCACCCACATCTATGGCAGGCATCTTCAGAGGTTGTGAGGTCTCTTGGAAGCTAGGAAAATGGGGTTTATATATCTGTGGAATAATGTCCAGGATGGGAGAAAGAACTCTTTCACTGTTTGAGGCAAGTGTGAATGTTGCAGTTGGCCACCTTGATTAGCATTGACTGGCCTTGCAATGCTTAGGACTCCATAGGAGGGAGCCAGGACAGTTGAAGTGGAATTGTAGTGCTCTAACTTTGTGGTGTGAAATGTCCTATGAAGGCATGTGTACACATCTTTCCTCCCCTCCCTTCCCCTTTCCCTTCTTTTCTCTTTTCTTTCCAGCCATTTCTTTACTTTCACTTATCTTTCCTTCCATTTTCTTCCCCCAGCCCTTCCCTTTCCCTTCCCTCTTCTCTTTTCTTCTCTTCCACCTTCTTTGCCCTTCTCTTTTCTCCCATTTTCTTCTCTCTTCCCTTCTTTCTCCCCCCCCTCCTTTCTCTATTCCTTTATCTTCTCTTCCCTTCCCTTCAACTTAAAAGCTGTCGAAATCCCCTCTCTTCTCTTCCCTCTCTTCTCTTCCCTTCCTGCTTCCCTTCTGCCTTGCCTTGCCTTCTCACTTCCCTTCGCTTCTCCCCTCCCCTCCACGCCCCCCTCCATTCCATTCTCTCCCCCTTCCCCTTCCCTTCTCCCTCCCTTCCCTTTTCGCTCCCCTTCCTTTCTCATCCCTTCTCTTCTCTTCCTGTGCTAGCACGGCTGTGCCAGAAGATTTGATTCTTTTTCTTGCACTGTTAGTTTGCACAAATCTATTCAAGCTATGCTTTTTGCAATCAGGTGGCTTCCCCAGGTTGCAATCATAGGGCCAACAACCTATCAATCATCGTTAGAGCCTTCACACCCGCCCCTTTCCCCAGGTTTGGAGGGGAAAGGGGACTTTTAGTTCAGTCTCACAGTTTGGAGCCTAACAGACAGGACATGTGGGCTTCTCTCTCCAACCTGCAAAAAGGCTTCATTTCTCACAGCTTTGTTGGGGGGGAAAGAAATACAACCAGCTTTGCTGGGGGAAAAGAAATACAGCCAGCTTTGCTGGGAAATTCAGCCAGCTTTGCTAGGCAAAAGGAATGGTTCCACAACCTTCGTAGAAAATCTAAAGGACACCAGCTTGGCAGATCTACAGAAAACCTTATCCGATAAGGGACACTCGGGCTATCCATAAAGCAGATTGGAGTCAGGAGTAGGGGCCTCACACCAGTAAGAAGATTGCCCAAGGAGGGGTCAGAAGGTTTCCCCAAGAAAGAAAGGAACAGTTTATTAAGCAGTTGCCTGTCCCTTGTTGGCAGATCGAGAAAGCTACTAGTTTTTCAAGATTATAAAGCATTTAATTCATTTGTTCGAAGATTTAAGCCCTAATAAAGAACTTCGTTGAACTTACTTTGAGCCTCTACAGAACTTTGTGTTGGGAAACCCAAGGGACCCTTTAGCTGAGGCACCCCAGCGTCCCGTTGGGCATTCAGAAAGTGCATCCTGTAAACAGACATTATCACAGGCTGAACCCATGACAGCACACTTTCCTTCCCTCTTTTACCTCCTCTTTTCTCCTCTCCTGTCTCTTCCTGCTTCCAAATGAATTGGTTTTCATTTCCTGCAAGGAAAGGGAACCTTTGTTTTTCCTTTCCGTCTTCCTCCAGGGTTGCAAAATTTGAAATCTCAGATTGCAGGGGCCTATTTAACAAGCATTGGTAGGTGTTACTGTAGGACTCAGACAGGTTCCTAGGCCGTGATTGGCTTCCCTGATGAGAACTGGGGATGCAAACTGGGGTCTTGATGTGGTTTGTTCAGGCACTTTCCCGCTTTTTCCTCAGTCTTGTTGCTGCAAAACAAGATAAGGAAATTAGCATTTGTTCGGTGAGAAGGGAGGGAGGAGGGGAAAAGATAGATGCAGTGCTATTCTCTGTGTAAACAGCACGGAAGACATTGCAGTCCTTCAGAAAGAAAAAAATACATCCATTTATGAAAGCTTCCCAATTGAAGGCTTGTTTGCAGCACTTCATTCTCCAGTGTAAATCTGCCTATGTTTTGATATCTTCTAGAAAGGATGCATCCTCACTGTGGGAGCTGTAGTTGTACATTTCATACCAAAAGGTATCAAACGACAACTCCCAGGATCCCACAGCATTGATCCAGGGCAGTTCAAGTGAGGCCAAGCTGCATTTAGTCAACAGTGTGGATGCCACTGAAATGGAAGGGATATCCTTCCCGCTTTCATCCTCCTCCAGACGTTGGTTTCTTTCTCCTTTAGTCTGCAAGCCCCTTGGGGCAGGGAACAGTCTGCTTGTCCTTTGCAAAGCGCCATGCATACTGATGCCGAGACATCAAGAAACCGAGGGAAAGCAAAGCGAGATCAAAGAATCCAACTGCCTTTATGGTGGATGGGAAACCCCTTTCGACTTCATCAGATCCACAGCTTGGAAGCACCTTGTCAAAATGTAAATCCTGGCCCTGAGTTTTGTACTCCAGAGCAGGAACACCTCTGTCCTTAAACACCGCACCGGCTTGGTATAATCAGCAAGCAGTTTATTGAAGAATAAATGTAAGAAAAGCAGTAAAAATGGTAAAAACAGTATAGTCCAAAAATATAAAATAGTCAATGAGCTTCGAGGAACAAAGGTAATACACAAGATCCAAAGGTATGAAATCAATAGAACAAGGCAGCATGAAACTCCAATAAATAGATCAGGAACCTGGCAAAAAATTAAAACATGAAACTAGGAACACTTGTAAACAAGACCGTCATGAAATTCCAGTGTTGATGACACTGAGCTAATGCTTAACCTTGTATCAATATAAAGCTTTTCCTGACCCCAGAACTGAAAGGAAAGCATTTCTCTTGCCCTTAAAACCAGATAAAGATTTCTTATCTCTCTTTTCCTGCAAACATATTGAGACAGAGTTCTCAGTTCATGATACATTTTTGAGTTGACCATCCCTAAACCTCAAATCTAAAGGACCACAGATCTGCAGCAAAACAGGGACTCGGCCCCCCTTCACGTTTCAAGCCCTGCCTTTCTTCCTCAGTCCTTCAAAAACCATAGGCAAAATTACAGTGAGGTGGATCTGTAATTGGTTAAATGGACGATCTCAGAGGGTGATTCTCCCCAATGATTCCTCTTCATCCTGGAAAGAAGTGAGGAGTGGAGTGCCATCAGCAGGGTTCCGTCCTGGGCCCGGTCCTGTTCAGGATCTTTATTAATGACTTAGATGAAGGGTTAGAAGGCAGGATCATCAAGTTTGCAGACAACACCAAATTGGGAGGGAGAGCCAATACTCCAGAGGACAGGAGCAGGATTCAAAACAATCTTGACAGATTAGAGAGATGATTGGCCAAAACTAACAAAATGAAGTTTAAGAGGGAGAAATGCAAGATACTCCACTTAGGCAGAGAAAACAAAATGCAACGATACAGAATGGGGGAGAATGCCTGGCTCGAGAGCAATACGTGTGAAAAAGATCTTGGAGTCCTCATGGACAGCAAGTCAAACATGAGCCAACAATGTGATGTGGCGGCAAAAAAAGCCAATGGGATTTTGGCCTGCATCAATAGGAGCATAGTGTCTAGATCCAGGGAAGTCATGCTACCCTTCTATTCCGCCTTGATTAGACCACACCTGGAATATTGTGTCCAATTCTGGGCACCACATTTGAAGAGAGATGTTGACAAGCTGGAATGTGTCCAGAGGAGCGCGACTAAAATGATCAAGGGTCTGAAGAACAAGCCCTATGAGGAGTGGCTTAAGGAGCTGGGCATGTTTAGCCTGAAGAAGAGAAGGCTGAGAGGAGATATAATAGCCATATATAAATATGTGAGAGGAAGCCACAGGGAGGAGGGAGCAAGCTTGTTTTCTGCTGCCCTGGAGACTAGGATGTGGAACAATGGCTTCAAACTACAAAAAAGGAGATTCCATCTGAACATGAGGAAGAACTGTGAGAGCCGTTCAGCAGTGGAACTCTCTGCCACGGAGTGAGGTGGAGGCTCCTTCTTTGGAGTTTTTTAAACAGAGGCTAGATGGCCATCTGTCAGGGGTGACTTGAATGCAATATTCCTGCTTCTTGGCAGGAGGTTGGACTGGATGGCCCACGAGGTCTCTTCCAACTCTATGATTCTAATTGTCCTTTCATCCTTTTGTTTTTCATCTTGCATGGATGCCTTGTCTTTTGGATGTTTGTTTAGACCAAGTTTTTATAGGATTTCTTTCTGAAATAGGTTACCCTAAGGCTAATTGACTATGGTCCAGGAATTCAAAGCCTCTTTCAAGTCTAGAATCTGACTTTCTGCTTCCACATTTCCTGACCTTTATGTGCAGATGTCTACCTTTATCTATGATGCATGAGCCTAGCTCTTTGAAGCCTACCTCTCAAAGACTGGACATGTAGATGAATTACTTTGAATGAGTTTGGGGTTCAAATTGACATTTAGGCTTGGGCAAAGCCTCTTGTTAATTATGGAGAAGGGCCAGAAAACAGTTAGTAACTTGGGAATGGTGTGATTAAAAGTTAAGTCTGCCTTGCAGTGGGAATTAATTTTAATCAGGTCTCAGTTTTAGTCAACCTTTATTTGTATACTTGCATTAACGTTTTTGTATGGTTTTAAAGTCTGTGTTGCTTTTAATGTGTTATAGCATATTGGGGAAAAAAGGTGCAGGAGACTCTCAGTTAACCAACATCAACAGGGATTGCTAGAAGTGTGATTTCTCCTTGCTTGAGAGTGAGGGAGTGAGTTATATTTAAAAATAGGCCTAACATATTACATTACATACTATACCATATTGTGAGATCTGTATCGGCTTGATATTAATATGAAAATAGTCGTTAAAAGTAAATTAAGCCAAACTAACGTAACACAGTATTCTAAAAATGAATTTTACTGTATTATAAAACATGATCAAAGTTTGTACCCTCATAATTAAACAGGAAATAACACTTTTGTAGTGATTCTGACCTAGTAAGTCGGGGAAAAAGCCTGGATAGCAGTATGGCAAACCTCCATTTTGAGAGTGTATGCCAGGGAAGCAGCCATCTTGAGTGAAGATAGCTAGATGATGGGAGGAGTTTGAGGTCTCCTGGGATTGACTAGAGTAGATGGGAGGAACCAAGCCTTAGGAGGGGAAAAGATTTCAGCTTCTGGGGAGATGAGAATTGGGAGTTTGGTGGAAGAAGAAGTGTTTTTGGAAACTGGGTTTTCAGAGAGAGAGCGTCTGTGTCAGGCAGGGCTGATTAGCTGACAGGAAAGGTCAGATGGCTACCTGATTTCTTGTGGGAGATAGCACAAGGGATTAGCTCTCTAGACTGAGTTAGTTAGCGGCAAGAACTCTGGGAGAGTTAGCAGATAACTCAGGGGACTACCTAGGATAGGTTAGTCGGTAACTCATTACTGTTTCTCTGAAGTAGAGTGAGGGATTTGTGTAACCAGAAGCTGTATCTGTTTGATTAGCTCTGTATGTAACTTAGTGAAGGAACTCTTTTCAAGCAATCATCAAGCTATAATACACTTTTGTAACAAGTTGCGCGTTTTGTGTCTCTCAGAAGAAGAAGTTAGTTGTCTTTTTTTATAAATAAATCTTTTTCTTTTTAACTTTCAAAAAGGTCTCTATCTTTTATCTAGTAGATCGTGATCCTGTTACAGTGGTGGCAAGCGGTGTGATTAATAATAAGATATAACTTTGCACTTCTCTATAATTGGTGCCAGTGGTGAGATTGATATCATCCATTTCTTTATAACTTTCAAACCAGGAACAGAACAGTTTTCAATTTTTGTTACATAGTGTGGTTGTTGTTGTTGTTGTTTCTACCCTTCTTTATCTTTCTAAAAAGGGACTGTTTGTTTCAGTCCAGCTAACTGAGGTCCCTTCTACACTGCCAAATAATCCAGATTATCAAAGCAGATATGAGTCTACACTGCCAGATAATCCAGTTCAAAGCAGATAATCTGGATTTTATATGGCAGTGTAGAAGGGAGAGCCTACTGTATAACAGCAACATCAGCAGCATCTTGCAGAATTTGGCAAATGCAAATCCTTCTCTCACTCCTTTTTCATGGATTGCAATGCTTCACAATGGTGCTCATGCTCAGGAAATGCTCAGGAAATAAGGTGACTGCATTTGTGGTGGATCAGAGTTGAGGAGATGTGCGGCCAACATGTGAAAAGGGATCGGAAGGCCTTGGCATGGGCTTCTCCTCTTTTTCCTTCGAACCCGGCATCTTTCTGCTCTGTGGAGCAGCTCCATAATTAAGCTGACAGTCCTTCCAGCTTGTCTCTTTTCGTTTCCATCCCTGCAGAAGTGGCGTGTGGCTCTTGGTTTCCCTTTCAGTGTGTGTGTGTGTATTTGTGCATTCCTTGCTCATGCAATTTCCCATAAAGAGCATAAATGTGAGCCACACTCAACTATATCTGCTCTCATAAGCAGTATCACCTCTATCAGTGGAATGGTCCTTTTGGGAGGCGAAAAGATTGGGATCCTCCACCTGATTGCGGGCTTCAATTAGAACCAGCCATTGACCTTGTGTGTGTGTGTGTGTGTGTGTCAGGAGCGACTTGAGAAACTGCAAGTTGCTTCTGGTGTGAGAGAAGTGGCCATTTGCAAAGACGTTGCCCAAGGGACGCCCGGATGTTTTACTGTTTTACTATCCTTGTGAGAAGTTTCTCTCACGTCTCCCCATGGGGAGCTGGAGCTAATAGAGGGAGCTCAATACGCTCTCCCCAGATTTGAACCGCTGACCTGTCAGTCAGCAGTCCTGCCGGAACAAGGGTTTAACCCATTGCGCCACCACTGACCTGATGGCTGAATGCAAGCATCAGTGAAAGTCCCATGATCCTATGGTATTGAACTGTGGCATTATTATTATTATTTGAAACACAACAAGATGAGTCCACAGCAGACTCTGCTGGCTGTTGAATTGGATCACACGTCGAACACTTCCCAAGTGTCTAGGACTGTGTGATGTATCAGTGAATAATGCGTGTAGATCCCAGTAAGGTGGCCTTCTGCAGCTGGCAGATGGTAATTTTGTCAGTGCTGATTGTGTTTAAGTGCAGGCCAAGTTCTTTAGGCACTGCACCCAGTGTGCCGATCACCACTGAGACCACCTTGATTGGCTTGTGCCAGAGCCTATTATTATTATTTCTACAGGTGCACCTACACTGTAGAATAGATCCAGTCGACACACCTTGTACTGCTCTGGCTCAATACTATGGGATCCGGGAAGTTGTCATTTCACACTCATTGGCAGAGAAGGCTCAAATACAACTCCCAAAACTCCATAACATTGAGCCATAGCAGTCAATACAACTGCACTTTTGGGGGTGAAAAGATAGAGGCTCCTCAACACAACTAGACCCACCCTATTGATCCAATTGCTTTATGTATTCATCAATGGAAGTCCCAAAAAAGGGAAATGCTAAACACTGCTCAAACTTCTGTACAGTGACCCTTATTTCTCATGCCAGTAAGGTAATGCTCAAGATTCTGCAAGAAAGACTCCAACAATACATAGAGCGAGAGTTGCCAGAAGTTCAAGCTGGGTTTAGAAAAGGCAGAGGAACGAGAGACCAGATTGCCAATATCCACTGCATAATGGAGAAAGGCAGGGAGTTTCAGAAAAACATCTATTTCTGTTTTATTGACTATTCTAAAGCCTTTGACAGTGTGGATCATAATGAACTGTGGCAAGTTCTTGGTGGGATGGGCATACCAAATCACCTTGTCTCTCTCCTGAGGAATCTGTATCATGACCAAGTAGCAACAGTCAGAACTGACCATGGAACAACAGACTGGGTCAAAATTGGGAAAGGCGTACGGCAGGATTGTATCCTCTCCCCCAACCTATTCAACTTGTATGCAGAACACATCATGCGAGGATGTGCGGGGCTGGATGAATGCAAAGCTGGGGTGAACATTTCTGGAAGAAACATTAACAACCTTAGATATGCAGATGACACCACTTTGATGGCCGAAAGCGAGGAGGAGCTGAGGAGCCTTCTAATCAAGGTGAAAGAAGAAAGCGCAAAAGCTGGGTTGCAGTTAAACATTAAAAAAACCAAGATTATGGCAACAAGAATGATTGACAGCTGGAATTGACAACAAGAATGATTGACAATAGAGGGAGAAAACATGGAGGCAGTGACAGACTTTGTATTTCTAGGTGCAAAGATTACTGCAGACTGCAGCCAGGAAATCAGGAGAAGCATACTTCTTGGGAGGAGAGCAATGACCAATCTTGATAAAACAGTGAAGAGTAGAGACATCACACTGGCAACAAAGATCCGCATAGTCAAAGCAATGATATTCCCCATAGTCACCTACAGATGTGAGAGCTGGACCTTAGGGAAGGCTGAGCAAAGGAAGAGAGATGCTTTTGAACTGTGGTGTTGGAGGAAAGTTCTGAGAGTGCCTTGGACTGTGAGAAGATCCAACCAGTCCATACTTCAGGAAATAAAGCCTGACTGCTCATTGGAGGGAAGGATAGTAGAGGCCAAGATGAAGTACTTTGGCCACATCATGAAAAGACAGGAAAGCTTAGAGAAGACAATGATGCTGGGGAAAATTGAAGGAAAAAGGAAGAGGGGCCGACCAAGGGCAAGGTGGATGGATGGCATCCTTGAAGTGACTGGATTGACGTTGAAGGAGCTGGGGATGGTGAGCTCTGGCGTGGTCTGGTCCATGAAGTCACGAAGAGTTGAAAACGACTGAACAAATGAACAACAACAACAATGGAAGTCCCATTGTTTCAATAGGCTGACCCTAATTGAGACTACACTGTAGAATGAATGCACATGAACTGCCATGGCTCAATACTATGGAAGCCTGGGATTTGTCTTTGATGAAGCAGCAGCACTCTTTGGCAGAGAGAGAGAGCTAGAGAGATCTAAAGACCTTGTCAAACAACACCCAGGACTCCATAGCATTGGATCATGAGAGTTAAAGTAGTGTCAAACTGCATTAATCCTATAGTATAAATGCACCCTTTTTGCACTTTTGGGGACACTCAACCCAGCTAGTAGTCTTAACATTGACCCAAGTTCCTTTGTTTCAGTGGGTCTACTCCAGCTGACACTATTATAGGTGCGTTTACACTGTTAAATGAATGCAGTTTGCCACCGGCCTCCAGGAATCCTGGGATTTGTAGTTTCGCGAGGCATCAGCATGCTTTGACAAAGGATGCTAAAGACTGGAAACTACAACTCCCAAGATCCCATAGCATCGAGTCATGGCAGATCAATTGGTGCCAAACTGTGTTAATTATTCAACAGTTATAAATTGAATTTTGGCCAGGCTGAGCTGAGAGATCTTCTGGACCCCTATTGTTATGTTATGTGGGAATTCCAGAACTTGGAATAAATAATAATAATAATAATAATAATAATAATAATAATAATAATAATATATTTGTACCCCGCTACCACCTCCCCAAGAGACTCGGTGCGGTGGAAGTCGCTTCTGAGATATTTTGAGATGCTCCTTCATGCTGTTTGCACCAGTTCTGATCCAGCTCAGTGTTCATGCATAATCCATAATTCAGATCTCCATAATCTGAATCTCCTTGTCCAACCAAGCTGTTGTCTCAAAAATCCCCTCGGAGTTAGATTTTCCTTCCCGTTGCGATCATGTTTCGCCCAGGTGGCCTTCAGTGCTTCTCGTCTCTCACGTCATCCTTGTTTGCAAGGAAAGGGATGTACTGAGAAACCCTGGGAACGCGTGGTTGCTATGGAAACACACTGCCCTTCACGGTCCCAGCCAATGGGAATTTCCTCCTTTGCTTTGAAAACAACATCAGAAGAGTGGTGCTGGATCCTTGACTCCATGGCAGGAGGCATTTGCATACCCGTAACGGGCAGAGATGCAAGTGGAGTTGCGTTAAAACCTTTGCATCTTGTCTTCCTCTCTATGGAGTTGGACGAAAAATCTGCATTTGGGCAAAATGCCCCTTTAGAAAAGTGATATTGGAGAAATCAAGATGGAATGGGATGCTTTTGGCTTATTAAGTCTTTACGATGCATGGAGGTGGACCTGCACAGGATACACACAAAGGAGCGCCCTGTCTCAGATCAAGCCATTCCATGCATTCCTCAACTTTTGCAGTATTTCTCAACCTGGGGGTCGGGACCCCGGGGGGGGGGGTCGCAAGGGGGTGTCAGAGGGGTCGCCAAAGACCATCAGAAAACACAGTATTTTCTATTGGTCATGGGGGCTCTACATGGGAAGTTTGGCCCAATTCTATCGTTGGTGAGATTCAGAATGCTCTTTGATTGTAAGTGAACTATAAATCCCAGCAACTACAACTCCCAAATGTCAAAGTCTATTTTCCCCAAACTCCACCAGTGTTCACACTTGGGCATATTGAGTCTTTGTGCCAAGTTTGATCCAGATCCATCATTGTTGGAGTCCACAGTGCTCTCTGGGTGTAGGTGAACTACAACTCCAAAACTCAAGGTCAATGCCCACCAAACCCTTCCAATCTTTGCTATTGGTCATGGGAGTTCTGTGTGCCAAATTTGGTTCAATTCCATTGTTGGTGGAATTCAGAATGCTCTTTGATTGTAGGTGAACCCTAATATATCCCAGCAACTACAACTCCCAAATGATAAAATCAATCTCCCTCAACTCCATCAGTATTCAAATTTGGGTGTATTGGGTATTTGTGCTAAATTTGGTCCAGTGCATGAAAATACATCCTGCATATCAGATATTTACATTAGAATTTCTAACTGTAGCAAAATGACAGTTATGAAGTAGCAACGAAAATGTTATGGTTGGGGGTCACCACAACATGAGGAACAGTATTAAGGGGTCGTGGCATTAGGAAGGTTGAGAAATACTGAATTAGAGGCACAGAACCCTAAAGAAAGTGGGGAAACTTTTATTTAAAAATGTTTTTTCCTCCTCTCTAGGAATCTCTGGGACCCCCAGTGCGACTCTGTGGTTAGTTTCCTCTGTTCGTTCTGAAGGACATAGACATTTCTGTAGAGAGCACTTCTCTAGGAATGGATAGGTCCTCCATTGTGATTCTGTGATCAACTTCTACTTCTTTAGAGATTTCTGTAGAGAACACTTGTCTAGGAATTGATAGGTCCTCCATTGAGATTCTGTGGTCAACTTCTACTTCTTTAGAGATTTCTGTAGAGAACACTTCTCTAGGAATTGATAGGTCCTCCATTGAGATTCTGTGGTCAACTTCTACTTCTTTAGAGATTTCTATAGAGAACACTTCTCTAGGAATTGATAGGTCCTCCATTGAGATTCTGTGATCAACTTCTACTTCTTTAGAGATTTCTGTAGAGAACACTTCTCTAGGAATTGATAGGTCCTCCATTGAGATTCTGTGATCAACTTCTACTTCTTTAGAGATTTCTGTAGAGAACACTTCTCTAGGAATTGATAAGTCTTCCATTGAGATTCTGTGGTCAACTTCTACTTCTTTCGAGATTTCTGTAGAGAACACATCTCAAGAAATCTATAGGTTCTCCAATGCAATTCTATGATCAGTTATGTTGGAGAACCTAGAGATTTCTATAGAGACCACATCTCTGGAAATTTATGGATCTTCTATGGTGAATTTTGTCCTGTCCCCAGAGATTTCTGTTGATAATACATATCTCAGAATTTATAGGTCTTCCAGTGCTATTCTATGGTCAGTTTCATCCAGTTTTGGTGCAGGACCTAGAGATATCTGTAGAAAACACTTATCTGGAAATGTATAGGTCCTCCATGGTGACACTATTGTAAAATTTCTTCTGGTTATGTTGAGGACCTAGGGATGTCTGTAGAGAACACCTCTCTAGGAACTATGGGTCCTCCAGTGCAATTATAAGGTCAGAGGTCAACCATAGAGTCATGTGGAAGACTTTCATGAGGATTCTTTGGTCCTTAATCTCAGTAAATGTGAATGAAGAGCTGTAACTGGTTTTCAGTGGTATAGCTACTGTATTTCATTGCATAATAGTCGCACACCTATTTTTTGGTGCCAAAAAAGGTATTTTTGTTTTCCTTGCATAATACTTGCACCCCCCATTTGGGGCTCACTTTCCCTTCCTTCCTCCCTTCTTTCTCTGAAGGCGACACAGTTTAAAGACTACAAAATGGAGGTCTCAGAAGCTCCACTCTTCTCTCCTCCCTCCTTCCGAGGCCTTAAGGAAGTTTACAAAACCTGGAATGGAGTTCATTGGAGAAAAGAGAGATGATCCAAGTTCCAGAGACCTTCATTCCAGGCCTTAAGGCCTTGGAGGAAGAAAAAAGAAGAGTAGAGCTTCGAAGACCTCCATTTTATAGTTTTTAAACAGTGTGACTATTATGTGGTGAAATATTTCTAGACTACTGCTTTGTGTGTGATTTGGAGTTACCTTTGGAGGGGTATCTATGTCTTTGCTTTGGTCCAGTGGCTTCAGAGCCTCATGGCTGAGGCTGGATCTACACTGCCCCAGGCTGGATTTACATTGGCATATATTCCAAGATATGATCCCAGATTATCTGCTTTGAACTGCATGGTATGAGTTTACACTGTGACATAATCTGGGATGAGCAGATAATATGGCAGTGTAAATCCAGCCTGGAGCATAGGTTGGATCTACATTGACATATAATCTACATTAATCCACTTGTTGATAAACTCTACAAGCTTGCTGGCATTGCCCCCTCCCCCCGTTGATGTGTGATGAGAATTTCCTGAAACTGTGAAAGCCATCAACTGCATGTCTATCAGCCTCCTTCAAGTAGACTCAAATCTTCAAGTAGACTCAAATCAAGGAAAAGCTTCATGAGAACCACCACTTTTAACGTTCCCCCAGCAACAGGAAGAGTATCCCTCTGGGCAGCTAAACCAGGAAATCCCAATTGGATGTCCCGCCACAAGGGTCTTCCTCCAGGGGCAAACCAAGAATGGAAGAATGGATTTGGACAGACTCAGAAGTGGAGTGGGCAGATCAAAAGACAACCTGGCAAAATGGCACTGCCTTAAAGAATTCTCCACCTTGTGCGACTGTGGAGCAAAACAAACAACTCCTCATCTTTATGCTTGCCTGCTATGTCCTGCCTCATGCACAGAGGAAGAATTGTTGGAGGCTACAGACAACGCAGTTACTGTTACCCGTTTTTGGCCAAAAGATATTTAGCCACTTGTTGTTGGGATTCAGCCTGTGTGTGAACCTGAACCTGATTCTCTGATTGTATTTCCTGATGCCAATGTAGATGTCAATGTGAATTCTGAGGCCAATTTAGATGATGATGGTTTGAGTAGTGAAAATCCTACAGCCTTGGAAAGCGAAAGTCAAGATTCCCATGAGAACATGCATTCTGAGCCGAGCGGAGACAGTTCACTCCCTTTTCCTCCCAGTCTTAGTTCTCCAGAGAATCTGACACCTGGTCTGCCTAATGAGGATAGGCGGGGGCAGATTTGGCAGAGCGAGGGGGAAGCACAAAGTTTACGTAGGTCAGCTAGATTAAGAGAAATGCAAACAAAGTCTTCAGGCGTGTCTCGCAATAGATTTCTCGGCCTTAAGTATGCCTGGCCTGAATGCAGCTTCAGACCAGGCATCGTTCCAGATTCATGTGCAAGCTTTTGCAGGTCTCCTGATTCAAGTGGCCTTGTTCCTCGGAGGTTTTCTAGTTGTTCCAAGTACGGTTAGTGGATTGCTAACAGGTTCCAGGATTCAGCAGTTTTGCTGTGGGTTTCATGATCTTGTTTATGGACATTTTTTGTTGCTGATTTTTACTGTGACTTTTTACCTTTGCATATTTCTTCTATTTTGTATTCATCTTTCATCAATAAAAAAGGATTGTTTTCCTGAAGTCAAGTGTGGTGGATTGTTGTCTGAGGGTCCAGTTTCCTGCTCTGGGTTGCAACACTTGTGCTCCTTCTATTTTTATCAGTTTTATACCAATTTATGCAATGCTTTTGATAAGAAAGAAGTAAATAAATTCACATTATCTGCTTTGAACTGAATTACATGAGTCTACACTGCCACATAATCAAGTTCAAAGCAGATAATCTGGATTTCATATGGTACTGTAGAAGACTAAACTTGGGTTAGGAGCATTGCAAACACTTTTGGCAAACACTGCACAATGTAAACAAGGGTGCAAAACAAAGATGTGGAAATAAACATGCATATTTCTCATCTTTCTGGAGGCAAAAAAAATGAACTTGTAAAATAAATGAAAAAAGGAACGATGAAAATCAGATGGAAAACCTTTGCCGCGAAGAGCACTTCTGGACCTTATAATTTGAGCAGGACTGCAGTCATTTGCAAGCCAGGCTGCGGAAGCCCATCACTATAAATATTTGAAAGGAAGCACTGGGAGGCATTGCATCTTAGCTAATATTCTTAGAGGTAATGAATGCCACTTGCCTGTGATTGCGCAGCGGTTTTTATCAGACCCACTTAACTTAAAAAGAAAAAGGAAAAAAATAGGACGCGCAGTTAGCACCTTTTGTCGAGTTGGTTGGCGGAGCAGATATCCGTTCTCGAGGAAAATTGGAGAGTCATCAGAACGGCTGATGTTTATCTCTGAAATCAGGCATGGAAGGGATGAAATGGATACAGCCGGATGTATGTATGCATTCCATTTTGAATCTGACTAGAGAATGAAATCAGGCAAAGTGAGTATAACTTTGTCTTGAAATAAGAAAGGAACACCAACTCAGTAACTCAGTAACATTGGGCGGCTTGTAACAATAATAATAAAATAATATTTAGGAAATAACTGTGGTCAGCCAGTGTGGTGGGTCAGTTACTGACAAATGTATGCCATATATGCTATGCTACTATATATGGGGAGTTGTTTGCTGAAAAGGAAGTTTTGTGGTAAGCTCCTTCCTGAAGATGTTTATGCTAAAGGAAATGTTTGCTTAACGCTTGCAATGTAACGCTCGCAATGCCTAAATAAGGATAAAGGGGAACCTTAAATTGTCAACAAGCAAAGTATATAAACCCGATGGTCGTGCCCAGTTGGGGGGACAGTTTGGTACTGGCATACTGCGTTATGCTGTCTGTCCACCTTCCCATTGCGCAATATGAATAAACTGTGTTTTGCTTCTTGACTATTTGGACTCTTGCTTTGGATCCATAGCAGTAAGATCCCGGAGGGTCAGGGACCTCGTTCCCTTACACTTCTTGTTGCCACGTGGCTTCGAGGCAACAGTGTAGTAATGGTGAGACCGCGGACCATATTTTCGTTCTTGGGGACCACTGATGGTTCACGGACCATAGGTTGGGAACCACTTCTTTAATGAATGGTAAAGAATAGAGGAAAATAAGAGAAGATATGTCCCACTAAATCTTCCCAGCTTTTTTGAAAATGCTTTCTAAGCTTGGCCCTCAAAATGGAAGTTGAAAGAAAAGTGAAGGAAAAGAAAAAGACATTTTGGAAGAAGTTTTCAAATGGTATCTAGAATAGTGTATATACTCAAGTATAAGCCTAGTTTTTCAGCCCTTTTTTTAGACTGAAAAAGTCCCCCTTGGCTTATACTCGAGTCAAGATTGCTATTTTCCTCTGGTATTATATTCTTTTATTACATTTATTTTTTTTACTCTATTATTATCATTATTACATTTATTATTTTACTCTATTATTACTGTTATTATTACATTTACATTATTTTACTCATTTATTATTATTTTTGTTACATTTTTTTAACTTTATTATTATTGGAAGGATACGTAAGCACATTTACACTGAAGAAGGTTAGAATAATGGTTTAATCAGATTTGGACAGTCTTATATTAAAAATTACAGTTTTATGTACATATTCAAAAACATTTAATGTATTGATGCCTCAATTAATGTAATTGGATTGCTATCTATTTTTTTAAAGAATTTTATTAGATTTTATAAAGAATACAACAAAAGAGTGACAACAATAAAGTATAGAAAAGTGAGGAAAGAAAGAGAGGAGATAAAGATAAAAGCACATTCTACAAAAATACTCCCACAAAAAACAAAATGGGAAGAAAGGCAAAAACACAAAAAACACACCCCAAAAAAAGGGGGGAGAAAAAAGGGGGTGAATTCCATTCCATTTTCTTGGTTATTATTTTCTTATTACTCAAAAAATATTTTCCTTACTAAAATAAGAAAAGAGGAATCTATTTTTATTTTGAAATTTACCTGTAGCTACTGCATTTCTCAGCCTTGGCTTATACTTAAGTGATGTTGGGGTTCAGCCTGTGTGTGAACCTGAACCTGAACCTGATTCTCTGATTGTATTTCCTGATGCTAATGTATTTCTTGATGCTAATGAGGATGTTGATTCTGAGGTCAATGTTGAAGAAACTCCTGCAGCCTTGGAAAGCTAAAGTCCAAATTCCCATGAGAATATTTCAGAGCCAAGCGGTGAACTTTCACTCCCTTTTGGCACTTCAGAGAATCTGACACCTGGGCTCTCTAATGAGGATAGGAGAGGGCAGATTTGGCAGAGCAGGGGAGAGTCGCAAGGTTTACGAAGGTCAGCTAGATTGAAAGAAATGCAAACAAGGCCTTCAAAGCCTTCAGGCGTGTCACGTAATAGATTTCTCGGCTTTAAGTGCCTCCCACCTGGATGCGTCTTCAGACCAGGCATCCTTTCAGATTCATGTGCAGATTCTTCCAGTTCTTCTGCTTCCAGTGGCTTTGTTCCAAGTTTTTCTAGTGCTTCAAGTATGGTTAGTGGATTGCTAACAGGTTCCAGGATTTAGTAGTGTTTCTGTGGGTTTTTGATCTTGTTCATGGACATTTCTTGTTGCTGATTTATACTGTGGCTTTTTACCTTGCATATTTTCCTCTATTTTTGTACTCAACTTTCATCAATAAAAAGGATTGTTTTTCCTGAAGTCAAGTGTGGTGGATTGTTGTCTTAGGGTCCAGTTTCCTGCTCTGGGTTACAACAAGTGAATCCATTTTCCAGTTTTTTTTGTGGTAAAATTAAGTGCCTCAGCTTATATTCGGGTCAGCTTATACTCGAGTATATACGGTAGTTTTGGATTACTTTTGCAAGGCTTACCAGGCCTGACTGCTTGATTTCATTACAAATGGTTTGTTTTATATTTAAAAATGATCCAGAGACACAACTGACTGTTGGCCTTGCAGAAAAGTATGGCTTTTGATGCATAGACTTATCTTTTCGCAAAGATGTTGGGCCAGGCTTTGATGGTCATGTTTCATTTGGATACAGAAATTGCTTCTGAAAATAAATCCAGGAATATTCCACTAATGTATTCCTTCTCTCTCTCCCCCCCCCCCCCTCTTCAATTTTGGCTGGGACACGGTTGACCGTTGGCCAACGAATGCTTCATCCTTTGATTTGGCACATCAAGGTAAGACATATAAACAGATCTTTGGAAGGGTTCAGCTTGTTCTATTTTGGTTCCATCATTTGACGCTCTATGAGTACCCATGGGTGATTCATTATGAGATGACACAGTAATGATATCTTGAGACACAAACATGTTGAGGATTTTCGTATGAGGCTGAGATGTCCAAGCAAAGATTTGGAGGCCTCCAAACACTGTCACCAAAAATAACAAACATCCATCCTCCCTCCAGTTCAGGCCCATTCCTCCAATATCCTCCACTCATGCCACTGCAGCGCTCGGGCTGGATCTATACTGTGTTGAATTACATTATATGGGTTTATACAAGGCCTGCACTACTTATAAGGTGCTGAAATTGGATAGCCTAAGTCTCTTTTTTAGGCTTTTAGTCCTTTACTTTCCAATTAATTTCCATATTAATTACATGGTAGAATTAATGACTAATTAGGATTGTTGTTGTTGTGTACTTTTAAATTGTTCCAAACATAGGGCAACCCTCTCACAGAGTTTTCTTGTCAAGTTTTATTTGGAGGAGATTTGCCTTTGTCCTGCTCTGAGGTTGAGAGCGTGTAACTGGCCGAAAGTCACCCAGTGGGTTCAGAGTTTATAATCTGAGCTTCAAACTATTACACCACACTTTCTGAATTCCTTGCCTATCTTTTCCTACATACATTTCTCCCTCTCTTTTTTACTTTTCTCCCTTCTCTCTCTCTTTCCTACCTATCTTTCTTCATTCCTTTTCTTCCTCCCTCCCCCTTTTGCTTACCTCTATTTATTTATTTTCCCTTTCCCTCCCTCCCTCCTTCCCTTTCTTCCTTTCTCCCTTTTCTCCCTTCAGCCTTCCTTCCATCTTCTTCCTCCCCCCTTCCCTTTCTTCTTTTTCTCCCCGTCTCCCCCTCTCCCTCTCTCCTTCCCTCCTTGCTTCTTTTTTTCTTCCTCCCTTTCGTATTATTTCTCCTTCCTTCCTTCCTTCCTTCCTTCCTTCCTTCATTATTTCATTCCTTCTTCTGTCTTTCTTCTTTTTCTCCCTCCCCCTTTTTCTTCCTTTCATCTTTTTCTCTTCCTTTCTTATTTTCTCTGTATTCTTTTTCTCCCTCCCTCCTTTCTTCTTTTTTCCTTCCTTCGGTTCTTCTCCCCCCCCCCCCCCTTTCTTCTTTTTCTCCTTCCTTCCTTCCCTCCTTCCTTCTTTCTTTTGTCTTTCTTTTTCTCCCTCCCTCCTTTTTCTCCCTTTCTTCTTCTCTTCCTTTCTTATTTTCTTTGTCTTCTTCTCCCTCCCTCCCTCCTTTTTTCCTTCCTCCAGTTCTTCTTTTCTCCCCTCCCTCATTCCTTCTTTCTTTTCTTCTTTTTCCCTTCATTTCTTTTTTCTCCCTCCCCTCTCCTTTTTCTTTCCTCCCTTTCTTCTTTTTCTCCTTCCTTCCTTCCTTCCTTCCTTATTTCCTTCCTTCTTCTGTCTTTCTTATTTTTCTCCCTCCCCCCTTTTTTTCCTTTCATCTTTTTCTCTTCCTTCTTTTCTTACTTTCTCTATATCCTTTTTCTCCCTCCCTCCCTCCCTCCTTTCTTCTTTTTTCCTTCCTTCGGTTCTTCTCCCCCCCTCCCTTTCTTCTTTTTCTCCTTCTTTCCTTCTTTCCTTCCTTCTTTTGTCTTCTTTTTCTCCCTCCCTCCCTTCTTTTTTCCTTCCTCAAGTTCTTCTTTCCTCCTCTCTCTAATTCCTTCCTTCCTTTCTTCTTTTTTCTCTTCGTTTCTTTTTTCTCCCTCTCCTCTCCTTTTTCTTTCCTCCCTACTTTTTCTCCTTCCTTCCTTCCTTCCTTCCTTCTTACCTTCATTTTTTGTTTCTTCTTTTTCTCCTTCCCTCCCGCCTTTTTTTCTCACTTCATTCTCCTTCCTTCCTTCCTTCCTTCCTTCCTTCCTTCTTTTCTCTGTCTTCTTTTTCTCCTCCCTTTCTTCTTTTTCCTTCATCCCTTTTCTCCCTCCCTCCTTCTTTTCCCATCCTCCCTTTCATCTCTCACCCCCCCCCCCCCTTCCATGGGTTGTATGTTGTGCAGGCTGGTCTACACTTACCATATAATGCAGTTCGATTGGCATTATATGGTAGTGTGGATCCAGCCTTAGTTTGCTTCCCTTTGCAGCTTTGGTTTGTTGGCTTGGTTTGGTGAGATGATGGATGGGACGTGTCAGACTGATGAATGTTTGAGGGCAAAAATAACTCTCTGAAGTCTCCAGCCAAGTGTTGGAAACCAGACAGAAAAGAGCACTGCAAGCGCGTATTACCACCAAAAAACAAAGGAGCTAAAATGGGACCCAAAGTTGGTGCCAAAATGCCTCTTCTTCCCTTCTTCTCCCTTCAAGCACTTCTGGAATTCATTTGAATATTTGAGGCAGGTTTAAAGGAACGGAGCAAGGTCTTGATGCCTTTGTGTTGCGTCTTGCTTTGGAACAGACCTAAATGTCTGGTTGCTGCTGACACGATAAATAAATAAATAACTTTTTCTCTACCAAATGAGACTCAAAGCGTCCCCAATATCCAGTGGCCATCTGTCCATACAATTGACCTTGTTTGATCATTTAGGATCTCATTTGATATAGAGAGGAGAGTCCCATTGGATGATGATAGTGATGATATATAAATATACATACATACATCTATATATATAAGAACTTAAGGTTGTAATTAGGCGGTCAAAAACGGCTACACCACCGGACGAAATCTCACCACATTTGCTCTGCTAATACCTCTTCCCCCAAGGTATGACCAACAACCCTCAAAACACCAATACGCAACAAAACAAACGCACAATACCCGAAAAACACGGAGCATGCGCAGAGGCCTCGGGAGGAAAACGATGAGGAAGGACTCCATTTCCCAGCTTCCCCCGCACCCAAATCTCCCTCTAAACTAAACTAAAACGACACGAAATGGGAGGGAGAGAAAGAGGGAAAGAAGGAGGGAAGGAGAGAAAGAAAGAAAGAAAGAAAGAAAGAAAGAAAGAGAAGAAAGGAGGGAGAGAAAAAGGGAAAGAAGGAGGGAAGGAAAGAAAGAAAGCAGGGTAGAGAAGGAAGGAAGGGGAGAGGAGGGAAAGAAGGAAAGGAAGAAAGGAAGATAGAGAAGGAAGGAAAAAGAGGAGGAGGGAAAGAAGGAGAGAAGGAAAGAAAGAAAAGTAGAGAAGGAAGGAAAGAGAGAAGGAAATAAAAAAGTGAAAGAAGGAAGGACGGAGAGAAGGAACGAAAGAGGGAAGGAAGGAAAGAAGAAAAGAGACAAGGAAGGATGAAACCAAACAGCAAAGGAAGCCAGAAAAGAAACAGGTAGAGAAGGAAGAAAGAAGAAGAGAAAGAAAAAGAGGGAAAGAAGGAAAGAGGGAGGGAAGGAAGGAGAGAGAAAAAGAAGGAGGAGAAAGAGGGAGGGAAGGTTTGCCACAGCGACGCGTGGCGGGTACAGCTAGTATACATATATATCCCAATTTTCTCTGTCAAAGGAGACTCAAAACATGGATGGTGTGCTCTGTGGTCCCAACATTTCCAGATACTCCCTTGAGATGGAAGAAGGAGTTTGTTTCTCCTTCCTCTTTCTGCTTTCCTGTAAAGCGGAAAATCCCCCTCAGATTTATTTATTTATTTATTTATTTCATTTACTTATACCCCGCCCTTCTCACCCCGGGGGGGACTCAGGGCGGCTTACAGTGGGGGCACAATTTGATGCCCAAGACAATTCACAAGCAATACAGATACAATCAATTCAACAATTAACTAAAAACATCAATACATAATAAAATCATAAAACAATCTCATGCTCAGGGTTCAGAGTCCATATATTCATTCCATTCCATTTGTCCTTGTCTATCATCAGATCCTTCAGTTAGCTATCAGAGTGACCAAAGGCTTGATCCCAGATCCAGGTCTTCAGTTTTTTCCTAAACACCAAGAGGGAAGATGCCGATCTAATCTCCCCGGGGAGTGAGTTCCACAGGTGAGGGGCCACCACTGAGAAGGCCCTGCTCCTCGTCCCCACCAGCCTCACTTGTGAGAGTGGCGGGGTCGAGAGCAGGGCCTCCCCAGAAGATCTTAAACTTCGAGGTGGGATGTAGAGGGAGATCCGTTCGGACAAATACACTGGGCCGGAACCGTATAGGGTTTTGTAGGTCAAAACCAGCACTTTGAATTGTGCTCGGAATTGGATCGGCAGCCAGTGGAGCAACAGGGGGGTGGTATGCTCCCTGTACGCCGCTCCGGTGAGCAATCTGGCTGCTTCTCGCTGGACTAGTTGTAGTTTTCGAGCAGTTTTCAAAGGCAACCCCACGTAGAGTGCGTTGCAGTAATCCAACCGGGATGTGACAAGAGCGTGGACCACCGTGGCCAGATCTGGCTTCTCAAGGTACAGGCGCAGCGGGCGCACAAGTTTTAATTGTGCGAAAGCTCTCCCGGCCACCGCCGAGACCTGGGGTTCCAGGCTCAGCGATGAGTCCAGGATCACTCCCAAGCTGCGAACCTGTGTCTTCAGGGGGAGTGTAACCCCGTCTAACACGGGCTGTAACCCTATACCCTGTTCGGCCTTACAACTGACCAGTAGGACCTCTGTCTTGTCTGATGGAGAAAAAGAGAGAACTTTTTTTTAGAAGAAGAAGAAGAAAAGGAAACCTTGAAATCATGCAGCTCCACTTCATTTAAGAGGCAGGTTGATTTAATGCCGGGCGAGTGCCGCGTCTCATTTAAATGCTCCAGCGATGCAGGCGTGCATTGATAATTTACTTTTTTTTTACGAGCATCTTTCCACGTGGCTTTCACCCTCCTAATAAAATATTAAGGGTTTTTTAATCCAACCCACATTTATTACAAGTGGAGTGTGAGGCCGTAAATAGCGGATTTACTAGGTGTCTGAATTGGAGCCCAGACTAAATGAGCCCATCATCTGTTCGGGTGTCTTGTTTCTCCAACAAGACCATAGCACTTGTTTAGAGGCTGATGGGCCATCAATCAAAATAGCATATATTTTTATCATTGTTACGTCAACATTCAAAAGAACTTGTAGGTTTTTCTCCTGTTCCTAGGAGTAGCCCAAGCTCCTTGCTTGGTGATATAGAATCATAGAATCAAAGAGTTGGAAGAGACCTCATGGGCCATCCAGTCCAACCCCATTCTGCCAAGAAGCAGCAATATTGCATTCAAATCACCCCTGACAGATGGCCATCCAGCCCCTGTTTAAAAGCTTCCAAAGAAGGAGCCTCCACCACACTCCGGGGCAGAGAGTTCCACTGCTGAACGGCTCTCACAGTCAGGAAGTTCTTCCTCATGTTCAGATGGAATCTCCTCCCTTGTAGTTTGAAGCCATTGTTCCGCGTCCTAGTCTCCAAGGAAGGAGAAAACAAGCTTGCTCCCTCCTCCCTGTGGCTTCCTATCACATATTTATACATGGCTATTATATTTCCTCTCAGCCTTCTCTTCTTCAGGCTAAACATGCCCAGCTCCTTAAGCCGCTCCTCATAGGGCTTGTTCTCTCATTTTAGTCGCCCTCCTCTGGACACATTCCAGCTTGTCCATGCTTGTCCATTCCATGCTCCAGCGGTGCAGGCGTGCATTGATAATTTACTTGTTTAGAGACTGATGGGCTATCAATCAAAATAGCATATTTTGTATCATTGTTACGTCAACATTCAAAGGAACTTGTAGGTTTTTCTCCTATTCCTAGGACTAGCACAAGCTCCTTGCTTGGTGATATGTCCAAAGGAAAGATGTTATGGTTGTTGTTGTGTTCCTTCAAGTCATTTTGGATCCTAAGAGGAGCCTATCTTGAAGTTTACTTGGCCAAATGACTTGAATGTACATTTATTGTTTATTACCTTCAAGTTATTTATGGTGACCGCATGTCATGGCATTTTTTGTGGTTGAAAGTGTTTGACATGTTCAGGGTTTTCATGGCTGAGTAGGGATTCGAACCCACATTGGCAGAGTTGTACTATTTCATCTTTTTATCTATCCGGATGTGTTATTGCCCCAACTTTATTCTCCATCTTCATCGCTATGATACTTCACCTTGTTGATGGGAAGCTTCCCACCGGAGTAGAAGTAATCTATCGGACAAATGGCAAGCTGTTTAACCTCAGCAGACTGAAAGCCAAAACCAAGGTTACAACATCTGTTATAGAACTCCAGTATGCTGATGACAATGTCGTCTGTGCACATTCAGGGGAAGATCTACAAGCCACTCTAAACACCTTTGCAGAAGCATACGAGAAGCTCAGCCTGTCATTGAACATTGAAAAAACCAAAGTGCTGTTCCAGCAGTCACCAGCCAACCCCTCTCCAATGCCAGTGATACAGCTTAATGGTGTAACATTAGAAAATGTTGATAATTTCCGCTCCCTTGGCAGCCATCTCTCCACCAAAGTCAACATCGACACCGAAATACAACACCACCTGAGCTCTGCGAGCATAGCATTTTTCCGAATGAAGCAGAGAGTGTTTGAGGACCGGGACATCCGTAGGGATACCAGGGTGCTTGTTTATAGAGCTGTTGTCCTCCCAACCCTGCTATATGCCTGCGAAACGTGGACTGTCTACAGACGTCACATGCAACTCCTGGAACGATTCCATCAGCGCTGCCTCTGGAAAATCCTGCAAATCTCTTGGGAAGACAGGCGGACAAACGTCAGCGTGCTGGAAGAAGCAAAGACCACCAGCATTGAAGCGATGGTCTTCCGCCATCAACTCCGCTGGACCGGCCACGTAGTCCGGATGCCCGACCACCGTCTCCCAAAGCAGTTGCTCTATTCTGAACTCAAGAACGGAAAACGGAATGTTGGTGGACAGGAAAAGAGATTGAAAGATGGGCTCAAAGCCAACCTTAAAAACTCTGGCATAGACACTGAGAACTGGGAAGCCCTGGCCCTTGAGCAGAGGTCAGCTGTGACCAGCAGTGCTGCAGAAGTTGAAGAGGCATGAATGGAGGGTGAAAGGGAGACGCGTGCCAAGAGGAAGGCGCATCAAGCCAACCCCGACCGAGACCGCCTCCCACCTGGAAACCAATGCCCTAACTGCGGAAGAAGATGCAGAGCAAGAATAGGGCTCCGCAGCCACATACGGACCCACAAGAATACTGGAAGACAATCCTCCTTGGAAAACGAGGGATTGCCTAAGTAAGTAAGTAAGTACTATCTTTGTGATCCCCACCAATGATGGATCTGGATCAAATGTGACACAGAGGAGCAACACAATCAACTTACAATACTGGCAGCCTTCTTGGGGGGGGGGGGGGGGGAGGGGGGGTTCACCCAGGATGATGGATGTTGTAGTTCACCCTTCTCCTTCAACAGTTTCTAATGGAACCATTCATAAAACCCCAAAACAAACAATGAGTTATTCTAATAAATAATATTACAAATTATTTAACCCGGGTATTGTCTTTGACTGTGTGGATCATAATAAATTGTGGCAAGTTCTTGGTGGTATGGGGATACCAAATCACTTTGTCTCTCTCCTGAGGAATCTGTACAAGGACCAAGTAGCAACAGTCAGAACTGACCATGGAACAACAGACTGGTTCAAGATTGGGAAAGGCGTACGGCAGGGTTGTATACTCCCACTCAACCTATTCAGCTTGTATGCAGGACACATCATGCAATGTGCAGGGCTTGAGGAATGCAAGGCTGGGTGAAAATTGCTGGAAGAAACATTAACAACCTTAGATATGCAGATGACACCACTTTGATGGCCGAAAGCGAGGAGAGGAGCTGAGGAGCTTTCTAATCAAGCTGAGTTGCAGTTAAACATTAAAAAAACCCCAAGATTATGGCAACAAGAATGATTGACAACTGGGAAATAGAGGGAGAAAACGTGGAGGCAATGACAGACTTTGTATTTCTAGGTGCAAAAATTACTGCAGACGCAAACTACAGCCAGGAAATCAGGAGACACTTACTTCTTGGGAGGAGAGCAATGTCCAATCTCGATTGTCTTTCTTTAAGGGTCCCTTTCAAATCTATGATACTTTATCTCTCTCTGTGTGTGAATCATATCTATCTCTATCTATCTATCTATCTATCTATCCATCTATATCTATGGCTGGATGGCTCTTTGTCAGGAGGACTTTGATTACGTTTTCTTGCCCTGATGAAGGGAGTTGGATTGGGTGGCCTTAAGTATTTTCTGTTGGTCATGGGGGTTCTGTGTGGGAAGTTTGCCCTGATTGTGTCATTCGTGGGCTTCAGAATGCTCTTTGATTGTAGGTGAACTGTGAATCCCAGTGACTACAACTCCCAAATGTCAAGGTCTATTTCCCCCAAACTCCATCTGTGTTCATATGTGGGTGCATTGAGTACTTGTGCCAAGTTTGGTCCAGATCCATCATTGTTTGAGTCCACAGTGCTCTCTGGATGTAGGTGAACTACAACTCCCAAATTCAAGGTCAATGCCCACCAAACCCTTCCAGTATTTTCTGTTGGTCATGGGAGTTCTGTGTGCCAAGTTTGGTTCAATTTCATCATTGATGGAGTTCAGAATGCTCTTTGATTGTAGGTGAACTATAAATCCCAGCAACTACAACTCCCAAATGACAAAATCACAATTTTTGAGTCATGGTCACTCCTTGTGTTGTGAGACATTTCGTTGCGAAATTTGGTGTGATTTCGTTCATTGATTCTTTTGTTTTTAAGCTACTCATTACGCACAGAACATTTTTATATATATAGATGATGATGTTCACCAGTCTCCATTTCCTCCATCAGACAGAGGTTCTTTCTCATCCCCTACAACATATTTTCTCTTCCATTTCCTCCCATCTTTTGGCATCCATTGCATGCTCTTCATATTCTCCTTCCTCACTTCCATATGGATGTTTTTAGACATCTTTTCCATTGCAAAATCTTTCCTTTCTTCAATCCTGGAGGTCGTTTTGCAGGACTTTTTATTGGCTTTTTCTCGCCTTAACATCGAAGCTTCCTCTGTCGCCTTGGGAAAGGACCCGAATCCAATTTCGAGTGTTTATGGAACCGGAAGTCGGTAATGTGTTTGCCTCTCGAGAAACTCCCATCTGCCTGGTCATAAAATGTTCTTTAGAAGCAGGACCTTGGGAGCAACCCAATGACTTAGCGGAACAAACCCTCTTCGGTCCCATTAAGAATGGCATTTTCTTTCCTAAGCATATGACTATGTTGGTTATGGGTTTTGCAGTTAAATGGGAACCAAGGTGGTTGTTAACCTCCGCTTCCCTTGTTGCACCCAACGGACCCTAAAGAAATAATCCCAATTCTGGCACAATGGCTGCCTGGGGCACAAGGAAAGAAGTGCTGCTTCTGGCTTATGCAAATGCTCTTTTCATTGCCGCATCCTATATACACCTCGATGCTGTATTGTTTTCCTCTTTTATCACTCTGTATTATAATGCATCAGCCCAGGAGAGCAAATTTATCCGGTCTCTGTATCTAGAAAGACTTGCAGTGGAGGATCTATAGCAGTTTTTCTCAACCCCTTAATACCGTTCCTGTCGCGACCCCTTAATACCGTTCCTCCTGTTGTGGTGTCCCCAAACCATAAAATTATTTTCGTTGCTACTTCATAACTATCATTTTGCTTCTGTTATGAATCGTAATGTAAATATCTGATATGGAAGATATATTTTCATTCACTGGACCAAATTTGGCACAATTACCCAATACGCCCAAATTTGAGTGTTGGTGATGTCGGAACTCAGATACCTTAAAGAGCCAGACACAGGAGTATATCCAAAACAATAGTTTATTAAAGCAAAGTAAACAGGACTCTGAGACACTTGCTTCAGTGCCTCTGGTCAAAACTCAAAGTTTGCAGCTTGAAAAACAAACTTGGAAAATAAACCGGATTAAACTGGCAAAAAATCCGGATTAAATCAGAATTCTTCCAAAACACGCCAAAATCACACAGTTCAAAGATAGCAAGCAAACAGAGAAGCCGTCGTCCAGAAGCAGTCCAAAGTCGAAGAAATCCCAGTTGAAGGTTCCAAAGTCCACAAAGCAACGTCGTCGTCAAAAGCAGTCTGAAGTCAAGGAGAGGGGAAATCCGCACTTATGAGAATGCAAACTGGTCAGCACACGAAGCAAGATCCAGGACCCAAGCCCAACAGGAAAGCGGCAACGACAAGACCCAAGGCACGAAACCAACACTTTGCCTACTGCAAAGTTCTATCATTTCGATGATGAGCTGCCCTCCACCCCGTCCTCATCACTATCAGTTGGCTTAGCTTCCACAGCTGAGCGCCAATGCCCATCCCTCCAACTCTTCCACCTCTTGTCAAGACTTAGGTCTCCCCATGATTCCACAGTATCACCAGATTGCCAATCCCCGCCACCAGAAAACCCTGCAAAAGTGTCACTGGACGTTGGTTGAGTACACACATTCTGAACCTCCTGTATCTTGGTCCAATCCCTTCCCCTTCGTCCCCATCACCCCCAGACCTATAATTCCCAGAAAAGTCCATGAAATCCTCGTCCTCTGTAGGAGCAGTAAGTATGTCCCGGATCTTCTTTCTCTGACGCTCCTCGTCTGACTCCTGCTCTTGAGTAACCCTGTTAATGTCTCTATTCCCATCTGAATCTCCTTCCTCCTCCTCACTCATTTCACTCTCGGAGAAACCTTCAAAGGATTCTTCATCAGTGGGTGACATAAGTATCTCCCAAATCCTCTTCCTTTGCTGTTCCTCCTCTAACACCTGGGCATCTCGTTTCCCTCCTCTACCACTCCTACCAGTTGCAGCGTTGCCAACAGACTCTACTACAACAGGTGAGGTTGGGGGGGAGGGATTGATTTTGTAATTTGGGAGTTGTAGTTGCTGGGATTTATAGTTCACCTACCATCAAAGAGCATTCTGAACTCTACCAACGATGGAATTGAACCAAACTTGGCACACAGAACTCCCATGACCAAGAAAAAATACCAAAAGGGTTTGGTGACCATTGACCATGGGTTTTGGAGTTGTAGTTCACCTACATCCAGACAGCACTGTGGACTCAAACAATGATGGATCTGGACCAAACTTGGCACAAATACTCAATATGGACAAATGTGAATATTGGTGGAATTTGGGGAAAATAGACTTGACATTTGGGAGTTGTAGTTGCTGGGATTTATAGTTCAGCTACCATTAAACAGCATTCTGAACCCCACCAATGATAGAATTGGACCAAACTTCCCACACAGAACCCCATAACCAACAGGAAATACTATGTTTTCTGATGATCTTTGGCGACCCCTTTGACAACACCTAACGACCCCCTCAGGGGTCCTGACCCCCAGATTGAGAAAAACTGCTCTAGGTCCTTCATCAGAACTATGTGGTCCTCCAAAGTTTAACCATAGCATCATACTGCTGAACGTACAAACTCCTAGAGAGAACATATTGATTATGTTCTTGAACAATGAAATCCACAAACGTTGAGCCTGCCAATGCGAAGAGACAACTTTATTTATTCTTAAATAAACTGCATGAAAAATACATCTTTCCGGAGCTATGTTCTTCCTCTCCTCCTCCTCCTTCCCTTCATTTATCGCCTTGCTAGTAAAAGGAATACGGCAAAGCTAAAACATCACTGTGCTTAACCTGGGAAGGTAATTGAGCTGTCAATCACCTGGGGAAACAATTTGAAATGTTGCAATTAAAAATAGTAAAAAGCCGTTTTAAAGCCGTGTTGTTAAAAGCAGCCCAGCGGCCCATTAAGAACCCCTTTCCTTCGAAATATTTTTCTCTTTAAAGGCTGTTTGGATTTTCTGGTTTGTTTGCGTGTATTTAAATCTTGTCAGTCAAAAGGACAGAAAGAAAAAAAAAGGACAGCAAAGGCTGGATCCATGCTGCCACAATGAACTGCAATATTGAGCCATAGAGCCATACAATTCTCAATATAATTCTATGTTTATTGTGTTATAAATATAATTTTATTATATTTTAATTTTTTTTTCCATGTCAGGAGCGACTTCAGAAAGTGCAAGTTGCTTCTGTTGTGTTTTTGATGTTTTACCATCCTTGTGGGAGGCTTATCTCATGTCCCTGCATGGGGAGCTGGAGCTGACAGAGGGAGCTCATCCACACTCTTCCCGGATTCGAACCTCTGACCTGTCGGTCTTCAATCCTGCTGATCCAAAAGTGTTTAACCCATTGCTCCACTGGGGGCTCCTTAAATAAATAATAAATTATAAGTGTAATTCTATGTTTTTTGTGTTCAAAATAAATAAGTGATAAATATAATTTCTAATTGAATTATATTTAAATAAATAAATTATTGTGTTTTAATACATATATGTTTTAGTATGTGCTTTTATGAATTATTTTAAAATATGGTGTGTAATTATATTAATTATATTGTGCCCTGTGTTGAACTATAAGGAGAGGAATAATAATAATAATAATAATAATAATAATAATAATAATAATAATGCAATCCTAGGCGACAGCAGGATTGAAGAGAAACAACTGGAAAAGCTGACACAATACGAGGATTTAAAGATTCAACTGCAAAGACTCTGGCACAACAGCCTTATGAACAGTACTTTACCCACAATGTCAGGGAACCACCAGAAGGCTAAACGGAGGGCTGCAGAAACACAACAAGGATCAAGTATCGAAAGCACAATAATCCCAAATAAGCAGCTCAGGGGAAGATCTCAGGGGCTCACATGTCTTTACACTAATGCACAGAGCATGGGAAATAAACAAGACAAACTCCAACTTTTAGCACAACACCACAAATACGATTTCATAGGCATAACTGAACCCTGGAATGTAGACATCGAGAGCTATAACTTCTTTCACAGAAACCGAACAAAGGGGAGAGGAGATGAAGTAGCCTTATATGTCAAAAACTGTTACGCTGCAGAAGAGATGCAAGACAGCAATCTGGGAAACCAGCTTGAATGAATCTGAATAAGAATCAAGGGAACTGGGACTCAAAAAGATCTTGTCATAGGCATCTACTACAGACTTCCAAGCCAGGATGAAAAACTTGATGAAGTCTTCTGCCACAATTATGATGTCATAGCCATCACTGAAACCTAGTGGGATGACTCCTATCACTGAAATGTAGACATCGAGAGCTATAACCTCTTTCACAGAAACCGAACAAAGGGGAGAGGAGGTGGAGTAGCCTTATATGTGAAAAACAGTTATATTGCAGAAGAGATGCAAGACTGGAATTCAGGAAACTAGTTGAAGGTATCTGGATAAGAATCAAGGGAACTGGGACTCAAAAAGATCTCGTTGTGGGTGTCTATTACAGACCTCCAAGCCAGGACGAAAAACCCGATGAATCTTTCTGTCAACAGTTGACCAGACAGACACAAAGAAGAGATATAGTAGTCATGAGTGATTTCAACTATCCCAATATTTGCTGGAAAAAAACTCATCCAAGAGTACAAATTCCTCACTTGCCTTGCAGACAATTTTATAGTCCAGAAGGTAGAAGAGGCAACAAGGGGGTCAGCTACTCTCAATCTCATCTTAACAAATGCGAAGGACCTGATAAATGCAGTTGAAATAGTCAGATCCTTAGAGGCAAGTGGCCATGTGCTCCTGCAGTTTGAAGTACAAAGGAAAGCTGAAACTAAGACAAGTCAAACCATCATTCTGGACTTTAGGAAATACTGAGCAGCATTCCGTGGACACAGATACTAAAAGACAAGGGAGTTACGGATAGATGGGAGTTTTTCATGAGTGAAATACTCAATGCACAATTGCAAACAGTGCCACCAAACAGAAAAAATAGGACAAGTGTAAAGAAGCCAGAATCGATGTCCAAAGAACTTCTAACTATGCTATGACTCAAAAGAGACATGCACAAGAAGTGGAAAAAGGGAGACATCACCAAAGAAGAATTGAAACAAATAACCAACTCCTATAGGGAAAAGGTTCGCAAGGCTAAAGCACAAAACAAGCTCAGGCTTGCCAGGGACATTAAAAACAATAAAAAGGCTTCTTTCTTACGTGAGTAGAAAAAGGAAGAACAAGTAGGTGATAGGGCCTCTTTGGGGAGAAAATGGGGCAATGCTGACATGGGATAGGGTTAGGGTTAGGGTTAGGGAAAAGGCAGAATTACTTAATACTTTTTTGCATTGGTCTTCTCACAAAAAGAAAGTCATCCTCAACCTTGGCAAGATGGAGTGGATGAGGGAATAGAAGACATCCAACCCCAAATGGGGAAACAAGTCGTCCAGGAATACCTGGCTGCTCTAAACGAGTTCAAGTCCCCAGGGCCAGATCAACTACACCCAAGAGTATTGAAGGAACTAGAGGAAGTCATCTTGTAACCATTGGCAATCATCTTTGAGAGTTCCCAGAGAACGGGAGAAGTTCCAGCAGATTGGAGGAGGGCCAATGTGGTCCCAATCCTCAAGAAGGGAAAAAAGGATGACCCAAACAATTGCTGTCCGGTCAGCCTCACGTCGATACCAGGCAAGATTCTGGAAAATATAGTTAAGGATGTGGTCTGCAAACACTTAGAAACAAATATGGTCATCGCTAATAGTCAACATGGATTTATGAAAAACAAGTCATACCCGATGAATCTGATCTCTTTTTTCAATAGAGTTACAAGCTAGGTAGATGCGGAGAATGCCGTGGATGGAGCGTACCTGGATTTCAGTAAGGCCTTTGAAAAGGTTCCCCATGACCTTTTGGCAAGGAAACTAGTCCAATGTGGACTAGGCAAAACTACAGTTAGGTGGATCTGTAATTGGTTAAGCGAACGAACCCAAAGGGTGCTTCTCCCCAATGCTTCCTCTTCATCCTGGTGAACTTCAACTCCCACCATACTGGACCAACCCCTTTCCCCAAACCCCTCCAGTGTGTTCTGTTGGTTATAGGGAATCTGTGTGCCAAGCTTGGTTCAGATCTTTTGTTGGCAGGAGTCATGGGGATCTCTGGAAGTGGGATCCATCTTGGAAAACACATATAAACATACATAACATACATACAGCACCGGGATTGTGGCGCACTGGCTGAGTGTCAGCTGCATTAAGATCACTCTGACCAAAGCTCATGAGTTTGAAGCCAGCCCGGGTTGGAGTGGGTTTCCAACCAATTGTGTAGCCTGTTGTCGACCTTTGCAACCCGAAAGATAGTTGCATCTGTCAAGTAGGAAAATTAGGTACCACCTTAAAGTGTGGGGAGGCTAAATTAACTAATTTATGAGGCCATAAAAAGACTCCAGCAAAGCACTCCAGCAGAAAAGCATGCGGGGAATGCAGAAGTGCTTCATCAGCGTCGCAGATGGACGATGAAAGCGACAGCTCCCCTGGCAGCCAGAAAAAGTTAAATTGCCTCTGTGTATGTATATGTTGTATGTTAAAATTGGCACTGAATGTTTGCCATATATGTGTACACTGTAATCCGTCCTGAGTCCCCTGCGGGGCAGAAGGGTGGAATATAAAAGCTGTAAATAATAATAATAATAATAATAATAATAATAATAATAATAATAATAATACATATTTTCATTTTTATGACAGACAGACAGATAGCAAAACCAAATTTTGCTCTTTGGGAATCTTCATAAACAGACAGATGTATTTTCATTTTTATTAGAAAGGAAGGGAAGGAAAGGAAAGGAAGAGAGGGAGGGAGGGAGGAGAAAAGAAGAAGAAAGGGAGGAAGAAAAAAGAAGGGAGGAAGACAAAGAAGACGAAGGAAGAAAGAAAAGAATTTAGATAGGTAGGTAGGTAGATAACAAAATCAAATTTTGTGTTTTTTGAAATCTTCATAAACAGACAGACATATTTTCACTTTTATTAAAAGGAAATAGATAGATAGATAGATAGATAGATAGATAGATAGATAGATAGATTCCTTGTAAAACAGCTCTCAGAATTCTATAGCATTCAGCCATGGCAGTGAAAAGGGTCCCAAACTGCATTCATTCTATGGTGTTGATGTAGCCAAAAACTAGTTTTAAAGGTACCACTCCCTAGACACCGTTATTAAGACGTGCAGAGTTTTCCACCCTCTCATGGGAGACTGAAATAAGTAGAGATTTGCCTCCCCAATTAGCAGACCTGGGTTCCTTTGGGAACATTGGCTGGAAGGAGAAAAAAGAAACAGATATGATGAAGCGTGTTGTCTTTCAGAATCATTTGCAAAAGACAGGTCAGGAGCGATTGTCTGAGGGTCGCTCCCTTTTATGCTTTAATTACGGTGGCTTTTCAGCCGGAGATGGATGCAGCATCCTAATTGGGGCGGAGGGGGAACTTACTCGGCCTTTTCGGTGGACGGAATAATTGTGGCTCTGCTCCTTTCAGTCCTTCACCTGTCAACCGGAAAGAGATGGGATGATCCTTTTCAGCCTCTGTTGGGAGCACTGTGATTAAGACATATATAAATTGAAAGTTGGTTGCAGTTATAAGTGCTCTAACAATGGCAATTAAATCAGAAACAATGATGTTCTGTGTTGAACAAATGGGTGTTCATTCTGTCTCTCCCGTCATGTACAACGGGGTGGGCACAGTCCAACATACATGAGGCCCCTAGTTGTTGGTGTGTGCCTTCAAGTCGTTTCCAACCTGTGGTGACCGCAAAGCACAAGATGTATTCCGAGGAGTGTGTTGCACTCCAGAGCAAGAACACCTCTGTCCTTAAACACCACACCAGCTTGGTATAATCAGCAAGCAGTTTATTGAAGAATATATGTAAGCAAAGCAGTAAAAATGGTAAAAACAGTATAGTCCAAAGATAAAAGATAGTCCATTAGCTTCTAGGCACAAAGGTAAAACACAAGATCCAAAGGTATAAAATCTATAGAATAAGGCTGTTGGGGTTCAGCCTGAGTTTGAACCTGATTCTCTGTTTGTACCTCCTGATGCTAATGAAAATATATTTACTGATGCTAATGAAAATGTACTTCCTGATGCTAATGAAAATGTACTTCTTGATGTCAATGATCCTGAAATTAGTGAGGAAGAAACTTCTGTAGATTTGGAAAATGGAAGTACCAGTGTTCATGAGAATGTTTCAGAGGGAAGCCATGACCTTTCACTCCCTTCTGTACCTGGAAACCTTAATGAGAATAGAAGGGGCCAGATCTGGCAAGACAGGAGTGAATCACTCAGCTTGCAAAGGTCTTCCAGATTAAAAGAAAAACAAACAAGGGCTTCAAAGCGGGAAGGCGTTTCACGAAACCAATTCCTCGGCTTTAAGTGTCTTCCGCCGGGCTGACTTTCTCAGTTCAGGCATTGTTTTAGATTGATGAAGACCTTGGCAGTTCTCCCGGTTCCTCTGGCCATCGTCTTGAGAGATTTCTAGGATACCAAGTATGGTTAGTGGATTGCTAACAGGTTCCAGTATTTTACAGTGTGGCTTTGGGTTTTTGATCTTGTTCATGGACATTCATGTTTGCTGATTTTGCTGTGGCTTTTGACTTTGCATTTTTCCTTTATTTTGTAACCATTTTTTCATCAATAAAAAAGGATTGTTTTTTCCCAGTCAAGTGTGGTAGATGGTTATCTTAGGGCCTCGTTTCCTGCTCTGGGTTGCAACAAAGGCAGCATGAAAATCCAATACATAGATCAGGAGCCTGACAAAAAGTTGGAACATGAAACTAGTTACACTTGGAAACAAGACGGTCATAAAATTCCAACGTTTACAGGACTGAGCTAGTTCTTTCTCTTGTATCAATATAAAGTTTTTCCTGACCCCGGAACCGAAAGGAAAGCATTTATCTTGCCCTTACAACCAGATATGGATTTCTTATCTCTCTTTTTCTGCAGATCAATTGACCTTCGTTGCACCTGAGAACTTTGTCTCTGTTTACAAAAGTCTTGCTTTCTATCTTCACTCTCATTAAATTCTGAACCTGACAAGTCATTCTCAGAAGAGAGTTGTTTCTCAGAGAAAGACTGTTGAGGGCCTCTCCCAGGAATGTGACCTTGTGAATCTGCAGGAGAAACACTCCATTCATGAGACAACTGGGAGTTAGGACCTCGGGGGGGGGGGGAGGGTTGCGAGGGGTATTCAGAGGAATCACCAAAACCATCAGAAAACACATATTTCTGATGGTATTAGAAACCCCTTTGGCAAAGAAGGCTGAAGATCTCTCCGCCTGTCCTTCTCTTCCTTTTTGGAAACAGATGGCGAATCCTCCCCCCAAAAGCACTCTTTCACTGCAGTTGGTTGGCCTCTCAGTTGGCTTCTCAGCCAAGGGGAGGGCTGTTTCTGAGACTCCAAGTGAGGAGGGGAGAGCAGGCATGCTCAGAACATGGCAGCATGGTGCGCATGTGTAGGCGAGGGAGAGCGTGCGAGGCTGAAGAGGCTCGTCCCAGCGAATCCATTTAAGATAGGGGGGTTCTGTGGGGGAAGTTTGACCCAATTCTATCGTTGTGAGGTTCAGAATGCTCCTTGGTTGCAGGTGAACTATAAATCCCAGCAACTGCAGCTCCCAAATGTCAAGGTCTAATTTCCCCAAACTCCACCAGTGTTCACATTGGGGCATATTGAGTATTCGTTCCAAGTTTGGTCCAGAGCCATCATTGAGTCCACAGTGCTCTCTGGATGTAGGTGAACTACAACTCCAAAACTCAGGGTCAATGCCCACCAAACCATCCCAGTATTTTCTGTTGGTCATGGGAGTTTTGTCTGCCAAGTTTGGTTCAATTCCATTGTTGGTGGAGTTCAGAATGCTCTTTGATTGTAGGTGAACTATCCCAGCAACTACAACTCCCAAATGACAAAATCAATCCCCCAACCTCACCAGTATTCAGATCAGGTATTTGTGCCAAATTTGGTCCAGTGAATAAAAATACATCCTGCATATCAGACATTTACATTATGATTCATAACAGTAGCAAAATGACAGTTATGAAGTAGCAATGAAGATAATGTTATGGTTGAGGTTCACTAAGGGGTTGTGGCATTAGGAAGGTTGAGAACCATTGTATTAGAGCAACCGGTGCAGAGAAGTGATTCCACCATTTTGACCAATCCACCTATGGTGCCCCCTAGAATCCCATGGACTTCAGTGATAGACGTAGGGAGGAATTTATTCCATTTTGACTAGTCTCCTTTGGGTTTATTTATTTATTGTGTCAGGCAACCAAACAGTTGTATTACGTTTTTGACAGAACAAACAAACAAACATACAAAAGACACAGAGTTTGTAAGCTTGATAGTTGGTTAAATGTCCTTTGACCAGTATCTGGCCACTTGGAGTGCTTCTGGTGTTGCCGCAAAAAAGTTTCCCATTGTGCATGTGGCAGGGCTCAGGTTGCATTGCAGCAGGTGGTTAGTGGTTTGCTTTTTCTCCACACTCGCATGTTGTGGATTCCACTTTGTGGCCCCATTTCTGAAGGTTGGCTCTGCATCTCGTGGTGCCAGAGCGCAGTCTGTTCAGCGCCTTCCAAGTCGCTCAGTCCTCTGTGTGCCCAGGGGGGAGTCTCTCATTGGGTGTCAGCCATTGATTGAGGCTCTGGGTTTGAGCCTGCCACTTTTGGACTCTCACTTGCTGAGGTGTTCCAGCGAGTGTCTCTGTAGATCTTAGAAAACTATTTCTTGATTTAAGTCGTTGATGTGCTGACTGATGCCCAAACAAGGGATGAGCTGGAGATGTCTCTGCCTTGGTCCTTTCACTATTGGCTGCTACTTCCTGGCGGATGTCAGGTGGTGCAATACTGGCTAAGCAGTGTAATTTCTCCAGTGGTGTAGGGCGCAGACACCCCGTGATAATGTGGCATGTCTCATTAAGAGCCACATCCACTGTTTTAGTGTGGTGAGATGTGTTCCACACTGGGCATGCAAACTCAGCAGCAGAGTAGCATAGCGCAAGGGCGGATGTCTTCACTGTGTCTAGTTGTGATGCCCAGGTTGTGCCAGTCAGCTTTCGTATGATATTGTTTCTAGCACCCACTTTTTGCTTGATGTTCAGGCAGTGCTTCTTGCAGGTCAGAGCACGGTCCAGGTGATTCCCAGATATTTGGGTGTGCTGCAATGCTCCAGTGGGATTCCTTCCCAGGTAATCCTTAGAGCTCGGGATGCTTGTCTGTTCTTAGGGTGAAAGGCACATGTCTGTGTTTTAGATGGATTAGGGATCGGCTGGTTTTCCCTGTAATAGACAGTAAGAGCACCTAGAGCTTTGGAGAGCTTCTGTTCAACCATCTCAAAGCTCCCTGCTTGAGTGGTCTCCTTTGTGTGACGCCATGACTTTCATAAGGCCCATCCATAATATTAGAGTAACATGTCCATGGAGAAAGTACTGCCCTTTAAACCTGAATTTAATTGTTGAGGTGGATTGTGAGGTTCCATTGGATCAGAACAAGAATGCTTCTAGGCTGGTCTAATGTACCACGTAGAGCACTGTTCCTCCAAACTGAATAGTCCCACATAAAAATATATGACCCAAACCCAATTACCTTTCCATTTGTTAAACCACTGACAGTTTTGTGCCCACTTAGCAGGCATGTCGTTTTCACCCTTGGTCTCCATTCAGTTTCCCTGCCGAAGAGGTGAGCCTTCAAGAACAATGATTGATTTTAAGGACCTTTAGAGGTTACGTCGCATCTCTGGCTCCTTGTTTTCTCCCTCCGAAACGGCGCAAAGTGTTTGGGCTGGGTGCCTAATGCTGTCTCGGAGCAGGTTTGTTTCCCAGAGTCTTTCAAAGAGCCCATAATGTATAGTGTTCACCGCAACGAGGCTCCAGTTGTGAATTTTTAATTCGGCCAGATCACTTTCAGTAAATGGGACTTCGGGCTCAATTAGGGCTGTCAGCTTTAATTTTTCACTCACCCTCCGATTGAGCTCTGCTCTTTGCGGTGTTTGCAGTAATTGCCAGATCCGCAGGAAAGTTGAGACTGGGTAGAGATAACTGTTTGTGGCGTCCCATTCCGTCTTCCCTTTCTATCTGGGGCTATTCAGGAGGGCAGGGAGATGCACACCAAGCCACCGAGAGGGAGGAACACTTACACTTTGAGCCCTTTTCCTTTCGAGGAAGCAAATTTGGTGTAGTATGGGATGCTCACTATAACAAATTACGCAAATATTCAATCCCACCACTGGCACCAATTATTACATACATACTATAATATATCCCACAGCTGAACACCACTGTAAAGGATTATAAGTAATATTTATTTATTTATTTATTTATTTGGTGCATTTGTTAACCGCCATTATCAGCCCTAGGGCGACTCATGGCGGTGTACAACATATAAAAAGGCAATTTACAAAAAGGCAGTTACAAAACACATATTAGCAATACAACAATTATAAAGTTACACTAAATAATCCGCTTCGTCTCATAGTAGAATCATAACCAATCTCATATTCCTTGTTCCATTCCAGTCATCTTTACCACATTATTATAGCACTTAATTAAATGCCTTCTCGAACAGCCATGTCTTAAGGCTTTTTCGGAAGGACATAAGGGAGGGCGCCTGTCTGATGTCTGCAGGGAGAGTGTTCCACAGCCGGGGGGCCACCACCGAGAAGGCCCTCTCTCTCGTCCCCGCCAGACGTGCCTGTGAGGCAGGCGGGATCGAGAGAAGGGCCTCCCCAGACGATCTCAAGGTCCTCGTGGGCTCATAGGCCAAGATGCGGTCCGAAAGGTATTTTGGGCCGGAGCCGTTTAGGGCTTTGTAGGCCAAAACCAGCACCTTAAATTGGGCCCGGTAGCAAATGGGCAGCCAGTGGAGCTGGGACAACAAGGGCGTTGTGTGCTCCCTGCATCCCGCTCCAGTTAGTAACATGGCTGCCGCGCGCTGAACCAGCTGAAGCTTCCGGGCCGTCTTCAAGGGCAGCCCCACGTAGAGAGCGTTGCAGTAGTCAAGGCGGGATGTGACCAGAGCGTGTACCACCGTGGCCAAGTCAGACTTCCCGAGATACGGGCGCAGCTGGCGCACGAGCCTAAGCTGTGCAAATGCTTCCCTGGTCACTGCTGAAACCTGGGGGTCCAGGCTCAACGATGAGTCCAGGGTCACACCCAAGCTGCGAACCTGCGCCTTCAAGGGGAGTGCGACCCCATCCAGCACAGGCTGTAACCCTATACCCCGTTCGGCCTTGCGACTGACCAGGAGTACCTCTGTCTTGTCTGGACACCAGTGAGAAGGAAAATATCACAACCAGTGATGCGAGCCTGGAGGCTTATTGATAATGTATCTGGGCAGGATGATTCTTCCCCCCAAAGATTCACTTTTTCCCCAAAAATCCTACCCCTGTTCCTCCAATATGGTAGCGAGATGTAGATAGATATGTGTAATGGTACGGTGAACACTGCTTGTTTTTTAGTCTTCTTTTGGTTCAAAGCTGCCACCAACCCAAGTTGCCTTAGGATTTTTAAAATGAGATTTTGAGGCAAACTTTTCCCGCTTTTACCAACACTGCTCTTCCCTTGGCACCCAGAATGACTATTTGGATAAGAGACCTTTCTGTAGTATCAGGATGTTAAAGATGCAGGAATTATCACAAAGGATTACTGATAGATTGAGGAGCAATAGAGACCTTTTTTTGAAAAATAAATAGAAAAAGATTTATTTATAAAAACAGACAACAAACTACTTCTGAGAGGCACAAAACGCTCGACTTGTTACAAAAGTACTACAGCTTGATGGTTGCTAAGTTTCTTCACTTAGTTACATACAGAGCTAATCAAACAGATCTAGCTGCTAGTAACAAAAAATTCTCACTCTACTTCAGAGAAATAGTAATAAGTTTCTGACCAACCTATCCTAGGTAGTCCCCTGAGTTACCAGACAGTTGTATTACATTTTTAACAAAACAAACAATCAAACAAACAGACAAAACACAAAGTTTGCAAGCTTGGTAGTTGATTAAATGTCCTTTGACCAGTATCTGGCCACTTGGAGTGCCTCTGGTGTTGCCGCAAGGAGGTCCTCCACTGTGCATGTGCCAGGGCTCAGGTTGCATTGCAGCAGGTGGTCAGTGGTTTGCTCTTCTCCACACTCACATGTCATGGATTCCACTTTGTAGCCCCATTTCTGAAGGTTGGCTCTGCATCTCGTGGTGCCAGAGCGCAGTCTGTTCAGCACCTTCCAAGTCGCCCAGTTTTCTGTGTGCCCAGGGGGGGAGTCTCTCATTTGGTATCAACCATTGATTGAGGTTCTGGGTTTGAGCCTGCCACTTTTGGACTCTCGCTTGCTGGGGTGTTTCAGCGAGTGTCTGTAGATCTTAGAAAACTATTTCTTGATTTAAGTCATTGAAGTGCTGGCTGATACCCAAACAAGGGATGAGCTGGGGATGTCACTGCCTTGGTCCTTTCACTATTGGCTGCTACTTCCTGGTGGATGTCAGGTGGTGCAATACCGGTTAGACAGTGTAATTTCTCCAGTGGTGTAGGGCGCAGACACCACGTGATAACGCGGCATGTCTCCTTAAGAGCCACATCCACTGTTTTAGCGTGGTGAGATGTGTTCCACACTGGGCATGCATACTCAGCAGCAGAGTAACATAGTGCAAGGGCAGATGTCTTCACTGTGTCTGGTTGTGATCCCCAGGTTGTGCCAGTCAGTTTTCGTATGATAAGGTGTCTTATCTCATACCTCTGGCTCGCCTGTTGTGATTAACTCTACTAATGTAATGCTTTAGTGGAAGGTATAACTTTTGCAAACGATTTAGTTTTCCTCCAGTCAAATGACCACGCCTTTCCACACTCCAAGCATTTACATAATCCTAATAGTTTGAAGTTAAAATATGCTGGTAGTTTGCATAAACAACTCCCAAGTTGGAGTAGATCAGGCTGCCATGCTAGAAGGAATGGATGCCAGGTATGAATCTAAACTAAGAACTATCCATGATGGCAACCAAAGAAGATCAGGTCATGTTCATTGAAGTGGCGTGTGATCTCAAAAAATGACAACAACAATATCTATTGGACCTGCAAAGTCCTGAAGGAGTTGATCGGAACAGGTTAGAAGACTCCTTCCATGGACTTGAATGAGAGGGCCAGGCAGTCCTTATAGAATATGTTTGTGATAGCAAAACATGCATAATTGGAGGGTTAATTACCTTTCTACTTGCTTTTAATTGTCAGATAATAACCCCGCGGGTATGAGAGAGACAGATGGGGAACGAGTGCTTCCCGATCAGTGCCACATATTTACCCAAGGACCCAGGCAGCACAGATTGGCAGCTTATGAAGGACTCTGATTATCTGGGGATGGTTTGAGCAAAAGTCTTCCGATGATATGATCTTTCAGACAAACCTGTGGTGCATCAGTTACCTGGGATTGGGATTCGCTGACTGCAGCTAGGATAACTTGGTGAGATTGGAGAGACACTAGTTTCTGTTTGAACTTCACCATCAATTAAAAAAAAATTATCCCCATTTCTTTACTACGGCAATCTGTAATACATCCGTATCTTCCTATTAACAAGCAGACCCAGAGAGAGCTGCAAATATACAATGATCAGCGTAACCATGTCAACATACTTACTTATTTAGGTGATCCCTCACTGTCTGAGTAGGATAGTCTTCCAGGATCAGTGTACTGACGGTGGGTCCGTAGGTGACTGTGGAACCTTTTTCTTGTTCTGCATCTCCTCCCACAGTGAGGGCATTGGTTTCTAGGTGGAAGGTGGTCCTGGTTGGGGTTGGCTTGACGCGCCTTCCTTGGCACGTTTCTCTCTTTCGCCCTCCATTCGTGCCTCTTCAAATTCTACAGCACTGCTGGTCACAGCCGACCTCCAGCTGGAGCACTCAAGGTCCAGGGCTTCCCAGTTCTCAGTGTCTATGCCAAAATTTTAAAGATTGGCTTTGAGCCCATCTTTACATCTCTTTTCCTGCCCACCAACATTGCGTTTTCCCTTCTTGAATTCGGAGTAGAGCAATTGCTTTGGGAGACAGTGGTCAGGCATTCGGACAATGTGGCCGGTCCAGCGGAGTTGATGGCGGAGGAGCATCACTTCAGTGTTGGTTGTCTTTGTTTCTTCCAGCATGCTGACAATTGTCCACTTGTCTACTTAAGAGATTTGCAGGATTTTCTGGAGGCAGCACTGATGGAATCGTTCCAGGAGTTGCATGTGACGTCTGTAAACAGTCCATGTCTCTCAGGCATATAGCAGGGTTGGGAGGACAATAGCTTTATAAACAAGCACCTTGATATCCCTACGGATGTCCCGGTCCTCAAACACACTGCTTCACTTGGAAAAAAGCTGCACTCGTGAATCTCAGGCAGTGTTGTATTTCAGTGTCAATGTTGACTTTTGTGGAGAGGTGGCTGCCAAAGTAGCGGAAATGATCAACATTTTCTAATGTTACACCATTAAGCTATATTTCTGGCATTGGAGAGGGATTGGCTGGTGACTGCTGGAAGAGCACTTTGATTTTCTCGATGTTTAGTGACAGTCTGAGCTTCTCGTATGCTTCTGCGAAAATGTTTAGAGCGGCTTGTAGGTCTTCTTCTGAATGCGCACAGACGATGTTGTCATCAGCATATTGGAGTTCTACAAGAAGTGTTGTTGTAACCTTGGTTAGCTATGTCAAACCACCATGGAGTTACTATTGCCAATAAAGTCAATGGATACATCACCTGGCCAATTTGGCAAGCGGGTGGATCATCTCCAAACATCTGCTGGGAACCATTTACATAGATGTTAGTAGAGACATGGAGGTAAACAAGGAGAGTGGTAATCCCATAGGGTTGACTGTTCCATGTCAAAGGCTTGCCAAATCTCTGTGATCAAAACCACGGGCAGATGGCTTCTCCGCCAGCCAACCGCCTTGAGGGCTTCATCTCCTACTCACAGCGAGTCACAAGAGCATTTAGCTTTGCATTTGGAATACAAATTACACTGTTGGTATGAGTATCCAACTATCCATACATAGAGGTAGACCTTTCCAGCATGTCAGTTGTCTCAGCCTGCAAATTATCACAGAGGTTGAGAATGGAGAGCAAGCAATGGGCAGCTATTTGCTTTTGTTTCTCCCTTTCTCAGTGTTCTCTGAAAGAACGGCATCGGTTTCATTCCCTGCTCCCAGCCCTTTCCATTTACAGTAAAACCTCTTTAATGGAGCCCAAATGGATCAATTGAAGAGAGCGGTCAGCAGACCACTTCCCCCAGCTCCCGAGTCAATGCCGTTTTAGCTCCTTAGCAAGCTAATAGCTCCATCCTCAGCAAAGAGCTGTATATGCCAAGATGTGGAGCCAGTTTACACCAGAGTGTATAAGTCTCTTTTCACAAGCAAGAGATACTTTCACTCTGCAATTCTTGCAATCCCTACAAATTGCCTTCCCCCAGTTTGGTTTTGGGCATCTCTCACCATTTCGTCTCATAACTCCCATGTCATTTCCCAAGGCAAGGAATCTGTTCTGGCTTTTAGTCTGAACTTGAAAGGGGGTCTCCAGTACAAATCCTGTGCTTGTAGGACCATTATCCATAGTTTCATTCATCCATGCCTGACCAAATTTATTTATTTATTTATTTACTTTATTTGTATACCGCTCTTCTCAGCCAATTAGGCGACTCAGAGCGGTTAATAATAGAAGCGGCAAAAATTCAATGCAACACCATACAGCCATTTAAAAACAATTAACACACTAATACACTAAGCAAATAACATCAATAACCATCAATAAACATCAATAACCAGTTCACTAGCGTCTCATAACTAAAATCATAATCCAAGTTCGTCATCCGTTGTTCCGATTCCTATGATTCATTGTAATTCATTGCACTGCCTATTCAAACGCCTGTTCAAATAACCAGGTTTTCACTTTCTTCCGAAATGCCATTGATGAGGGGGCTGATCTGATGTCTGTGGGAAGGGCGTTCCACAGCCGAGGGGCCACCACCGAGAAGGCCCTGTCCATCATCCCCGCCAACCGCGCCTGAGTTGCAGGCGGGATCGAGAGCAGGGCCTCCCCAGAAGATCTTAAAGTCCTAGTGGGTTCATAGGCGGAGATGAGTTCAGATAGGTATCTTGGGCCAGAACCGTTTAGGGCTTTATAGGCCAACACCAGCACTTTGAATTGTGCCCGGTAGCAAATTGGCAGCCAGTGGAGCTGGCGCAACAGAGGAGTTGTATGCTCCCTGAATGCTGCTCCTGTTAGTATCATGGCTGCCGAGCGTTGGACTAGTTGAAGCTTCCGAGCAGTCTTCAAAGGCAACCCCACGTAGAGAGCGTTGCAGTAGTCTAAATGGGATGTAACCAGAGCATGGACTACCGTGGCCAAGTCAGACTTCCCAAGGTACGGGCGCAGCTGGCGCACAAGCTTTAAATTTGTCTTCTTTGGGTGTGTTCAAGGGCCCATCCAGACACTACCTTTATGCCAGGAGGGTGGCGAGACGTGGAAGCAATCGCTACAAAAGGCAAAAAAAGCAAGATTTCCAAGTACGGGAATAATGCAGTTTTGAACCAAATATTCACATCTCCGAATGTCCCTGCAATCAGAAATCACAGGATTTTTATATAGGTTTGATCCTGGGTTTTATCAGTTAATCGGTTTCTAAAAAGAAGGAGACAGCTGAGTAGAATGCAAAAACTTTATTTGTGTGCCAGAAACTTTATGAAACGTGCCCATTTTCTCTGGCCAGGACAAAGTTGTGGCCCCCTAGTCCAGTGGTTCTCAATCTTTCTAACACCGATACCCCTAAACATGGTTCCTCATGTTGTGGTGTTGTGGTGACCCCCAACCATATAATTATTTTCGTTGCTCCTTTATAACTGTGATTTTGTTACTGTTGCAATTTGTAATGTAAATATCTGATATGAAGGATGTGTTTTAATTGTTACAAATTCAACATAATTAAAGCATCATGATTAATCAGGAAAAAATATGGATTTGCAGTACCTTCAACCGATTCAGCGCTGACTTCCACAGACCACTGAGACCTCCACACAGAACTCCCGGATGGTGAGAATGCGAGGCAGGTGAGACGGGCTTTGCGTGAGGCCAGGCCTCGCACAGAGGACCCCTCACCTGCCCCGTGCCGATGGCGATAACGCAAGGAAGGTAGGCAAGATTTGCGTGAGGCCAGCCCTTGTGTGGAGGACCCCTCACCTGTCCCGCACCCTCGACGATGGCGAGAACGCGAGGCAGCTGAGGCGGGCTTTGCACGAGGCCAGGGCCAACGGAGGCGGCCTTGCGACCCCTCTGAAATGGCCAGGCGACCCCCCTGGGGGTCGTGATCCCCAGGTTGAGAACCGCTGCGCTAGTCAGTGTTGTACATCTTTTCACAAAAAGAGCAATTAAGAGCAGCCATGTATAACCTAAGAATAGCACCTTGTTGTTTGATGCCACAAGTACACAACCAAATCTGTCTGGACAGATGGCCAGGCAGCCAGGCTCTAAAAAGTGTCAATAATGACAAAGTTCTGTTCCTGCCTTGAAAGTGTGTGTTCCTGTTTGAAGCATCTGACCGCATCTCCGTTTATGAACCCGCACGCTCCCTTCGTTCATCCGGAGAGGACCTGCTCACGATTCCACCTGCGTCGCAGGCGCAGTTGGTGGGGACGAGGGACAGGGCCTACTCTGTGGTAACCCCCCAACTCTGGAACACCCTCCCCAAGGACATTAGACAGGCTCCTACGTTGGCAGTCTTTAGGAAGAACTTGAAGACTTGGCTATTCTGGTGTGCCTTTCCAGCATAGGAAACTCCAGCAACACATCCCAGAAGCACTTTACTAGAGACCTAAGATTGTCCGCACGTTGCACTTACCCAAAAATCCTTATATTTCAACTGTCATACTCAGCACTTTTAATCTGTACCCATTTACACTTGGCCCGGCCTTAGTTTTATTGTGCTATGGTGTACTGTTTGTACTGTTTACTGTTTATTGCTTTAATTGTTTTTGATTTGCTTTATGGTTTATGTGTATTGTTGTATTGTTGTTTTATTGAGGCCTTGGCCTTGTAAGCCGCATCGAGTCCTTCGGGAGATGTTAGCGGGGTACAAATAAAGATGATAATAATAATAATAATAATAATATCTGGAGGGCACAGTTTCTCTGGTCAGGACAAAGATTTTAACTTTTGCAGTGATTTGCTGCATTGATTCTCCAATATCCGCATATCCACTAGGGCTGGGCAGTTTCGTTCGTTAATTTCGTAATTCGTTATTGATTCGTATTTAAATTAGCTTACGATCCGATATTGAGCCATGCAGGAGCAACTAAAAAACGAAACGAATTTTTCAATTTATTTCGTAATTGTTTCGTAATTGGTTCGAAATCGTTTCGAAATTCATTCGCTATTATTTCCGTATGTCTGGTGCAAGTTTTATAGTTGTTGTTTGTTCACACCAACAGTCAACAACAGAGGGAGAAGGAAGCTTCAGAAGTTCCTCCTGTCCCATTTGGAGGTTTTTTTTAGCGTATTGCGCAATCGCGTCCGCCATTAACGAATCGATTCGAAATTTACGAAATTAAGTAAATGACGAAAAAAAATTAAAGAAAAATTCAGAATTCTTTTAAAAAACGAAACGCAATGGACCCCCTAAAAACGAAACGAGTTTAGAAACAAATTTTTCCGTTGTTACCCAGCCCTAATATCCACATCTTCAGGTTTTTTTAAAAAAAATCCCAAACTTTCTGGCGGAAGTCCCTTGGTGGCCATCTTGGGAGCATCTAAATCTCTCAACATAGCATCAAGTCTGGACAATGGAGGTAAAAATCCTGAGACCAACACTTCTGTATGTGGACCTCTTCTGTAGACCCGGGATTTGGTGCTGTCTGGAAGCGCCCCTAGGGTCCTCCAGCACAACCTTATAGCAGCCTGCATCCAGATGTTCTTAATTTCTGTCGGGTTTGCTATTATCTGAAGTGTCACATATTCCGACAAAGCCCAGGAACTGTAAACCTAGAACTGCCAAGGTGTGAAAATGTCATATGGGAGTTAACACAACTTGAGCTGCATCCAGGTATAGGAAGGACAGGTCTTTCACCTTTTCCTTTCCTTTTGCAGTTCTGGCCTCAGAAGTCCTCTCAGATCAACTCAAATAATTGGTCCCTTCCGCACAGAGCTGTCTTCTCAGACTGATTCTTCAGGATCATTCCTTGGCCTTTGCGATCTTAACATCTAGACAATGGGGACTTTCTGTAGGCCGACTCTACTCTCTACCCTTGACCTTTGACAATTTGACAATATGGGAGAGAAGGAACCATATCAGGCCAGGTCTAGGTCACCCCAGCTAGCTTGATCCTCTGCACTTTCCATCTTCAGGTATTACGTTCAGAGAAAACAAAGGTCTGCAGGTGGAGAGGAAGCAACTCATTTCCATTCAGTGCAAGCAAACCAAGAACAGCACAGGAATGAAAACTGGGTGCTGCTCCCACCGCTTATGACTCCATCTGAGATAATGTAACAACAACAACAGTTTTATTTTTACTTGCCTCCCCAGCATGGGACAAAGGACTCTTGTCTGTTGGAGCTAGGTGTGAATGTTTCAACTGACCACCTTGATGAGCATTTGATGGCCTGGCAGTGCCTGGGGCAATCTTTCGTTGAGAGGCGATTAGATGTGCCTGATTGTTTCCTCTCTGTTGTTTTGCTGTTGTAATTTTAGAGTTTTTAATACTGGTAGCCAGATTTTGTTCATTTTCATGGTTTCCTCCTTTCTGTTGAAATTGTCCACATTCTTGTGGATTTCAGTGGCTTCTCTGTGTAGTCTGGCATGGTGGTTGTGAGAGTGGTCCAGCATTTCTGTGTTCTCAAATAATATGCTGTGTCCAGGTTGGCTCATCAGGTGCTTTGCTATGGCTGACTTCTCTGGTTGAAGTAGTCTTAAAAAACTCTAAAATTACAACAGCAAAACAACGGAGAGGAAACAATTAGGCACATCTAATCACCTCTCGACAAAAGATTGCCCCAGGCACTGCTAGGCCATCAAATGCTCATCAAGGTGGTCAGTTGAAACATTCACAGCTAGCTCCAAAAGACAAGAGTCCTTTGTCCCACCCTGGTCATTCCACAGATATATAAACCCATTTGGCTGACTTCTCTGGTTGAAGTAGTCTTTAAAAAATTCTAAAATTACAACAGCAAAACAACAGACAGTAAACAATCTGGGACATCTAATCACCTCTCAACAAAAGATTGCCCCAGGCACTGCCAGGCCACCAAATGCTCATCAAGGTAGTCAGTTGAAACATTCACACCTAGCTCCAGCAGACAAGAGTTCTTTGTCCCACCCTGGTCTTTCCACAGATATATAAGCCCACTTTCCTAGTTCCAACAGACCTCACTACCTCTGAGGATGCTTGCCATAGATGCAGGCGGAACGTCAGGAGAGAATGCCTCTAGAACATGGCCATATAGCCCAAAAAAACCTACAACAACCCATCCTGGGAAGAGTTTGTGCTTGATTTTGGCTCGGACCCATAGCATTGTCTTTTCTGTATTATTGGGATTGCCTTCTAAGTGAAGTAACTTTGTCAAAGCCCTGGATTTTCCTGTATTGGAAAGGGAAAGTGCCCAGAATCTCAAATCGAACCTTCTTTGCTGTTTTTGAGCGTTCAGGCAGAAATACCCTCAACGCAACAAGACTGACAGTTGCGGAAGTGATGCGAAGAGGTAACCTAGTCTTAATTAACTTATCCTTCCACAAGAAGGTATTGATTGGTTTTTACAGATCTTTGATGAGCCCTGATTAGGGATTCCGAGGAGATAAACCTATATTCTTTCCCCCCTGATTGCCTGGCTGATAATGTATCCTTGCTTCAGAAAGGAGCTTGCTTTTCATTGTCAGATGGACGCCTTGTTCGTGCATCACTCACAGCTTGACCTTCCAGAGTGTTTATTAATCACAACTCTTTCATTTGCATTTGTGCCTCTCTCTTTGAGAAAGATGAGTTGTTGTTTGTGCTCATCCGTTGGGATCATCCAATACCCAAGCCACAAAGGGCATCTGCATTGTAGAATGATGTTGCAGTTTAGCCTTTAATTGTGCCTACACCTGATCTCTCTGGGGATTCTGGGTCTGTTAGTGTCACATTGCCAGGGCTCTACCTTGTTTAGGTGTTGGGGTTCAGCCTGGATGTGAACCTGAACCTGATTCTCTGATTGTATTTCCTGATGCTACTGAAAATGTTGATTCTGAGGTCAGTGTAGAAGAAACTCCTGCAGTTTTGGAAGGCTTGGAAAGTGAAACTACACATTCTGATGAGAATGTTTCAGAGCCAAGCGGTGATAGCTCTCCAGAGAAGCTAACACCTGGGATCCTTAATGAGGAGAGAAGAGGGCAAATTTGGAAAAACAGGAGTGAATCACAGAGTCTGCGAAGGTCAACCAGATTAAGAGAAAAAGAAGCAAAGGCTTCAAAGCCTGGAGGCGTGTCACGAAACAGTTTCCTTGGCTTTAAGTGCCTCCCGCCGGGTTGACTCGTTAGATCAGGCATCGTTTAGACTGAGGCATTACCTTGGCAGATTTCCCGTCTCCCGTGGCCTACATCCCAAGAGGCTTCTAGTGCTCCAAGTACGGTTAGTGGATTGCTAACAGGTTCCAGGTTTTTACAGTGTTGCTTTTGGTTTTTGATCTAATTCAATGATGGGCAATCTTTTGAGCTTGGTGTGTCAATGCTTGCCAAAAAAACGAGCATAACTCGGGTGGGGTGTCACTTCGAGAAAAAAATCATAATTTCATGATATTTATAGTTTAATAACAAAATATATTATTGTAATATATAACTGTATTTAATAAACCAAAAACTAATTATTTCACTTACCTGCTTTTTCTATAATGCCATATATCTCAGCATTATAGAAAAATGCTGGTGTAGGAGCCAAGGATGAAATATCCTTCTTTGGATGCGGCTCCATCTTCTCTGTATGTGGCCACATGCGACCGTGTGTCATCGAAAATGGCTATGCGTGTCAGTGCTGACACACGTGTCATAGGTTGGCCATCATGGATCTAATTCATGGATATTGCTGACTGCTGAATTTTACTGTGGCTTTTCCTCTATTTTGTAACCATTTTTCATCAATAAAAAGGGATTGTTTTTCCCACAGCCAAGTGTGGTGGATTGTTATCTTAGGGTCTCGTTTCCTGCTCTGGATTGCAACATTAGGCAGAGATGAATCAAACTCTCAGTTTTAACAAACAGTTTAATTAAAACAGCACTTACTTGCTGGCTGTTTTGATAGTCCAAAATATAAAACAAGGATAACAGAATAAACAAAACTGATAGCAAAAATAACTTCCTAGTCAAAAGGGTTCAGTCCAATGGTCAAATGCAGAGAGTTCAGTAACAGAGTCCAAGGATCAAGAGTCTATACCATAGTCAAAAGCCAGTCCAAAGGTTCAAGGTTCCAGGGTTCCAAGATTACAGGAAACAGGCCAGGCTACTGAAAATCTATGAAATTTGACTACTCTTTATTTAGCCTGACTTTACTTTTCTTTAGCGAGGCTCCAGTGGCGCAGCGGGTTAAACCTCTGAGCTGCTGAGCTTGCTGACTGAAAGGTCAGCGATTCTAATCCAGGAAGCGGGATGAGCTCCAGCTTCTGCCAAACTAGCAGTTTGAAAACATTCAAATGTGAGTAGATCAATAGGTCCAGCGTGCGGCAGCCATGTTACTAACTGGAGCAGGTAGCAGGGAGCACACAACGCCCTTGTTGTCCCAGCTCCACTGGCTGCCGATTTGCTACCGGACCCAATTCAAGGTGCTGGTCTTGGCCTACAAAGCCCTAAACGGTTCCGGCCCAAAATACCTTTCGGACCGCATCTTGGCCTACGAGCCCACGAGGACCTTGAGATCGTCTGGGGAGGCCCTTGTCTCGATCCCGCCTGCATCACAGGCACGGCTGGCGGGGACGAGGGAGAGGGCCTTCTCGGTGGTGGCCCCCCGGCTGTGGAACACTCTCCCGGCACACATCAGACAGGCGCCCTCCCTCATGTCCTTTCGAAAAAGCCTTAAGACCTGGCTGTTCGAAAGGGCATTTAATTAAGTGCTAAGCAACAACATTACGGTAATGAGAACTGGAATGGTATAAGGAAGATGAGACTGGCTATGATTCTACTAAGAGACGAAGCGGATTTTTATGTAGTTTGTATTTGTCGTATAGTTATATGTTGTTGATACTGGCCTTTGTAACTGTCTTTTTATGTGTACTGTACACCGCCATGAGTCGCCCGTAAGGGCTGAGAATGGCGGTTAATAAGTGCATCAAATAAATAAATAAATAATAAATACTACTTCAGTGGGAAGGTAACGGCGCTCCATGCAGTCATGCCAGCCACATGACCTTGGAGTTGTCTATGGACAACACTGGTTCTTTGGCTTCGAAATGGAGATGAACACCAACTCCCAGAGTCGGACTTGACTATTTATTTATTTAGTTCATTTATATACTGCTTTTCTCAGCCCTCAGGCGACTCAAAGCAATTAACAACAGCAAAATTCAATGGAAAAACCACAAAACGAATATGGGACAGTTAAAAACAGTAGCATCATCAACAATTGAACATCAATATAACAATCATTAGCGCCTCATCAGTAAAATCAGAATCCAATCTCATCATCCATTATTCCGTATTCCTATATTCAATTACTCTGCTTAATCAAATGCGTGTTCGAACAGCCAGGTCTTCACTTTCCACCGAAACGCCTGGCTGTTCAGACAAGGGATATCAGGGAGTGGGCCGATCTAATATCTGTAGGAAGGGCGTTCCACAGCCGAGGGGCCACCACTGAGAAGGCCCTATCTCTCGTCCCCGCCAGGCGCACCTGTGATGCAGGCGGGACTGAGAGCAGAGCCTCCCCAGATGATCTTAATGTCCTAGTTGGTTCATAGGAGGAGATGCGTTCGGAGAGGTAAGGGCCAGAACCATTTAGGGCTTTATAGGCTAACGCCAGCACTTTGAATTGTGCCCGGTAGCAGATTGGCAGCCAGTGGAGCTGGCGCAACAGAGGAGTTGTATGCTCCCTGAGTGCCGCTCCTGTTAGCAACCTGGCTGCCAAACGCTGGACCATTTGAAGTTTCCGAGCAGTCTTCAAAGGCAACCCCACGTAGAGAGCGTTGCAGTAGTCTATATGCGATGTAACCAGAGCGTGGACTACCGTGGCCAAGTCAGACTTCCCAAGGTACGGGTGCAGCTGGCGCACAAGTTTTAACTGTGCGAATGCTCCCCTGGTCACCGCTGAAACCTGGGGTTCCAGGCTCAGCGATGAGTCCAAGATCACACCCAAGCTGCGAACCTGCGTCTTCAGGGGGAGTGTGACCCCGTCCAACACAGGCTGTAACCCTATGCCCTGAGTACCTCTGTCTTGTCTGGATTCAATTTCAATGACTAGACTTCATGTCAACGGGGAACGTTTACCTTTCCCTTCCTTTTCTTTGGCCTTGGGACCACTTTCTGACTTTTCCCTTTACTCTTCAGAACAGATCATACTGGAAATGCCCTGATTTGGTTAGAAGGCAATCGGATTCATTTCCGTCTCCTCTTGAGTTTGAAAGGGGAAGGGAACCAATCCTCAAACCTCTGAGCAGCAGAATATATGACTATTCAAAATCAAATTACAGGTATTTCCAGTGAATGATGGCCAAACGGAGCCATTGCTAAGAGAGCTGGTAATCACATTCTGGCAAAATGTATTGCAGTAAGTTATCCATTCCCCAGATTAGGTGGGTTTCGAGGGAGATGCACTCGGTCCCCTTGTCCTTCTTTTGGTCTGATTTATGCTAAACAGGCTTCCTTTGGGAATATTAAGGACGTTGTCTTCTTTGGTAACCTTTCCCATGCTTTTCCCTGCCTTGCTGTGTTGATATTCCTTCCCGTTTTGATTGAATAGCACATGACAAGGCAATCCAATTTGTTCAGATTTAGATGACATGCCTCCAATTATGTAATGCCATTAGGAAGCGCTGGCAGCACACAAATCGTGGCAGGAGGAGCCGTAATGGGACGTGTCACGATTCGGGGCGTTGATGGGGAGCGTGACCCTTTGTCCCCCGAATTACGTTTCAGGGGAACAACAGATGTGACAAACGGGATCCGCGATGAGTTATGCCACACCAAGAACAAAAGCCTCCCAATGTAAAGGAAATCTGTAATGGCCATATGCTTTATGTATTCATAATTTATATCTATATAAATAAAAATGTAATGTTCGTTTGTGATACCATCAGAACTCAAAAACCACTGGGGGAATTGACACCAAATTTGGACACAAGACACCTAACAACCCAATGTATGTTCTCCACTCAAAAAAATTGATTTTGTCATTTGGGAGTTGTAGTTGCTGGGATTTATAGTTCACCTACAATCACAGAGCATTCTGAACCCCACCAATGGTGGAATTGAACCAAACCTGGCACACAGTTCTCCCATGACCAACAGAAAATACTGGAAGGGTTTGGTGGGCAGTGTCCTTTGGTTTTGGAGTTGTAGTTCACCTACATGCAAAGATCACTGTGGACTCAAACAATGATGGATCTGGACCAAACTCTACAAGAATACTCAATATGTGAATACTGGTGGAGTTTGGGGAAAATAGAATCTTGACACTTGGGAGTTGTAGTTGCTGGGATTTATAGTTCACCTACAATCACAGAGCATTTTGAACACCACCAATGATAGAATTGGGCCAAACCTCCCACACTGAACCCCCATGTGGGCCACAGCAACGTGTGGCAAGGGACAGCTAGTTGAAAATAAAAGGCTTTACTGGAATGCAGTTGCCTTTTTCCCCCGACTGGAAATAATAATAATAATAATAATAATAATAATAATAATAATATTGTGACACAGAAATACAGTATGTCAGTATACAGTATGCTATTATACTGACACAAAAACACAGTATGTCACAGTAAATGAGATCTATATGCTGGATTTTGTATCACAAAATCACAAGCCGAACACTTCCCAAGTGTCTAGGATTGTATAATGCAGTGTTTCTCAACCTGGGGGTCAGGACCCCTGGAGGGGTCACCAAAGACCACCAGAAAACACAGTATTTTCTGTTGGTTATGGAAGTTTCGCCCAATTCTATCATTGGTAGGGTTCAGAATGCTCTTTGGTTGTAGGTGAACTATAAATCTCAGCAACTAGGTCTATTTTCCCCAAACTCCACCAGTGTTTACATTTCGGCATATTGATAATACGTGCCAAGTTTGGTCCAGATCCATCATTGTTTGAGTCCACAGTTCTCTCTTGATGTAGGTGAACTACAACTCCCAAAACTCAAGGTCAATGCCCACCAAACCCTTCCAGTATTTTCTGTTGGTCATGGGAGTTCTGTGTGCCAAGTTTGATTCAATTCCATCGTTGGTGGAGTTCAGAATGCTCTTTGATTGTAGGTGAACTATAAATCCCAGCAACTGCAACTCCCAAATGACAAAATCAATACCCTCCCCCAATCCCACCAGTATTCAAATTTGGGTGTATTGGGTATTTGTGCCAAATTTGGTCCAGTGTATGAAAATACATCCTGCATATCAGATATTTACATTACTATTCATAACAGCAGCAAAATGACAGTTATGAAGTAGCAATGAAAGTAATTTTATGGTTGGGGGTCACCATAACATGAGGAAGCGTATTAAGGGATCGCGGCATTAGGAAGGTTGAGAACCACTGGTATAATGTATTTTCGAATGATGTGCACAGATCCAAGTCAGGTGGCCTTTTGCAGTTGACAGATTGTGATTTTGTCAATGTTTATTTATTGTTTCCAAATGCCGGCTGAGATCTTTTGGCACGGTACCCAGTGTGCCAATGACCACTGGGACCACCTGTACTGGTTTATTCCAGAGCCTTTGCAGTTCGATTTTGAGGTCTTGATAGCGGCTGAGTTTTTCCTGTAGTTTTTCCTCAATGCGGCTGTCACCTGGTATGGTAACATCAATAACCCAAACTTTTTTCTTTTCCACAATCGTGATGTCTGGTGTATTGTGTTCCAAAACTTTGTCAGTCTGGATTCGAAATTCCCACAGTATTTTTGCGTGTTCATTTTCCACTACCTTTGCAGGTTTATGATCCCACCAATTCTTTACTGCTGGCAGGTGGTTTGTTGTTCATTCATTCAGTCGTTTCCGACTCTTCATGACCTCCTGGACCAACCCACGCCAGAGCTCCCTGTTAGCCGTCACCACCCACAGCTCCTTCAAGGTCAAGCCAGTCACTTCAAGGATGCCATCCATCCGTCTTGCCCTTAGTCCTTTTTCCTTCCATTTTCCCCAGCATAATTGTCTTCTCTCAGTTTTCCTTTCTTCTCATGATGTGGCCAAAGTACTTCATCTTGGCCTCTCTTATTCTTCCTGTCGCAACTCAGGATAGATTCATCTTGCTTAAGACACCACCACATTCCAAGGCTGTAGCTTGTGTAGTTTATTGAGAAAAAGCAAAATCAAACAGAGAAGTAAAGGTGCAAAAGTTCAATAGACAAAACAGAGTCTTAAATGCAAAGGCAAAGTTCCCAAGATCCAAAGGCAAATATCATGAAGCATAGTCCTTTAGCATTGGCTAAACAAGAGTCCATGGTAGCAAGACAGAGTCTCCAAAAATCAGGATCAAAATCAAAGTCCCAAGGAGCCAGATGCTTTCCGCAAAAGCCAAGGTATTTCTACAGAAGTTAACAGGGTATAAGCAACATTGGACTGACAATGAATGCCCTTCGATCACATCATTAAATATTATTTATTTATTTATTTATTTACTGCACTTGTAGACCGCCGTTCTCAGCCCTAGGGCGACTCACGGCGGTGTACAACATATAAAAACAGATTACAATATAGGCAATATCACAAACAACAATAACAACATCACTATCAATAATACAGTTACACTAAATCATTCGCGACGTCTCATCATAGAATCACAATCCAATCTCGTTATCCATGTTCCGTTCCAATCATCATTGCCAATTGTTGTAGCACTTAGTCAAACGCCTTCTCAAACAACCACGTCTTTAGTCTCTTGCGGAATGTCATAAGGGAGGGCGCCTGTCTGATGTCTACAGGGAGGGTGTTCCACAGCGGGGGGCCACCACCGAGAAGGCCCTATCCCTCGTCCCCGCCAGGCATGCCTGTGAGGCAGGCGGGATTGAGAGAAGGGCCTCCCCAGACGATCTCAAAGTCCTCGTGGGCTCGTAGGCCGAGATGCGGTCAGACAGGTATTTTGGGCCGGAACCGTTTAGGGCTTTGTAGGCCAACACCAGCACCTTGAATTGGGCCCGGTAGCAGATCGGCAGCCAGTGGAGCTGGAACAACAAGGGCGTTGTATGCTCCCTGCGTCCTGCTCCTGTTAGTAACATGGCTGCCGCGCGCTGGACTAGTTGGAGCTTCCGGGCCGTCTTCAAGGGCAGCCCCACGTAGAGAGTGTTGCAGTAGTCAAGGCGGGATGTGACCAGAGCGTGTACCACCGTGGCCAAGTCAGACTAAATATGTTTCCGCAACATGAAAGCATTACGTTGACCTCTAGCTTCACGTTTGTTGGCAAGGCGTTAACTTCTGCAAACTCTTAATTGTAAATGGTCCTGTCTAATCAGGTCTCCACTATCTTCAAGACCGGATAGCTTTGCCCTGTTGGGCCTGGTCACCCTAGGAACCAAGAAGCCCTGAGCTCCCAAAAGGAGCCTCCACCTGGAGCTCTGAAGTTTCACTATCTTTATCTAAAACTGCATTCTTTTCTCTGGGGAACAGAAATGCCGTCTCTTCTTCAGAATCAACACTGTCTGCTTCACATGTTCAGAAATCTGTAACCCATCATTCTCCTCGTCCTGAGGAAACTCAGGCAGCTCAGGCTCAGACTGAACCACAACACTTCCCTCCAGTGAGCAGTTGGGCTTTATTTCCTGAAGTATGGACTGGTTGGATCTTCTGGCGGTCCAAGGCACTCTCAGAACTTTCTTCCAACACCACAGTTCAAAAGCATCTATCTTCCTTTGCTCAAAGACAAAAGGCAAACATTCAATGCTTCGAAACAATGGCACACAGACACACAGATAAAGGTAAAGGCTCCCCCTTCATCTCCAACTCTTGGGGTAATGCTCATCTCCATTTCTAAGTCAAAAAGCCTGCGCTGTCCATAGACACTGTTGGGGTTCAGCCTGGGTGTGAACCTGAACCTGATTCTCTGATTGCATTTCCTGATGCTACTGAAAATGTATTTCCTGATGCTACTGAAAATGTTGATTCTGAGGTCAGTGTAGAAGAAACTCCTGCAGGCTTGGAAAGTGAAAGTACACATTCTCATGAGAATGTTTCAGAGCCAAGCAGTGATAGCTCTCCAGAGAAGCTAACACCTGGGATCCTTAATGGAAGGATAGACACCTGGGATCCTTAATGGAGGATAGAAGAGGACAGATTTGGCAAAACAAGGGTGAATCGCAGAGTTTGTGAAGGTCAGCCAGATTGAAAGAAAAAGAAACAAGGGCTTCAAAGCCTGGAGGCATGTCATGAAACAGATTCCTCGGCTTTAAGTGTCTCTCGCCGGGTTGACTCTTTAGATCAGGCATCGTTTTAGACTGAGGCATTACCTTGGCAGATCTCCCGTTTCCCGTGGCCTTCATCCCAAGAGGCTTCTAGTACTCATGAGAATGTGTACTTTCACTTTCCAAGCCTGCAGGAGTTTCTTCTACACTGACCTCAGAATCAACAAGTGCAACAGCTCAATAAGTTCCGGTCAACAAGTGCAGCAGCTCAATAATTTAACCTGTTGTGCCACCGTGGCCCCTAGAAAGAACATATTTTGTCAGATGTGGGTTGTGAAACCAATGATACTGCTCTCATGATACAGGAGTTATACAATATATAGAACAGTGGTTCTCAACCTTCCTAATGCTGCGACTCCTTAGTACAGGTCCTCATGTTGTGGTGACCCCCAACCATAACGTTATTTTCGTTGCTACTTCATAATTTTGTTACTGTTATGAATTGTAATGTAAATATCTGATATGCAGGATGTATTTTCAGTCACTGGACCAAATTTGGCACAAATACCCGATACGCCCAAAATTTGATTACTGCTGGGGTGGGAGATTTTGATTTTGTCATTTGGTAATCCTGGAGCTGGGATTTATAGTTCACCTTAAATCAAAGAGCCTTCTGAACTCCATCAATGATGGAATTGAATCAAACATGGCACACAGAATTCCCATGAGAGAATTCCCATCCCACACAGAATTCCCAGAGAAAATACTGGTAAGGTCTGGTGGACATTGACCTTGAGTTTTTGGAGTTGTAGTTCACCTATATCCAGACTGTGGAATCAAGCAATGATGGATCTGGATCAAACTTGGCAGAAATACTCAATATGCCCAAATGTGAACACTGGTAGAGTTTGGAGAAAATAGACCTTGCCATTTGGGAGTTGTAGTTGTTGGGATTTATAGTTCACCCACAATGAAATAGCATTCTGAACCCCACCAATGATAGAATTGGACCAAACTTTCCACACAGAACCCCCATGACCAACAGAAAATACTATGTTTTCTAATGGTCTTTGGCGACTCCTCTGACACCCCCTCGCGACCCCCACAGGGGTCCCGACCCCCAGGTTGAGAAACACTGATATAGAAAATCATCCCACATGAAGAATATGATGTCAGAGCAGGGATCTGTTGGGGCTTGCATCAGCAAAGTAGAGAAGTTGGAGCAATTTTCTTTCTTCCTCTGCTTTCTTTTTTTCCATCGTATGACTCCTTCTTGGAGATAAATTTATTAGCAGACTTCCAGCGTGAGGTTATTTTTCCCCTCTGAGTCCAGAATGTCTCTCTGAAGGCATCTGTAATTATGTTGTCTCTTGATGCCTTTGCTTCTAAATTATCTTCCCGCCTCGGAGGAGAACGGTGGCAGATCCTAATAAAATAAGGTCAGCCGTTCCTTGGAGCCTGGACTATTTTCGGCAGCATCTCTGATGCCACCTCCAGAAGATGGAGGAGGACTCGGCAAGTCTCTTGACTCTTCCATGAACTTGGTGTGCCTCAGAGGACATCTCATGTGGATCTCCATGAGGAACAGAAGAAGAATGGGGCCTTTGGGGCATTGTGGGGAAAGCAGGGAGACAAAGCCCTCCAATGAGTCATATATCAGGTAAACAGAAGGATGTCCCTCAGGGGAACTTTGCAGTAAACAACTTGGTTAATTGGGGTTCTCTCAACAGGATGGAAGCATCAAGGGTATTTCCTGTGTGGAGCACTCATCAACAAAACTTGAGATTGAATTGGTACTTCACTTTAAAGGTCATCCCAAGAACCTTGAAGTGAATTGTGATTGCTGATACAATCTCAAGTTTGGAAACATCCAGCCAATGTCTTCCATATAAGGCAGTGGGTCTACCTTAAAGTTGCTACCTGAGGTGCTGAACACTATTTCCAAAATATTCTTTCAAACTCAGACAAAGGAAACACCCATGAACAATATGGATTCATCAGCCCCATTTTACATGGATACCACTTGTTACCATTGTGCTTAATATTTCAGTTAGAAGCATGTGGAAGCCCTATCAGAAACTGTGGCCAATATAAGTTCTTTCTTGGCTATGCACCAGTCATATTCCTTGGTCAAAATGGTGGGCAAAGAATATAGATTGTTCCTGAGGATGCTTCCACTGCTTCATAAACTTCGGTCCTTCCAAGAATTTGGATATCAGCTCCCTGAAGCTCTAGCTAATGTTCATGAATGCTGGAAACTAAAGTCCAAAAATATGTGGTAGGCCATAAATGGAGAACTACCGGAAACCTCTATATATTTTGGAAATACCAACTCTAGAAGCTCCGACCAACTTGGGTGATGGCCAACCAGCGTAGGTGATAGTTAACCAGCTTAAGCGATAGTCAACCAGCTTTGGTGATGGGCAACGAGCTTGAGTGATGGTCAAACAGTTTGACCAATGGTCAACTAGCTTAGCCAATAGTCAACCAGCTTGGGTGATGGCCAACCAGCTTGGGTGATAGACAGCCAGCTAGGGTGATACCCAACAAGCTTTATGATGGTCAAACAGTTTGACCAACTGTCAACCAACTTGAGCAGTGGTCAACCAGCTTGGGCAACAATTAACCAATTTGGCCGATGATTATTGGTGATAGAGGTTATTGTCCAACCATATCTGGCTGGTGGTTCATCTCACTGCCATACAGCATGTGGTATCTAGACACTATGCTCCTATTGATGCAGGCCAAAATCCCATTGGCAAAAAAAGCCAATGGGATTTTGGCCTGCATCAATAGGAGCATAGAGTCTAGATCTAGAGAAGTCATGCTACCCCTCTATTCCGCCTTGGTTAGACCACACCTGGAATATTGTGTCCAATTCTGGACACCACCATTGAAGAGAGACGTTGACAAGCTGGAATGTGTCCAAGGAGGGTGACTAAAATGATCAAGGGTCTGGAGAACAAGCCCTACGAGGAGCGGCTTAAGAAGCTGGGCATGTTTAGCCTAAATAAGAGAAGGCTGAGAGGAGATATGATTGCCATGTATAAATATGTGAGAGGAAGTCACAGGGAGGAGGGAGCAAGCTTGTTTTCTGCTTCCTTGGAGACTAGGACGCAGAACAATGGCTTCAAACGACAAGAATGGAGATTCCATCTGAATACGAGGAAGAACTTCCTGACTGTGAGAGCCGTTCAGCAGTGGAACTCTCTGCTCTGGAGTGTGGTGGAGGCTCCTTCTTTGGAAGCTTTTAAACAGAGGCTGGATGGCCATCTGTCAGGGGTGCTTCGAGTGCAATATTCCTGCTTCTTGGCAGAATGGGGTTGGACTGGATGGCCCATGAGGTCTCTTCCAACTCTATGACTCTGTGATTCTAAAAGTTACCCCCCCCCCCCCCAAGATTTTAAAGATAAATATTGGAAAATAAGAATTTATTGGAGAGGGTTTTTTAATGGTCGGCTTTCAAAGTTGCTCTTCTAACTTTGGCTTGTTTTTTTTTTTCTGCTAAAAGGAAGGGAATTGGGTGGATGGAGGTGAGAGATGGGAGGGAGACGGCTGTCAGGACATCTTGCCGGATAATCAGCAAGCGGTGGAAAATTTGTCAGGGGAGTGACAGTTGCGTTGTAGGGAATTGAGGGCACCATCTGTTCCCTCGCTCGCTCGCAGTCACAGTTGTACTTGATAATTAAAATGTCAACCAGGTTTCTTTGTTGTTGTTTTCTCAAATCACCCAACGGGGAAGATCGCACCCCAACTTGAAGAATATTGGTTTGGGGAAAGGGTCACAGAGAGGAGAGAGCTGTGGATTGAAAGGGAGTTTGAATAGAATTACGAATGTAGGAATCCTTTTTTTATAGGGAGTTAATTCTTCGGCCCATTTGGATCTAGAATTGATTAATCGTTTAAGATACCATGACTTTTGCCCTATGAAAATCCCAAATTGGCTTATGTATGTGATAAAACAAAAAAATACAACTTGAAACAATGTTTTTCTACCAGTTTTGAGTGTTTTCAAATGTTCTTCACATCCTCATCATATGGTTATTTATTTATCGTGTCAGGAGCAACAAGACAGTTGTATTACATTTTGAACAAAACAAACAGACAAACAAACAAAACACAAAGTTTGCAAGCTTGGCAGTTGATTAAATGTCCTTTGACCAGTATCTGGCCACTTGGAGTGCCTCTGGTGTTGCCGCAAGAAGGTCCTCCATTGTGCATGTTGCAGGGCTCAGGATGCATTGCAGCAGGTGGTCTGTGGTTTGCTCTTCTCCGCACTCGCATGTCGTGGATTCCACTTTGTAGCCCCATTTCTGAAGGTTGGCTCTGCATCTCGTGGTGCCAGAGCGCAGTCTGTTCAGTGCCTTCCAAGTTGCCCAGTCTTCTGTGTGCCCAGAGGGGAGTCTCTCATTTGGTATCAGCCATTCATTGAGGTTCTGGGTTTGAGCCTGCCACTTTTGGACTCTCGCTTGCTAGAGTGCTCCAGCGAGTGTCTCTGTAGATCTTAGAAAACTATTTCTTGATTTAAGTCGTTGACGTGCTGGCTGATACCCAAACAAGGGATGAGCTGGAGATGTCACTGCCTTGGTTCTTTCACTATTGGCTGCTACTTCCCGGCGGATGTCAGGTGGTGCAATACCGGCTAAACAGTGGTGTGGGGCGCAGACACCCCGTGATAATGCGGCATGTCTCATTAAGAGCCACATCCACTGTTTTAGTTTTAGTGTTTTAGTGTGGTGAGATGTGTTCCACACTGGGCATGCATACTCAGCAGCAGAGTAGCATAGCGCAAGGGCAGATGTCTTCATTGTGTCTGGTTGTGATCCCCAGGTTGTACCAGTTAGCTTTCCTATGATATTGTTTCTAGCATCCACCTTTTGCTTGATATTCAGGCAGTGCTTCTTGTAGGTCAGAGCACGGTCCAGAGTGACTCCAAGGTATTTGGGTGTGCTGTAATGCTCCAGTGGGATTCCTTCCCAGGTAATCCTCAGAGCTCAGGATGCTTGTCCGTTCTTAAGTTGAAAAGCACATGTCTGTGTTTTAGATGGATTAGGGATCAGCTGGTTTTCCCGGTGGTAGACGGTAAGAGCACCTAGAGCTTCGGAGAGCTTCTGTTCAACCATCTCAAAACTCCCTGCTTGAGCAGTAATGGCACGATCATCAGCATAGATGAAACTCTCTGTCCCTTCTGGCAGTGGCTGGTCATTTGTGTAGATGTTGAATATGGATGGAGCAAGCACGCTCCCCTGAGGCAGGCCGTTCTTCTGTTTCCGCCATCTGCTTCTCTGGCCCTGGAACTCAACCAAAAAGCTCCTGTTTTGTAGCAGGTTATATGGTAACTGTTAGGGAAAAGTACTCTAAATTATAAGCAGAGCATCCAAAAACAAACAGGATACAAAAGTTGAGCATCAGTTCACAGCTAGCAAAGTGTGAAGTGTCATGTGATGTGGCTGAAAAGAATTCAGAACTTAGGAGAGAGTCCAAACATAAAAAATCACAAAAAGGTTTATTTACAATAATAAGAAATAACTGCATTTCTTAATAATCAAGAACTGGGTCTGTGCTACTCTAACACCCAACTCTTCTAAGGTTTCAAGAGAGGGGGAAACTCAAGTCACGACACCTCTCCTGACACACAAGCAGAGAGAGATCTCAAAGCACACAGCACATACTCTTCACACTAAAGTGTAAGAAGGCAGAAGGCAGAATGGAAAAGGCTTGCAGGAGAAAAGTATCTGTTTTAAACAACCCTTAGTCCAGTGTTTCTCAACCTGGGGGTCGGGACCCATAGGGGGGTCGCGAGGGGGTTTCAGAGGGGTTGCCAGAGACCATCAGAAGACACATGTTTCTGATGATCTTAGGAACCCCTTTGACAGAGAAGACTGAAAATCTCTCTGCCTGTCCTTGTCTTCCTTTTTGGAAACAGAGGGCGAATCCTTCCATCAAAATCCCTCATTTGGGAGTTGTAGTTGCTGGGATTCCTAATCCACCCACAATCAAAGAGCATTCTGAACTCCATCAACGATGAAATGGAACCAAACTTGGCATACACAACTCCCATGACCAATAGAAAATATTGGAAGGGTTTGGTGAGCATTGACCTTGAGTTTTGGAGTTGTAGTTCACCTACATTCAGAGAGCACTGTGGACTCAAACAATAATGGATTTGGACCAAACTTGGCACAAATACGCAACATGCTCAAGTGTGAACACTGGTGGAGTTTGGGGGGAAATAGGCCTTGACATGTGGGAGTTGTAGTTCCTGGGATTTATAGTTCACCTACAATCAAAGAGCATTCTGAACCCCACCAACGATAGAATTGGGCCAAACTTCCGACTCAGAACCCCCATGACCAACAGAAAATATTGTGTTTTCTAATGGTCTTTGGTGACCCCTCTGATACACCTTTGCGACCCCCACAGGTGTCCCGACCCCCAGGTTGAGAAACCCTGACCTACAACAACCCAGTGATTCCAGCCATGAAAGCCTTCAACAATACATTGCTCTTTGATTGTAGGTGAACTAGAAGTCCCTGCAACTACAACTCCCAAATGATGAAATCAATCCCTCCCCAGCCCCACCAGTATTCAAATTTGGACATATCGGGTATTTGTGCCAGATTTGGTCCAGTGAATGAAAATATATCTTGCATATCAGATATTTACACGGCGATTCATAACAGTAGTAAAATTACAGTTTTGAAGTAGCAACTAAAATAATGTTATGGTTGGGGGTCACCACAACATGCGAACTGCATTAAGGGGTCACGGCATTAGGAAGGTTGAGAAACAATGCCTTAGTCTGTTCTAAGCTAACGAAACTGTTCCTCATTGAGGACTTGAGACTTGGCGAGTGTGGGGTTGAATCCCAACAGCATCCACTACTAGAAACTTCACTTTTTCCTTGGAAGAGTGAGCAGCTACAGCTCTATTGGGGGAAGCGATGTTTTGACGGCTGGAAAAACCCAGGGTTTTAAATAGTCTAATGGCCTGCTATAAAATTTCTCCTTCCTCCCGGAGGGGAAGAGAGTGACTTTCGATCATTAACACCACAAGCCTCAGAGATGATAACCTGACGGTGTTTGCAAGTGACTTAATCAGAGCAGGTTGTCTAACGGCCCCGTTTTAATTTTATTGCACTGATTAAGTTTCCTTTTCTAATCCGTGTTGCCTTTCCGATTCAATTAAAGGAGAATCCCCTTCCATTACTTGGTAATGCCGGAGTGCCTTGGTGGGTTCGGGCCGCTCTGTACTTGCAATTGACATTGGTTCCCCCATCACAGCAACAAATGAAATCCACAGGAGTTGAAATTAAAATTACAGAAGACTGGAGCTGAGAAATCTTTTGCCTATAACTCTGTTTGACTTGCACCACTGAGCTGCAAATATATTCGTATGTAATGCATGAACTATACTTGCCAGATAGTCTTTGGACACCAGAACACAACTCCCATGTTGTGTCAACTCCACTGGCTGCCGGTTTGCTATTGAGGACATTTGAAATAATAATAATAATAATAATAATAATAATAATAATAATAATAATAAATTTATTTATTTATTCATTTATTTATTCAACTTGTATGCCGCTACTCCCAATTTGGCTCGGAGCAGTTTACAGAAACAGATTAAAACAATACAATTAGCTTTAGAATGACCATAACAATAACAATAGGCAGCGAGAACAGGCATGGCCCGGGTTGTTCACCCATCAAAAGCTTGTCGGAAAACAAAAGTTTTACAGGCTTTCCGAAAAGCAAGTAGGTCTCGGATGGTTCTGGTTTCAATAATAATAATAATTTTTTAAAACAGAAAGAATTCCAGAACGCGAATAAACCGGGGAAGTGGTTATCGAGAAAGCTGAGAAAGAAGAAACAAACAAACCAAATTACGAGACTCATTACAAACAACAAATCAAGCACAACAGACCAAGAAATAGTGAATGATTTCCATGAGTTCTATAAGAATTTATATGCAGAAGATCCAACTAGCATTGACGAGATAACAGGATATGTCAGCAGACAGAAACTGGAAAAAATAACCGACCATCAGAGAGAAGTACTAAATAAAGAGATAACAGCGGAAGAAATACAGAAAGCAATAAGAAAGCTAAAGCCATCTAAAGCCCCGGGTCCCGACGGGTTCACAGCTATCTTTTATAAGACAATGACAGAAGAGATTAGTCCCTATTTAAAAACTTTAATGAATAAGATTATGTCAGATCAATGTATTCCAGAGACTTGGTAAAAGGCTAATATTACATTAATACACAAAGAAAACACAGAAGAAACAAATATTAAAAATTATAGACCGATTTCACTGCTTAATTTGGATTATAAAATTTTCTCAGACATACTAGGTGAAAGACTTAAAACCTTCTTGGTAAATTGGATAGATGAAGATCAAGTAGGTTTTCTACCTGAGAGACATATCAAAGAAAACATAAGAAATATACTTAATGTAATTGAATACTATGAGATGCATCATGAAAAGGAATTGGCTCTAATGACAATCGATGCTGAGAAAGCATTTGATAATATAAATTGGAACTTTTAAAAAACATTATTCAAAGAATTAGACATTGGCTACAACTTCCAAAATGCAATTGAAGCAATATATAATGAGCAGAGAGCGACAATATGGGTAAATGGCATACCGTCAAAAGAAATTTGTACCCCGCTACCATCTCCCCAAGGGACTCGGTGCGGCTTACATGAGGCCAAGCCCACAGTACATCAATAAAACGAAAGCAATAACAAAATAATCTATACAAAACAATAAAATAAATCTCAAAACAAAAATAAACAATAACAATAACATATAAGCATTTAAAAACCTTTGGCCTGTAAAGTCCTGGCCCAATCTATCTGTCCAAACATTTATCTCTCTATGAACCACTGCAGAGATTAAGACCTTCTGGGGAGGCCCTGCTTTGGGTCCACCACCATCACAGGCGAGATTGGCGGGGATGAGAGAGAGAGGGCCTTCTCAGTGGTGACTCCTTGGCTTTGGAACTTCCTTCCTTGCGAGATTAGATCAGCCTCCCTCCCTCCTGTCCTTCAGAAAGATGGTAAATACTTCACTGTGGGACCAAGCCTGTGGGACAGTGCAATAAGACAACCATAGGAAACTTAAGCTTCTGACTGGATTTGGTTCAGTTGATCTGAGATGCGGTAAGGTCTTCAACAAGATCCCCTGTTGCAATCCAGAGCAGGGAACGAGGCCCTAAGATAACTATCCACCACACTTGGCTGTGAAAAACAATCCTTTTTTATTGAAGAAAAATGGTTACAAAATAAAGGAAAAATGCAAGTCAAAAGCCACAGCAAAATCAGCAAACATGAATTTAAATGGACAAAGCAAAACCAAAAGCCTCACTGGGAAATACTGGATTCTGTTAGCAATCCACTAACCGTACTTGATATCCTAGAAATCTTCCCAGACTATGGCCAGGGAACCGAGAGAACTGCCAAGGTCTTCATCAATTCTGAAACGATGCCTGAACTGAGACAATCAGCTCGGCGTATTGCAATTAAAACTCAAGAATGGGTTCCGTGAACCGCCCTTCTGTTTTGAAGCCAATGTTTTTAATTCTTGAATTCGGGAGGATTGACGCAAACTGAGTGATTTACTTCTGTCTTCCCAAATTTGGCCCCTTTTGTTGTCATTACAGTTAACAGGTGCAGAAGGGAGGGAAAGTTCAAGGTCTCCCTCTGAAACATTCTCATGAACACTGGTACTTTCATTTTCCAAATCTACAGAAGTTCCTTCCTCACTAATTTCAGGAACATTGGCATTTTCCAAACCTACAGCAGTTTCTTCCTCACTAATTTCAGGAGCATTGGCATCAAAAGGTACATTTCCACTAGCATCAGTAAATATACTTTCATTAGCATCAGGAGGAACAAACAGAGAATCAGGTTCAAGTTCAAACTCAGGCTGAACCCCAACATCCCCCATGTTGTGACTCAGCTTGACTCTGAGCCTGAAGCTGAGCCCTGTGGGCTTTGTGAGCCAGAGTTCCTACAAGATGAGGATGAGGATGATGGGTTACACATATCTGTACATGTTTCTGACAGGGTTTACGGTGAGGCTGCAGAAGGGGAAACAGCAAGTTAGTTATCAGGGGAAAAGAATGTTAGTGAGACTGATAACGAGAGTGAATTCCCACACGGCCAGGTGGAGATGTCTTTGCCTCCTTTGCCTTCCCACGGTGATCCGGTCCAGCTGCAGGACCAAGATAAGAGGTTAGAGAGCCTTGAAGATAACGAATGAATGAGCAAACAAGATCATCTGCAATTAAGGGTCCGGAGAAGCTCTCGCTTGGCTAGCAAGCGAGAAGCCAAGTCTGCCAAAGGTCTTCGCAATGCATTCATGTCTGCAAAGGGTATTTAGCCTTCTCGCTGACACACAGGGGTTGTCGGTTCAACGTAGCTCTTTCCATGCAAACTTCTATGGATTAACCTTGGCTTTAAGCAGCACGCTTCTGGCTTCTTGAGTCTAGGATTTTGGGTCTTGTGTTCAACTGTTTTTCCATGGACTATTGTTTGACCATTGCTTAAAGGATTATGCTTCATGTTTTTGCCTTTGGATCTTGGGAACTGTGTCTTTGCATTTAAGCTTTATGGAACTTTTGTATTCTTCGTGCTATGTTTTGATTTTGCCTTTTTCTCAATGAACTACAAAATCTACAGCTTTGATGTGGTGGTGTTTGGGAGCAAGGTGAAAACTGCCCTGAGTTGCAACACCCCATGACCTTCTGGCAAACAAACTAGTCCAATGTGGGCTAGGCAAAACTACAGTGAGGTGGATCTGTAATTGGTTAAATGGACAAACCCAGAGGGTGCTTCTCCCCAAGGCTTCCTCTTCATCCTGGAAAGAAGTGACAAGTGGAGTGCCACAAGCAGGGTTCCGTCCTGGGCCTGGTCCTGTTCAGGATCTCTATTAATGACTTAGATGAAGGCTTAGAAGGCAGGATCATCAAGTTTGCAGACGACACCAAATTGGGAGGGAGAGCCAATACTCCAGAGGACAGGAGCAGGATTCAAAACAATCTTGACAAAGTAGAGAGATGATTGGCCAAAACGAACAAAGTGAAGTTCAACAGGGACAAATGCAAGATATTCCACTTAGGCAGAAAAAATGAAATGCAAAGATACAGAATGGGGGACGATGCCTGGCTCGAGAGCAGGACGTGTGGAAAAAATCTCGGGGTCTTCGTGGACAACAAGTTAAACATAAGCCAACAATGTCATGCGGCGACAAAAAAAAGCCAATGGGATTTTGGCCTGTATCAATAGGAGCATAGTGTCTAGATCTAGAGAAGTAATGCTACCCCTCTATTCCGCCTTGGTTAGACCACACCTGGAATATCGTGTCCAATTCTGGGCACCACAATTGAAGAGAGATGTTGACAAGCTGGAATGTGTCCAGAGGAGGGCGATGAAAATGATCAAGGGTCTGGAGAACAAGCCCTATGAGGAGCGGCTTAAGGAACTGGGCATGTTTAGCCTGAAGAAGAAAAGGCTGAGAGGAGACATGATAGCCATGTATAAATATGTAAGAGGAAGTCATAGGGAGGAGGGAGCAAGCTTGCTTTCTGCTTCCCTGGAGACTAGGATGCGGAACAATGGCTTCAAACTACAAGAAAGGAGATTCCATCTGAACATGAGGAAGAACTTCCTGACTGTGAGAGCTGTTCAGAAGTGGAACTCTCTGCCCCAGAGTGTGGTGGAGGCTCCTTCTTTACAAACAACAAATCAAGCACAACAGACCAAGAAATAGTGAATGATTTCCATGAGTTCTATAAGAATTTATATGCAGAAGATCCAACTAGCAAGAAGCTTTTAAACAGAGGCTGGATGGCCATCTTTTGGGAGTGCTTTGAATGCAATATTCCTGCTTCTTGGTAGGGGGTTGGACTGGATGGCCCATGAGGTCTCTTCCAACTCTAGGATTCTATGAGGGGAGAGCAGGCATGATTCATATGATTTTATGATTCTAATTGATTTTAAAATGCAGATAACTGATTTTAGTGTTTACTTATAGTTTATGTTATGTTCCGGCATTGAATGTTTGCCATACATATGTTGTGCTCCGCTTTGTGTCTTATCAGCCATAACAGAGGCTTTGGACTATAATTCCTCCTTTCCTGGACCACTAGCAGGGGCTGATGGGGTTTGTAGTCCAAGCCATCTGCAGGTCATATATTGGTTGCTTGGTTCTAGTTATGGGACTTGTCGTTTCCTTCTGTCTGGGGAATCTGACTTTTTCTAGCATTGACCCAGAGCTCAATATTCTCCTCCTGCGACAGCAATGCAAATGTTAGCCAGAGTGTATCAATCGTGTTTTACAGATGACTGTAATTTCCCGAATGTCACAGCGCCAAATTCCGTCTCCGAGAGCAAACTTTTCACTCGGCGGAATAGATTTGCCTCCATAATCTATCTCTCCGTGTTGGAGGCCTCCCCTCCTTTCCGCTTCCCCGAATGAAATCTTTATGCCCTGCATTATTAATCAATGAGGCATGACGATTTCGAGGAGGCTTGGGAAATGAGGAACGGGCAGCCTCGCCATTCTTTTGCTTCTCGGAGGCCGAAATACAGCCTGAAAGCCATTCCTGCAATTGCACCAAATGAGTTTGGGAAGAGCGTTTCCTGTTTTGGCAACAAAGCTGGCCTGCATTCTTATAATATGTGATGTGGGAAATTCTTATAATATGTGATGTGGGACAAGCATCCCGAACTCTGAGGATTACCTGGGAAGGAATCCCACTGGAGCATTGCAGCACACCCACATATCTGGGAGTCACTCTGTACCGTGTTGTGACCTACAAGAAGCACTGCCTGAATATCAAGCAAAGAGTGGGTGCTAGAAACAATATCATACGAAAGCTGACTGGCACAACCTGGGGATCACAACCAGACACAGTGAAGACATTTGCCCTTGCGCTATGCTACTCTGCTGCTGAGTATGCATGCCCAGTGTGGAACACAACTCACCACACTAAAACAGTGGATGTGGTTCTTAATGAGACATGCTGCATTATCACGGGGTGTCTGCGCCCTACACCACTGGAGAAATTACACTGCTTAGCCGGTATTGCACCACCTGACATCCGCCGGGAAGTAGCAGCCAATAGTGAAAGGACCAAGGCAGCGACATCTCCAGTTCATCCCCTGTTTGGGTATTAGCCAGCATGTCAACGACTTAAATCACAAAATAGTTTTCTAAGATCTACAGAGACACTCGCTGGAACACCTCAGCAAGCGAGAGTCCAAAAGTGGCAGGCTCAAACCCAGCATCTCAATCCGTGGGTGATACCAGATGAGAGACTCCTACTGGGCACACAGAAGACTGGGTGCCATATATTAGGTGGAGGCATATTTGTATCCACATGGTACACTTACAGCAGTTTGATTCCACATTGACAGTTGTCATTCCATCCTGTAAAATCCTAAAACTTAGAAATCTATCATGCATTCAATTACAGCATTAAAGCAACCTCATCAGAGAATGGTAAACATCCCAAGAAATTATAGATCTCTGGATCCTGTACCCATGGCGATGGAAATGGTACAAAAGTGTATTAATTGTGCAGTGCAGCTCCATCATCTGCATCTCTTAGGAGAAAAAGCGTTTTATCAATTTAGCGAACTACTTTTCATTCATGCTGCGAGGAGCAGATGGCAATGACTCCGCAAAGACACCCAAAGCTTTAGTTCCCGAAAATGCATCTGTGCAAAAAAAAAAAAACCAAAACTAAACAAAAAACGTCTTTCTTCTCAATAGGCTTATTATGGTTTCAAACTGGAACTTTTATGAGTCTCCATATGGGAATTTAACCTAAGGCCTGCTTAAGAAAAACCCACCTCCTTTTCCTTTGCATCAAGAGATGCCTAACCTTGAAAGCAGCAATAAATATGTGTACAGCAAGGCACTTTTGGTGCTACATGTCTCCACTGGGCATAGTAAGGCCACCATCGAATTACACTGCTGTGTATTCGTTATGAACTGCAAAAGTACCTTGCTTTTGAAAGAATCTGTTTTGTTTGGCCAGACATATGCTTCTGCTCTTTTGCAGGGCTTGCAGAAATGACTTTTGTGGACCAAAACACCCAAATTTGGGGAGTTGTCACATTTTGGATTTTCCCTAGGAAAAATAACGATATTCATCCTTTATCCAGAAATCCTTGTTGTTGTTCATTCGTTCAGTCGTCTCCAACTCTTCGTGACCTCATGGACCAGCCCACGCCAGAGCTCCCTGTCAGCCGTCACCACCCCCAGCTCCTTCAAGGTCAGTCCAGTTCACTTCAAGGATGCCATCCATCCATCTTGCCCTTGGTCAGCCCCTCTTCCTTTTTCCTTCCACTTTCCCCAGCATCATTGTCTTCTCTAGGCTTTGCTGTCTCCTCATGATGTGGCCAAAGGACTTCAACTTTGTCTCTAGTATCCTTCCCTCAAGTGAGCAGTGGGGCTTTATTTCCTGGAGGATGGACTGGTTGGATCTTCTCGCAGTCCAAGGCACTCTCAGAACTTTCCTCCAACACCACAGCTCAAAAGCATCGATCTTCCTTCGCTCAGTCTTCCCTAAGGTCCAGCTCTCACATCCGTAGGTGACTACAGGGAATACCATGGCTTTGACTAGGCGGATCTTTGTTGCCAGTCTGATGTCTCTGCTCTTTACTATTTTATCGAGACTGGACATTGCTCTCCTCCCAGGAAGGAAGCGTCTTCTGATTTCCTGGTCACAGTCTGCATCTGCAGTCATCTTTGCACCTAGAAATACAAAGTTTGTCACGGCCTTCACATTTTCTCTATTTTCCAGTTGTCAATCATTCTTGTTGCCATAATCTTGGTTTTTTTTATGTTTAGCTGCAACCCAGCTTTTGCGCTTTCTTCTTTCACCTTGATCCTAAACACCCCCAATTGTCCATATGGGTAGCTAAAATAATACATTGCATACAATAACTTTCAGGATATATATATGCTCTGTGCATAATGAGTACCTTAAAAACAAAAAAAATCAATGAACGAAATCGCATCAAATTTGGCAACAAAACGTCTCACAACGCAAGGAGTGACCATCACTCAAAAAATTATGATTTTGTCATTTGGGAGTTGTAGTTGCTGGGATTTATAGTTCACCTACAATCAAAGAGCATTCTGAACTCTACCAACAATGAAATTGAACCAAACTTGGTACACAGGACTCCCACGACCAATAGAAAATACTCCTACTAACCCAAGGAGTAACCATCACTCAAAAAATTGATTATGTCATTTGGGAGTTGTAGTTGCTGGGATGTATAGTTCACCTACAATCAAAGAGCATTCTGAACTCCATCAACGATGGAATTGAACCGAACTTGGCACACAGAACTCCCATGACCAACAGAAAATACTGGAAGGGTTTGGTGGGCACTGACCCTTGAGTTTGGGAGTTGTAGTTCACCTACATCCAGAGAGCGCTGTGGACTCAAACAATGATGGATCTGGACCAAACTTGGCACAAGCACTCAATAAACCCAAATATGAACACTGGTGGAGTTTGGAGAAAATAGACCTTGACATTTGGGAGTTGTAGTCACTGGGATTCACAGTCCACCTACAATCAAAGAGCATTCTGAACCCCACAAATGACAGAATCGGGCCAAACTTCCCACAAAGAACCCCCACAACCATCAGAAAATCCTTAAGGCCATCCAGTCCAACTCCCTTCATCAGGGCAAGAAAACATAATCAAAGTAGTCTTGACAAAAAGCCATCTAGCCATAGATATAGATAGATAGATAGATAGATAGATAGATAGATAGATATAGATAGATAGATAGATAGATAGATAGATAGATGATTCACACACTCACAGATATAGTATCATAGATTTGAAAGGGACCCTTAAAGAAGGACAAGGATATGCTACATGTTCCAAGGTGGACAAATCAGACACTCTTCACATCAACACTGACAAACAGCAAGAAATACTGTTTACCCACAAGCATAAAGAAATTACATATATTAGAACCCAACACTTTCTCATTACTTTATTATCCAGATCAACAGACTGGGCTACAACAACCCGTGGCAAGGGACAGCTTGTGTGTGTGTGTCTGTATGTTAATGGGTTAATTTTAAGTTATCTGTTTGTTGGAGCATGCAAAGAATCAGTTTATGTGTGTGTGTCAACTGTAAAATAAGATGCATGAAGCTGATTGGTCTGGCAATTCCCAGAGAGCAGGCTGAGCCTGGGACTTTTGGATACTGTTACATTTTTGTTCAGGCTTGAGCTATGCAAATTCTTAATCTGACCAAGTACATCGAGGAATGATATGAGAAAGGTTGCATTACATTTAGTTGCGAATTTTAATCTGGATTTTAGCAGTGGGTTTTACTTTGTATTTTAACTCTGTATCTTGTTGTATGCCTTTAATAGTGTTTTTTCTCTTGTTTTCATGGTGTTGTGTCCCACCTCAAGCCGTAGGGAGAGGCAGAGAATAAATTCAGTATTATTATTATCATAAATATATACTTACTTACTTAGGCGATCCCTCGTTGGCCGAATAGGATAGTCTTCCAGGATCAGTATTCTTGAGCTGCATTTTCTTCCGCAGTTTCCAGGTGGAAGGCGGTCTCGGTCGGGGTTGGCTTGACGCGTCTTCCTCTTGGCACGTTTCTCTCTTTCACCCTCCATTCGTGCCTCTTCAAATTCTGCAGCACTGCTGGTCACAGCTGACCTCCAGCTGGAGCGTTCAAGGGCCAGTGTTTCCCAGTTCTCAGTGTCTATGCCAGAGTTTTTAAGGCTGGCTTTGAGCCCATCTTTAAATCTCTTTTCCTGTCCACCGACATTCCGTTCTGGGATTTTCTCGGTCACCCACACTTTTTCTATGAGCTGGTGGAGTTGTTGTGTCAGCTCAGGTCCTCCCTCTTCAAAGATTTCAGCAGGGATCCCATCAGGTCCGCCGGCTTTGTTATTTTTTTGTCGGTTGATGGCATTGCTGACTTCTTCCAAACTAGGCAGTGCTGCAAGCTCATCCCTGGTTTGTTGTTGCAGGATTTGTGAGAGAACCTCTTCTGCCACATTGGAGCTGCAGTTCAGGAGGCTTTGGTAGTTTTTGGTAGTATAAATATATACATAGACTTCGGTCCCATCTCCACAATGATGTGCATAAGACAGGAATCTCAAAATCCTTCTTCTCCCAAGCATTTTGGATACGGGAGGATTAACCTGTACTGAAATTCACTGGAGATTTATTCAGTGGGGTTACCAGCTGCGTAAATTAGCTATAATCAAAATTTTGGTGTTTCCACCTGGTCCTTCTGAATAATTAATAATAATAACGTGGCACAGCTAGTTAGTAGCTAGTATCTGCATTAAATCACCACTGACCGAAAGGTCATGAGTTCAAAGCCAGCCCAGGTCGGAGTGAGCTCCCAACTATTAATAGTCTAGCTTGCTGTTGACTTATGCAGCCCAAAAGACAGTTGCATCTGTCAAGTAGGAAACTTAGGTACCGCTTTATACGGGGAGGTTTATTTAACTAATTTACGACACCATAATACCAGCAGCGTGTGTAAGAATGAGGAAGAACTCCATCAACGGCTTGGTGTCACATGTGGACAGTGAAGCGCAGCTCCCCCAGTGGCCAGAATTGAGCATGCCCTCATGAAGCCAGAAAGTGGGAATGTTAAATTGCCTCTGTGTCTGTCTATATATGTTGTATGTCTAATGGCATTGAGTGTTTGCCATGTATATAGGCATTGTAATCTGCCCTGCATCCCCTGCGAGATGAGAAGGGCGAATATAAATACTGTTAATAATAATAATAATAATAATAATAATAATAGGATTTAAAGATCGAACTGCAAAGTGGCACAAGCCAGTCAAGGTGGTCCCAGTGGTGATTGGCACACTGGGTGCAGTTCCTAAAGACCTTGGCCTGCACTTAAACACAATCGGCGCTGAGAAAATTACCATCTGCCAGCTGCAGAAGGCCACCTTATTGGGATCTGTACGCATTATTCACCAATACATCACACAGTCCTAGACACTTGGGAAGTGTCCGACGTGTGATCCAATTCAACAGCCAGCGGAGTGTTTGCTGTGGACTCATCTTGTTGTGTTTCAAATAATAATAATAATAATAATAATAATAATAATAATATATTCCATTATTATATTTATACCTGCTTTGCTCTCCACAAGGAAACTCCCAATATCTTTATATGCTGCCACTGTCAGAATCCCATAGCATTCAGCCATGGTGGTTAAAGTAGTGCCAAACCGCATTAATTCTACGGTGTAGATGCACCTTCGGAATGAAAAGCTTGCTATGGAAAGCTACTAGTTGCCCCTGCCTAGCAGATGTCAACCCCAATATAAATAAATAGAGAAAGTATTTTTAATGACAAAATACACAACTGTCGCTGTTCCTTCAGCTGCTGTTTTGAATCCAAAGTCCCAAAACATACAGCAGATGTTCATCTCTCCTGAAAACAACTCAAGGGATTCCATTGTTCAGCAGTTTTCCCTTGGTGATATCATCTCTGTCCTCAAATTAACAGTTCTCCTGGGTGTGTTAGTTAGTTAGTTTGCCTTTTGAAAATAACTCTAAAAGAACAGATTTAAAGGATAGGAGTGTGGTGGAGGCTCCTTCTTTGGAAGCTTTTAAACAGAGGCTGGATGGCCATCTGTCAGGGGTGATTTGAACGCAATATTCCTACTTCTTGGCAGGGGGTTGGACTGGATGGCCCATGAGGTCTCTTCCAACTCTTTGATTCTATGATTCCTCTGCCATTGTTAGTAAGGCTTTCCTTCAGCTGGGAGAGATTCCCTAATGGATAATCTCTCAATTTTAGTCCAAAAAGTGATCGGAAAAACCTGTGTTGACTTCTCCATGAGTCTAATGCAAGTATTGTCCCATCACTCCTATCAGTAAAGGAACCATCTCTTGAGTTAGAGGGACAAAAGGCCACATTTGGAGGCCACATTTGATGTCAGTTGGCCCCATAGTTGGTTTGTTTTTAGGCTACTCACGACGACCAAAAGCTTTTTATATATTAAGATATATATATAAATTCTCTGTTTGTTTTGAGTGACATCATAACTCAAAATCCACTGGACAAATTGCCGCCAAATTTGGCCACAAGACACCTACTAACCCAAAGAGTGACAATCACTCAAAAAATTGATTATGTCATTTGGGAGTTGTAGTTACTGGGATTTGTAGTTAACCTACAATCAAAGAGCATTCTGAACTCTACCAACAATGAAATTGAACCAAACTTGGCGCACAGGACTCTCATGACCAATAGAAAATTCTGGAAGGGTTTGGTGGGAGTGGGAGTTGTAGTTCATCTACATCCAGAGAGCACTGTGGACTCAAAAAATGCTGGATCTGGACCAAACTTGGCACAAATACTCTATATGCCAAAATATGAACACAGATGGAGTTTGGGGAAAACAGATCTTGACATTTGGGAGTGTAGTTACTATACTTTACCTACAATCAAAGAGCATTCTGAACTCCACCAACGATGGAATTGGGGCAAATTTCCCACACAGAACCTCCATGACCAACAGAAAATACTGCTCAACATCTACATAAAACCACTGGGAGAGCTCATCCGGAGCTCTGGTGTACGGTGCCACCTAGACACAGATGACACCCAACTCTTACACTCCTTCCCACCTCATTCCAAAGAAGTGGTCCCTGTGCTTAACTTCAGCCTGTGTTAGATGGGGGTCACACCCCTGGGGTCCACAATTTGGGGGTTTCACTCCTGGATTCACTCCTGGAAGCAATGGTATTCCCCATAGTCACCTACGGATGTGAGAGCTGGACCATAGGGAAGGCTGAGCGAAGGAAGATAGATGCTTTTGAACTGTGGTGCTGGAGGAAAGTTCTGAGAGTGCCTTGGACTGCGAGAAGATCCAACCAGTCCATACTTCAAGAAATAAAGCCTGACTGCTCATTGGAGGGAAGGATAGTAGAGGCCAAGATGAAATACTTTGGCCACATCATGAGAAGAAAGGAAAGCTTAGAGAAGACAATGATGCTGGGGAAAATGGAAGGAAAATGAAGAGGGGCCGACTAAGGACAAGATGGATGGGATCCTTGAAGTGACTGGAATGACCTTGAAGGAGCTGGGGGTGGTGACGACCGACAGGGAGCTATGGCGTGGACTGGTCCATGAAGTCACGAAGAGTCGGAAATGACTGAATGAATGAACAACAACACTCCTGGATTTGGCTTTGAACCTGGAGGCCCAGGTATCAGCAGTGACCAGGAGGACTTCTTTGCACAGTTCCTGGAGAAGTCAGATGTGGTCCCCGTGGTCCATGCCTTGGTTATGAAGGGACCGGGGCAAAGAGAAAGAATAAAGAGAAATAGAGAAAAATGGAAAACTGTCAAGCCAGCAAAAGGTTTAGACAAAGACGGAAGAGAAAATCAAATCAAAACAACAAAGGGAAGAGTTAGATGAAAAGAGGAGTTCAAAGGACGGGACTTGATGACCTGCAAACCAGGAAAGGGGGAAGTTGTTGTTGAATTGATGTTGTAAATTGCTGATAAGGCAGCATCAGAAGAGAACAAAGGGAGGGGAAAGAGACTTGTGAAGGAAATAGTTTGTGTGTCCACCTTTGAAACCTTTGACTGTAAAACCCCCTGAGCTGTGTTCACATAGAATCATAGAATCAAAGAGTTGGAAGAGACCTCATGGGCCATCCAGTCCAACCCCTTTCTGCCAAGAAGCAGGAATATTGCATTCAAAGCACCCCTGACAGATGGCCATCCAGCCTCTGTTTAAAAGCTTCCAAAGAAGGAGCCTCCACCACACTCCGGGGCAGAGAGTTCCACTGCTGAACGGCTCTCACAGTCAGGAAGTTCTTCCTCTTGTTCAGATGGAATCTCCTCTCTTGTAGTTTGAAGGCATTGTTCCGCGTCTAGTCTCCAGGGAAGCAGAAAACAAGCTTGCTCCCTCCTCCCTATGGCTTCCTCTCACATATTTATACATGGCTATCATATCCCCTCTCAGCCTTCTCTTCTTCATGTATGACACTTTTCCTTGCCGACCCGGCATAAAGGTTTGGCCAAATAAACTTACTGTACCTGATTTCCTTGCCTCATAGTGTCCAATTGGACAGAGACCCAAGGGAAGGGGTCCTCAAACTACGGCCCGGGGGGTCAAATACGGCCCTCCGAGGTCAATCCACCTACCTGCGTGACCGCATTTCTGTATACCAGTGTTTCTCAACCTTCCTTAATTCCGCGACCCCTAAATAGAGTCCTCATGTTGTGGTGACCCCCAACCATAACATTAATTTCGTTGCTACTTCACAACTGTAATTTTGCTCCTGTTGTGAATCAGAATGTAAATATCCAGTATGCAGGATGTGTTTTCATTCACTGGAGCAAATTTGGCACAAATACCTAATATGCCCAAATTTGAATACTGATGGGGTTGATTTTGTCATTTGGGAGTTATAGTTACTGGGCTTCATTATTATTATTATTATTATTATTATCAATCAAAAGCATTCTGAACTCCACCAACAATGGAATTGAACCAAACTTGGCATACCGAACTCCCATGACCAATAGAAAATATTTGAAAAGTCTGGTGGGCATTGACCTTGAGTTTGGGAGTTGTAGTTCACCTACATCTAGAGAGCACTGTGGACTCAAACAATGATGGATCTGGAACAAACTTGGCACAGATCCTCAATAGGCCCAAATGTGAACACTGGTGGAGTTTGGGGAAATGATACTTGACATTTGGGAGTTGTAGCTGCTGGGATTTATAGTTCACCTACAATCAAAGAGTATTATGAACCCAACCAACAATAGAATTGGGCCAAACTTTCCACACAGAACCCCCATGACCAACAGAAAATACTGTGTTTTCTGATGGTCTTACGTGACCCCTCTGACACCCCCTCACGACCCCTTCAGGGGTAACGACCTCCAGGTTGAGAAACAGTGCTGTATACGAACCCACACGATCTCTTCGATCTTCCAGAGAGACCCTGCTCGCGATCCCACCTGTATCGCAAGCGCGATTGGTGGGGACAAGGGACAGGGCCTTCTCTGTGGTGGCCCCTCGACTCTGGAATTCACTCCCCAAGGATATCAGGCAAGTTCCGACGCTGGCAGTCTTTAGGAGGAGTTTGAAAACGTGGCTGTTCCAGTGTGCCTTCCCAGAATAGGAAACCCCAAAGCACTTTGTCCCAAATGTACTTTACTAGAAATCTAGGATTGTCTGCACGCCCTATCTTTCTCCAAAAATACCTATCCATTTCACCCGGTCATGCCCAGTTTTTAATTTTTTTCATCCATTATAACTGGCCCTGACACTGATTTTAATTGTGTCGTGTTGTCATTGTCAATGTCTATTGCTTGAGTTATTTATTGATATATTGTTTGTTGTTGTTTATTGATGTATTGCAGTGGTTCTCAACCTTTCTAATGCCGTGACCCCTAAATATAGTTCCTCATGTTGTGGTGACCCCCAACCATATTTTTGTTGCTACGTCATAACTGTACTGTTATGAATTGTAATGTAAACATCTGATATGTAGGATGTATTTCCACTGTTACAAATTGAACATAATTAAAGCATAGTGATTAATGATAAAAACAGTATGTTTGGGGGAGTATGGACAATGGATGAAGGGATTGGAATTACCACCAGCTCTGACGATTCAGCTCTGACTTTTTGGGAATTGCACTTGTGTGAATTATAGTTCACCAGGCACCAAAGAGCATTCTGAACTCCACCAACAATAGAATTGAACCAAACTTGGCATACAGAACTTTCATGACCCACGGAAAATACTGGAGGGGTTGGGAAAAATAGACCCTGGCATTTGGGAATTGCATTTGTGTGGATTTATAGTACACCAGGCACCAAAGAGCATTCTGAATGCCACCAAACTTGACATGCTGAATGAACCAATCTTGGCATGCAGGACTTCCATGACCCACAGAAAATACTGGAGGGGTTTAGGAAAAATAGACCCTGACATTTGGGAATTGCAATTGTGTGAATTATAGTTCATCATAGTTTCGTTTGGCAGAAAAAACGAAATGCAAAGATACAGAATGGGTGACGCCTGGCTCGAGAGCAGTACGTGTGAAAAAGATCTTGGAGTCCTCGTGGACAACAAGTTAAACATGAGCCAACAATGTGACGTGGCGGCAAAAAAAGCCAATGGGATTTTGGCCGGCATCAAGAGGAGCATAGTGTCTAGATCTAAGGAAGTAATGCTACCCCTCTATTCTGCTCTGGTTAGACCACACCTGGAATATTGTGTCCAATTCTGGGCGCCACAATTCAAGAGAGATATTGACAAGCTGGAATGTGTCCAGAGGAGGGCGACTAAAATGATCAAGGGTCTGCAGAACAAGCCCTACGAGGAGCGGCTTAGGGAACTGGGCATGTTTAGCCTGAAGAAGAGAAGGCTGGGAGGAGATATGGTAGCCATGTATAAATATGTGAGAGGAAGCCACAGGGAGGAGGGAGCAAGCTTGTTTTCTGCTTCCTTGGAGACTAGGACGCGGAACAATGGCTTCAAACTACAAGAGAGGAGATTCCATCTGAACATGAGGAAGAACTTCCTGACTGTGAGAGCCGTTCAGCAGTGGAACTCTCTGCCCCGGAATGTGGTGGAGGCTCCTTCTTTGGAAGCTTTTAAACAGAGGCTGGATGGCCATTTGTCAGGGGTGATTTGAATGCAATATTCCTGCTTCTTGGCAGGGGGTTGGACTGGATGGCCCATGAGGTCTCTTCCAACTCTTTGATTCTATGATTCTATGATTCTATGATCAGGCACCAAAGAGCATTCAGAACTCCACCAACAATAGAATTGAACAAAACTTGGCATATAGGACTTCCATGACCCACAGAAAATATTGGAGGGGTTTGGGGGAGGTATTAACAAAAGATTAGATTTGTCCTTCCTTCAGTTTCTGAAGAGCCTTCTTTGCTCCCTGGACAGGGGGAAGAGGGCTGGGAGCCCCTCGCCCCTTCAGAGGCCGGAGGGCGCAGGAGGCGAGCGGCGAAGGCCCCCTCCATAGCCGCGGCTGTTTGCCTCACACAGGAGCCGGCAGCCATTTTGGGGGGGGGGGCAACCGAGGCGGCTTCGCGACCCCCAGAAAATGCCCCAGCGACCCCCTTGAGGTTGAGAACCGCTGACGTATTGGGTCTCGGCCTCTTGTACGCCGCACCGAGTCCTTCGGGAGATGGTAGCGGGTTATAAATAAAGGATGATGATGATGATGATCATTATTATTATTATTATTATTATTATTATTATTTGGTGCATTTATTAACTGCCATTTTCAGCCCTGGGGCGACTCATGGCGGTGTACAGCATATAAAAGGCAATTTACAAAAAAGGCAATTACAAACAACATATTAGCAATACAACAATTATAACGTTACACTAAAAAATCCGCTTCGTCTCATAGTAGAATCGCAGCCAATCTCATATTCCTTGTTCCATTCCAGTCACCTTTACCACATTGTTATAGCACTTAATTAAATGCCCTCTCGAACAGCCATGTCTTGAGGCTTTTTCGGAAGGACATAAGGGAGGGCGCCTGTCTGATGTCTGCAGGGAGAGTGTTCCACAGCCGGGGGGCCACCACCGAGAAGGCCCTCTCTCTCGTCCCCGCCAGACGTGCCTGTGAGGCAGGCGGGATCGAGAGAAGGGCCTCCCCGGACGATCTCAAGGTCCTCGTGGGCTTATTATTATTATTATTATTATTATTATTATTATTATTTACCCGGCCCTCACTCAGGGTCAGCCTAAGTCTGAAACGACATGAAAGCACACACAACAACAGCTATTTCACCAGCCAAAAGCAGGCCCACACTTCCCACTGAAATACTAATAAGTTTATATTTGTTAAAATTGTTCTTCATTTTAATTATTGTATTATTTTAAAGTGTTTTTTTCACTACAAATATGATATGTGCAGTGTGCATAGGAATTCATTCATGTTTTGTTTTTCAAATTATAATCCGGCCCTCCATCAATTTGAGGGACTGTGACCTGGCCCTCTGTTTCAAAAAGTTTGAGGACCCCTGCCCTAGGGGTTTGGGGTTTTTTGAAGGTGTCCTTTGCGTGATGAATTTTAAATTGCAAAATGGTTTGAATCACATCACTCCTTTTTTTTTTCTTGGACTGTTCTGATCATTCTCAAAGCCTGTCCACTTACAATTTTCTGTGTAACAGTGACATCCAGTGGCAATCTCTTGACTGTAGAAAGCAATGCAGAAATGCAATTGCTATGTCACCAATATCATCTCCGTTATCCTGGTTGCGCAGTCTATCAGATGTTATGACTGGAGTGTGGGAATTTCATGCACAGTTTGATCTCCATATCTGCGAAAATTTCATCTCTGTATCTGCAAGATCAAATGCCAGGGAATACATTCATAGAATCATAGAATCAAAGAGTTGGAAGAGACCTCATGGGCCATCCAGTCCAACCCCATGCCAAGAAGCAGGAATATTGCATTCAAATCAGCCCTGACAGATGGCCATCCAGCCCCTGTTTAAAAGCTTCCAAAGAAGGAGCCTCCACCACACTCCGGGGCAGAGAGTTCCACTGCTGAACGGCTCTCACAGTCAGGAAGTTCTTCCTCATTCCAGGATTTCACTTGGATGCTCAAAACTGCAGATACAAGTGGAAATATCCCTTATCCATAAATCTCTGGGACCAGAAGTGTTTTGGATTTTGGATGTGTGGTTGGGATTTTTGAATATAGTTCCATAATAAATATAGGTCTTATATAGGTCTTATATACAAATATATACAATGGCTTCAAACTACAAGAGAAGAGATTCCATCTGAACATGAGAAAGAACTTCCTGACTGTGAGAGTTGTTCATCAGTGGAACTCTCTGCTCTGGAGTGTGGTGGAGGCTCCTTCTTTGGAAGCTTTTAAACAGAGGCTGGATGGCCATCTGTCAGGGGTGCTTTGAATGCAATATTCCTGCATCTTGGCAGGGGGTTGGACTGGATGGCCCATGAGGTCCCTTCCAACTCTTTGATTCTATGATTCTATGATTTCACTTGAATGCAGATACAAGTAGAAATATCCCTTATCCATAAATTTCTGGGACCAGAAGTGTTCTGGATTTTGTATGTGTGATTAGGATTTTTGAATATCTCCATTTGCCTACAGTTCCATAATAAGACCTATAGGCAAATATAGGAACCTTAGAGATGGGACCCAGGTCTAAGAATGAAATCCATTTCTGCTTCATACACATCCTCAGAAGTCGATGAAAAAAATGTATTTGAGGTTGACATAAGTTTGGAGCAACATTGCGGCATATTTTTGTGCGTTTTCACACATTCCAGGAAATTTCTGTATCAGTCAGGGCCAGCTACCACCTTCCAACAAAGGATCCCCTCAGGCAGCAACCAGCCAGTCTTTGAAGCTGCAAGGCCATTAAATTCTAATCAAGGTGGCCAATTGCAACATTACTCTTGTCTCAAGCTGACAATAATTCTTTCTCCCACCCTGGATATTTCTCAGTTATGTAAACCCCACTTGCCTAGTTTCCAACAAACCTCACAACCTCTGAGGATGCCTGCCATAGTTGTGGGTAAAATGTCAGGAGAGAATGCTTCTGGAACATGATTAGACAGCGTGGAAAATTCACATCAGTCTAGTGATTCTGGTCATGAAATCGCTGTTGAAAAAACCATCACTAGACCCCACTCAATTCGTCAACTTTCGGCCAGTTTCCAATCTCCCCTACTTGGGCAAAGTCCTGGAACGTGTGGTGGCCTCGCAACTCCAGGAGTTCCTGGTAGACACAAACTATCTGGATCCGGCACAGTCTGGCTTTAGGCCGGGACATGGTACCGAGACAGCCTTGGTCGCCTTAGTGGATGATCTGTGCCGGGAACTGGACAGGGGGAGCGTGTCCCTGTTGGTTCTACTGGACCTCTCTTCGGCCTTCGATACCGTCGACCACGGTATCCTTCTGGGACGCCTCGCAGGTATGGGTCTTGGGGTTACTGCTTTGCAGTGGCTCCGGTCCTTCCTCGAGGGTCGCTCCCAGAAGGTGTCACTAGGGGGCGCCTGCTCGACTCCTCGGCCATTGTACTCTGGAGTCCCGCAGGGTTCAGTACTGTCCCCTATGTTGTTTAACATATACATGAAGCCGTTGGGAGAGATCATCCGGAGTTTTGGGGTGCGGTGTCATCTGTATGCAGATGACGTCCAACTCTATCACTCCTTTCCACCTGCTACTAAGGAGGCTGTTCAGGTCCTGAACCGGTGCTTGGCCACTGTCTCGGACTGGATGAGGAACAACAGATTGAAACTAAATCCAGACAAGACGGAGGTACTCCTGGTCAGTCGTAAGACCGAACAAGGTACGGGGTTACAGCCTGTGCTGGACGGGGTCACACTCCCATTAAAGGCGCAGGTTTGCAGTCTGGGAGTTCTCCTAGACTCATCGCTGAGCCTGGAACCGCAGGTCTCAGCAGTGGTTAGGGGAGCTTTTGCACAACTAAAACTTGTGCGCCAGCTGCGCCCGTACCTTGGGAAGGCTGACTTGGCCACGGTAGTCCACGCTTTGGTTACATCCCGTTTAGACTACTGCAACGCTTTCTACGTGGGGTTGCCTCTGAAGACTGCCTGGAAGCTGCAGCTAGTCCAACGCTCGGCAGCCAGACTACTAACGGGTGCTGGGTACAGGGAGCACACCACTCCGCTCTTACACCATCTCCACTGGCTGCCAATTAGCTTCCGAGCACAATTCAAAGTGCTGGTGTTAACCTATAAAGCCCTAAACGACTCCGGCCCTTTTACCTCTCCAAACGTATTCTCCCCTACGTACCATCAAGATTACTAAGATCGTCTGGAGGGGCCCTGCTCTCGGTCCCACCGGCCTCACAAGTGCGGCTGGTGGGGACGAGGGACAGGGCCTTCTCGGTAGTGGCCCTGCGACTCTGGAACTCTCTCCCGCCAGAGGTTAGAACCGCCCCAACAATCCTGACATTCAGGAAACAGGTGAAGTCGTGGTTATGGAGACAGGCCTTCGAAGAATGAGACAATGATCTGGATGGAAGACGGTGTATATTCGATTTTAGTATGACGACTGACCACTGTAGTTTTAAATATATGTGCTTTTTTAATGTTTTATTGTAATGTGTATTTTGATATTTTACCGATTGTATGTGTTTTTATGGTTCAAAACCGGGCTGAGTCCCTCTTATGAGTTGAGAAGCTCGGTATATAAAACTTTGAAATAAATAAATAAATAATAGCTGCCTTGGATCCCTTCTTGAGAGAAAAGCAGGGTGTGTATACAATAAATGAATTAATTCATTTGATATAGTCTGAAAAGAACTTCCTGACTGTGAGAGCCGTTCAGCAGTGGAACTCTCTGCCCCGGAGTGTGGTGGAGGCTCTTTCTTTGGAAGCTTTTGAACAGAGGCTGGATTGCCATCTGTGAGGGGTGATTTGAATGCAGTATTCCTGCTTCTTGGCAGGGGGTTGGACTGGATGACCCATGAGGTCATTCCAACTCTGTGATTGTATGATTGTATGATTCTATGAAAAATCATGCTGAATTGTTTTACAGAAAAATGTTGGATATTTGGAGAAGTAGTGTTTCCCCATAAGAAGAGCTGTTCAACAATGGAACTCTCTGCTTTAGAGTCCATTGAAAGCTCCTTCTTTGGAGGCTATCAAACAGAGGCTGGATGGCTTTGATTGTGCCAATACCTCCTGGAGCCATATTTTAATAATCTCTTCTTTTCCACCCTTTAGGAAGTTCTACTACATCACCATCCTGAGGGACCCTGTCTCCCGCTACTTGAGCGAGTGGCGCCACGTCCAGCGAGGGGCAACCTGGAAGGCCTCCTTGCACGTCTGTGACGGGCGCTCACCGACGTCCGAAGAACTGCCCAGCTGCTACTCTGGGGACGACTGGTCGGGCTGCTCCCTCCAGGAGTTCATGGATTGCCCCTACAACTTGGCCAACAACCGCCAGGTCCGCATGCTGGCCGACCTCAGTTTGGTGGGCTGCTACAACCTGTCCGTCATGCCGGAAGAGGAGCGCAACCAAGTCCTGCTGGACAGCGCCAAGGAGAACCTGAAGCACATGGCCTTCTTTGGCCTGACGGAGTTCCAGCGCAAGACCCAGTACCTCTTTGAGAAGACCTTCAACATGAGCTTCATTGCGCCCTTCACGCAGTTCAACAGCACCAGAGCCTCCAGCGTTGACATCGATGAGACCACCCAGGCGCGCATTGAGGCTCTCAATTTTCTAGACGTGGCGCTGTACGATTACGCCAAAGACCTCTTCTTGCAGCGGTACCAGTTCACGCGGCAGAAGGAGCACCAGGAGGCTCGGCGGAAGCGCCAAGAGCAGCGGAAGATGGGCAGGGCCAGGCTGAGCCACGCCAAGGAAGCAGAGGGCGCCAACTCCACAGATTACGCCACCAACGTGGAGCTGTGGCGATAATAAGAGCGGAAAGACTCTCTTTTTTAAAAAATAAGGTTAAATTTAGCAGAGTCCCGATTGGAAAGCCAAAAGAGAACGAACTGCAAGGTTGAACTCTGAATTCTGTTTCTTTGAGGGATCGAGGGATGCGAGGAGTTGCGTTGTGGCGTTTGCTGATGCTTTTTGGAATCCAGTGTCATCCTCTTGTGTGGGTAAAAGCATAGAGGGGAAAAGTTACCCTATAAAAGATGGAGGAGCTAAATAAAAACCCCTTTTGTTGCAGTTAGAAATGATTGCTGGGATGAAATAATGGGAAATTATGAAGGATTTGAGACCTTTGAGATGCCATAGTATCAGAGGCTGGCATCGTGTTAGGAATATACATAAGCATGTGTCTTTTTCTGGTCATTGCTGAAATAGGTATTCTGTACCTCCCGGTACAGGACTGAAGACCAACAGGTCGCAGGTTCGAATCCGGGGAGAGGCAGATGAGCTCCCTCTGTCAGCTCCAGCTTCTCATGCGGGGACATGAGAGAAGCCTCCCACAAGGATGATAAAACATCAAATCATCCGGGCATCCCCTGGGCAATGTCCTTGCAGACGGTCAATTCTCTCACACCAGAAGCGACTTGCGGTTTCTCAAGTCTCTCCTAATACGACAAAAAAACCAAAAAATACCAATCTTTTGTTGAGAGGTGAAAATGAATAAAATCTGGCTACCAGTATTAAAAAAACTCTAAAATTAAAACAGCAAAACAGCAGAGGGAAAACAATCAGGGACATCTAATCACCTCTCAACAAAAGATTGCCCCAGTCACTGCCAGGACATCAAATGCTCATCAAGGTGATCAGTTGAAACATTCACACCTAGCTCCCGCAGACAAAAGTTCTTTGTCCCATCCTGGTCTTTCCACAGATGTATAAACCCTTTTTCCTAGTTCCAACAGACCTCATTACCTCTGAGGATGCTTGCTATAGATGCAGGCGAAACGTCAGGAGAGAATGCCTCTAGAACATGGCCATATAGCCCGAAAAAACCTACAACAGCCCAGTGATACCGGCCATGAAAGCCTTCAACAATACAATGACTTGAGAAACTGCAAGTTGCTTCTGGTGTGAAAGAATTGGCTGTCTGCAGGGACGTTGCCCAGGGGACAGGCTTCTCTCATGTCCCCGAATGGGAAGCTGGAGCTGACAGATGGGAGCTCACTCCATCTCGAGGATTTGAACTGCTGACCTTCAGGTGAGCAGTTCAGCCGGCACAAGGGTTCCATAGCCTGAACGTCTGGTATGAAAGTGACCCCAGGTAGGTGCTGATAGCCTGTCGACGGGTACCCCAGTCGAGTCTCCACCAAACAATTCCTTGGTAAATATCCACAGCATGGTGTTAAGCCCTTGAACCCATCCTGTTTGGCATCTCATTCTGGCTTGGAGAAGGCACCTGGCTATGTTCCAGTATCAAGTCATGAAATGATTACAACAGCACTGAGTCTTCCAGAGGTCAGCGCAGTCATAATTGTGTTTCTGCTTCTGGGGAGATAGCTGGACATTTCTCCAATCCTACTTGCTCACTACAAGCCATGGAAAGACACTGGAGATGGGCAGCTTCATGGGTTTTATAGTGAACTAGGGGGTTGTTAGTATTGCAGACAGCCCTATATCCCAGGATCTGATCCCAGGTTTTCTGATTTAAACTGGATTATATGAGTCCGCACTACCAAATAAACAGAAAACCTGGGATCAGATCCTGGGATATAGGGACTGTCTGGAAGGGCCCTTAGTCCTTACAGTTTCATCTTGTTCGGTTTAGAAGTGGTTGGCTGCTCCCATTTCCACAGGGCAATGGGTCCTTACCACGTTTTAGTCCAAACTGTACATGATCTATTCAAGGTGCTGAACCTTATTAAGGTGATAGGTTTCATTGACTTGGAAAGTTCCTTCAAAGTGCAAACCCAGAACACATGTGTCAACCCAGAAGCACCAGCTGCCATAGTTTTGTAAGCATAGCTACAGGACTACACCATCTTGGCAGAGCCTAGAGATCAGTAGTTGGCAGGCCACAGAGCTTTGGGGTCACTCAACCCTCAAAGTGAAAACAACAGAGAGAAAATGAACCGAAATGCAGTCCTTCAGCATATGACATGAAATTGACTTTCTTTCCAGATGTTTTCTAGAACTGGGGCATGGATTATTTTCATTAAAACTGTGGATGTTTGGCCTCTTGCAAGCAATGGTCATCTCACTAGGTTCAATCAAGAGAAGATCCAATTTGGCTCCTTCCTTCCTTCCTTCTTTCCTTCCTCTCGTCCTCCCTCCTTTCCTTCCTTCCTGCTTTCCTCCCTACTCCCCTTCCTTCCTTCCTCCCGTCCTCCCTCCTTCCCCTCCATTCCTCCCTTCTTTCCTTCCTTCCTCCCTCCCTCCCTCCCTTCCTTCTTCCTTCCTTCCTTCCTTCCTTCCTTCCTTCCTCCCAACCTCCCTCCTTCCCTTCCTTCCTTCCTTCCTTCCTTCCTTCCTTCCTTCCTTCCTTCCTCCCGTCCTCCCTCCCGTCCCGACCTCCCTACTTCCCTTCCCTCCCTCCTTCCCTTCCCTTCCCTCCCTCCCTCCCTCCTGATGTCCCTCCTTCCCTTCCTTCTTTCCTTCCTTCCTTCCTCCCTCCTTCCCTTCCTTCCTTCCTTCCTTCCTTCCTTCCTTCCTTCCTTCCTTCCTTCCTTCCTCCCGTCCTCCCTCCCGTCCCGACCTCCCTCCTTCCCTTCCCTTCCCTTCCCTTCCCTCCCTCCCTCCCTCCCTCCCTCCCGACGTCCCTCCTTCCCTTCCTTCCTTCCTTCCTTCCTTCCTCCCGTCCTCCCCCCTTCCCCCCTCCCTCCCTCCCGACATCCCTCCTTCCCTTCCTTCCTTCCTTTCTTCCTCCCGTCCTCCCTCCTTCCCTTCCCTCCCTCCCTCTCTCCCTTCGTTCCTTCCTTCCTTCCTCCCAACCTCCCTCCTTCCCTTCCTTCCTTCCTTCCTTCCTCCCTTCCTTCCTCCCGTCCTCCCTCCTTCCCTTCCCTTCCCTCCCTCCCTCCCTCCCTCCCTCCCTCCCTTCCTTCCTTCCTTCCTTCCTTCCTTCCTTCCCTCCTTCCTCTCCTTTCTTTCCCTTCCTTCTGTCTTGTTTTGGCATCAAGGAAACAGACCCAAAGGGCAAGGACTGGGTAAACCGTTGTGCTTGGATTGTGCAAATCTCTATGCAAAATAATAATAATATATATGTCCGGGAGATCACACATCTTGAGTTCTGCAGCTTTTTATACCCGGCGTTCTGGGACAAACAGAGGTTGGCTTCCGCTTCTGCGCTTGGTAGTGGCATTTCTAATGGCTTCCATTGCCGTAATGTAATTTTACTCCTCTTCGGCTTTGGGACGGCGGGCAATTGGGGAACTTGCCTCATGCTCAAGAACGGGAATCCCTTACATATCGGTTCTAGAGCAAATTCCATGAGCGTCGTTGGGAGCAATACGGATTCAATTGGATTTGTTCCCAGGTGAGAAAGTATAGCTGTGGGGCAGGCACAAAATGTAACCCATGGGCATTGGGACCAACATGATGTACAACAGTTTGGTGTATATCGGTTGAACCCAATGCCCTTTGGTTCACTTTGGATCCCCACTGCTACATAGATAAGTATATGGAAAATTTTGCAACATTCACCATGATAAGTTTCCTGCATTTCCAAACTCTAGGAAAACTCAACCATTCTCAAAGTGAAGAACGAATACTGTGGTTTTTCATGCAATGGATTGTTTGAAATTTTATAAACTGCCAACCTGGCATTGCCAGTGGGTTTCATATATTATTTACCCCCATCCAGAGAGAAATAATCGGTTCTTGATTCTGAAAGGAACTATTTGCACAGGGCCCGCGTCCCATACGAAGTCCCTTTGTCTGACGCTGGAGACGCAACCTTCTTTTTCTACCGCAGTGTGCATGGTTTACAAAAGCAAAAAACAAAACTAAGCCGCAGCATTGCTTTCCTTTCCTTTGTGTTATTCCTGTCCATTGTATATAGGGGATGTCTTATGATTCGGTTTTGTCATGACCATTCAGACCAGCTCTACCGATTTCCAGTATAGGCTGCTTATCTTCCTGTGTCGATTTACAACTGCAGAGAGGGAGGGAGGGAACCGGCGGACTTGGATTGTGCCATTTAATAATAGAATCGAGTCAATAAAAACTTCAGTTACCGTCCTTGGCTGCATTCTGGTTCTTTGAAGAGCTTCTTTGCATTGCTTTTGGTGTTACTTACTTATTGTGTCATCAGCAACCATACCATTGTAATACATTTCTAACACAACAAAACAAACACACAGATTAAAAAAACAACAACACAGATTTTGCAAACTTGGTAGTTGGTTAAATGTCCTTTGACCAGTATCTGGCCACTTGGAGTGCCTCTGGTGTTGCCGCAAGAAGGTCCTCCCTTGTGCATATGGCAGGGCTCAGGTTGCATTGAAGGAGGTGGTCAGTGGTTTGCTCTTCTCCACACTCGCATGTCGAGGATTCCACTTTGTGGCCCCATTTCTTGAAGTTGGCTCTGCATCTCGTGGTGCCAGAGCGCAGTCTGTTCAGCGACTTCCAAGTCGCCCAGTCTTCTGTGTGCGCAGGGGGGAGTCTCTCATCTGGTAGTAGCACCCATGGATTGAGGTGCTGGGTTTGGGCCTGCCACTTTTGGAATCTCGCTTGCTGAGGTGTTCCAGCAAGTGTCTCTGTAGATCTTAGAAAACTATGTCTTGATTTAAGTCATTGATGTGCTGGCTGATACCCAAACAGGGGATGAGCTGGAGATGTCTCTGCCTTGGTCCTTTCACTATTGGCTGCTACTTCCCGGCGGATGTCAGGTGGTGCGATACCGGCTAAGCAGTGTAATTTCTCCAGTGGCGTGGGGCGCAGACACCCTGTGATAATGCGGCATGTCTCATTAAGAGCCACATCTACTGTTTTAGCGTGGTGAGATGTGTTCCACACTGGGCATGCGTACTCAGCAGCAGAGTAGCATAGCGCAAGGGCAGATGTCTTCACTGTGTCTGGTTGTGATCCCCAGGTTGTGCCAGTCAGCTTTCGTATGATGTTTCTAGCGCCCACTTTTTGCTTGATGATCAGGCAGTGCTTCTTGTAGGTCAGAGCACGGTCCAAAGTGACTCCCAGGTATTTTGGTGTGTTGCAATGCTCCAGTAGGATTCCTTCCCAGGTGATCCTCAGAGCTCGGGATGCTTGTCTGTTCTTAAGGTGAAAGGCGCATGTCTGTGTTTTAGATGGATTAGGGATCAGTTGGTTTTCCCTGTAATAGGCAGTAAGAGCACATAGAGCTTCGGAGAGCTTCTTTTCAACCATCTCAAAGCTCCCTGCTTGAGTGGTAATGGCGCGATCATCAGCATAGATGAAACTCTCTGTCCTTTCTGGCAGTGACTGGTCATTTGTGTAGATGTTGAACATGGATGGAGGAAGCACGCTGCCCTGAGGCAGGCCGTTCTTCTGTTTCCGCCATCTGCTTCTCTGGCCCTGGAACTCAACAAAAATGCTCCTGTTTTATAGCAGGTTTCCTATGAGGCAGGTGAGATGGTAGGCTTTTGGTGTTGGCTGCCATCAAGTCAACTCCAGGACATCTCTTGCAACTACAGTAGAGTCTCGCTTATCCAACATAAACGGATAAACGTCAGATAAACAAAAATGTCGGATAATACAGAATCCCCATCCAACGCGGCACTAGACAGCTAGAGTGCTAACAACAAAGGCTTAAGGCAAGGCAATGCCTCGGGGCTAGAGCAGCCCAGCAGGAACTGACTGGATGTGGAAGAGGAGCGTGGAAATCACAGAGGGAAGGAGGGAAGACACTTCCGCTTCTGGTCCTGCCTCTTTTCCTCCTTCCCTTCGCCTACCTGCGTGACCGCATCTTGCTCCACGTACCAACCTTCGTTCCTCAGGAGAGGTCCTCCTTTCGCCCCTACCAATCTCACAGCTTGTCTTGTGGGCACAAGGTAGAGAGCCTTCTCTTCTGTGGCCCCCCGACTTTGGAACTCTTTACCTGGGGAGAGCAGGAAAGCCCCTTCACTGGAAACATTTGAAAAGAATCTCAAAACCTGGCTTTTCCACTGCACCTTTGGCGAGTAGGTGCACAGCATTATATTTTACACCCCCTCAACGTTTTTGGCTAATGGAGTTCGTGCCCTCCAAATAGGATGTTCTGCCCCACAACTCTCTGTGTTTTATGAGTTCCATTTAAACGTCCTGCTCCTATTTTATCTCATCATAGTCTGGTAATTGTCTTTTATTCGGAATAGGTGGCCCGCCCATTGTCATCTCCATCGTGATTGTGTCTATTGGAATTTTTATTTTATTTTATTTTATTATTACTATTATTTTATTATTATTTTAATGTCATTTTGATAATGTTGTTGTCTGTTGTATATGCTTTGATTTTATTGCTGTATTATGTTGTCCGGGCTTGGCCCCATGTAAGCCGCTCTGAGTCCCCATCGGGGAGATGGTGGCGGGGTAGAAATAAAGATTATTATTATTATTATTATTATTATTCCCTCCCTCCTCCTCCTTCTCTTTGTCTTGCCTTTTTCATTTATTGGGAATGGAGAGAGAATTGGGGAGCGCTCCTGTAATTGAAGGGGAACTGCTGGAGGAAAAGGAGAGCCTGCCTTTCTTTCTCCCTCCTCTCTGTTTCCTACCAACTTTTCTTCCTTACTTCCCTCTCTGTTTCCTACCTCTTTCCTATTCTTCTTTCCTCTTTTTCCCACCTACCTTTCTTTCTCACTTCTCTTTACTCCCTCTCTGTTTCCAACCTCCTTTTCTTCATTTTCTTCCCTCTCTTTTTCCTACCTGCCTTTCTCTCTCTTTTCTCTCTCTTTGTCCTACCTCCTTTTCTTTCTTTCTTTCTTTCTTTCTTTCTTTCTTTCTTTCTTTTTCTTTCTCTCTCTCTCTCTCTCCTCCTCCCTCTGTTTTGTGGGGCAAATAGAGGAAGTTAAGGAGCAAAAAGGGAATAGCAGTAAGTCTAAAGTTTAGGACAGAGGTCAGGTAAATGACCTTTGTTGGCTGTAGGTTGAGGATCCCAAGATTTTTTTTTTCATGTCAGAAGTGACGAGAAACTGCAAGTCACTTCTGTTGTAAGAGAATTGTCCGTCTCCAAGGATGTTGCCAGGGACGCTCGGATGTTTTTACCATTCTGTAGGAAGCTTCTCTCATGTCCCCACATGGGAAGATGGAGCTGACAGACAGGAGCTCACCCCACACCCTAGATTCAAACAACCAACCTTTTGGTCAGTAGTCCCGCCTGCACAAGGATTTAACCCATTGGGCCATCGGGGGCTCCTCAAGTGTTGATTTTGTGTGTGTGTGTGTGTATGTGTATCTGTCAGGAGCGACTTGAGAAACTGCAAGTCACTTCTGGTGTGAGAGAATTGGCCATCTGCAAGGATGTTGCCCAGGGCATACGATCCTGTGAGAAGCTTCTCTCATGTCCCCGCAAGGGGAGCTGGAGCAGGCAGATGGGAGTTCACCCCGCTCCCCAGATTCGAATTGATGGGAGTTCACCCGCTCCCCGGATTCGAATTGATTTTGGTCAGCAGTCCTGCCAGCACAAGAGTTTAACCCATTGGGCCATCGGGGGCTCCCCAAGTGTAGACGCATCCTTAGTATGATATATATTGTTATTGTTATTGTTCGCGTTTTCGGTTTGTGTTTTGGTTTTTCTTTATTGTAATTGTTATTTGGGCTTGGCTTCATGTAAGCCACTCCGAGTCCCCATCGGGAAGATGGTGGTGGGGTATAAATAAAGATTATTATTATTATTATTATTATTATTATTATTATTATTATTATTATTATTAATGGGTAATCAAATAGGGAGTTTTTGAGAAGCTGCATGTCTCCCTGTGGCCACTAGAGGGTACCCTGCCACCAAATTAAAACCAAGCCCATTGGCAATCTGGTTTTTCCCCTTTTTTTGTATTTTCAGAGGAAGGTTGAACACTAGTCATTCCAAAAGTATGCACTATCTTAAATAGAGCCACAGTGTAAAAAGGCATCCCTAAAAATTGCAGTTATAGTAGCAAACAGTTACCATAGTAGCAACACTTTCTTAGAGCTTTGTTCCTAAAAATATTGGTGCATTTCAGTCGTGTTAATTACACTGTTTAGCCGATATTGCACTACCTGACATCCGCCGGGAAGTGAAAGGACCAAGGCAGTGACATCTCCAGCTCATCCCCTGTTTGGGTATCAACCAGAACGTCAACGACTTAAATCAAGAAATAGTTTTCTAAGATCTACAGAGACACTCGCTGGAACACCCCAGCAAGCGAGAGTCCAAAAGTGGCAGGCTCAAACCCAGAACCTCAACCAATGGCTGATACCAAATGAGAGACTCCCCCCTGGGCACACAGAAGACTGGGCGACTTGGAAGGCGCTGAACAGACTGCGCTCTGGCACCACGAGATGCAGAGCCAACCTCAAGAAATGGGGCTACAAAGTGGAATCCACGACATGTGAGTGTGGAGAAGAGCAAACCACTGACCACCTGCTGCAATGCAACCTGAGCCCTGCCACATGCACAATGGAGGAGCTTCTTGCATTTGATCAACTACCAAGCTTGCAAACTTTGTGCTTTGTTTGTTTGTTTGTTTAAAAATGCAATACAACTGTTTGGTTTGCTCCTAACACAATAAATAAAGAAATAGTCATGTCAATGCTAGTCATGGTATGAAACAGCCACTAGATGGCAGTCAGACCAAGCTGAATATCCAAAGGAATTTTTCTATCTGCTCAAAGCTCTCTATTATTTTCCCTAATCTTAGGGTTGTAACAGGCATAGGCGAATTTTGGCCCTCCAGGTGTCTTGGACTTCAACTCCCACAATTTCTAACAGCCCCAGGAAAAAGGAAAAAGCCTCAAGGCTGTTAGGAATTGTGGGAGTTAAAGTCCAAAACACCTGGAGGGCCCAAGTTTGCCCAGGCCTGGGTTACAACATCCTCCCCAACAGAATCTCAATCAAGACTAAACATCCTTCCAACATGGCAGACTTTCGTACTCCTCGATGGAAGACGACACCAGCAATAATTACAAAACGCTGGCTGAAACCTAAGGGAGCATCTGCACTGTAGAATGGATAGTTTGGTACCACTTAAACTGTTCCGGCTCAATGCTATGGAGTCGTGGAAGTTGTATTATGCCTTTGCCTGCCTCTGCCAAAAAAGCATTGTTCCTTGCCAGACTACAGCTCCCAGGATTCCGTAACATTGGACCAAGGCAGTGAATCATAGAATCATAGAGTTGGAAGAGACCTTATGAAGAGTGGCTTTCGGCCTGCATCAATAGGAGCATAGTGTCTAGATCTAGGGAAGTCATGCTTCCCCTCTATTCCGCTTTGGTTAGACCACACCTGGAATATTGTGTCCAATTCTGGGTACCACAACTGAAGAGAGATATTGACAAACTGGAATGTGTCCAGAGGAGGGTGACTAAAGTGATCAAGGGTCTGAAGAACAAGCCCTATGAGGAGCGGCTTAAGGAGCTGGGCATGTTTAGCCTGAAGAAGAGAAGGCTGAGAGAAGATATGATAGCCATGTATAAATATGTGAGAGGAAGCCACAGGGAGGAGGGAGCAAGCTTGTTTTCTGCTGCCCTGGAGACTAGGACGCAATGGAACAATGGCTTCAAACTACAAGAAAGGAGATTCCATCTGAACATTAGGAAGAACTTCCTGACTGATAGCCGTTCAGCAGTGGAACTCTCCACCCTGGAGTGTGGTGGAGGCAGAGGCGGCCCTAGGTAATTTTCAACGGTAAGCAAACAGTATTTTGGTGCCCCCCCCCCCCCAACCAATCACTGATATATATATTTTGTTCGTCATGGGAGTTCTGTGTGCCATATTTGGTTCAATTCCATCATTGGTGGAGTTCAGAATGCTCTTTGATTGTAGGTGAACTATACATCCCAGTAACTACAACACACATATGTCAAGGTCTATTTTCCCCCAAGAGCGCCCCTGGGCAAAATCAATTATACTGCAAATGCTTACTTTGCGTAATGGGTTGAGCTGCCCATGGGTGAGGCTCCTTCTTTGGAAGCTTTTAAACAGAGGCTGGATGGCCATCTGTCAGGGGTGTTTTGAATGCAATATTCCAGCTTCTAGGCAGGGGGTTGGACTGGATGGCCCATGAGGTCTCTTCCAACTCTATGATTCTATAATTCTATGATTCTTTCCAGATAACTCTCATACATACAATATAGTAAGCAATCACAATTATATATACAACAAATAACTAGTATAGGAGGCTTGTAGAAGGTTGCTATTTCCAACACAAACTAGGTTGAATTGGTTGAGACTCAATGAGATATTCATTGAAAAACTATCACAAACAACTACTGTCCGGTCAGCCTCACGTCGATACCAGGCAAGATTCTGGAAAAGATTGTTAAGGAAGTGGTCTGCAAACACTTAGAAACAAATGCGGTCATCGCTAATAGGCAACATGGATTTATCAAAAACGTCATGCCAGACTCATCTGATCTCTTTCTTCGATAGAGCTACAAGCTGGGTAGATGCGGGGAATGTCGTGGATGTAGCGTACCTGGATTTCAGGAAGGCCTTCGACAAGGTCCCCCATGACCTTCTGGCAAGGAAACTAGTCCAATGTGGGCTAGGCAAAACTACGGTGAGGTGGATCTGTAATTGGTTAAGTGGACGAACCCAGAGGATGATTCTCCCCAATGCTTCCTCTTCATCCTGGAAAGAAGTGACGAGCGGAGTGCCACAAGCAGGGTTCCATCCTGGGCCCGGTCCTGTTCAACATCTTTATTAATGACTTAGATGAAGGGATAGAAGGCAGGATCATCAAGTTTGCAGACGACACCAAATTGGGAGGGAGAGCCAATACTCCAGAGGACAGGAGCAGGATTCAAAACGATCTTGACAGATTAGAGAGATGATTGGCCAAAACTAACAAAATGAAGTTCAACAGTCACAAATGCAAGATACTCCACTTTGGCAGGAAAAACGAAATGCAGAGGTACAGAATGGGGGACGATGCCTGGCTCGAGAGCAGTACGTGTGGAAAAGATCTTGGAGTCCTCGTGGACAACAAGTTAAACATGAGCCAACAATGTGATGTGGCGGCAAAAAAAGCCAATGGGATTTTGGCCTGCATCAATAGGAGCATAGTGTCTAGATCTAGGGAAGTCATGCTACCCCTCTATTCCGGCTTTACCTGGAATATTGTGTCCAATTTTGGGCACCACAATTCAAGAGAGATATTGACAAGCTGGAATGTGTCCAGAGGAGGGCGACTAAAATGATCAAGGGTCTGGAGAACAAGCCCTATGAGGAGCGGCTTAAGGAGCTGTGCATGTTTAGCCTGAAGAAGAGAAGGCTGAGAGGAGATATGATAGCCATGTATAAATATGTGAGAGGAAGCCACAGGGAGGAGGGAGCAAGCTTGTTTTCTGCTTCCTTGCAGACTAGGATGTGGAACAATGGCTTCAAACTACAAGAGAGCAGATTCCATCTGAACATAAGGAAGAACTTCCTCACTGAGAGCCGTTCAGCAGTGGAACTCTCTGCCCCAGAGTGTGGTGGAGACTCCTTCTTTGGAAGCTTTTAAACAGAGGCTGGATGGCCATCTGTCGGGGGTGATTTGAATGCAATATTCCTGCTTCTAGGCAGGGGGTTGGACTGGATGGCCCAAGAGGTCTCTTCCAACTCTTTGATTCTATGATTCTATGATTTTATGTGCTGCAGGATGTCCCGCAAAAACAAAGTTTCTGACTGAAAGTAGTCACTTTCGTACAGCAATTAACGTGACATTCATTTTCCAATCTTAGCTCTTGATTCTGTGCAGAATTGGGGTGAAAAATGCCTTTCCTTGCCGCTCACCCTTTCCAAGGCTTCTCCACATCAAGGGAATATGTGCTGTTCGACCGGTAAGACAAGTGAATGGAAAGTGCCTATTTAGTGGGTGGTGACGTTGCCCTGTAGGCATTGCATCAACCATCCCTGCTTTTCCCAAGACACCTTGCCTGCATTTCAATTGCAAACGGGCCTTGTGCCATGCTGAACGACTCCTCTCTGTGCAATCCATCTTAACTTGCTTTGGGGAGGGAAAAGAAGAAAAAGTCGGAGAAGGCAAGTCCTTTGTGTCTCTTGCCTCTTGGAAGCTCATCTCTTTACCTTTCAAATCCCAGCACATGTTCGAAATCGAGGCCAAGGGCATGGAGGAGGCACAGCAATGTACGTGTGACACTCATGGGAGTTAGCTAGCAATGATATCGAGCTCTTTTTGGGGGTTCTCCCAGCGAGGGGAGACCCAAAGAACCGCAAATGGGGTTCTGACCTTGGCAAGCGACCAGCGGAGGCCAATTCAAAAAGACGCAAAAACGTTGAAAATCAATCTCACCAAGGCTGAAGAGGAGATCTGCGACCGAAGCGTTTATTTTGCGATTCAGCTGAAAAGGATGCGTTACAGGGATGAATCCTCAAGTAAGCATACAGTACAGTGATTTTCAGGCATATTTATACAGTCAGAACAAAGAAATCCTGGTTTGAATCTCCCGCCCGCCTCCTGTCAGTTTCCCTTGTCCTGATTGGCCGGCTCCGGAACAGCTGGGAGGAGGCTTGGCCGCTGGTCCCACCCTCCCTCCAATCGCCGGCCGCTGTCGCCTCTAAAGGGCCAATCAGAGCCCTCAGAGCGCCTCCAGAGATTGTCCAATCAGCAGCCGGGAGGCGGGCTCTGGTTTGACAGCACAGGAGGGCGGAACGCCCGGGAGGCGTTCGCCAGCTGATTGAACACTTATTGTCTCCCCACAGCAGGGGAGACGGCTAGGGCAACAAAGGATTTCCTGGGTCCGATAAAGAATGTGTATAGGCAAAAGAGGGTGGCTATGGGCGATGTCTGGATCTTCAACCTTGCAGGCAAAGGGTCCTTTGTCACAAGGGAGCATGCACAAACACCGTGATTGATGCAATCAGTCTGGTTTTCCGGCTTCTGGCTGATCAAATCTCTGGCTTTTGTTTGTCTGCACTCTGAAAAACAAAGCCACAGATTTGCCAGTATTTTCCATGCAATGTCAATATGGATGGAGTTCCTTCCAAGGAAATTGAATTTCCTTAACTGTAATCCCCTGGTCGCATACTCTTTTATAGGGTAAAGTTCAAGAGGGGAAAGACAGGAGAGGGGGAAGGCGAAGATACATCTTATTTCATTTCATTTCATTTCATATTACACATACTCCATACATACATTCTTTTCAGTCCATCATAATTCATAGTTTTTCATAGGAAAGATCCCCATCCCAGCAAACTTTATTAGAAAACCCACAGCAATTAATGAAAGCAATCATCAGAGCCCCTGAGGTATTATCCTTTGCAACGAAAGGCATGCACCCACAGGCGGGGGCCATGCTTCTCAAGCGGCTGGTTTGGAGTCCATAGAGGAAATCCGTGGCGCTAGGGCACCAAGTCAATCAGAGAAGGCAGAAGAAAGTCCGTAAAAGAATCTGTGAGCGACGGCAGGCGGGCCAATGTCCCTTGGAGAACTGCATCTCCCAGCCAAGACTCAGGACTCATCTGGCCTCCCTTCCCAGGGCCGCTGCGGTCGGCTGCTGCAGAGCCAAGGCGGCCTGGATCCACGTGGAGCTGCCGTGGAGAAGCGGGGAGCCCCGGTTTGGCAATCAGCTGTTTCTCTGCAGGACAGAAGTTCTAAAAAAAACAAGACTAATTTCTTCCCGGGAGGAGCAGTCCAAAACAGAGAAACTGGGATGGCAGATAGACTTAGAATTAGTCACTGATCAGGGCAAAATTGGAACGGCGGCGATCCGCCATGTTAAATATTTAGTGGATAGCGGGGTCCGAGACGGCGGTTTCCTTATCCGCGTTTTGGCCGAACGCAGATTCGGGGTCCGGGGAGCACCTGGAGGCGCCCCCCGCGGGCTCACGGCTCTCCGGAGCCCAGAAAGGAGTTTATGGCAAGGTTTATGGAGTGCTGAGCCAGGAAGGGATACAAAAGTATCATGCGGGAAGACAAAAAGTTTCGAGTTTCAAGTGGTTTATTAGGGAATGATACAAAGTGAGGAGAGGGGAAAGTTAGCTGAGGTTTGCAAGCATTCCTGGTCTTGGAGCTGGCGGCTGAGGCACATTCCATCTGCTGGCCTCAAAGTTCGGCCCAGGAACTGCGGAACTCCCTGCTGCAGTTCATACCAATGTAAATGCTGGGCTACCGGCCGCGTCCGCTGTCAAACCCCCACTCGGAGGCGCTGGAGGCCGCAGGAGGCGGCCTCCTACAGCCTCCGCCCACGCACGGTAGCCCGCTAACGGCAGCATGGCCATCTGCCTAGACGGATTTGCACGCTCCCTTTTTTGGCAAATTTTGAGCAGAGAGGGGATGTGTGACCAGCAGCAGCTCAAGACCAGCAATAGGACAACTAGACCCAAGAAAACCAGAAAGCCCTTTCTAAGCCATGCCAATGAGGGAAGCCAGTCTGTCAGAAAACTGAGATCAAAGCCCACAGATTCTTTTATCCCTGCCGCCAAATCATTCAGTCCCTCTATGGCTTTTCTAACTACAGGGGTCCGGTCGGTCAGATTGAAGCAGCACATGTGTCGCACACTCTCACAGCCATAGTGATTCTTTAACAAAAGAAAATCAATGGCAGCCCGATTGTCCAACACGGCCTCCCTTAGCTCATGCATCTCAGTAGCTATGGAGGCCAAGGCTTGTGAGGTGTAATTGATGTTCTTGACCAGAGCACAGGCCAGATGTTTAATGGCCCTGTAGTTCATTGCCGCTGCAACCCCAGGGGTAAACAGGGCCGCTGCCACAAATTGGGGAATGCCCTTGATTACCATAGAGGGATCACAATTTGGGTCCAAGTTTTGTATGGACCTAACCTCTCGATCCAGGGAGTGTGCCAGCTCCAGATCCCTTTTGGAAGGCAAAAAGATAGACAGCCTGCCCAAGGCACAATTCCCAATGGTGGAATTGGCTGGGAGGTAGCTATAGGCTGTCTGCCCGCACAGGAAGAACCATCCAGGGGGCAACACCAAATGGGCATTCATGTAAGGCAGCACTTCAACAGAGGAACAATTTAAAAGATTTTCTTTTGGCAAATCGTGGCACTTCCCCACACACTTGGGGATTTGGAAGCAGTGATGGGCATGTGGCTGGTGTGCCAATTTAATGACCACCATGCCCGGCTCCCTTTCCCTGACGGCCCTGCCCCATACAGAAATGTCTCTATAGGACATGGCCTTCGATGGGATATTTTGGAAAACTGTAAAATTTCGAAAAATCTCCAGGGGCTCTGGAACCCCTATTAGGCAGGAAGAGAAGATATCAGTGGCTGAGGCCCCACTAGTCAGACAGAAATCGGAAACATTTAAGACTCGGTATGCCAACTGTTGCCAAAAATTGACCTTAGTTGACAACCACTCATACAGCACAGGGCTGGAAGCCATGCCTTGGGAAGGGAAAAGCAGGCAAAATAATAATGGATAGATCATGCTGAAAGGTGTTGGACAGCTCCTCCCCCTAGTGGCCGAATAGACTTACTGTTTGCAGAGAGTGCTGAACTGCTGGACAGCTCCCAGCGGTCTCGATAGAGCGATGGAGAGGCAAAAAGCGGCAGAGATGTCTCAAACGCGCTTGTCAAAATCAGCTGGTGGTGAGTTTGACAGCTGTCAGGAGCTGTCAGTGGAACTTCTGAACCCGGAAGTAGGCGGAAAAAGGAGGCTTCCCGTGGGGCTATCGGCTTGAAACTTGGTGGGGATCCTTTGGGGGCCCTCCTCGACCAGAGGCACGCCGTCTCCTCCTCCTGGCTGTTCTAGAAGGGGGTGGACCGGTGGGCTCAGGAGCCGAAGAGTCTTTCGGCGGCAACCTCCGGAATAGAAGCCGCAGATCCTCCCCTGGCTCTACAGCCCACTGTTCGTCGTCACCTCCTCCCTCTGTGGTCCCCACTTGTGGCTCTGGGGCGAGCTTCAGCCTGGAATGGTGGACCCAGGACCGGATACCCGCTACCTTAGCCGCAGTGTGGGTGGTGAGGAGGATCTGGTGGGGCCCGACCCACTTTTCGGTCAATGCCTCCGGTCGGTACGTACGAACCAGGACCCAGTCACCGATAGAGAAGTTGTGGACAGGAGCATCCAAAGGAACAGGAAGGTGGGAAAGCAGGTACCTATTCATAGAAGAGAGGATAGAAGTGAGAAGAGACAGTCTCTCCCTGATACTCTCGGATCCCACCTCATGCAAGTGCTCAGCTTTGAGGGGGACCCGGGAGGAAGGGAAAGGCCTACCGTAGAGGATCTCAAAAGGGCTCAGCTTCAAGCCCTTCCTAGGAGCGGCCCTGATTCGAGTGAGAGCTAGTGGGAGAGCATCTGGCCAGGGCAGGCTCGCCTGCTGACAGATCTTAGCCAATTGCCTTTTGATGGTCTGGTTCATTCGCTCGACCTTCCCGCTTGCTTCAGGGTGCCAGCTGGTATGCAGGTTCCACTGGATCTGGAGAGCCTGGGCGACCTGCTGGGTGACTTTGGAGACGAAAGATGCTCCGTTATCTGAGGAGAGGCAGATGGGCAATCCGAAACGGGGGATGATGTGATTGAGCAGGGCATGGCTCACCTCCTTGGCAGCACAGGTGTAGCAAGGGAAAGCCTCAGGCCACCCGCTATAACAGTCCACAAACACCAACAGATATTTGTACTTCCGGCTAGAGGGCAGCTCTGCGAAGTCCACTTGCCACACTTGCCCTGGTTGGAGGCCCGCCTTGAGATGCCCCACTTCTGGCCGCTTCTGGATCTTGGGGTTGTTCTTAAGACAGAGGAGACACCGACGACAAGCCCAAATGGACTGCTGGGCCATGCGAGGGCCGATGAAGAGAGTCCTGAGATGCTCCAGCATAGCATCATGGCCCCAATGGGTGCTCTTGTGGAGGCGCAGGGCCACTTCACGCATAAGGGGATCAGTCAGCAACAGACGGCCTTGGTTGTCCTTCCACCAGCCCTCCTCCTGCTTCAGACCCTCTCCCTTCGCGAACTCATCATCCATGGCTCCATACACAGGGAGGGAGGTCACAGTGGTGTCTGGGATCAAAGCACCAAGGAAGATGGGCTCTCGATTGGCAGCCGCCTTGGCTGCAGCGTCCGCTCTTCGATTCCCCTTAGCTGTGTCCTGGTCCCCGGCCTGGTGCCCCCTGCAGTGGATGACGGCTACTGCAGCAGGCTTGCAGACAGCCTCCAAGAGTCTCAGAATCTCAGCCTGATGCTTCACGGGGCTGCCAGCTGTTGTCAGTAGCCCCCTCTCCTTCCAAATGGCCCCGTGAGCGTGGAGCACATGGAAGGCAAACTTAGAGTCCGTGTAGATGTTGGCAGTCTTTCCCTCGGCCAGCTCCAAGGCTCTGGTGAGGGCGATGAGCTCTGCCTTCTGGGCGGAGGTGCCAGGAGGGAGTGGTTCAGCCTCGATGGTGTCCCAGAGAGTGACCACAGCATACCCGGCTCTCCTTTCGCCCTGATGGCAGCTGCTGCTGCCGTCGGTGAAGAACTCAAGCTCAGCATCAGGAAGGGGCTGGTCCTTGAGGTCAGGGCGGCTGGAGTAGACCTCCTCGATGGTGGCAATGCAGTCATGGGGCTCCTGGTCGTCTCCTTCAGCCAAGTCGATGGGCATCAGGGTGGCAGGGTTGAGGCAGTTGGTGGTGGCCAGGGTGAGGTCCCCTTGGTCGATGAGCAGGGCCTGGTAGCGCGTGAGCCGGCCGGCGGACAGCCAGTTGGTCCCCTTGGCATCCAGGACCGCCAAGACACTGTGGGGAACGTAGACGGTCGTCGGTTGGCCCAACGTCAGCTTCCTGGCCTCCTCAGCAATCAGGGCAGTTGCAGCCACGGCTCTCAGGCAGGCAGGCCACCCAAGGCTGGTGTTGTCTAGGCGCTTGGAAAAGTAGGCAACTGGTCTCTTGGTGCTGCCCAGGGGCTGGGTAAGTACCCCTGCTGCCACCCCCTGGCGTTCATGGACATAGAGGAAGAAGGGCTTGGTCATGTCAGGAAGTCCCAAGGCAGGGGCCGACATCAGGGCTTTCTTGATGGCTTCAAAGGCTGTCCTGCACTCAGCTGACCAGACTAGAAACGTCTCTGGCCCCGACGTCGCCTCATACAGGGGCTTGGCAATCAGTCCAAAGCCTGGAACCCAGATTCTACAAAATGAAGCCATGCCCAAGAAGCCCCTCAGCTGTTTCTTCGTCCTAGGCTCCTTGACCCTGCAGATGGCCTCCTTCCTCTCTGGTCCCAATGCCCTCTGCCCTTGGCTGACGTCAAACCCCAGGTACCTCACAGTGTCCTTGCAGATCTGGGCCTTCTTCTTGGATACCTTGAAGCCGGCTTCCCCCAGGAAGTTGAGGAGGCTGATGGTGAGACGTTCACAGGTATCCTTGTCCCCACAGCAAAGCAGCAGATCGTCAATATACTGCAGCAGGACCCCTTGGTCGCGATCAGGCCACTTCTCCAACTCAGAGGCGAGGCTTTGGCTGAAGATGGTAGGACTCGACGTGAAGCCTTGGGGCAGAACCTGCCAGCAAAGTTGCACCCGCCTGGCAGTGCCCACATGCTCCCACTCGAATGCAAAGATCTCCTGGCTATCCTTGTGAATAGGGATCGAGAAAAAAGCATCCTTTAAATCCAAAACAGTAAAGCAAGAACAGGAAGGAGGAATAGTAGAGAGTAGAGTGTAAGGATTGGGCACCACAGGGTGCAGATCCACCACCACAGCATTGATGGCCCTCAGGTCCTGAACAAAACGATATTCAGAACCATCGCCTTTACGTACTGGGAGGACTGGGGAGTTGAATGGAGAGGCACACTCTCTCAGCAGAGAGTGCTTTAAGAAATTATCAATAATGGGCTGGAGGCCTTTCCTAGCCTCCATGGGAATCCTATACTGAGGGATCCTTGGGGGAGTGATGTCTGGTTTGAGGGTGATTGAGACAGGGGCAATGTTCTTAGCTCTTCCCGGGACCCCATCTGCCCAAACTATGGGATCCACCTGTTGTAGGACTGCTAGAGGAATCAGATCAGCCTCTGGACTGGGCTGATGGAGAAGGAAGGCCTGGGCTCTCCATCCTTCTTCCTCAGGCACTGCTAGGATGATCTTTTCTGGCCCAAAGGCAACTTGGGCCCTGATTTTACAAAGGATATCCCTGCCCAGAAGGGGGACAGGACACTCTGGCATATATAAGAACTCGTGAGACAAGGTCCTCCCCCCCACTTCACACTCCATGGGCTTCATGAAGGAACGCTCTGCCTCTTTCCCCGAGACCCCAACTACCTGAGCCTTCCTGCTCCCCAATTCTGTTCCCCTGAACCCCTCTGTGAGCACTGAGTGGGTGGCCCCACAATCCAGGAGGAAGTCGACAGTTCTCCTCCCAAACTTCAATGGCACAATGGGGTCAGAGGGTGCCAGGGATATCCTTCTTCCTAGTCACAGGACCCTTTCATGAGCCCTCCTTTCTCTCCCCTGTGGGCAGTCCCTTTTGAAGTGTCCCATCTTCTTGCACCCAAAACATTGAACGTCCCGATGGCCTCCTTGCCTCCCCTGATTCCGATCCCCCCCATTCTGCCTGTCCCTGTTGTCCCGGTGGTCTCTCCCTCCATCCCTATCCCTGTCCCTCTCCGCCAGGGCAGCCAACATGCAAGTGGCCTGAACCTCCGCCTGTGCCTTCCTGTCATCCTCCTCTTTCTGAGCAGCAGCGTCTTCCCTGTTGTGGAAAACCTTGAAAGCTATATTGATGAGCTGGGAGATGGGCATTGCCTCCCCTCCCTCTATCTTCTGGAGCTTGAGTTTGATGTCCCTGGTGGACTTCCCAATGAAGAGGGTGTTCAGCATGCGCTGGCTGTCGGGGTCAGTGGGGTCAATGTTGGTCCAGTTCTTGGCCATTCGACACATCCGGTCGTAGAAGTCCGAAGGACTCTCGTCCGGCTTCTGTTGAATGTCAAGAAGCTTGGAGAGGTTCAAGGGGCGAGGGTATACCAAAGGCACACCCACCAAGATATGGCGATGGAAGGCCTTCAAGGCTTTCCTGCCATCCTCAGTATTGAAGTTCCACCCAGGATCTTCCTTGATGGGGAAAACAGCCTCCCTGTCCTCACCTTCGTCCACCTCCCCCTTCATGGCTTCAGCCTGAGCAGCGGCCAGCAGGCGGCGCTTCTCTTCCTGGGTGAGGAGTGAACCCAGAAGGGTCATGACATCCCCCCATGTGGGGCGATGGGTTAGGAAAATGGTTTTGAGCAGCTCGTACATTTCAGTGGGATCCTGGGAAAGAGGAGCTGTGTTCCTCTTCCAATTGATGAGGTCTGAGGTAGTGAAGGGAACATGCACGAGGAAGGAAGTGCCTCCCGGCCCCACTGTCTCCCTCAAGGGAGCCTGGATGTGAGCAGGGTGGCTACGCAAGCTGCCCTTGGTGATGAGGGGCTCAAAGGGATCCTGAGGGTCTGTGGGGACCCTTGGGGAAGCTGCAGGTGGGGCAGGAGAGGGGATCAGGGGTTGATCAGGAGGGGGAGGGGCCCTGGAAGCGCCTTGGTGGCAGCAAGGGGAATGGGAAGTTGCTGGGGCACTGATGGCAGGGAGCCTGGGTTGGGGAGCGAAGCAGGGGGCGAGGGGGTCAAGTTCCCTCAGGGATAGGGGCTCCAGCCGCGGGCTGGGGCGCCTTTTGGGGGTCTGAGCGGGAAGTGGGAGAGGATCAAGGGGGGTGCTGTGTCTGGCCGGGGCGAAAGAGGAAGGGGAGGAGGAGGGCGGGCAGCTGAGGCTCAGCGAGGGGGTCCTGGAGGAGCTGGGGGGTGAGGATGGGGTAGGAGTGGGGCTGCAGAGAGGGGCAGATGGCAGTGGAGGGTACAAGGGGGTGGAGGCGCTCTGGATAGAGGGCCCAGACTTTGCAGAGGGAGATGTCCCTGCTGGGGAAGATCGGGGCTGGCTGGGTGCCTGAGCTGGGGAGGACAAGAGGGCAGGAATCCCTGGAAGGAGAGATTCTGAAGGAGGGGTTGCAGAGGAGGGCTCAGGAGAAGTTACAGGAGGGGAAAAGGGAAGGCTGGGGCGATAAGGAGGGGGATAAGCAAGTGTGTCAAGGAGGTCCTCCTCGGGAGGAGGCAAAGGGTCTGGAGGGAGGCTTCCCGGGGGCTGGGGCTTCGTTCCCTTCTCCTTGCATGGGAGGAGCTGGACACGACTGCCCCCTTCCGCCTCCTTCCGGTGCAGGGCGAAAAAGCATGAGGCATAGGCTAGCTCGGCCCATTTGGCCCTGGCACAACAGTCCTGCTGGAGCTTCAAGATGAGCTCCGGGTCAGTGCTGCCGTGAGGGGGCCACGAAGCTCCGCCTTCCAAGGGCCTGGTGGGCCACTTCTTCATGCTAAATTTCACCATACTGGCCTGCGTCAGCGACCGTGACGCAATACTGTCCCATTCCGCCAGTATCCTTCCCAAAGGTGTTTCTGATGGAACAGTACGTTTGACCCCTGAATAACATGCGCCCATCTCTCAATCTGGTAGCCCCACAGTCCAGTGGTTAATCAGGGTAGCCTCCCCCCAACCGCAAGGCAGGCTAGATCCTGAAAGGTCCCTAGCAGGAGAGCTCGGGGCGATCAGCCCTTGGCAGCTAGGTAGTCCAAAAGGGGAGGGCTCCCTTTCCCACGTAGCTCCAGCCAAGGCCGCAAACGCGAGCTGAATTGCTATTCTGGGCCTCAAACGTGGATGTTCGCCACCCCCCGCCAGGAATTTGTTACCGAGACCTAGAGAATCCCTCCCCAGTGGGCCGACTCCGAAGCTGGTTCAGAAAGCCTAGAATCCCCTCCCACCTGGCAGCCGAGGCAGCCCGCGGTTGGCTTCTTACCCGTCCGGACGTTTTCTTCCCCCCTTTCCGCGTCGGTCGCTCCTCTTCCTGGAAGTCCTTAGATCAAGGCTTCCCTGGCGCTCCTTTGTGCTGAAACCCCAGGTCAGGGCTTAGGAGGAGGTGGCTGCGGGAGAATTTGTAGTTTTGGTTAGCTGGTCAAATGGAAGTCCAAATTGGGAGAGGCGCCTCTTTTCCCGAGCCGCTCCTCCGCCGCCACTGGCCCAAAGAATCAGTCCAAGGCGCCTGCTTGAGAATTTAGGCTATAATTTGGTCTGGAACCTCAAGCAGCAGTCCCTTCGTGGTAAAGCCAAATGATATCGAGCTCTTTTTGGGGGTTCTCCCAGCGAGGGGAGACCCAAAGAACCGCAAATGGGGTTCTGACCTTGGCAAGCGACCAGCGGAGGCCAATTCAAAAAGACGCAAAAACGTTGAAAATCAATCTCACCAAGGCTGAAGAGGAGATCTGCGACCGAAGCGTTTATTTTGCGATTCAGCTGAAAAGGATGCGTTACAGGGATGAATCCTCAAGTAAGCATACAGTACAGTGATTTTCAGGCATATTTATACAGTCAGAACAAAGAAATCCTGGTTTGAATCTCCCGCCCGCCTCCTGTCAGTTTCCCTTGTCCTGATTGGCCGGCTCCGGAACAGCTGGGAGGAGGCTTGGCCGCTGGTCCCACCCTCCCTCCAATCGCCGGCCGCTGTCGCCTCTAAAGGGCCAATCAGAGCCCTCAGAGCGCCTCCAGAGATTGTCCAATCAGCAGCCGGGAGGCGGGCTCTGGTTTGACAGCACAGGAGGGCGGAACGCCCGGGAGGCGTTCGCCAGCTGATTGAACACTTATTGTCTCCCCACAGCAGGGGAGACGGCTAGGGCAACAAAGGATTTCCTGGGTCCGATAAAGAATGTGTATAGGCAAAAGAGGGTGGCTATGGGCGATGTCTGGATCTTCAACCTTGCAGGCAAAGGGTCCTTTGTCACAAGGGAGCATGCACAAACACCGTGATTGATGCAATCAGTCTGGTTTTCCGGCTTCTGGCTGATCAAATCTCTGGCTTTTGTTTGTCTGCACTCTGAAAAACAAAGCCACAGATTTGCCAGTATTTTCCATGCAATGTCAATATGGATGGAGTTCCTTCCAAGGAAATTGAATTTCCTTAACTGTAATCCCCTGGTCGCATACTCTTTTATAGGGTAAAGTTCAAGAGGGGAAAGACAGGAGAGGGGGAAGGCGAAGATACATCTTATTTCATTTCATTTCATTTCATATTACACATACTCCATACATACATTCTTTTCAGTCCATCATAATTCATAGTTTTTCATAGGAAAGATCCCCATCCCAGCAAACTTTATTAGAAAACCCACAGCAATTAATGAAAGCAATCATCAGAGCCCCTGAGGTATTATCCTTTGCAACGAAAGGCATGCACCCACAGGCGGGGGCCATGCTTCTCAAGCGGCTGGTTTGGAGTCCATAGAGGAAATCCGTGGCGCTAGGGCACCAAGTCAATCAGAGAAGGCAGAAGAAAGTCCGTAAAAGAATCTGTGAGCGACGGCAGGCGGGCCAATGTCCCTTGGAGAACTGCATCTCCCAGCCAAGACTCAGGACTCATCTGGCCTCCCTTCCCAGGGCCGCTGCGGTCGGCTGCTGCAGAGCCAAGGCGGCCTGGATCCACGTGGAGCTGCCGTGGAGAAGCGGGGAGCCCCGGTTTGGCAATCAGCTGTTTCTCTGCAGGACAGAAGTTCTAAAAAAAACAAGACTAATTTCTTCCCGGGAGGAGCAGTCCAAAACAGAGAAACTGGGATGGCAGATAGACTTAGAATTAGTCACTGATCAGGGCAAAATTGGAACGGCGGCGATCCGCCATGTTAAATATTTAGTGGATAGCGGGGTCCGAGACGGCGGTTTCCTTATCCGCGTTTTGGCCGAACGCAGATTCGGGGTCCGGGGAGCACCTGGAGGCGCCCCCCGCGGGCTCACGGCTCTCCGGAGCCCAGAAAGGAGTTTATGGCAAGGTTTATGGAGTGCTGAGCCAGGAAGGGATACAAAAGTATCATGCGGGAAGACAAAAAGTTTCGAGTTTCAAGTGGTTTATTAGGGAATGATACAAAGTGAGGAGAGGGGAAAGTTAGCTGAGGTTTGCAAGCATTCCTGGTCTTGGAGCTGGCGGCTGAGGCACATTCCATCTGCTGGCCTCAAAGTTCGGCCCAGGAACTGCGGAACTCCCTGCTGCAGTTCATACCAATGTAAATGCTGGGCTACCGGCCGCGTCCGCTGTCAGCTAGTTAGTTAATAACTTCTGCAATTCATGCCACCAACATAAGCGCATGCCAATCATTATATTTTTTGACAGCCTTGCAAAACAAAGCCATGGCTCCTGCCTTTCCTCCCTCCAGGTAAGTCGGGCTCTATCCCTGGCATCGCCTTGCCTTGTGGCTACTTTCCCAACCAGCCACACTGGTTGGAAATGGGTGACGATGGGCTCTTGCACTCTCAGCAAGGAAGGAAGAAAAGGAGGACGGATCACTGCAGAACTCCACTAGCAAGTTGCCTCGTTCCCGGAGAAACTCTGGGAATGACTCACAAAGGCCTTTCGCCGCATCCTTTCCAATCAATGTAAGACCAACTGCCTGCATTGCATCAGTCCACAGTGGCGCAGAGGGTTAAACCCCTGTGCCGGCAGGACTGAAGACTGACAGTTCGCAGGTTCGAATCCGGGGAGAGGCAGATGAGCTCCCTCTATCAGCTCCAGCTCCTCGTGCGGGGACATGAGAGAAGCCTCCCACAAGGATGGTAAAAACATCAAATTATCCAGGCATCTCCTGGGCAATGTCCTTGTAGGCGGCCAATTCTCTCACACCAGAAGCGACTTGCAGTTCCTAAAGTCGCTCCTGACACGACAAAAAAAAAATCAATCCACATACAGCATTGCTTGTGTTACACCACAACTTGGACCAAATGGCAACGCTTTGCAACTGAATGTGCAACCCAACAGACAGCTCAACAAACAACACTGCTGTATTTGGAAGAGATGGCCTCGGCTTATTTAAGTCAAATGGCAACACTGAATTCCACTGTTCCACAATACTTACTTACTTAGGCGATCCCTTGTTGGACAAATAGGATAGTCTTCCATGATCTGTATTCTTGTGGATCCGTAGGTGGCTGTGGAGCCCTATTCTTCACCTGCATCTTTTCCCGCAGTGAGGGTATTGCTTTCCAGGTGGAAGGCGGTCTCGGTTGGGGTTGGCTTGACGTGTCTTCCCTACCCCCTGTCAGCATTGCCCCATCTTCTTCTGGAAGAGGCCCTATTGCCCTATCGCCTCCTTTTTCTACTGACATAAGAAAAGAAGCACTTTTTATTGTTTTTAATGTCCCTGGCAAGCCTGAACTCCTTTTGTGCTTTAGCCTTGCGGACTTTTTCCCTACAGGAGTTGGCTATTTGTTTGAATTCTTCTTTGGTGATTTCTCCCTTTTTCCACTTTTTGTGCATGTCTCTTTTGAGTCTTAGCACAGTTAGAAGTTCTTTGGACATCCATTCTGGCTTCTTTGCACTTGTCCTATTTTTTCTCTTTGTTGGTAGTGTTTGCAATTGCGCCTTGAGTATTTCACTCTTGAGAAACTCCCATCCACCCGTAACTCCCTTGTCTTTTAGTATCTGTGTCCACAGAATGCTGCTCAGTGTTTCCTTCATTTTTTGGAAATCAGCTCTCCTAGTCTCCTAAAGTCCAAAATGCGGATTTCAACGGATTACTGACAGGATGGAGGTGAACATTGTACATTGGGACTTGTTTGAGATCATTCTCATTCCAGCCACGGAATTGTTTCCTAATGTGATTAGCTCCCTGGAGAAAGAGTCTCTTCCTCTCTCTGCAACCAGAAAATCCTCCCAGTTAGGGTCCACCATATTGCCGTGGCCGGAATGAAGAAAACCCTGGCTATGTTCCCATTGGAGAGGCAAACCAATGGCCTCGTGTATCCTTCTGGGTCGTCTCTCTGGGATGGGCCTTGGGGGCATGGTTTTGTCGTGGCTCCGGTCCTTCCTGGAGGGACGTACCCAGATGGTGAAGCTGGGAGACGCCTGCTCGGACCCCTGGCCTTTGACCTGGGGGTCCTGCAAGGCTCTATCTTGTCGCCCATGCTCTTCAACATCTACATGAAACCGCTGGGAGAGGTCATCCGGAGTTTTGGAGTTGGGTGCCATCTTTATGCGGATGACACACAACTCTACTACTCCTTTCCACCTAATTCCAAGGAGGCTCCTCGGGTGCTGGACGAGTGCCTGGCCGCTGTGTCGATCTGGATGAGGAAGAACAAGCTGAAGATCAATCCCGACAAGACAGAGGTCCTCCTGGTCGATCGTAAACCGGATCGGGGTATAGGGTGGCAACCTGTGTTGGACGGGGTTACACTCCCCCTGAAGCCACAGGTCCGCAGTTTGGGTGTCCTCTTGGATTCTTCGCTTACACTTGAGGCTCAGGTGTCGGCGGTATCCGGGAGGGCCTTTGCACAACTGAGACTTGTGCGCCAGCTGCGACCGTACCTCGTGAAGGCGGATCTGGCCGGGGTGGTCCACGCCTTGGTCACCTCTAGAATGGATTACTGCAATGCGCTCTACGTGGGGCTGCCCCTGAAGACGGCTCGGAAACTACAATTGGTCCAGCGGGCAGCAGCCAGGATGCTAACTGGAGCTCATTATCAAGAGAGGTCAACCCTCTTGTTCAAGGAGCTCCACTGGCTGCCATTTATTTTCCAAGCCCAATTCAAGGTGCAGGTGCTCACCTACAAAGCCCTGAACGGTTTGGGACCACCCTACCTGCGTGACCGCATCTCCATCTACGAACCCACACGCTCGCTCCGGTCATCTGGGGAGACCCTGCTCGTGATCCCACCTACGTCGCAAGCGCGTTTGGTGGGGACGCGGGACAGGGCCTTCTCTGTGGCGGCCCCCCGACTTTGGAATGCCCTTCCAAAAGAGCTTCGTCAGGCCCCTACTCTGGCAGTTTTCAGAAGGAATCTAAAAACTTGGCTGTTCCAATGTGCATTCGCAGATTAGGAATCGCCATCCCAAGTCCTAGAAGCACTTTAGCACAACTAAGGTTGCTGCACGCCGCACTTAATCCTACATCCCTCCTGCCATATCAGCACTTTTAACTCTGTACCCCATTGCGCTGGCCGAACCAGTTTTAACAGTGTCTTGAGGTATTGTCATTGTGGTAATTTGCTTAATTGTTTTTGATTTGCTTTGTTTATTGTTGTGTTATGTTTTTTATTGTATTGTGTTTGAGGCTTCGGCCCGTGTAAGCCGCATCGAGTCCTTCGGGAGATGCTAGCGGGGTACAAATAAAGTTAATAATAATAATAATAATAATAATAATAATAATCTCTGAAGAACATCAGGAGATCCTGGAAGAAGATGTGGAAGTGCACATTTCGTATCTGCGGCTATATATCTCCAAAGTTTTTCCTGCTGCTCTCCCTTTCCTTCCCTGCATTGCTTGCAAAAGGGGACAATAAACGCCGCGCTCATTGGGTCTGCATCGCCCCATGTCTTTGCCCTCCTTGACTTGCGGAATGGTCTCTCAGAGAGCTAATGAAGGGTTTGGGTGTTTTAATTGGTTTCCTCAGATTAGATTCTGAAAATAACCAACATTATTCTAATAAGCTGTTAAATCCCTGCGGAGGAGCTAGATAAAAATGAGGTGAAGAGAAGAAGAGGGGGAATAGAGGCCGCAGACGGTTTTATGAGACTACTCTCAATGACAAAACCGCCCTTGCAGTGCGGCTTTTTTTCCTCATCTGAAGCAGAACGTCCACATTCAGTCCAAGTTGCAGAGTGGAGTGGAGGAAGAGCAAGAAGAAGCAGAAAAGAAGGAGAAAGAGGAGAAGGGGAGGAAGAGGAAGAGCAAGAGCTAGGAAGAGGAAGAAGAGAAGAAGAGGAAGACAAGGGATGCCATTGTCCAGGCAGATATGGATGCACCATTAACTATGTGTTGTGTTGTGCAACCTTGCTATTCAACACAAGGGTTGTGTCAATGACACAGAGCCAATGGAAAAGTAAAAGCATGCCAGGGCTTAATCTTCTTCCTCCTCCTCTTTTTCCTCTTCCTAGCTCTTGCTCTTCCTCTCCTTCTCTTCTTTCTCCTTCTCCTTTGCTTCTTCTTGCTCTTTCTCCCCCTCTCCTTGTCCTTCTCTTCTTTCTCCTCTTTTTTTCTTCTTCCTCTTCTCCTCTACCTTTTCTTCTTTTTTCTCCTCCTCCTTTTTCCTCCTCTCCTCTTCCTCCTCCTTTTTTCTCTTCTACCTCTTCTTCTTTTTCTCCATTCTTCCTTCTCTTCCTCTTCTTCTCTTCTTCCTTCTCTTTTTCCTCTTCCTAGCTCTTCCTCTTCCTCTCTTTCTCCTTTTCCCCCTTCTTCTCTGCTTCTTCTTGCTCTTCCTCCCCCTCTCCTTGTCCTTCTCTTCTTTCTCCTCCTTTTTCTTCTTCTTCCTCTCGTCCTTTTTCCTCCTCTCCTCTTCTTCCTCCTACTTTTTCCTTTTCTACCTCCTCTTCTTTTTCTTCCTCCTTCTCTTCTTCTTCTTCTCTTCTTCTCTTTTTCCTCTTCCTAGCTCTTGCTCTCCCTCTCCCTCTCCTCTTTCTCCTTCTCCTCTGCTTCTTCTTGCTCTTGCTCTTCCTCCCCTCTCCTTGTCCTTCTCCCCTTTCTCCTTCTTGTTCTTCTTCTTCCTCTTCTCTTCCTTTTCTTCTTCCTCCTCCTCCTTTTTCCTCCTCTTCTCTTCCTCTTTATTTTCCTCTTCTACATCCTCTTCTTTTTCTTCCTCCTTCCTCCTTCTCTTCCTCTTCTTTTCTTCTTCCTTCTCTTTTTCCTCTTCCTAGCTCTTCCTCTTCCTCTCCTTCTCCTCTTTCTCCTTCTCTTCTGCTTCTTCTTGCTCTTCCTCCCCCTCTTCTTGTCCTTCTCCTCTTTCTCGTCCTTTTTCTTCTTCTTCCTCTCCTCATCTTCCTTTTCTTCTTCCTCCTCCTCCTCCTTTTTCCTCCTCTCCTCTTCCTCCTCCTTTTTTCCTCTTCTACCTCTTTTTCTTCTTCCTTCTCTTCCTCGTCTTCTCTTCCTCCTTCTCTTTTTCCTCTTCCTAGCTCTTGCTCTTCCTCCCCCTCTCCTTGTCCTTCTCCTCTTTCTCCTCCTTTTTCTTCTTCCTCCTCTCCTCTTCCTCTTCTACTTCCTCCTCCTCCTTTTTCCTCCTTTCCTCTTCCTCCTCCTCCTTTTTCCTCTTCTACTTCCTCTTCTTTTTCTTCCTCCTTCCTCCTTCTCTTCCTCTTCTTCTCTTCTTTCTCTTTTTCCTCTTCCTAGCTCTTCCTCTTCCTCTCCTTCTCCTCTTTCTTCTTCTCCTCTGCTTCTTCTTGCTCTTGCTCTTCCTCCCCCTCTCCTTGTCCTTCTCTTCTTTCTCCTCCTTTTTCTTCTTTTTCCTCTCCTCCTCTTCCTTTTCTTCTTCCTCCTCCTTTTTCCTCTTCTACCTCCTCTTCTTTTTCTTCCTCCTTCCTCCTTCTCTTCCTCTTCTTCTCTTCTTCCTTCTCTTCTTCCTTCTCTTCTTCTTCTTGCTTTACTTGTACTCTCTCTCTCTCCCTCATCCTTTTTCCTCTTTCTTCTCTTCCTCTTCTTCTTTTTCTTCTTCTCCTTCTTCTTATTCCAGGCTTTCAAGGGTTCCAGGCATGGACCTAAATAAATTCAGTTCCTGATGAGCTCAAACAGTGGAGTGGATTCACCTCCCCACTGGAAGTGCCACTGGGTTGAGGGGCAAAATCAATGTATGTCCATACATAGACTGGCAACCCCCAACATGGATGTAGGATCTTGAACATGAGCCAACAATGCGATGCAGCAGCTAAAAACGCCAATGGGATTTTGGCTTGCATCAATAGGAGTCTAGTGTCCAGGGAAGTCATTCTACCTTTATTCTATTCTGCATTGGTCATACCATACCTGGAATCACACTATGTCCAATTTTGGGCACCACAATTGAAGGGAGATGCTGACTCTAAGCTGGAATGTGTCCAGAGGAGGGCAACTCAAAAGATCAAGGGTCTGGAGAACAAGCCCTATGAGGAGCGGCTTAAAGAGCTGGGCATGTTTAGCCTGAAGAAGAGACGGCTGAGAGGAGACATGATAGCCAAGTATAAATATGAGAAAGGAAGTCATAGGGAGGAGGGAGAGAACTTGTTTTCTGATGCCCTGGAAACTAGGATGCAATGGAATGGAGAAAGGAGATTCCACCTGAATATGAGGAAGAACTTCTTAACTGTGAGAGCTGTTCAGCAGTGGAACTATCTGCCCCGGAGTGTGGTGTAGGCTCCTTTTTTGGAGGCTTTTAAACAGAGGCTGGATGGCCATCTGTCGGGGGTGCTTTGAAGGTGATTTTCCTGCTTCTTGGCAGAATGGGGTTGGACTGGATGGCCCTTGAGGTCTCTTCCAACCATAGGATTCTATTATCTTAGAGGAGAAGAATGTAAGGGTTGGGTGAATGTTTGCCTTGCTTGAGCCTCCACAAAATGAGGCAATGGGGTAAAGCTTCCCAGCATGGTATGCGTACTGGATTAGGACTCCCCACTCAGACATGGAAACCCATTGGGTGACCTTATGCAGGCCACACTCTCTCAGCCTTGGAGGTAGGCCATGCCAAACCGCCTCTTGGTCTGTTTTCATAGAATCATAGAGTTGGAAGAGACCTCATGGGCCATCCAGTCCAACCCCCTGCCAAAAAGCAGGAATATTGCATTCAAAGCACCCCCGATAGATGGCCATCCAGCCTCTGCTTAAAAGTTTTCAAAGAAGGAGCCTTCATCACACTCCGGGGCAGAGAGTTCCTCTGCTGAACGGCTCTCACAGTCAGGAAGTTCTTCCTAATGTTCAGATGGAATCTCCTTTCTTGTAGTTTGCTGAGAAACCCCTTTTTTTAAGCAGCGTGTTTTGAGATTTAGCCATTTAAATGGGGTTTTGCTGATCAATGTTGCATCAGCGGGGAGAGAATTGATTCTTTCCTCCCCTCGCATGACCTATTTCGTCTGTTTTAATGGCCTCAGCTCATTCTACAGATCCGGGATTTAATGCATTTTGCTGCAGTGTACCCACCAAGGAGATGGAGTGTATGTTTATGCCGTTATATGGTCCCCTTATGATTGGTTTCTACGGAGTGCTGTATCATCTTACACTAAACAACGGTGAATAGTTTGGTTCTATGCTGACATTCACTTTGAGTGTGTTTTTGTTGTTCTTTTAAGCTGCTGTGATTCCCAATTTGGGAAGGGATGTGTGTGCCCCTTTGGTTCTCTTGGACATCTCAGTGGCTTTCGACATCATCAACCATGCTATTGATATTGAGCAAGAATTTAGGGGTCTTTGCCAGGAGGCAAAGACCAATCAGACTCACCAATGAGAGTCCAGAGCCCTGGCGAGACAAAAGAAGCACCCAAGATTTTTCCATAATTTTTCCAAATAAATGTCTCACCAAGTTGGAGAAAACCACCGAGTTGTCTTTATTTCGTCCCAGCTGGTACGGATGTCAAACCGCAATCCCTTGCCAAAGTCGACATGTTTGGCAAGGCAGAAAAGGGTACATTTTATAGGAAATACAGAATATCAGATTCAAATTTCCCACCCCCGCCCCTTTGCCGGCTTTGTGCTGATTGGCTGGAGTCATCAGCTGGAGGGGCGACCGGCTGGCTTAGGTGCGCCTCAGCCAATGGGGAAGCCAGTGCCACTTTGGCTTCTGAACCAATGGGAATCAAGGAAGGGGTACAAGCGGGAGACAATGAGCCAAGAGGAAAAATGAGTAGATTAAATTGAACTTAATGGTTTGTTCGATGGCCGGCAATAATCTGGAGATTCCTCAAGCTGGCCTGTATTGTCCAGTGGAGATGAAATTGTTGGGGTTCAGCCTGATCTGTGTGAACCTGATCTGTGTGAACTAGGGCTGGGCGGTTTCATTAGTTAATTTCGTAATTCGTTATTAATTCGTTATTTTTTTTGATAACGAAGCAATATTGAACCATTTTGGAGCAACTAAAAATCGAAACGAATTTTTCAATTCGTTTCGTAATTGTTTCGTAATTGTTTCGTATTTGTTTCGAAATCGTTTCGTAATTGTTCCGTAATTGTTTTGTTATTATTTCCGTATGTCTGGTGCAAGTTTTATAGCTGTTATTTGTTTTATCAGTGATAAAAAAATAAATTATCACACCAGCAGTCAACAATAGAGGGAGAGGGAAGCTTCAGAAGTTCCCCCTGTCCCATTTGGAGGTTTTTTAGCGTATTGCGCAATCGCGTCCGCCATTAACGAATCGATTCGTAATTGTTTCGTAATTGTTTCGTATTTGTTTCGTAATTTCTGAAATTTCGTAAATCTCGAACTTTTTTAGAGAAAAATTTCGGAATTCTTTTAAAAAACGAAACGCAAAAACCCCCTAAAAATGAATCGAGTTTAGAAACAAATTTTTCTGTGGTTGCCCAGCCCTAGTGTGAACCTGATTCTCTGATAGTATTTCCAACTGAGCAAGCCACTGAACATGTAGTTTTCCCTGACAATGTGGAAACTGGTGTTGATGCTGAGTTCAGCGGCGGGGAAAACAAAACTGAACAGCCGGATGAAAATGTTTTGGAATCCAGCCGTGATAGCTCTCCACCTGGGTTTTTTAATGAGGACCAAAGGGAACAGATAACGAGAGACAGGAGTGATTCACAGTTCCTACGAAGGTCAAATAGATTACAGGAGAGACAGGCTCAGGCTTCGAAGTTAAGGGGCGTTTCAAGGAATAGTTTCTTTGGTATAAGAGGCCGCCTGCCGGGTGCCTCCTTAGATCAAGCAATGTTTGGGACTGTGGCTGTGCCTTGGCAGAATTCCTGTGTTCCATGGCCGGTAATCCCAGAGGCTTCTAGTTTTTCAAGTACATGGTTAGCAAGAGGCTAACAGGTTCCTGGTTCTTGTCTTGTGTTTTTTGGACTTTTGCTCAAGTTCAGAGATTTTCCTGACTGTTGTGTTTCTATAGTGGCTTTTTGACTTTGCATTTGCTTTTTGACTTTGCATTTACCTTTCTTTTGTAACCAATTTTTCATCAATAAAAAAGGATTGTTTTTCCTACAGTTCAGTGTGGTGGATTTAATCTTATGGTCTCGTTTCTTGGTCTGGGATGCAACAGAAATACACAAAGGTAGCTGGCTACCCATATGATGCTGACACTTGGCAACTTGTGAACTGACAGCTGTTAGTTTTATCTACTGTAGTTTTAAAATTATATTATTTTGAATTTATGCTGCATGTGATGACGGGGTTGTTGTTATAGTTTTATGTGACTTGTTTTATACTTTTGTACTGTTTTTACCTGTTGTATGTTATATTTGCACCCCGGAGTGCCTTTTGGCCACCCTGAGTCTCTTCAGGGAGATGGTGGTGGGATATAAATAAAAATTATTATTATTATTATTATTATTATTATTATTATTATTATTGAGCCCCCGGTGGTGCAATGGGTTAAACCCCTGTGCCGGCAGGACTGAAGATCGACAGGTCACAGGTTCGAATCCGGGGAGAGGCGGATGAGCTCCCTCTATCAGCTCCAGCTCCTCATGCGGGGACATGAGAGAAGACTCCCACAAGGATGATAAAAACATCGATTCATCTGGGGGTCCCCTGGGCAACGTCCTTGCAGACAGCCAATTCTCTCACACCAGAAGTGATTTGCAGTTTCTCAAGTCGCTCCTGACACGACAAAAATTATTATTATTATTATTATTATTATTATTATTATTATTATTTAAAGTGGGATTCAAACAAACAAATGTGGCAATGACATCCCCCCATAAAAAGCAGCTTGAAAAGGCTTCTGTTCCTGTATTGCATGGAGCATCCATGTTTGCTGGAGCCTGTTTGACCTGTCTCTGCATTTGCTAAATGTGCAGGTTGAGCTGACTACAAACACAGCAAATTGCAGAAGTGGTGCATATTTCAACCACCTTCAAAGCTACAGCCAAATCATTTTAAATAACAACCCACACCCCCAAAAAACCTCATTGTTTTCGCAGTTCCTCAGCAATTTCAAATGCTACCATTGCCATTTTTGTGCGTCTCTGTTGCACTCCAGGCCTGGGAAGTCCAGAATTTAAGAGTCCAGAATCCAAACAAACAGTTTATTGTAGAAACATATTTAAAAGTATAGGCAAAAAATCTGGTCCAGTCCCTTTCTGCCAGGCACACTGCCATATATTTCAGTGCAAAGCAGAAAATATAGGCTTTTATTCAAAAACCAGTGTTCCCCGAGTTCAAACCATGCCTTTGAAAGAGTCACATGCCACATGTGTTCGGAACTGCTTCCAGGGCTGTTTGTGAAGCTCAAAAGAACAATCCTCCCCAGGCAACCAGTAAAATGCCTCCACCCCATTGTAATTTCATGCTGGAACTCAAGGCTGTCTCCAAGGGAGACTCCGATGCCTTTCGTTGGAGCAAAAGAGATGTCACCTACATGGAGGCATTCAAAGCACAACGATCACCCTTAGTATTTCCATGGCATACCTTATATATCAAGGGACTTGTGCTTGCTTACTTGCTTACTTAGGCGATCCCTCGTTGGACAAGTAGGATAGTCTTCCATGATCAGTATTCTTGTGGGTTCGTAGGTGGCTGTGGAGCCCTATTCTTGACCTGCATCTTCTCCCACAGTGAGGGCATTGGTTTCCAGGTGGAAGGCGGTCTCGGTCCGGGTTGGCTTGACGCGCCTTCCTCCTGGCACGCTTTTCTCTTTCACCCTCCATTCGTGCCTTTTCAAATTCTACAGCACTGCTGGTCACAGCTGACCTCCAGCTGGAGCGCTCAAGGACCAGGGCTTCCCAGTTCTCAGTGTCTATGTCAGAGTTTTTAAGGCTGGCTTTGAGCCCATCTTTCAATCTCTTTTCCTGCCCACCAACATTCCTTTTTCTATTCTTGAGTTCAGAGTAGAGCAACTGCTTTGGGAGACGGTGGTCGGGCATCCGGACAACGTGGCCGGTCCAGCGGAGTTGATGGCGGAGGACCATCGCTTCAATGCTGGTGGTCTTTGCTTCTTCCAGCATGCTGACATTTGTCCACCTGTCTTCCCAAGAGATTTGCAGGGTTTTCCGGAGGCAGTGCTGATGGAATCGTTCCAGGAGTTACATGTGATGTCTGTAGACAGTCCATGTTTCGCAGGCATATAGCAGGGTTGGGAGGACAATAGCTTTATACACAAGCACCTTGGTATCCCTACGGATGTCCCGGTCCTCAAACACTCTCTGCTGCATTCGGAAAAATGCTGCACTCGCAGAGCTCAGGCGGTGTTGTATTTCAGTGTCGATGTTGACTTTGGTGGAGAGGTGGCTGCCAAGGTAGCGGAAATGATCAAAATTTTCTAATGTTACACCATTAAGCTGTATCTCTGGCATTGGAGAAGGGTTGGCTGGTGACTGCTGGAACAGCACTTTGGTTTCATGTTCAATGACAGGCCGAGCTTCTTGTATGCTTCTGCGAAGGTGTTTAGAGTGGCTTGTAGATTTTCTTCTGAATGCGCACAGACAATGTTGTCATCAGCATACTGGAGTTCTATAACAGATGTTGTTGTAACCTTGGTTTTGGCTTTCAGTCTGCTGAGGTCAAACAGCTTGCCATCTGTCCGATAGATGATTTCCACTCCAGAAATCATCCAAGTCCCATTCTAGATAATGACATAGAAAAATGAGGTGCCTTTAGATAAAATGGCAAGAGCAAGGCTCGCGTTTGGAGGGATTGAAAAAAAATTTTTTTGAATATTTTAAAATCATGGATGCAGAATCTGTGGATATGGAGGGCTGTCTTGAGTGGATAACAGCAAACCGTATTGAAACGACAGACCTCTGATCCAGGAAGAGGAACTAAAATATGCTGAGAGGAGGCAGAATTTGTGAGTTATGGTTCCATTGAGAGGTGTTCACACCGGACTTCAGTATGGATCATTCACAAAGCAAAACCCAAAATTCACAGGAGAAGGATTGCCTGTATTGGCCGAGCAAAGGGCACGAAGCACATCACGCCAGCTTTCAAAGCTCTGCTGACTTCTTTATCAGACAAAAGATGTTTCTAAAATCCTGCAGAAGAAATGATAAATGCTAGCATTGACACAAGGCCTAGATTTTGTATCAGATGTTCTTTCTGTGGTTATTGAGTTGGTCTGGAAGGATCTCAATGTAGGAAAAAGACACTTCTCTTTTCCCATTCTCTTCTTTCCCCTCTTTCTCCTTCCTCCTCTCCTTCTCCTTTTCTTTCTTCTTCCTCTTCTCCCCTTCTCCTCCTATTTTTCCCCTCCTTCCCTTATATTTGTCTCCTTTTCTTTCCCCAATTTTTCCCCGTTCTCGTCCTTCCCTCTTTCTCCTTCTCCTTCACCTCCTCCTCCTGCTCTGCCCCTTCTCCTTTCTCTCCTCCTCTTCCAGCTTCTGTTTTCCTCTTCCCCTTCTTCCCTTCTATTTCTCCTCCTTCTTTCCCTTCATTTTCTCCCTTTTCCTCCTTTCTTCTTTTCCCATTCTCCTTCCTCTCCTCCTCCTTCTCCTTTTCTTCCCCTTTTCTTCTCCTTTTTCTTCTCCTCCTTCTCCTCTTCTTCCCCTTCTCTTTTCTCTTCTTCTCCTTCCCCCTTTCTTCTCTCTCTCATTCCTTTTCTCCTCTTCATCTTTCTCCTCTTATCCTTCTTCCTTTAATTCCCCTTCTCCTTCCTTTTCTCCTCCTCTTTCTTCCCCTTTTCTTCTCCTTTTTCTTCCCCCCTCCTCCTCCTTTTCTTCCCCTTCTCCTTCCTTTTCTCCTCCTCTTTCTTCCCCTTTTCTTCTTCTTTTTCTTCCCCCCTCCTCCTCCTTTTCTTTCCCTTCTCCTTTCTTTTCTTCTCCCCCCCTTTTTTTCTGTCCTCCCTTTTCTCCTCCTCTTCCTTTCCCTCCTCTTCCTTTTCTTCCCCTTCTTCCTTTTCTCCTCCTCCTTCCCCTTTTCTTCCTCTTCCTTCCCCTCCTCTTCCTTTTCTTCCCCTTCTCCCTTTTCTCCTCCTCCAACTTCTTCCCCTTTTCTTCCTCTTCTCCTTTTTCTTCTCCTCCTTCCCCTTCTCTTCCCCTTCTTCTCTTTCTTCCTCTTTCCCTCCTTCTCCATCCCTTTCTCTTCCTTCTTTTTGACCACATGGGGACATTTAGTAACATTCAAAGTCCATTAGCAGCCAAATAACTTCTCTTGGGATCAAGGGCGCCTTTGTGAACCTTTTGTGAACATCCTACTTCTCAGGGGGTTTCTGCACTGCTACATCTGGGGGAGGGAGGGAGACCCTCCACTTTGGTCGGCCCAGACTGGTATTTCTTGTGTGTTTGGCTTTATTTATTTTGCAGCATCTATACATCTGTTCCAGGGTTTTTAATGGGAACGCTTCCACTGCCCGGCTTTGCTCATCCACTGGACAGGCTTCCCCCTTTCCAGTGCCCCCTTCCATCCCTGGAAAGACAGCCCTAAGCCAGTCGAACCATTATTATCATTATTATCGCAGTATTCCTCTATTGGAAAAAGTCAATCCTCTGCTACAATCCATTAATTTCTCCAGCTGTCCCTGCCACTGGCTGTCCTGGCGTGACCCCGGTTTTCCCAAGGCAGGAATCTCTGAATTCTACACAGTTGGACGTCCCCGAAAAGGCATAATCTCATTACCTTTCCTGCCGATAGCATTTGTTAGTATTTCCCCTCCTTTTCACCACAGTTGCGAATACCTATTGGTTTTTGTGGCCCTGATTCCGATACCGAATGGCCAGGATCTGGTCTGAATTCACCCATATAGGGTTCCTTTTGAGGTCATTTGCAAAGAATCCTTTGTGATCTTGAGTGACAGCTGTCACTCCCTCAGCCTCAGAGAGAGGCACATAGTGTTATTATTTTAGCAATCATGGATGGTGTTGCACTCTAGCTGTGGAACACCTTTTCACCCAGCACACAGAGTCCAGAAGTAGCTAACTATTGTTTGGGTTGTTCTGAGATTTCCAGGCTGTCTGGCTATGTCCCAGAAGCATTCTCTCCTGACATTTCACCCACATCTATGGCAGGCATCCTCAGCAGTTTGAGGTCTGTTGGAAACTAGGAAAATGGGGTTTATATATCTGTGGAATGATGTCCAGGGTGGGAGAAAGTATTGCTCCAGACACCACCACACCAAGGCTGTAGGTTTTTGTAGTTTATTGAGTAACAAAGAAATAGAAATGCAATCATTCCATAGGCCAAACAGAGACTTAAATGCAAAGGCAATGTTCCCAAGATCCAAAGGCAAAAAGATGAAGCATAATCCTTTAGCAATGGTCAAACAAAAGTCCATGGTAAACAGTTGAAAACAAGACCCAAATCCCAGACTCAGGAAGCCAGAAGCATGCTGCGAAAATCCAAGGAAAATCCCCAGAAGTTAACATGGAAAGAGCAATGTTGGACTGACAACTGCCTGTCAGCTATAAGACTAAATACCCTTTGCGAACATGAAAGCATTGTGTTGACCTTGGGCACCTTTGGCTTCTCGCTGCTGGTCAAGTGAGTGCTTCTCCGAAGCCTTAATTCCAAACGATCTGGTCTGCTCATTAATTCATTATCTGCAAGGCTATACAACCCCTTATCTGGGTCCAGCTGGGATGGATCCTCCACCTGGCCGTGTGGGATTTCACTCGCGCTATTAGTCTCTCTAACTGTAGGAACATTCCTTTCCCTGGGGAACTGACTTGTTGTTTCTCCTTCAGCAGCCACACTATCAGCCCCGTTTGAACCAAGTACGGGAATCTGTAAACTATCAGCCTCCTCGTCATCCTGCAGGAAATCAGGCTCAGAAGGCCCAAACAGCTCAGCTTCAGACTCAGAGTCAAGCTGAGTCACAACAGAAAGATAGATAAATATGGTATTATGAAAGAGTGAACATGGAACAGCTTAGATTATACTAATCGAAAATGAGTTTAACTGGAAAACATTGGTGATTATATGTTTTTAATTGTTTTTATATGGTTTTTATGTGGATTTTTATTAGGTAAAGGTAAAGGTTCCCCCCTGACATTAAGTCCAGTCGTATCCGACTCTGGGGTGTGGTGCTCATCTCCATTTCTAAGTCAAAGAAACATATAATCACCAATGTTTTCCAGTTAAACTCATTTTCGATTAGTATAATCTAAGCTGTTCCATGTTCACTCTTTCATAATACCATATTTATCTATCTTTCTGTTGTGACTCAACTTGACTCTGAAGATATACAGTAGGCCTGGGCGGTTTCATTTCGTTAATTTGTAATTCGTTAATAATTCGTTAATTTTTCCAATTACAAAACGATAACGAACCATTCTGGAGCAATTATTTAAAAAAACGAATTTTTAAACACGTTTTGTAAATGCTTCGTATTTCGTTATTGTATTCGTTTCGTTATTGTTCTGAGGTCGTTTCGTTATTATTTCCGCATGTCTGGGCCAGTTTTATGGTTTAATTAGTGAAAAAAAATTATAATATCACACCAACAGTCAAGAACAGAGGGAGAGGGAAGCTTCAGAAGGTTTTGGAGGTTTTTTAGCGTATTTCACGGTCGCGTCCGCCATTAACGAATCGATTCGTTATTGTTTCGGAAATCGATTCGTTAATTTTTTACCATTTACGAAATTTCGTAAATATCGAACTTTTTAAAAGGAAAATTTTGTAATTATTTTAAATATCGAAACAAAAAAAAACCCCAAATACAAATTGATTTTAGAAACAAATTTTTGCGTTGTTACCCAGGCCTAATATACAGCTGTAGGCTGTATATCTCCCCGGCCAAGCCGTAGAAGACGAAGCTTTCTACAGGAGCTCTTGGTATTATGTCCTGCATGAAAGGCTTCTCTATGTGGACTGAACCCAAATTGGCTCCTATTCCCTCCAAAACCCAAAAAAGGGGGCGGGACCAGGGAACCTAACTATAATTGACATGTGGCTTGCCCTATGATTGCAGCCAAAAGAAGCCACCTATCTGCAGAGTCCCTGAAACTTCGGACTACAACAAACATTCAATGCAAAGCAAACAAAATTGGAGCTCCTGGTACAGTTGTACCTGCACAGAGTGTAAAGGTGTAGCTTCCCAACCACTAAACCCCCAGAGCGAATGGAAGAGCCTCCCTTCCTTTCCTCCCTCCGCGCGTGCGCAGGTGGCGTTGCCATGGCAGCCAGGGCGGGCTGATCCTGGAACCGGCCTCTCCTCCCTCCGTGTCGCAAAGGGGGAAAAAAATAGAAAGCAAAGCCAAGCCGGTTTGCAAAGAGAGAGAGAGAAAGGGGGGGGGGGCAGCCTCCAGCCTTTGCGGGGGCGGATCGTGCCATCTCCAGCCGAGGGAAAGAGGGAGGAGAAAAGAGAGAGAAAGAGGAGGAGAAAGAGAAAGAAAGAGAAAGAGAGCAAGAGGAGGAGAAGCCGCCGCCCGCTTTTGCTGCTGCTTCTGCTTTTGCTGCTGCTTGTTTGCGCTTTTGCTTTGGGCCAAAATTAGAGGACAAGGGGACCTCCAAGAAGAAGAAGAAGACTATCACAAGACAGTATACTTCTTCTTCTATTATTACTACTATTCTTCTTCTTCTCCTGCCTGGCTCTCCAAGGCATGGAGGTCTCCTCTGCGGGGCGCGCGCGGCTGGGCTGTTGAGGCTCCTGCTCGCTCTCCTCCCTCCCTCTCTTCTCTTCTCTCTCTCTCTTCCCTGCCTGCCTTCACTCCTCCCTTCCTCTCCTCCCTCCTTCCCTCCCTCCCTCCCCCCTCCCGCTGTAAAATGGCGCTCTGCATGAGCCGCCCCGGCTGAGCCCCCCGAGCCTCCATGGGCCCCTCAGGCCCCCCCGAAGGAGGAGAAGGAGAAGGAGGAAGAAGAAGAAGAGGAGCAGGAAGAAGAGGAGGAAGAGGAGGAGGAGGAGGAGGAAGAAGCCAAGGTGAGTGAGCGAGAGAACGAGAGAGAGAGTGTGGGCCCTAGCGGATTCAGAGAGAGAGAGAGAGAAGGAGAGAGAGACAGGAATGGAGGGAGGGAGAGGATGATAGAGAAATAGATAGATAGACAGATAGAGATAAATAGATACATTGATGACTGGATGGATAGATGGCTGGATGGATTGATAGATACATGGATAGATGGATACATTGATGGATGGATGAATGGATGGATGGATGGATGGATGGATAAATAAATGGGTAGATAGATGGATACATTGATGGCTGGATGGATAGATAGATACATGGGTAGATGGATACATTGATGGCTCGATGAATACATGCATAGATAGATGTATAGATACATGGACGGATAGATAGATCGATAGATACATGGATGGATGGATGGATGGATGGATAGATACATGGATGGATAGATAGATACATGGATGGATAGATAGATACATGGATGGATAGATAGATACATGGACGGATAGCTAGATACATGGATACATTGATGGCTGGATGGATAGATAGATACATGGGTAGATAGATATGTGGATAGATGGATACATTGATGGCTGGATGGATAGATACATACATACATGGATAGATTGATGGATTGATAGATACATGGATGGATAGATAGATATATGGATGGATAGATAGATTGATAGATCCATGGATAGATAGATAGACAGATTGATAGATGGATACATTGATGGCTGGATGGATAGATAGATAGATGGATAGATGGATACATTGATGGCTGGATGGATAGATAGATACATGCATGGATAGATAGATGGATGGATGGATAGATACATGGATGATGGATGGATGGATAGATAGATAGATCGATCAATAGATAAATAGATAGATAGATAGATAGATAGATACATGGATGGATGGATAGATAGATAGATACATGGATGGATAGATACATGGATACATTGATGACTGGATGGATGGATAGATAGATAGATACATGGGTAGATAGATACATGAATAGATGGATACATTGAAGGCTGGATGGATACATACATACATGCATGCATGCATGGATACATGGATGGATAGATAGATATACACGGATAGATGATACATTGATAGCTGGATGGATACATACATACATACATACCTAGATAGATACCTCAGTGGATGGATAGATGATAGATACATACATGCATACATACATAGATGGATAGATAGAAGGTAGTCAAAGGTATCAGTCTACTCCAGGATGGAGGGATAGGGATGATGGATAGGTACATAGATGGATGCATACAGAGATACCTAGACAGGTACATAGATGGAGAGATTGATTCATATAGATACCTAAATGGATACCTAGATGGATAGATGATACATACATACAAACATTGATAGATAGATAGATGAAAGTCCAAGGTAAGGCCAAATGGCTCCATTCTATCAGGTTTCTCTAGGATGTATATGTAGTCAAAGTATATGTAGCGGAAGACAATCATAGTCGTTCATGAGTGATCACCAATGATGCTGACACACAGAGATATCTAGATGGTACATAGATGGATAGATGATACATTCAAACATACATACATACATACATACACAGATGGATGGTAGTCCAAGATAAGACTCAATGGCTCCTTTCTATCATTATTTCGCAGGATGGATGGATATGTAGATGGATACATACATAAATGGATGGATGGGTACATAGATGGATAGATAGATATTTATTGATAGCTAGGTGGATTCATGGATGGATGGATGAATAGATGATAGATAGATACATATGTACATAAATAGATAGATAGATAGAATGTAGTCAAAGGCAAGGCCAGATGGTTCCTTTCTACCAATAATTTCCAGGATCAATGGATGGATAGATAGATACATACAGAGATACCTAGATGGGTACATAGATGGATGGATGGATGGATGAATAGAAAGATATGTACACATAGATACTTAGATGGATACATACATGGATATAGACGATAGATACATTCAGAGATGGATACATAGATGGATAGATAGGATTGGGGTCAAAGGTAAAGCCAGATTACAGCTTTCTATCAATCTTCTCCAGGATGGTTTGATAGAGGGATGGGGAGGTGGATAGATACCTAGATACCTAGATACCTAGATGGATACATAAATGGATGGACGGATAGATACATAAATACCTAGATGGATACATACATGGATTGATTGATAGATGGAGAGACAGAAGGTAGTCAAAGGTAAACCCATATAGTTCCTTTCTATCAGTCTTCTCCAGGATTGATGGATGGATAGGGAAATGGATAGATAAATAGATAGATAGATAGATAGATACAGAGATGGATACATAGATGGATAGATAGAGTTGGGGTTAAGGTCAAAGGTAAAGCCAGATTACAGCTTTCGATCAATCTTCTCCAGGATGGTTTGATAGAGGGATGGGGAGGTGGATAGATACCTAGATACCTAGATACCTAGATGGATACATAAATGGATGGACGGATAGATACATAAATACCTAGATGGATACATACATGGATTGATTGATAGATGGAGAGACAGAAGGTAGTCAAAGGTAAACCCATATAGTTCCTTTCTATCAGTCTTCTCCAGGATTGATGGATGGATAGGGAAATGGATAGATAAATAGATAGATAGATAGATAGATAGATAGATACAGAGATGGATACATAGATGGATAGATAGAGTTGGGGTTAAGGTCAAAGGTAAAGCCAGATTACAGCTTTCGATCAATCTTCTCCAGGATGGTTTGATAGAGGGATGGGGAGGTGGATAGATACCTAGATACCTAGATACCTAGATGGATACATAAATGGATGGACGGATAGATACATAAATACCTAGATGGATACATACATGGATTGATTGATAGATGGAGAGACAGAAGGTAGTCAAAGGTAAACCCATATAGTTCCTTTCTATCAGTCTTCTCCAGGATTGATGGATGGATAGGGAAATGGATAGATAAATAGATAGATAGATAGATAGATACAGAGATGGATACATAGATGGATAGATAGAGTTGGGGTTAAGGTCAAAGGTAAAGCCAGATTACAGCTTTCGATCAATCTTCTCCAGGATGGTTTGATAGAGGGATGGGGAGGTGGATAGATACCTAGATACCTAGATACCTAGATGGATACATAAATGGATGGACGGATAGATACATAAATACCTAGATGGATACATACATGGATTGATTGATAGATGGAGAGACAGAAGGTAGTCAAAGGTAAACCCATATAGTTCCTTTCTATCAGTCTTCTCCAGGATTGATGGATGGATAGGGAAATGGATAGATAAATAGATAGATAGATAGATAGATACAGAGATGGATACATAGATGGATAGATAGAGTTGGGGTTAAGGTCAAAGGTAAAGCCAGATTACAGCTTTCGATCAATCTTCTCCAGGATGGTTTGATAGAGGGATGGGGAGGTGGATAGATACCTAGATACCTAGATACCTAGATGGATACATAAATGGATGGACGGATAGATACATAAATACCTAGATGGATACATACATGGATTGATTGATAGATGGAGAGACAGAAGGTAGTCAAAGGTAAACCCATATAGTTCCTTTCTATCAGTCTTCTCCAGGATTGATGGATGGATAGGGAAATGGATAGATAAATAGATAGATAGATAGATAGATAGATAGATAGATACAGAGATGGATACATAGATGGATAGATAGAGTTGGGGTTAAGGTCAAAGGTAAAGCCAGATTACAGCTTTCGATCAATCTTCTCCAGGATGGTTTGATAGAGGGATGGGGAGGTGGATAGATACCTAGATACCTAGATACCTAGATGGATACATAAATGGATGGACGGATAGATACATAAATACCTAGATGGATACATACATGGATTGATTGATAGATGGAGAGACAGAAGGTAGTCAAAGGTAAACCCATATAGTTCCTTTCTATCAGTCTTCTCCAGGATTGATGGATGGATAGGGAAATGGATAGATAAATAGATAGATAGATAGATAGATACAGAGATGGATACATAGATGGATAGATAGAGTTGGGGTTAAGGTCAAAGGTAAAGCCAGATTACAGCTTTCGATCAATCTTCTCCAGGATGGTTTGATAGAGGGATGGGGAGGTGGATAGATACCTAGATACCTAGATACCTAGATGGATACATAAATGGATGGACGGATAGATACATAAATACCTAGATGGATACATACATGGATTGATTGATAGATGGAGAGACAGAAGGTAGTCAAAGGTAAACCCATATAGTTCCTTTCTATCAGTCTTCTCCAGGATTGATGGATGGATAGGGAAATGGATAGATAAATAGATAGATAGATAGATAGATACAGAGATGGATACATAGATGGATAGATAGAGTTGGGGTTAAGGTCAAAGGTAAAGCCAGATTACAGCTTTCGATCAATCTTCTCCAGGATGGTTTGATAGAGGGATGGGGAGGTGGATAGATACCTAGATACCTAGATACCTAGATGGATACATAAATGGATGGACGGATAGATACATAAATACCTAGATGGATACATACATGGATTGATTGATAGATGGAGAGACAGAAGGTAGTCAAAGGTAAACCCATATAGTTCCTTTCTATCAGTCTTCTCCAGGATTGATGGATGGATAGGGAAATGGATAGATAAATAGATAGATAGATAGATAGATACAGAGATGGATACATAGATGGATAGATAGAGTTGGGGTTAAGGTCAAAGGTAAAGCCAGATTACAGCTTTCGATCAATCTTCTCCAGGATGGTTTGATAGAGGGATGGGGAGGTGGATAGATACCTAGATACCTAGATACCTAGATGGATACATAAATGGATGGACGGATAGATACATAAATACCTAGATGGATACATACATGGATTGATTGATAGATGGAGAGACAGAAGGTAGTCAAAGGTAAACCCATATAGTTCCTTTCTATCAGTCTTCTCCAGGATTGATGGATGGATAGGGAAATGGATAGATAGATAGATAGATAGATAGATAGATAGATAGATAGATAGATACAGAGATGTATACATAGATGGATAGATAGAGTTGGGGTTAAGGTCAAAGGTAAAGCCAGATTACAGCTTTCGATCTATCTTCTCCAGGATGGTTTGATAGAGGGATGGGGAGGTGGATAGATACCTAGATACCTAGATACCTAGATGGATACATAAATGGATGGACGGATAGATACATAAATACCTAGATGGATACATACATGGATTGATTGATAGATGGAGAGACAGAAGGTAGTCAAAGGTAAACCCATATAGTTCCTTTCTATCAGTCTTCTCCAGGATTGATGGATGGATAGGGAAATGGATAGATAGATAGATAGATAGATAGATAGATAGATAGATACAGAGATGTATACATAGATGGATAGATAGAGTTGGGGTTAAGGTCAAAGGTAAAGCCAGATTACAGCTTTCGATCTATCTTCTCCAGGATGGTTTGATAGAGGGATGGGGAGGTGGATAGATACCTAGATACCTAGATACCTGGATGGATACATAAATGGATGGACGGATAGATACATAAATACCTAGATGGATACATACATGGATTGACTGATAGATGGAGAGACAGAAGGTAGTCAAAGGTAAACCCATATAGTTCCTTTCTATCAGTCTTCTCCAGGATTGATGGATGGATAGGGAAATGGATGGATAGATAGATAGATAGATAGATAGATAGATAGATAGATAGATACAGAGATGTATACATAGATGGATAGATAGAGTTGGGGTTAAGGTCAAAGGTAAAGCCAGATTACAGCTTTCGATCAATCTTCTCCAGGATGGTTTGATAGAGGGATGGGGAGGTGGATAGATACATAGATACCTAGATGGATACATAAATGGATGGATGGTTAGATACATAAATACCTAGATGGATACATACATACACAGATTGATACATGGAGAGACAGAAGATAGTCAGAAGATAGTTCCTTTCTATCAGTCTTCTCCAGGATTGATGGATGGATAGGGAGATGGATAGATAGATAGACAGATAGATAGATGATAGATACATGGATACATACATGGATGGATAGATAAATAAATATATAGATGATACATACATGCATAGATGGATACATAGATATAGATGGATATATAGAAGGTAGCCGAAGGTAAGTCCAGATTGTTCTTTTCTATCAGTCTTCTCCAGGATGGACGGATGGATAGAGAGATGGGTAGATAGATAGATAGATAGATAGATGATAGATACATGGATACATACATGGATGGATAGATAAATAAATATATAGATGATACATACATGCATACATGGATACATAGATATAGATGGATATATAGAAGGTAGCTGAAGGTAAATCCAGATTGTTCCTTTCTATCAGTCTTCAGGATGGACGGATGGATAGAGAGATGGGTAGATACATACACAGACTGATACATAAATAGATACATAGACAATACATATTGATAGCTAGGTGGATTCATGGATGGATGGATGAATAGATGATAGATAGATACATATGTACATAGATGGATACTGGTTAATAACTAGGGCATATGTACATAGATGGATACATGGATACATAGATGATACTGGTTAATAACTAGGGCAGCATAAAGGGAGCATACAACTCCCATGTTACGCCAGTTCCACTGACTGCCAGTTTGCTACTGGGCACAATTCAAAGTGCTGACTTTGGCCTATAAAGCCCTAAATGGCCCTGGCCCAATTTACGTGTCTGAATGCATCTCCCCTTATGAACCACCACGGAGATTAAGATTCTCCAAGGAGGCCCTGCTCTCTGTCCCACCACTGTCACAGGCGCATTTGGTGGGAACAAGGGAGAGGGCCTTCTTGGTGATGGCCCCCCAGCTATGGAACTCACTTCCTGGTGAGATCAGATCAGCCTCCTCCCTGCTGTCCTTCATAAGGATGGTAAACACTTGGCTGTGGGACCAAGCTTTCGGGACAATAAAGCAGTGATAGGAAACCTTACCAGGCCATGATTGAGATAGTTTCAAACAGTGTATTTTAATGCTGAGATAAATGTTTTTAATGTTTATGCATATAATAAATTCTTGTCCCGGCATTAAATGTTTGCCGTATATATGCTATGCTCCACCTTGAGTCCCCTTTGGGGTGAGAAGGGAAGAATATAAATCTATATAAATAAAAATATAATGTTCGTTTGTGGGACTAACATAACTCAAAAACCACTGGGGGAATTGACACCAAATTTGGACACAAGGCCCCTAACAATACAATGTATGTCCTTCACTCATAAAAGCACTGAAAAACACAGCAGAAGGGATTTAAAAAGCAAAAAAAAATTACATTACAACTCATGCGCGCGCACACGCACACACACACAAAACACACACAGAAAGGGGGAAGCAGGGAGGGGAGAGAAAGAAGGAAAGAAAAAGGGTAGAGAAGGAAGGAGGGAGAGAAAGAGAAAGAAGGAAGGAAGGAGAGAAGGAAGGAAAGAAAGAAGGGTAGAGAAGGAAGTAAGTAGGGAAGGAGGGAGAGAACGGAAAGAAGGAGGAGAAAGAAAGAAGGAAAGGAAAGAGGAGAGAAGGAGGGAGAGAAAGAGAGAGAAGGAAGTAAAGAAAGAAGGGTAGAGAAGGAAGGAAGGAGAGAAGGAGGGAGATAAAGTGGGAGAGAAGAGAAAGGAGGAGGGAAGGAGAAAAGGTAGAGAAGGAAGGAGGGAAGGAGAGAAGGAAGGAAAGAAAGAAGGATAGAGAAGGAAGGAAGTAGAGAAGGAGGGAGAGAAAGAAGGAGGGAAGGGGAGAAGGAAGGAAAGAGAAGCATAGAGAAGGAAGTAAGTAGAGAAGGAAGGAGAGAAGAGAAAAAAGGAAGGAAAGAAAGAAGGATAGAGAAGTAAGTAGAGAAGGTGGGAGAGAAAGAGCAAAAGAAGGAAAGAAGGAGAGAAGGAAATAAAAAAGTGAAAGAGGGAAGGAAGGAGAGAAGGAATGAAAGAAAGAGGGAAGGAAAAAGGAGAGAGACAAGGAAGGACGGAACCAAAGAGCAAAGGAAGAGAGAAAAGAAACAGGTAGAGAAGGAAGAAAGAAGAAGGGAAAGAAAAAGAGGAAAGGAAAGAGGAAGAGAAGGAGGAAGAGAAAGAAAGGAGAGAAAGAAAGGAGAGAAAGAAAGGAGAGAAAGAATGAGGGCAGGTTGGCCACAGCAAAGCATGGCGGGTACAGCTAGTGTTTAAAATAAATAGATGGATGGTTGGATGGATGGATAGATGGATAGATAGATAGATAGATAGATAGATAGATAGATAGATAGATGATACATACATGGATAGATAGATAGAAGGTAATCAAAGGTAAGGCTAGGTAAGGGGATAGATGGATACATAGATGATATGTAGATAGATAAATAGATAGATAGATAGATGATACATATATGGATAGATAGATAGAAGGTAATCAAAGGTAAGGCTAGATTTGTAGGAGGTAGGAGGATAGATGGATACATAGATGATATGTAGATAGATAGATAGATAGATAGATAGATAGATAGATAGATAGATAGATGATACATACATGGATAGATAGATAGATAGAAGGTAATCAAAGGTAAGGCTAGATTTGTAGGAGGTAGGAGGATAGATGGATACATAGATGAATAGTCAGAAGGTAGTCAAAAGCAAGGCCAGATGGTTCCTTTCTATCAGTCTTCTTCAGAATGGATGGACAGATCAATAGATAGATGATAACTGATAGTAAGTTCAGGTTTGTCCTTCCTACCAATCACCTCCTGGTAGATCAGTGGATCTCAACCTGGGGTCCTCAGATGTTTTTGGCCTACAACTCCCAGAAATCCCAGCCAGTTTACCAGCTATTTGGATTTCTGGGAGTTGAAGGCCAAAAACATCTGGGGACCCCAGGTTCAGAACCACTGTGGTAGATGGATGGATGGATGGATGGATGGATGGATGGATAGATAGATAGATAGATAGATAGATAGATAGATAGATAGATACTGTAGATAGATGGAAAGACCAGATTGTTCCTTTAACCAGTCTCCTCCTGGATGGATTGATAGATGTATGAATGATGGATAGATAGAAGGTAATCAAACTTGCGTCTAGATTATTCCTGTCTACCAGTCTCCTCCTGGATGAATGAATGGCTGTATGGATAGATAGATGAATGGATAGACTGATTGATATATTGCTCCTTGGAGACTAACTTTTGCAAAAGGTATGCCAAGTGGTTGAAAACAGTCTTCTCTTATGTGCCTATATATTTATATAATGGATATGATACATACGTAGATGGATACATAGATGGATTTGGAATTTACTTTCAAGTAGGAGGTGAGATACAGATATGTCTACGCTATAGAATGAATGCAGTTTGAGGCCACTTGGATTCCAGTGTGCACTGCTATGGGATCCTAGGAGTTGTTGCAGATTGTAACCTTCCTCTGCCAAAGAGTCCTTAGGCCTTGTCGACCTACAACTCTCAGGATCCCATAACATTGAGCTGGGCAGTTCAAGTGGGGTCAAACTGCCTCCATACTCCAGATGGAGAATGTGTTGTGCATTTCACATTGGCAATACCAACAACAGTAAGGAATATTGTTTTGGCATTTATTTTGATGTTTGGTACTGATGGAGAAGAGACAAATTTGCCAGTTTGCTCAATGGTTGTGACCTATGAAGTTTGTTATTGATGGCGATGATGTTTGGTACTGTTTTCAAAGTTTTCATTGGAGAAGAGGCCAACAGTGAGGTGTCCAGCAACTCTGTAAGTGGGATCACACAGGATTAGTTTCAATTGGTGAGTGCTGTTGACATGGACTAGCTACTGGGGCAAGTAAGGACGACCACCTGCTTTCTTGATCCCTGTCCATCTTGACTTGCTTGCCTTCTCCGTGTTTGCTTGCCTTCTCTGTGTTTTGGACTTTTGGGGAGAAAGCCAGGAAAATCTCAGAAAAGTAAACAAACCCTCTTCCATCCTTCAAACTATGCAGAGACAAGGGATATGAATGCCGTTAGACAGCACTTTAACTACTAGAACTCAATGTTTGGGGAAACGGGAGTCGGTGTTTAGCCGTCTTTGGCAGAGAAGACCTTATAAAACTACAGCTCTAAGGATTCCATAGCACTGAGTGTTGGCAGTCAGAGTTATGCCAAACTTCACTCATTCTGCAGGGCACAACACGTCTCCTTTGGCGTATAGGCAGGCACCATTTGTTTATTTTTGGAGAATTTGGAATTATATATTATAATAATGGTCCCCAAACTCTGGTCCTCAAGGTGTTTTGGACTTATTTCACCCGCTAGATTACCACAGGGCTTTTGGTTTGGGGCTGCCCTTGGCGACTCCCTTTTGATCAAGATGCGAGATAGAGCTTTCTCAGTCCCTAAACGAATGGTCCCCAAACTCTGGTCCTCAAGGTGTTTTGGACTTATTTCACCCGCTAGATTACCACAGGGCTTTTGGTTTGGGGCTGCCCTTGACGACTCCCTTTTGATCAAGATGCGAGATAGAGCTTTCTCAGTCCCTAAACGAATGGTCCCCAAACTCTGGTCCTCAAGGTGTTTTGGACTTATTTCACCCGCTAGATTACCACAGGGCTTTTGGTTTGGGGCTGCCCTTGGCGACTCCCTTTTGATCAAGATGCGAGATAGAGCTTTCTCAGTCCCTAAACGAATGGTCCCCAAACTCTGGTCCTCAAGGTGTTTTGGACTTATTTCACCCGCTAGATTACTGCAGGGCATTTGGCTTGGGGCTGCCCTTGGTGACTCCCTATTGATCAAGATGTGAGATAGAGCTTTTTCAGCCCCTAAACTAATGGTCCCCAAACTCTGGTCTTCAAGGTGTTTTGGACTTATTTCACCTGCTAGATTACCGCAGGGCATTTGGCTTGGGGCTCCCCTTGGAGACTTCTGTTGATCAAGATGTGAGATAGAGATTTCTCAGTCCCTAAACTAATGTAAGAAGGTTGGTGAATTATAAAGTTGATAGATAAGAGAACAAAGAGAATAAACGGATTGTACAAATCCCACTAATAAAGTATCTGTTTACAGATATCAAAATTGGTGCAAGAGATCCAAATGGCAACAGCAATGAAATTGAAAAGTGGGAAGGAGATTATGGCACAATCACCCAAAAGTGGAAGAGAGCTCAGAGAGCTTAAAGAACCTAAGGACATGAAAGAAACGAATAAGGATAAGGATAAAGATAAAGACAAAGACAAAGACAAGGAAAATACCAGCGGTGCGACCACCAGAATGACAACTATAGGAGAAGATTCCAGATTAACAGAACTTCTGAAAGAAATGAAGGCCATAGGGAAAGAGGTAACGGAGATGAAGGAAAAACAGGATGCCTATCAGAAGATAGCACAAGTACAAATGGCCGAACTGAAGAAGGAAATAAAGGAGGAACTAGGTGCGATGAGGAGAGACACTGAGACAATGAAGGAAGAAATCAAACAACTACAGACAAAAAGCAAAGAGGAAGAGGAAAGACATACCCTGACACATTCGAGACTGAAATCACTAGAAACATTAAGTCAAAAACTGACGACTAGACAAGACTTACTGGAGACCCGGGAAACAGAGTACCAACTTCGTTTAAGAAACATAAAAGAAGAAGAAAATGAAGACATACGAGAGAAAACGACGGAGATCCTAGCAGAATTGCTACAGTGCACAACCCAATACATAGATGAACAAACAGACAGAGTATTTAGAGTAAACACCAATTTTGCAAGAAAGAACAAAACAGATCGTGATGTAATAGCTCAATTTACAAGAAAAGTGACTCGGGACGAAATCTTGAAAACAAGCAGTAAAAGAATTATATGTTACAAAGATAAACGAGTGGTGGTACTCAAGGAATTCCCAGGCTCCGTCATCAGTAGCAGACGAAAATACTCCTTCTTGACAGAGGAGTTGAAAAAACGAGAAATTAGATTTCGATGGGAAAGGGACGAAGGCCTGATGGTGACGCATGAAGGACAGAGACACTGGGTAAAAACAGTGGAAAAGGCCAGGAAACTCTACAAAGAAATAACGAAAGGGAATGAAGAGGAACAGGACGAAAATAGAAAACAGAAGAGAAGGGAAACCATAAGACAGAATACTCTATTGATCAGAAGAGACACCCCAGACCCTGACCACCAATACCAAGAAAGAAAGATCTCAAAAAGAATGCCAGGACCTAGTCTAGAGTTAGACACAGAAGACAAAGAAGAAGGAGAAGTCGAAGAAGAAACAGAAGAAACAGAAGAGCCAAGAGAGCAATAAATAAACAAAAAAGAAAAAACTTTTGGTGTTTTTGGTAACTGATAAATGGATTTAAAAATATACTGTAACAATATTAATGGTCTAAATTTGCCTAATAAAAGAAACAAAGTTTTTACCAATTTAATCAAGAGAAAGTGTCATGTAGTGGCTCTGCAAGAGACACATATTAATCATAAACACACCCCCCATTTAATAAACAAAAAATTAGGGAAAACCTACTATGCATCGGCTAACGAAAAGAAAAGAGGGGTGGTTACATATATAAAAGAAAACATAGAGTCTGAACTGGTCTTCAAAGACCCCGATGGTAGAATACTTGGGGTTAAGATAATCTGGCAAAATTCTAGAATTTTAATTTGTAATGTGTATGCCCCGAATGAAACAAAAGCAACATTCACAAAGACGTTAAAAGAATACATATTTAAACAAGAATTCGATAAAATAATAATTCTGGGGGACTTTAACAGCGTTCTGGACGACAGAAAAGACAGATCAGGGGGAGATAAACACACAAAAAATGGGGAAAAGAAAAAAGTAGGACTGATGCCAAAAGCACTAAAAAATTTATTGGAGGAAATGAATACAGTGGACGTCTGGAGGCAAAGAAATGAGGGCACCCAGGATTACACATACTTCTCGGCCAGGCACAAATCCTGGTCGAGGATAGATATGATATGGGCCTCACCATCCATTGTATCTAAAGTCAAAAAGATAAACATTCTCCCGAGGACAGACTCAGACCATTGTCCACTAGAGATGGTAGTAAAAGGGGAAAATAAACAATGGAGATGGAAACTAGATGAGTACTTATTACTAAGAGAAGAAGATGTTGAAAGGAACAGAAGGCTCTTGAAAGAATATTTTGAAAATAATGACACAGAGGACATGAACACTTTTACCTTATGGGAGGCAGGCAAAGCTGTTATGCGAGGCCACCTAATCCAACAAAAAGCATGGAAGAAAAAGGAGAAGATGAAAAAAATGGAAATAATACGAGAGAAAATTGAAAAAGAAGAGAGGAATCTTAAAAATGACCCAAAAAACAGAGGAACAATAAATAAATTAACAAAATTACAAAAAGAAAGAGAATTCTTGGAATTAGAAGAGAAAGCAAAACAATTGAATTATATAAGGGCAGAATATTTCCAAAGCGCGAACAAACCTGGGGCCTGGCTTGCAAGAAAACTGAGAAAGAAGAAAGAAAAATGCTATATAACAAAGATCAGAACGGAGGAAAAAATATACACAGATGAGACAGGAATAAGAAGCCAATTCGAAAAATATTACAGAATACTCTACAGAGATGAACAAATAAAAAACGAAGAGATTATGAAATACTTAGAGAAGAGGGAAATCCAAAAATTATCTGAAGAGGAGAGAGAAATATTAAATAAAGAAATAACAGAAAAAGAGATTGCTCTGGCAATAAAAAAATTGAAAATGAATAAAGCCCCCGGACCGGACGGATATACGGCAATTTTCTATAAGAAATTACAAACAGAATTGACACCATATCTAAAAAGAGTTATGAATGAAATCCGAGAAAAACAGGAAATGCCGTTAACTTGGAGAGAAGCCACTATATGTGTAATCCCAAAACAAAACAAAAATCAAGAAAAAATAGAAAATTATAGACCGATATCCCTACTAAATTTGGATTATAAATTATTTAGTGACATATTGGCAGAAAGGCTCAAAAAATGTATGGTAAATTGGATAAAAGAAGAGCAAACAGGTTTTTTACCTGGTAGAAATCAAAGCGAGAACGTTAGAACAGTGGTGGACTTAATTGAATATTATGATAAAAAAATACAAAACGAAGTAATGTTCTTAGCTATCGACGCGGAAAAAGCGTTTGATAGAATCAATTGGAACTTTTTCAAATTATTGATTAAGGAAATGGATATGGGGTACTACTTTCGGAATTCGATCGAGGCAATATATAAAATACAAAATGCAAGAATTATAGTGAATGGGCAAGAATCCCAAAAAATTGACATCAGAAAAGGTACAAGACAAGGGTGCCCATTGTCACCGTTAATTTTTATATTAAGTATGGAAATCTTATTAAATAATATTAGAGATGATCCAGAATTAAAGGGAGCAAAGATAAATGGTCATTCTTATAAGTGTCGTGCATTTGCAGACGACATCATCTGCTTTATAGAAGAACCAAACAAAACGTTAAATAAATGGATGGACACAATCAACGAATTTGGAAGAGTGGCGGGGTTCAAGTTAAATTTAGAAAAAACAGAGGCAATAACAAAAAACTTATCCAAAAAGAAGATTGAGCAGATAAAAGAGCTATGGAAAATCAAAATAGTACCCAAAATAAAATACTTAGGAATCATCATAACACCAAAAAACGCAAAGTTACTAGAAAATAACTATACGAAAACATGGAGAGAAATAAAACATAATTTAGAAAATTGGAAACACTTAAAGATTTCACTCCTGGGAAGAATATCCTGCATAAAAATGAATGTTTTGCCCCGTATGCTATTCTTATTTCAAAACATTCCAATAATTAGGCGCCAAAAAGAAACAAATAAGTGGAACAAAGATATAAAGAATTTTATCTGGCAAGGGAAAAAACCCAGAATAAGCTTCAAAAATTTAACAGATGACAAGGAGAGGGGGGGCCTATCATTGCCAAATCTAGCAATATACGCAGAAGCATGCGCTCTAGCCTGGATCTCCGACTGGATACGATTAAAAAAAGAAAAAATATTGAATTTAGAAAGTTTTGACCTACGCAGGGGGTGGCACGCATACATATGGTATGAGAAAACTAAATTAGAGAAAAATTTTGGCAATCACTTTTTAAGAGCTGCTATCATAAAAGTATGGAACAAATATAAAAAAAGAATGTACAACAAGACACCAAAGTGGGTGTCCCCCCTAGAGTCATGCCAAAGAAAAGAAATCGGATGGATCAATTGGCCAAATTATAAAGAATTAACAACGGAGATCAATAAAGAAACACATTTGAAACCCCTAACAGACTTAAAAACAAAGTATATAAATTTGACATGGCTCCAATATAGACAGATTCAAGACTACTTTAGGAATGATAAAAAAATAGGATTTGAGACAAAAGAAAACATCTGGGACAGAATTTGGGAAACTCAAAGGAAAAAAATCTCAAAGATATATAGAGAATTATTGAAATGGGATACTGAAGAAGAGGAAGTGAAAGGTTGTATGGTAAAGTGGGCAAGAAATATTGGCAGAACGATTGGCATGGAAGAATGGGAAGAAATTTGGAAGAAAAAAATAAAATACTTAAGAGCATACGACATGCAGGAAAATTGGATAAAATTATTTAACAGGTGGTATAGGACACCATTTAAATTAAGTAAATACTACAAAAATATGAACCCAAAATGTTGGAAGTGCGAGACAGTCGACGGCACGCTATACCATATGTGGTGGCAATGCAAGAAAGCGAAAGAATTCTGGAAAGAAATACATGCTATACTACAAAAAGCCTTAAAGATTCAAATCCCATTAAAACCAGAAATATTCTTGCTAGGAATCACCATAAAAAAATTAGAAAGAAACATAGATAAACTGTTATTCCTTGCCACCACCGCAGCGAGGATATGCTACGCAAAACTATGGAGAAGGAAAGAAACGCCTACGATAGAAGATTGGAAGAAAAAACTTCTAGAAGTAAGAAATATGGATAGATTAAGTCATCTTCTACAAAGGAACAAGGGGGTAGAGGAGACAGAGACTGACTGGGCAAATTTTGATGAATATTTAAAATAACAAAACAAAATAAAAGGAAAATACTAAGAAACAAACGAAATAGACAAGATAATATCAGAAAACGAAGACAAAAGAAAAAGGGCCAAAGAAGACTCTCCACAAGGAGAAACAACCCAAAAGAAACAAAAAGAAGATTACAACAAAGAAGGAAAAGGAGAAGACCATCCTCGAAGACTCTTGGAAGCCAACTCGAAACACCTCACAAATCTCTCTTAAGACTGAATTTCTCTCCTTTTAATCTTATCCCTCACTACCCCGATACCCCTTCACGCCCATCCCCCTCCATATAATGCACAATTCTACCCCCCCTCCCTAAAACCCCTCTACTTTCCCTAACTTCCCTCCCCATATTTCCTTTTCAAACCTGTTTTTAATTCATGTATATTATGAAAATTCAATAAAGATTTATAATTAAATTAAAAAAAAAAAAACTAATGGTCCCCAAACTCTGGTCCTCAAGGTGTTTTGGACTCATTTCACCTGCTAGATAACCGCAGGGCCTTTGGTTTGGGGCTGCCCTTGGTGACTCCCTATTGATCAAGATGTGAGATAGAGCTTTCTCAGTCCCTAAACAAATGGTCCCCAAACTCTGGTCCTCAAGGTGTTTTGGACTTATTTCACCCACTAGATTACTGCAGGGCCTTTGGTTTGGGGCTGCTCTTGGTGACTCCCTATTGGTCAAGATGTGAAATAGAGCTTTCTCAGTCCCTAAACTAATGGGGAAAAGATAGTCTCAAACCATCAACTAAAGTGTCAATACCTTCTTTTCCAGGTGCCTTTTATGTTCTTTTTTTTACTCTTTATGCATGATGTGTTTAAAGCGATGCAACCCTAGAGATGGAGAAAGGGAGCGTAGTATGATTTTTGGAAGAGGGGCATAAAAGAAATCCATAGAGGTTGGGTATTATATGCCCTCCTCTGCTTGCGCTAGAGGAAAGTGCCATGTGTGTTTTTGGATCGCGTCCCCGCCAACCAGCATCCCAAACACATGCGCATTCCCTGATTCCGCACTGGAGTCTGCCTGGAAACAAAGGCAGGACTGCCAGGAGCGCGGCAAAGTCCTGGGCCCAGCCTCCTTCTCCCCTCCCACAATAACCCGGATTCCCACGTGTGTGTGTGTGTGTGTGTGTGTGTGTGTGTGCCAGAGTTCACGGGACAAGACCCTCTGCACACATCACAAAGGCTGATTCATCCTGGGAAGGACCCAAGGAGAGGAGGAGGAAGAGGAAGAGGAGGAGGGATTTGCCCAGCCAGGGAAGGGCAACCCTTGGAGAGGCTTCTGCGTAAAGAGCACTCCATCCATTCCGATCTTGGAAACTCAAGCAGCGTCTGCCCTGTGGGGCACCCCCCAACCAACACTGGCTGCTTCAGGTTCTGTATCAGAGGAACGAACTGAGCAAACCACCTGGGAGCTTAACCCTAAGCTGAGTGATTTGAGTTGTTGTGTTTTTTTTCCGGGCTGTATGGCCATGTTCTAGAAGCATTCTCTCCTGACGTTTCGCCTGCATCTATGGCAAGCATCCTCACTATGCAGGCGAAACGTCAGGAGAGTATGCCTCTAGAACATGGCCATATAGTCCGAAAAAACTCACAACAACCCAGTGATTCCGGCCATGAAAACCTTCGACAATACATTGAGTGATTTGACTTATTTGTGTCTGATGGACTCGAAACCACATTTCATCTCCTCTGTTTGGGAGGAAAGGACTAGCAAAACTGCTTCTGGGCAGTTTTTGAGGAGAGATTTGACTTGTTTGTGGCATGTATACAACAACAACAATTCTTTATTTTTTTAAAATACTTTTTATTAGTTACATTTTCTCTTTAAATATACATAAAACCAGGATAAGGGTATAGGGTGATACTGGGCCGAATATATACATACAAATTTTATACGCCGGGGGGGGGGGGGGCAACAGAAAAAAAAAGAGAAAAAAGGGGGGGGAGTGGGGTGTGTGGAGGGTGCCGGAAAAAAAAGGGGGGGGGTAGGGGAATTCACGTAGACTTCCAATCTTCTTCTCTGGAAAAAGTGTATTCAATTGCAAAAACTTGTGTTTTTGCAGGAGGGAAATCATGCAGCATATTTTGTTCTAGACCAGAGTTTCTCAACCTTCCTAATGCCATGACCCCTTAATACAGTCCCTCATGTTGTAGTGACCCCCAACCATAACATTATTTTCGTTGCCACTTCGTAACTGCAATTTTTCTACTGTTATGCATCGTCACGTAAATATCGGATATGCAGGATATATTTTCATTCACTGGAACACATTTGGCAGAAATACCTGATATGCCCAAATTTGAATAATGGTGGGGTTGAGAGGAATGATTTTGTCATATTGGTAAACGTTCTGAGTCCCTCTTCGAAGGCAAGAAGGGTGGGACAGAAATGCTCCTAATAAATAAATAATACATAAATAGTTGCTGGGATTTATAGTTCACTTACAATCAAAGAGCATTCTGAACTCCACCAACAATGGAATTGACTCAAACTTGGCACACATAACTCCCATGACCAACAGAAAATACAAGGAAGGGTCTGATGGATCTTGATCTTGAGTTTGGGAGTTGTAGTTCACCTACATCCAGAGAGCACTGTGGATTCAAACAATGATGGATCTGGACCAAATATGGCACAAATACTCATTATGCCCAAATGTGAACACTGTTTCCAGTTTGGGGAAAATAGAAGTTGACATTTGTGAGATGTAGTTGCTGGGATTTATAGTTCACCTACAATCAAAGAGCATTCTGAACTCCACCAGCAATGGAATTGAATCAAACTTGGCACACATAACTCCCATGACCAACAGAAAATACAAGGAAGGGTCTGGTGGACCTTGACCTTGAGTTTGGGAGTTGTAGTTCACCTGCATCCAGAGAGCACTGTGGACTCAAACAATGATGGATCTGGACCAAATTTGACACCAATACTTAATATGCCCAAATGTGAACACTGACGGAGTTTGGGAAAAATAGAAGTTGACATTTGTGAGATGTAGTTCCTGGGACTTATAGTTCGCCTACAATCAAAGAGCATTCTGAACTCCACCAACAATGAAATTGAACCAAACTTGGCACACAGAACTCCCATGACCAACAGAAAATACACGGAAGGGTCTGGTGGACCTTGACCTTGAGTTTGGGAGTTGTAGTTCACCTGCATCCAGAGAGCACTGTGGACTCAAACAATGATGGATCTGGACCAAATTTGACACCAATACTCAATATGCCCAAATGTGAACACTGATGGAGTTTGGGGAAAATAGAATTTGACATTTGTGAGATGTAGTTGCTGGGATTTATAGTTCACCTACAATCAAAGAGCATTCTGAACTCCACCAACGATAGAATTGGGCCATACTTCTCACACAGAACCCCCATGCCCAACAGAAAATACTGTGTTTTCTGATGATCTTTGGTGACCCCTCCAACACCCCCCTCATAACCCCCCCAGGGGTCCCAATCCTGACCCCCCAGGTTGGGAAACACTGTTCTAGTTTTGCAATAAATATACTGAGCTCCCAGTGGCGCAGTGGGTTAAACCCCTGTGCTGGCAGGACTGAAGACCGACAAGTCACAGGTTCGAATCCGGGGAGAGACGGATGAGCTCTCTCTATCAGCTCCAGCTCCTCATACAGGGACATGAGAGAAGCCTCCCACAAGGATGATACAAACATCAAATCATCCAGCGTCCCCTGGGCAACGTGCTTACAGACGGCCAATTCTCTCACACCAGAAGCAACTTGCAGTTTCTCAAGTTGCTCCTGACACAACAACAACAACAAAAAATAAACAAATATACTATCATGTAGTCAACCAATTCAACACAGTTTGTGGCAGCCATAAAAACGAAGTTTCTGGAGTACAACAACAATTTTCAAAGTAAAGGCAACACAATTAAACAAGAAATAACACTTTCAAACCAGGAACAGAAAATGTTCAAACTGTGCTACGGAGTGTTATGAATGTTTCTCTTGCTGAGTCAGACCTTGGACAAATGACCCTTCCCGGTGCTGTCCGTTCTGACGGATCACTATGGCCCTCCACCCTTTCAGTCTTTTCCTAAGATGCCAGGAATTGGGAAAAATATTATGTTGTCTCACCTTTCTCCAGGATATAGAAATCCGACTTATATTCAGTTAGAATATAAGTCCATCTCGACTAATATTGGTCCATCTCGACTAATAGTGTCAACTCTTAACTGGCAACGGAAAGTTCCTTTGGGTTTCGGGTAAAATTCTTTCCGATCCTGATGAGGAGAAGAGAAATTGCATTTGGGATTTTCCATCCTGGGACAGAAGAAGCTGCATTATAACTGAGCTCAAGCCTTGCTCCATGTAGCTCTACACTGCCGGCTTTGATTGGTAGCCAAAAGTCCTCCAAGGTACAACTGAACCTGGGATTTTCGGCACAGGGAATATAAGGTTTGCTTCATGTTGAGGCAGGTCCTTGCAGCAGATCATAGAATCATAGAATCAAAGAGTTGGAAGAGACCTCATGGGCCATCCAGTCCAACCCCCTACCAAGAAGCAGGAATATTGCATTCAAATCACCCCTGACAGATGGCCATCCAGCCTCTGGGTTGTTGTAGGTTTTTTCGGCTATATGGCCATGTTCTAGAGGCATTATCTCCTGACGTTTCGCCTGCATCTATGGCAAACATCCTCAGAGGTAGTGAGGTCTGTTGGAACTAGGAAAAAGGGTGAGACAAAGGACTCTTGTCTGCTGGAGCTAGGTGTGAATGTTTCAACTGACCATCTTGATGAGCATTTGATTGCCTGGCAGTGCCTGGAGCAATGTTTTGTTGAGAGGTGATTAGATGTCCTTGTTTGTTTCCTCTCTGTTGTGCTGTTCCAATTTTAGAGTTTTGTTTAATACTGGTAGCCAGATTTTGTTCAATTTCATGGTTTCCTCCTTTCTGTTGAAATTGTCCACATGCTTGTCAATTTCAATGGCTTCTCTGTGTAGTCTGACATGGACAATCACCTCTCAACAAAAAATTGCTCCAAGCACTGCCAGGCAATCAAATGCTAATCAAGGTGGTCAGTTGAAACATTCACACCTAGCTCCAGCAGACAAGAGTCCTTTGTCTCACCCTTGTCATTCCACAGATATATAAACCCTTTTTCCTAGTTCTAACAGACCTCACTACCTCTGAGGATGCTTGTCATAGATGCAGGCGAAACATCAGTAGAAATGCCTCTACAACATGGCCATATAGCCCGAAAAAACCAACAACAACCCAGTGATTCCAACCATGAAAGCCTTCGACAATACATCATCCAGCCTCTGTTTAAAAGCTTCCAAAGAAGGAGCCTCCACCACACTCCAGGGCAGAGAGTTCCACTGCTGAACAGCTCTCACAGTCAGGAAGTTCTTCCTCATGTTCAGATGGAATCTCCTCTCTTGTAGTTGGAAGCCATTGTTCCACGTCCTAGTCTCCAGGAAAGCAGAAAACATGCTTGCTCCCTCCTCCCTGTGACTTCCTCTCACATATTTATACATGGCTATCATATCTCCTCTCAGCCTTCTCTTCTTCAGGCTAAACATGCCCAGCTCCTTGAGCCGCTCCTCATAGGGCTTGTTCTCCAGACCCTTGATCATTTGAGTCACCCTCCTCTGGACACATTCCAGCTTGTCAACATCTCTCTTGAATTGTGGTGCCCAGAATCGGACACAATATTCCAGGTGTGGTCTAACCAAAGCGGAATAGAGGGGTAGCATTACTTCCCTAGGTCTAGACACTATGCTTCTATTGATAGTGTCTAGATCTTCTCCCGATTCTTGGTATTTGCTGATGTTTTCAGAATATTATCCAGGCTGGCCTTGTTTCGCTTTGAAAGTCATACTGGATCAGATGTGGATGATACAGTATGTGTATGGATAGAGAGAGAGAGAGAGATAGCATGACACCACATCCTGGAGTAGAATGCTGAATTCCTTTAAAGGAAGGGCAAAAACCAGTCTCCTCTGCAAAGTGCCCACACTGCATTCCTTCCTTTGCATGAGACACATGCGCTCTATGCCTGCTGAGGAGTACTCTCTACCTCTGTTTAAAAAGTTTGTGGACCCCTGCACTAGACTATCGCAGCTGCCTCCACAGCCAACAAAACTATCACACATAACACATATACACATATCTCCAACTGCTTCTTATACGAGTGTAACTACTTCATCACACTAGTGCAGTGTTTCTCAACCTGGGGGTCAGGACCCCTGGGGGGGTCGCAAGGGGGTGTCAGAGGGGTCGCCAAAGACCATAGAGAACAATATTTTCTGTTGTTTATGGGGGTTCTGTGTGGGAAGTTTGGTCCAATTCTGTTGTTAGTGGGATTCGGAAAGCTCTTTGATTGTAGGTGAACTACAAATCTCAGCAATTACAACTCCCAAATGTCAAGGTCTGTTTTCCCCAAACTCCACCAGTGTACACATTTGGGCATATTGAATATTCATGCCAAGTTTGGTCCAGAGCCATCATTGTTTGAATCTACAGTCCTCTCTGGATGTCAGTGAACTACAACTCCAAAACTCAAGGTCAGGCCCCACCAATCCCTTCCAGTATTTTCTGATGGTCATGGGAGTTCTGTGTGCCAAGTTTGGTTCAATTCCATAGTTGGTGGAGTTTTTTGACAAACAACTCCCCAATGACAACATGACAAAATCAATCCCCCCACAACCCCACCAGTATTCAAATTTGGGCGTATCGGGTAAATTTGGTCCTGTGAATGAAAACACATCCTGAATATCAGATATTTACATTACGATTGATAACGGTAGCAAAATTAGAGTTATGAAGTAGCCACTAAATTAATTTCATGGTTGGGGGTCACCACAACATGAGGAACTGTATTAAGGGGTCATGACATTAGGAAGGTTGAGAAAAACTGCTCTACTGTATATTGGATTTGGATAGCATAGGGAAAGGTTAATACACTTGTGGTTTACTTTGCTGTTTGTGCCTCTGTTCAGAAGACTTCACCACACTTGCTGTCCCTGTGGATTTTGGGAAATTTGGCTTGCTGTGGAAACAAGGATTGGTGACAAAGGGTTGTGGTAGGTTTTTTTGGGCTATATGGTCATGGTCTAGAAGCATTCTCTCCTGACGTTTCGCCTGCATCTATGGCAAGTATCCTCAGAGGTAGTGAGGTCTGTTGGAACTAGGCAAAAGGGTTTATATACCTGTGGAATGACCAGGGTGAGACAAAGGACTATTGTCTGCTGGAGCTAGGTGTGAATATTTCAACTGATCACCTTGATTAGCATATAATGGCCTGATAGTGCCTTGAGCCAACTTTTGTTGAGAGGTGATGAGATGTCCTTGTTTGTTTCCTCTCTGTTGTTGAGCTGTTGCAATTTTAGAGTTTTTTAATACTGGTAACCAGATTTTGTTCATTCTCATGGTTTCCTCCTTTCTGCTGAAATTGTCCACATGCTTGTGGATTTCAATGGCTTCTCTGTGTAGCTTTCATGGCCGGAATAACTGGGTTGTTGTAGGTTTTTTCAGGCTATATGGCCATGTTCTAGAGGCATTCTCTCCTGACGTTTCGCCTGCATCTATGGCAAGCATCCTCAGAGGTAGTGAGGTCTGTTGGAACTAGGAAAATGGGTTTATATATCTGTTGAAAGACCAGGGTGGGACAAAGGACTCTTGTCTGCTGGAGCTAGGTGTGAATGTTTCAACTGACCACCTTGATGAGCATTTGATGGCCTGGCAGTGCCTGGGGCAATCTTTTGTTGAGAGGTGATTAGATGTCCCTGATTGTTTCCTCTCTGTTGTTTTGCTGTTTTAATTTTAGAGGTTTTTTTAATATTGGTAGCCAGATTTTGTTCATTTTCATGGTTTCCTCCTTTCTGTTGACATTGTCCACATGCTTGTGGATTTCAATGGCTTCTCTGTGTAGTCTGACATGGTGGTTGTGAGAGTGGTCCAGCATTTCTGTGTTCTCAAACAATATGCTGTGTCCTCTAAAATCAGGAGAGTAAATAAAGAACATCAGTCAGAAAAAGGGGAATCCCAAACAGGAAAAAATGAGGGCCAGCTAACACCTCCCAACAAAGGATTCTTCCAGGCAGGAAGCAGCCAGGCTTTGAAGCTGCAAGGCCATTACATGCTAATCAAGCTGGCCAATTGCAACATTCAGACTTGCTTCAAGCAGACAAGAGTTCTTTCTCCCACCAGTATTTAAAAAGTGCATTTTGCCTAGATATTCTGTAAATGATGAAGGCTACAGAAATATCATTGGGGGCTTATATGGGTCCCAGACCACCCTTTGCTTTTTGATAGAAGTGAGAGGATTCAGGACTAAAGAAAGGGGGGAAAGTGTGGGCGGCTTCTCAGGGCACAAAGCCCCTTTCCTCTCCTTTGAAAGGAAAACCAACTCAATTCAGCTCCATTGTTTCCAAATAAGTGCCTTGCTTTACAAACAAAGAAGCAGCCCTGGCGCCCAACAAAAGGCGACTAAACCCCTGACTAGGTTCCTAAAACCCGGAGCAAGAGGTTAACACCGAAAGGGCAGGGAAAATTCCACTGGAGCATTGGCTACTAACCTGGCAACAACTAGCCTGGCACAGTTCCAACCCTTTCATGAAGAAGACATTGAAAGTGATGTCTAGAAATGCATCGCTCAAGTCGTCCTCGTGTAGAAGTGCAATTACCATACATGCTCATGAATAAGTCGACTCCACGTCTAACTACAATTATCATTTATGCTCATGAAGAAGTCAACCCTGTGTTGCATTTGGAGATATTTTGGACTATTTTCAAGACATTTTGGACAAGCTCTCTGGGTTGGAGAGGACTGCAGAGTCAACCCTGCTCTGAAGAAATCTGAAAATCAATTTGAGGACTATGACGCTGAGAGAGCCCATGACGGCACATACCTACAAGGATTGAGATAATTATATGTAACAGCAAGGAATTATATTTCACCATTCTCCCAAGAGGAGACTCAAAGCATCTTACAAAAGGAGTTGAAACAATCAAAAGGACAATGGTTCTGGCCCTGCTTACCTCTCCGAACGCATCTCCACCTATGAACCGACCAGAACATTAAGATCGTCTGGGGAGGCCCTGCTCTCGATCCCGCCTGCGTCACAGGCGCGCTTGGCGGGGACGAGAGACAGGGCCTTCTCAGTGGTGGCCCCTCGGCTATGGAATGCCCTACCGGCAGACATCAGACAGGCACCTTCGCTGCTGACGTTTCGGAGAATGGTTAAGACCTGGCTTTATGAACAAGCGTTTGGTTAAGCAGTGCAACCAATCATAGGAAGACGGTAAATGGAACATAGGAATGGCACAAGGATTATGAGAACGGATCTGATTTCAACTGAGGCGTTATGTTATGTCTGTTTTGTTGATCTGTCTTGTTGATTGTTAACTGTTGTGGATTGATGCTGTTGATCCTGTTTGTTGCATTGTTATGTTTTAATTGCACTGACACTGTTTGATAATTGTACCATGTAAACCGCATTGAGTCGCCTGTTAAGGGCTGAAAAATGCGGTATAGAAATAAAGCAAATAAATAAATAAATAATAAACAAAGTTAAGTTCTTGTGGGGTTTTTTTGGGCTATATGGTCATGTTCTAGAGGCATTTCTCCTGACGTTTCGCCTGCATCTATGGCAAGCATCCTCAGAGGTGAGGTGAGGATGCTTGCCATAGATGCAGGCGAAACGCCAGGAGAAATGCCTCTAGAACATGGCCATATAGCCCGAAAAAACCCACAAGAACTTAGTGATTCCAGCCATGAAAGCCTTCGACAATACAGACAACAAAGTTCTTTAAAAAGCAACAAATCCAGTTATAGTCTCAGTGGTCTGTGGAAGTCAGAGCTGAATCGGTTGGAAGTACTGCATCATCCATTGTCCATACTCTCTCAAACATATTGTTTTAGTGATTAATCACTATGATGATGATGATGATGATGATGATGATGATTACAAACCTCAGAATTCTGCAAGAGGCAGAAACTGGATTTAAAGTGGACTAGCTGTCCCCTGCCACACATTGCTGTGACCCAGTCTGTTGATCTGGAAAATAAAGTAATGAGAAAATGTTGGTTTCTAATATATGTAATTCCTTTCTGCTTGTGAGTAAACAGTATTCCTTGTTGTTTCTATGTCAGTATTGATGTGAAGATTGTCTGGTTTGCTTACTCTGGAACATGCGACATATAATTGTCCTTCTTTAGGGGTCCCTTTCAAAGCTATGATACTATATCTCTCTGTGTGTGAATCATATCTATCTATATCTATGGCTGGATGGCTCTTTGTCAGGAGGACTTTGATTACTTTTCTTGCCCTGATGAAGGGAGTTGGGTTGGATGGCCTTAAGTATTTTCTGTTGGTCATGGGGGTTCCGTGTGGGAAGTCTGCCTCGATTCTGTCGTTGGTGGGATTCAGAATGCTCTGATTGTAGGTGAACTGTGAATCCCAGTGACTACAACCCCCAAATGTCAAGATTCTATTTTCCCCAAACTCCAAAAGTGTTCACATTGGGGCATATTGAGTATTTGTGTAGAGTTTGGGCCAGATCTATCATTGTTTGTGTCCACAGTGATCTCTGGATGTAGGTGAAGTACAACTCCAAAACCAAAGGACACTGTCCACCAAACCCTTCCAGTATTTTCTGTTGTTCGTGTATTTTCTGTTGTCTACCAAGTTTGGTTCAGTTCCATTGTTGGTGGGGTTCGGAATGCTCTTTGATTGTAGGTGCACTATAAATCCCAGCAACTACAACTCCCAAATGCCAAAATCATATTTTTTTTGAGTGAAGGACATACATTGGGTTGTTAGGTGTCTTGTGTCCAAATTTGGTGTCAATTCCCCCAGTGGTTTTTGAGTTCTGTGAATATCACAAACGAATATTACATTTTTATTTATATAGATTCATTCTTAAGCAAGTACAACTTCCCCCTCAGTCGCTTAAGCGGCTGAGGGGGAAAAAAGAAGGGGACTGAAGCTGTTAGGAATTGTGGGAGTTGAAGTCCAAAACATCTGGAGGGCCAAAGTTTGTTTATGCCTGGTATGTATATTTGACTTAAGTTATATTTTACAAATTCCTGACTTGCATACAAATTCAAGTTAAGAACAACCTACAGAACTAATCTTGTTTGTCACTTGGAGGCTGCCTGTACAAGATAAATAAATAACCTTTTTTTTTTTTTTTTGGTCGTGTCAGGAGTAACTTGAGAAACTGCAAGTCGCTTCTGGTGTGAGAGAATCTAGATCTAAGGAAGTAATGCTACCCCTCTATTCTGCTTTGGTTAGACCACATCTGGAATACTGTGTCCAATTCTGGGCACCACAATTCAAGAGAGATATTGACAAGCTGGAATGTGTCCAGAGGAGGGCGACTAAAATGATCAAGGGTCTGGAGAACAAGCCCTATGAGGAGCGGCTTAGGGAACTGGGCATGTTTAGCCTGAAGAAGAGAAGGCTGAGAGGAGATATGATAGCCATGTATAAATATGTGAGAAAAAGCCACAGGGAGGAGGGAGCAAGCTTGTTTTCTGCTTCCTTGGAGACTAGGACGCGGAACAATGGCTTCAAACTACAAGAGAGGAGTTTCCATCTGAACATTAGGAAGAACTTCCTGACTGTGAGAGCCGTTCAGCAGTGGAACTCTCTGCCCCGGAGTGTGGTGGAGGCTCCTTCTTTGGAAGCTTTTAAGCAGAGGCTGGATGGCCATTAGTCAGGGGTGATTTGAATGCAATATTCCTGCTTCTTGGCAGGGGGTAGGACTGGATGGCCCATGAGGTCTCTTCCAACTCTTTGATTCTATGATTCTATGATTCTATGAATTGGCCGTCTGCAAGGACGTTGCCCAGGGGATGCCCGGATGATTTTTGATTTTTTTTTATCATCCTTGTGGGAGGCTTCTCTCATGTCCCCGTATGAGGAGCTGGAGCTGATAGAGGGAGCTCATCCGCCTCTCCCCGGATTCGAATCTGCGACCTGTCGGTCTTCAGTCCTGCCTGCACAGGGGTTTAACCCACTGCGCCACCGTCTAACCCACTGCGCCATAAATAACCATTGAACATCAGTGTATTGAGTGAAAGTTTGGAGAGCCCCGAAGTGAATATCCTGCCCATTGCATTCGTCGGACGTTCAGCTGAGTTCTGATCTTTAGGGCTCCTGAAAATTGCAAAGCTTGGACATTGCAGGGGTTTTATTTTCCCCTGACTGTGGTGTTGCTGAGGACCGGCCCAGCGTTGCAGCTTCCCGATGCAGACAGAGCTCAGCTCTGCCTCTCCTTGAGGCGTCCTTTGGCTCTGCGGTTTGGCATTTGGGTTCCAGCAGACGGCACAAACAGACGGCCACCACTGCATTACATCCCAGAAAGTGGCAGGCAGGGAGAGGCGCTCCCGAACCCAACCCTCGTCTTTCGATGAGATATTTATTGAAAAACTAGAGCAAAATGTGCTGCAGGATGGCCCTCGTACCGGAAAAAAGTTTTAATAAACTTTTATGCTAGAACCAATTAGGAAATTATATTTACAACCCTGGAACAAAAATCTTGTTTTATCAATGATTCTCAACCTTCTTATGCTACAATCCCTTAACGCAATTCCTCATGTTGTGGTGACTCCCATCCATAAAATTATTTTTGTTGCTACTTTATAACTGTAATTTTGCTACTGTTATGAATCTTTTTTTTATCATGTCAGGAGTGACTTGAGAAACTGCAAGTCGCTTCTGGTGTGAGAGAATTGGCCGTCTGCAAAGACGTTGGATGATTCGATGTTTTATCATCCTTGTGGGAGGCTTCTCTCATGTCCCTACATGAGGAGCTGGAGCTGGTAGACGGAGCTCATCCGCCTCTCCCCGGATTCGAACCTGCAACCTGTCAGTCTTCAGTCCTGCCAGCACAGGGGTTTAACCCACTGCGCTACTGGGGGCTCCTATGAATCGTAATGTAAATACCTGATATACAGGATGTAGTTTCATTCACTGGACCAAATTTGTCACAAATACCCAATACACCCAAACTTGATTACTGGTGGGATTGATTTTGCCATTTGGGAATTGTAGTTGCTGGGATGTATAGTTAACTTACAATCAAAGAACATTCTGAACTCCACCAGTGATGGAATTGAACCAAGCTTGGCACACACAACACCCACAACCAACAGGAAGAGTTTGGTGGGCATTGACTTTGAGTTTTGGAGTTGTAGTTCACCTACATCAGGAGCCTCCGGTGGCGCAGTGGGTTAAAGCCCTATGCTGGCAGGACTGAAGACTGACAGGTCGCAGGTTCAAATCCGGGGAGAGCACGGATGAGCTCCCTCTATCAGCCCCAGCTCCTCACGCGGGGACATGAGAGAAGCCTCCCACAAGGATGTTAAAACATCACAACCTCCGGGTGTCCTCTGGGCAATGTCCTTGTGGACGACCAATTCTCTCACACCAGAAGTGACTTGCAGTTTCTCAAGTTGCTCCTGACATGACAAAAAAAAAAAATAAAACCAGAGATCAATGTGGATTCAAGCAATTATAGATCAGGACCAAACTTGGCACGAATAATCAATATGCCCAAATGTGGACACTGGTAGAGTTTGGGGAAAATAGACCTTGACATTTGAGAATTGTAGTTACTGGGATTTATAGTTCACCTACAATCAAAGAGCATTCTGAATTCCATCAACAATAGAATTAGGCCAAACTTGGCACACAGAACTCCCATGACCAAAAGAAAATACTGTATTTTCTGATGGTCTTTGACTACCCCTCTGACACCCCCTCGCGACCCCCAAAGGGGGTCAAACAATGATGGTTGGGACCTCTGGAGGAGGGGTGAGGAAGTATCAGAGGGGGTCCCCAAAGAACATCAGACAACCCAGTATTTTCTGTTGGTGATGGGTCTTCTGTATGGGAAGTTTGACCCAATCCTATCATTGGTGTGGTTCAGAATGCTCTTTGATTACAGGTGAACTATAAATCCCAGCAACTACAATTCCCAAATGTCAAGGTCTATTTTTCCCAAACTCCACCAGTGTTCACATTTGGGCATATTGAGTATTTGTGCCAAGTTTGGTCCATAGGTCTTCAGATGTCTTTAGATACTGTTTGGATCTCTTCTTTTGGCAGCTCCTTCCAGAGCCTTCTTTTGGGGTCCACGAAAAGGGGGTCCTTTGGGTGAGGGTCACCAGTGAGGTTCTGGGTGGATGGAGTCAGTGAAAACCCAGAGGACCTCAGTGTCTGAAGATGCCATGCATTGTGTGGGAGGAGGCCATATGTAGAGAACCTGGACCCGAACTATGTAGCGCAGACCTGGGCAAACTTTGGCCCTCCAGGTGTTTTGTACTTCAACTTCCACAATTCCTAACAGCCTACCGGCTGTTAGGAATTGTGGGAGTTGAAGTCCAAAACACCTGGAGGGCCAAAGTTGGCCCAGGCCTGATGTAGGGCTTTGGATGTCAAAAGCCCTTACTCTTTAGCATCTCCCACACTTGAGACTGGATCACACACCTATCCTTCTCCGTGTTGGCTGTCATTAACCTCCTGATGTGCCCAAAGGCCATGCGTGGCCCCATTATTACAGGGCTGCAACTCAGAATTAACCAGCAGGTCCAGCCGGCTCTCCATATCCATGGATTCTGTATCTACAGATCCAACCATCTAAGGCTCGAGGGCCAGCCTTCACCTTGATGTTTCATGTTAGGGGCAACATGTCATTACCTCATTGTATATCATGGGACTTTTTTGGTATCCACAGGCAAATCCCAGCAGATACCAAGGGCCCAGATGTTCATTAAGTATAATTCCTCTCACTCGTTGTATGTCTTACCACCTCATCACACTAGAGCAGTGGTTCTCAACCTTCCTAATGCCGCGACCCCTTAATACAGTTCCTCATGTTGTGGTGACCCCCAACCATAACCCTAACATTATGAATCACCATGTAAATAATGATCTACAGGAGGTATTTTCATTCACTGGAGCCAATTTGGCACAAATACCCGGTATGCCCAAATTTGAATACTGGTGGGGTTGGCAGAGGGATTGATTTTGTCATTTGGGAGTTGTAGTTGCTGGGATTTACAGTTAACCTGCAAACAAAGAGCATTCTGAACTCCACCAGCAATGGAATTGAACCAAAGTTGGCACACGGAAGTCCCACGACTAACAGAAAATACTGGAAAGGTTTGATGGGCATTGACCTTGAGTTTGGGAGTTGTAGTTCACCTATGTCCAGAAAGAACTGTGGGCTCAAACAATGATGGATCTGGACCAAACTTGGCACGGATGCTCAATATGCCTAAATATGAACACTGATGGGATTCAAAGTGCTGGCTTTAGCCTATAAAGCCCTAAATCAGTGGTTCTCAACCTGTGGTTCCCCAGATGTTTTAGCCTTCAATTCCCAGAAATCCTAACACCTGGTAAACTGGCTGGGATTTTTGGGAGTTGTAGGCCAAAACACCTGGAGACTCACAGGTTGAGAACCACTACCCTAAATGGTTCCAGCCCAGGTTACTTGTCTGAATGCATTCCCCCATGAACCATCTCATGGATTAAGATTGTCCAAGAAGGCCCTGCTCTTGGTTCAACCTCTCTCACAGGCGCGACTGGTGGGAACGAGGGATAGGGCCTTCTCAGTGGTGGCTCCTCGGCTATGGAACTCCTTCCCCAACAGCATTAGATCAGCGCCTTCCCTTCAGGCCTTCAGAAAAAAAAGTAAAAACTTGGCTATGGGACAAGCCTTGGGCAGTAAGCAATACAAGGAATGATCAGGGATTGTGTGCAATTGATATTTAACATTTGGAACGCCCCTTGGACCATGATTTCTGGATTATTCAGTTTTAATGTTTATATTAATATGTTTTTAACTCCATGTATTAATTGTTTAAATGTTGTTAATGGTTTAAGATCTATTTGATAGATATATGTTAGAGTTGCTCAGTGTTAAGTTTTATAAGTATGTGAGGCATAACATTTTGCGATAAATATGTTAAGTCCGTTCCCCCACCCCCAAGGGTGAAAATATAAGCGAAAATATAAGCGAAATAAATAAATAAATAAATAATAAGGGAGGGATGGAGGGAGTATGCAATTCAGTAAAAACTGAAATATCAAGGTTTGGAGAACAAGTCCTATGAGGAGTGGTTTAAAGAGCAGGGCATGTTTAGTTTGCAGAAGAGAAGGCTGAGAGGAGACATGATAGCCATGTGAGGGGAAGTTATAGGGAGGAGGGAGCAAGCTTGTTTTCTGCTGCCCTGGAGACTAGGATGCAATGGAGCAATGGCTTCAAACTACAACTACAGAAAAGGAGATTCCACTTGAACATTAGGAAGAACCTTCTGACTGTGAGAGCTGTTCAGCAGTGGAACTCACTCTCTGCCCCGGAGTATGGTGTGAGGTCCTTCTTTGGAGGCTTTTATACAGAATCTGGATGGCCATCTGTTGGAGGTGCTTTGAAGGTGATTTTCCTGCTTCTTGGCAGAATGGGGTTGGACTGGATGGCCCAAGAGGTCTCCTCCAACTCTAGGATTCTAGCATTCTATGGTTTGGGAGTTGTAGTTGTAATAGTTCAAGCCCTATTTTTTTTTTTGTGCTGTACCAAAAAATGGTAAAAGGAAAGCGAGATCCATTGATCCATTGATCCATCACCTCCATGAAGCAACAGTCTGGGAGAAAAATTGTGTCATGTCCGCCCATTGTCATCTCTATTGTGACTGTGTCTATTATTATTATTATTATTATTATTATTATTATTATTATTATTTAATGTTATTTTGATAATGTTGTTGTTGTCTGTTGTATATGCTTTGATTTTATTGCTGTATTATGTTGTCCAGTCTTGGCCCCATGTAAGTCATGGAAGTTCTGTGTGGCAAATTAGGTTCAAATCCATCGCTGGTGGAGTTCAGAATGCTCTTTGATTATAGGTGAACTATAAATCCCAGCAACTACAACTCCCAAATTACAAAATCAATCCTCCCCCAAACCAACTAGCCTTTACATTGGGTATTTGTGCCCAGTTTGCTCCAGTGAATGAAAATACATCTTGCATATCTGATATTTACATTATGATTTATAACAGTAGTGAAATGACTGTTATGAAGTAGCAACAAAAATAATGTTATGGTTGGGGGTCACCACAACATGAGGGACTGCATTAAGGGGTCATGGCATTAGGAAGGTTGAGAACCACTGCCCTAAATGGTTCTGGCCCAGCTTACCTGTCTGAACACATCCGCCCTATGAACCATCTCAGAGATTAAAATTGTCCAAGGTGGCCCTGCTCTCAGTTCAACCTTTCTGGTGGGAATGAGGGACACGGCCTTCTCAGTGGTGGCTCCTCGGCTATGGAACTCCCTCCCCAATAGAATTAGATCAGCGCCCTCCCTTTAGGCATTCAGAAAAAAAGTAAAAACTTGGCTATGGGACAAGCTTGTTGTGGTAAGCTTGTTGTGGCCGTCCTTCCCAGATCTGACCACCCATGAAGTCTTTCTCCTTGACTCCTTCATGCGTCTCTTCGTTGCCCGAATCAGAGTCTTGCCTGCATTTGTGTGCGAGGCCCGACCTGTTGTCCAGTGTCTTGCAGAAGGCCGTACGCCGCTGTGTCAATAAGATCTCTGTTCAGTTCTGAAAACAGCCTCATGATCAAGAGGCTGCTTGGCAGCCTTCCGAAAGGAGGGCGTTCTCTCCTCTTTCGCTCCTTTCTCTCTCTCTCTCTCTCTCTCTCCCTCTTTCCTTTTTTAAAGGAGAACGAGGAGGGAGTTTTGGCGCTGCTCCTGACAGACGCGGCAGCCTATTTCCCCCCTTCTTCCCCCCCCCCTTTGCCAACTGCTGCCGATTGTTCTCAAGGCAGCAAAACTATACGCCGAACCAAAAACAACAACAAAACCAACTCTGAATACCACCGATGGCGAGGAATGGAGGGCCGTGACACAGCAAACACGAGTTTCCTACATGGAGAGGCCAACTTCTTTTGTGGCGTAAGACCGTGGCAGAGTTTAGAAAAATGAGGTAGGAAGAAATGTTTGGGTTTTTCTTTCTCCTTCTTTTGCGTCCGGACGTTTCGTGCGAGTTGGGTGCATGCCAGGCCCATTCTTTCCGGACCCTCCGTATCCAGGATCACGAAATTGTGTCGCTTGATGAAATAGTTTCCAACGTCAACCTTCTCAAGTGAAGAGGAGGGAAACCTCATGCGCAAAATGGCAGCGCTATGTGTTGCACATTGCGTGTTCAGCTCGAGCCGAGTTGCACAATTCCACTTTTGGCACTTTTGGCACTTTCGGCACAGAATTGGCATTTTCCCTGCTCTGGAACGGCGCCGTCTCTGTTGCTAAATTTGCGAGGGCTGTTACAAAATAGCGTAAAAAGCACAAAAATACGGTGGTTTCGGCCGAGAACAAAAGCAAGCAATGGCAGGAAATGCTGGTTTTCGCTGTTCTAGTTTTGAAAGCAAGAGGCCCCGTTTAGTGTCTTCTTTTGCATTTGGTGAAAACTTCCTCTTGAGTCAGAGTCGTAGTGTTTTTCCATGCAAGTCTGAATTGTCTTTCCAAGCAGGGCATGAATCCGGCCATGTTCTTTATGCTCCTCCAGATAGCCTCTGATCTGTGAAATCATTTGGAAAGTGGAGGCCTATGAGACACAGCTCAGATTTCGGCTCCCTCCCTCCTCGGCTGCAACACGCCTTTGCTTGTCGGCGGCAAAGATCGTGGCCGGGAAGGAGAAGAGAACAATTTGTATTCAGAAGCTTTGCAGTGTCACGTGGTTTCCAGGGTGTGGGCCTGGCGCAAGGATCTGTGAGGAGTAATTTTTTTAATTACCACCCCTCTCGATTTGCCTCTCTCCCTTTTCCTTGCATGGAACAATAGTTCGTTTTTCAAAACAGAACAAAATGTGCAACCTTTAGCACATAATGCACGCCTACATTATGACATGTATGCAGTTTCATAGAATCAAAGAGTTGGAAGAGACTTCATGGGCCATCCAGTCCACCCCTAAACGGTTCTGCCCCTTTCTATCTATCTGAACACATGTCTTCCTACGAACCCCCCAGGAACCTAAGATCGTCTGGGGAGGCCCTGCTCTCGATCCCGCCTGCTTCACAGGCACGTCTGGCGGGGACAAGAGACAGGGCCTTCTCTGTGGTGGCTCCCCGGCTGTGGAACTCCCTCCCCAGAGATATTAAATCAGCCCACTCCCTCCTGACTTTCCGAAAAAGAGTAAAAACTTAGCTCTTCGAGCAAGCGTTCGGAACCCCGGAGTAAACACACAAACTAGAGTTGGAAATTGACCCAGGAACGGCCAAGACAGTGTAAATGGATGAAGATTTGAACAGAGGACATCGTTTCTTTTTAAATTGTTATTTACACTGTCGTTTATGTTTAATTGCACTGAATGTTTTTGCTTTATCAATGTATATATTTTGTTTCGGCATCGAATTGTGCCGACAGTGTATTGCCCTGAGTCGCCTTCGGGCTGAAATGGGCGAGATAGAAATAATGTAAAACAAACAAACAAACAAACAAATAAACCTCCTGCCAAGAAGCAGGAATTTTGCATTCAAATCACCCCCAACAGATGGCCATTCAGCCTCTATTTAAAAGCTTCCAAAGAAGGAGACTCCACCACATTCCAGGGCAGAGAGTTCCATTGCTGAACGGCTCTCACAGTTAGGAAATTCTTCCTCATGTTCAGATGGAATCTCCTTTCTTGTAGTTTGAAGCCATTCTTCCGCGTCCTAGTCTCCAGGGAAGCAGAAAACAAGCTTGCTCCCTCCTCCCTGTGGCTTCCTCTGACATATTTATACATGGCTATCATATCTCCTCTCAGCCTTCTCTTCTTCAGGCTAAACATGCCCAGCTCCTTAAGCCGCTCCTCATAGGGCTTGTTCTCCAGACCCTTGATCATTTTAGTCACCCTCCTGTGGACACTTTCCAGCTTGTCAATATCTCTCTTGAATTGTGGTGCCCAGAATTGGACACAATATTCCAGATGTGGTCTAACCAAAACAGAATAGAGGGGTAGCATTACTTCCCTAGATCTAGACACTATGCTCCTATTGATGCAGGCCAAAATCCCATTGGCATTTTTTGCCGCCACATCACATTGTTGTCTCATGTTTAACTTGTTGTCCACGAGGACTCCAAGATCTTTTTCACACGTACTCTCGAGCCAGGCGTCCCTCATTCTGTATCTTTGCATTTCGTTTTTCCTGCCAAAGTGGAGTATCTTGCATTTGTCACTGTTGAACTTCATTTTGTTAGTTTTGGCCCATCTCTCTTTGATACCGCTTTGACTACCCTCCCTCGGTGCTATAGAACCTGGGAGTTGTAGTTTAGCAAAGTTCCCCAAAAAGGCCGGGGGACAAAATAATTTTCTGCTTTTTGGGACCCAAAAGATTTGAAATCCTGCTGGCCACATTATTCCTTATGATTGAGAATTAACTTCCAGGAATCCATGGCAGTCAAAGTGGCATCAAACTGCATTTATTCTACAGTGTAGATCAGATATGGGCAAGCTTCGGCCTTGCACATGGTTTGGATTTCATCTCCCACAATTCCTAACAGCAGGCTGTTAGGGATTGTGGGAGTTGAAGTCCAAAAAACCTGGAGGGCCGAAGTTTGACCATGGCTGGTGTAGATGAACCCTAAGCCAATGTTAATCTTTGGGGAAGGGCAGGATAGAGGGGGAGATTAGGTAAATTCAAGAATTTTTTTTTTGTCGTGTCAGGACCGAGCTGAGAAACTGCAAGTTGCTTCTGGTGTGAGAGAACTGGCTGTCTGCAAGGACGTTGCCCAGGGGACACCCGGATGATTTGATGTTTTTATCATCCTCGTGGGAGGCTTCTCTCATGTCCCTGCATGAGGAGCTGGAGCTGATAGAGGGAGCTCATCCGCCTCTCCCTGGATTCGAACCTGCAACCTGTCGGTCTTCAGTCCTGCCGGCACAGGGGTTTAACCCACTGCACCACTGGGGCATCAACTTAATTCAAGAAATTAGAGGCCCATTGTGTTGTTGAAGACTTTCATGGCCGGAATCACTAGCTTGCTGTGTGTTTTTTCCGGGCTGTATGGCCATGTTCCAGATGCATTCTCTCCTGACGTTTTGCCCACATCTATGGCAGGCATTGTCAGAGGTTGTGAGTTCTGTTGGTAACTAGGAAAGTGAGGTTTATATATCTGTGGAATAATGTCCAGGGTGGGAGAAAGAACTCTTGTCTGTTGGAGGCAAGTGTGAATGTTGCAATTGAATGACTTTTCAGCCATCTGTCAGGGGTGATTTGAATGCAATATTCCTGCTTCTTGGCAGAATGGGGTTGGACTGGATGGCCCATGAGGTCTCTTCCAACTCTAGGATTCTATGAGTTCCAACAGACCTCACAACCTCTGAGGATGCTTGCCATAGATGCAGGCGAAACGTCAGGAAAGAATGCCTCTAGAACATGGCCATATAGCCCGAAAAAACCTACAACAACCTATGATCCTATGATTCAAAGCCTGGCTGCTTTCTGCCTGGGGGAATCCTTTGTTGGAGGTGTTAGCTGGCCCTGATTGTTTCCTGTCTGGATTTCCCCCGTTTCCTGAGTATTATTCATTATTTACCATCCTGATTTTGGAATTTTTTAAAATACTGGCAGCCAGATTGTGTTCATTTTCATGATTTCCTCCTTTCTGTTGATATTGTCCAGGTGCTTGTGGATTTCAGTGGCTTCTCTGTCTCGTCTGACATGGTGGTTGTGAGAGTGGGCCAGCATTTCTGTGTTCTCAGAGAATATGCTGTGTCCAGATTGGTTCATCAGCTGCTCTGCTATGGCTGACTTCTCTGGTTGAAGTAGTCTGCAGTGCCATTCATGTTCCTTGATTCGTGTCTGGGCAATGCTGCTGTGTTTGGGGATCCCTCTGTAGATTTGTCCACAACTGCATGGTAAATGGTAGATTCCTGCAGAGGTGAGAAGATCCCTCTTGTTCTTTGCAGAATGTAGCATTTGTTGAATTTATTATTGGTTCTGTAGATAGTTTGTAGGTTGTGTCTCTGCATTAACTTCCTTATGCGGTCAATAGTCCCTTTGATGTCTGGTAAGAACACTTTTTCTCTGGGTGGATCTTTGTCTTGACTCTTGTGGTTTATTCTTGGCCTTGCAGCTCTTCTGATGTCTGGGGTGGAGTCTCCATTGGCCTGGAGAGCCCAGTTTAGCTGGTTCAGTTCACTTTGGAGGAGATGGGGTGCTCATTGCCCAGCCAAGGTCTTAATTGACCTTACTATCCATACTATCTGTACACTAATTGTTCCCCATTCTACTATTCCCTCCTCCCACCCGTCCCAGTGCAGTGACCTTCCATCCCTTTGATCAAAGACCATGTCCCTCCTTCCCAGTGAGACGTCCTCCTGGTCTTCTTCCAGCACACCTGTCATCATTAAACAATTCCTGCAAACATTATAAGGAGCGAAATTACGAAGCCTGCTATGAAAACGTTTTCCTCTTTCCTTCCCACACAATCCAATGATGGTTTCCTCTCCATAACGAAACCCTTCTGTATTTTCTCCTCATTTGTTAGGACCAGCCCTTCTACTTCTGTCATTCCTAAAACTTTGGAGTGCTTTGATTCCTAACAGCCTGAGGCCCTTTCCTTCCCCCCTGAGATTGTTAGGAGTTGTGGGAGTTGAAGTCCAAAACACCCGGAAGGCCCAGGTTTACACAGGCCTGTTATAAATATCTCAAAAAGATATCCTGATAATGGTGGCAACACATACCACATATATCATAGTGATAATGGTGGCAAAGTATGGTCCTCCAAGATAGTGTTGGTCTTGAAATCCCAGCATTCCTTGCAACTAGTTTTATTGGGTAGGGCTTATAAAAACTGGAGTTCATCAGCCCTACCCAGTAAAACTAGTTGCAAGGAATGCTGGGATTTCAAGACCAACACTATCTATGATATATGTGGTATGTGTTGCCACCATTATCAGGATATCTTTTTGAGATATTTATAACAGGCCTGGGCAACCCGGGCCTTCCAGGTGTTTTGGACTTCAACTCCCACAACTCCTAACAGTCTCAGGGGAAAAGGAAAGGGCCCTAGGCTGTTAGGAATCAAAGCACTCCAAAGTCATCATCGATGTTTTCCCAATAGGTCCACTTGCTATGGATACTAAACCTTGAGGAGCAACCAGAGTCCAGGAAACTGGACTCAAACTTGTACAATTTTGCATTCATTTAGGGCAGTGGTTCTCAACCTTACAAATACCGCAACCCCTTAATACAGTTTCTCATGTTGTGGTGATGCCCAACCATAAGATTATTTTCGTTGCTACTTCATAGCTGTAATTTTGCTCCTGTTACTAATCGTAATGTAAATATCTGATATGCAGGATGTATTTTCTTTCATTCACTGATCCAAATTTGGCACAAGTACCAGATACATCCAAATTTGAATACTGGTGGGGTTGGGGTGTGGTTGATTTTGTCACTTGGGAGTTGTAGTTGCTGGGATTTATAATTCACCTACAATCAAAGAGCATTCTGAACCCCATCAACAATAGAATTGGCCAAACTTGGCACACAGAACCCCCATGCCTTGAAGGTACTTACTGGCGCGAGCCTCCCTCCAGCTTCTCATGCTCTCCCTTGTCTGCACATGTGCACCATGCGCCGAGCATGCCTGCTCTCCCCTCCCTGCGTGGAGTCTCAGAAACAGCCCTCCCCTTGGCTGAGAGGCTAGGCAATCACAGCTGAGGAGCGCTTTTGGTGAGAGGATTAGTTGTCTGTTTCCAAAAAGGAAGAGAAGGACAGGCGGAGAGATCTTCAGCCTTCTCTGCCAAAGGGGTTCCTAAGACCATCAGAAATATATGTTTTCTGAAGGTCTTTGTTGCCCCCCCTGAAACCCCCTTGCGGCCACTTCAGGGATCCCAACTCCCAGGTTGAGAAACCATGGTGTAGATGAATCCTCTCATTTTTGCATTTGAAAGAAGTAGTTTGATAGCCAAGAAAGGTGATGTGATTTTGTTTTTAAAGGCTTAAACATACTTAAAGCTACTCCCATAGTCTCCCCTCTCCCATCCTTCCTCCTTGTTATTCCTCAAGAAATTATCATAGCTACTACTTTGAATATCTCTATTCAAAGTGATGGAGGCTCCTTCTTTGGAGGCTTTTAAAGAGAGGCTGGATGGCCATCTGCTGGGGGTGCTTTGAATGCAATATTTCTGCTTCTTGGCAGGGGGTTGGACTGGATGGCCCATGAGGTCTCTACGATTCTATGATTCTAGTTTAATCATCTTGGATTTTAGGCTCGATCTGCTCGTGCCATTTATTTATCTCTTAGGTCAGTGTTTCTGAACCTGGGGGTCGGGATCCCTGAGGGGTTATGAGGGGGTGTTAAAGGGGTCGCAAAAGACCATCAAGTAAACACAGTATTTTTTGGGTTGTTGTAGGTTTTTTCGGGCTATATGGCCATGGTCTAGAGGCATTTTCTCCTGACGTTTCGCCTGCATCTATGGCAAGCATCCTCAGAGGTAGTGAGGATGCTCACTACCTCACTACCTCTGAGGATGCTTGCCATAGATGCAGGCGAAACATCAGGAGAGAATGCTTCTAGACCATGGCCATATAGCCCGAAAAAACCTACAACAACCCAGTGATTCCGGCCATGAAAGCCTTTGACAATACACAGTATTTTTTTTTTGTTGGTCATATGGATTCTGTGTGGGAAGTTTGACCCAATTCTATTGTTGGTCGAGTTCAGAATGCTCTTTGATTATAGGTGAATTATAAATCCCAGCAAATGTCAAGGTCTATTTCCCCCAGACTCCACCAGTGTTCACATTTGAGCATATTGAGTATTTGTGCCAAGTTTGGTCCAGATCCATCATTGCGTGAATCCACAGTGCTCCTCTGGATATAGGAGAACTACAACTCCCAATTTCAAGATCAATGCTCACCAAACCCTACCAGTGTTTCCTGTTGGTCATGGGAGCTCTGTGTGCCAAATTTGGCTCAAATCCATTGCTGGTGGAGTTCTGAATGCTCTTTGATTGTAAGTGAACTATAAATCCCAGCAATTACAAAATCAATCCTCCCCCAACCCCAGTAGCATTCACATTTGGGCGCATTGGGTATTTCATAGAATCATAGAATCAAAGAGTTGGAAGAGACCTCATGGACCATCCAGTCTAACCCCCTGCCAAGAAGCAGGAATATTGCATTCAAATCACCCCTGACAGATGGCCATCCAGCCCCTGTTTAAAAGCTTCCAAAGAAGGAGCCTCCACCACACTCCGGGGCAGAGAGTTCCACTGCTGAACGGCTCTCACAGTCAGGAAGTTCTTCCTCATGTTCAGATGGAATCTCCTCTCTTGTAGTTTGTGCTCAATTTGGTCCAGTGAATGAAAATACATCCTGCATATTGGATATTTACGACTTATAACAGCAGTAAAATGACAGATATCGAGTAGCAACGAAAAATAATGTTATTGTTGGGGGTCACCATAAGATGAGGAACTGTATTAAGGGGGCAAAAACCCATTCCAGGTCATGTGATTGCCTACCAATCAGTGTTCGTTTCTGTCCAGCTTGCATGTGAAGGTTTATCCGGTGCTACCTCGACGCAGGATCTTGGCCCCTGTATTATTTATGAGTTAAATGCACATTCTTCCAGTGAGCTCATGGCGAAGTCTGAACAAAACCCATTAGGAGCCCTTTTTGGATCGAATCATAATTGAACAGCGTGTGCCGAATGGCCTTTTGCTTTTCTTGCCGGGCTTTTGATATTGGATTTTTACCACTGGCATTTAATCTGGACTCTCGCTATGCATTAGATATAGACCTGCTTTGGGAAATGTTTCAGAAATGGCAAGCGACTGAAGAACAGAGGCACTGAGATTGTGCCTTTGTTGTTGACCTGATTAGGCCTTTGCTTTGTTGGCTGCTGCACTTCTCTTATTGTTTCCAAACAGATCCTGCTTTTGATGTTTGATACTTTTCATGGAAAGCCATTGGTGAGACCGCCCTTTTTTTTCCACGTGTGTGGGGAGCGGCTTGAGAAACTGCAAGTCGCTTCTGGTGTGAGAGAATTGGCCGTCTGCAAGGACTTTGCCCAGGGCACGGCTGGATGTTTTTATGTTTTACCATCCTTGTGGGAGCCTTCTCTCATGTCCCCACATAGAGAGCTGGAGCTGACAGAGGGAGCTCATCTGTGCTCTCCTCAGATTCGAACCTCTGACCGGCACAAGTGTTTAACCCATTGCATTACCGGGGGCTCCTACCACCAAATTAGGGGAAGTAAATAAGATAGTATCTAAGACGAACAAGGACGAACAAGCTGAGGATCAATCCTGATAAGACAGAGGTCCTCCAGGTCAGTCGCTCGTCTGATCGGGGTATTGGGTGGTAACCTGTGCTGGATGGGGTTGCACTACCCCTGAAGTCACAGGTCCGCAGCTTGGGGGTCCTCCTGGATTCAGCGCTGACACTTGATGCGCAGGCGTCGGCGGTGGCCGGGAGGGCCTTCGCACAATTAAAACTTATGTGCCAGCTGCGACCATACCTCGTGAAGTCTGACTTGACCATGGTGGTCCATGCCTTAGTTACCTCTAGACTGGATTACTGTAATGCTCTCTACGTGGGGCTGCCCTTGAAGACGGCCCAGAAACTACAACTTGTCCAACGTTCGGCAGCCAGATGAATAACTGGAGCAACCTACAGGGAGTGGTCTACCCCCTTGTTTAAGGAGCTCCACTGGCTGCCGTTTATTTTCCGGTCCCAATTCAAGGTATAGGTTATCACCTATAAAGCCCTAAATGGTTTGGGACCCGCCTACCTTCATGACCGTATCTTGCTCCACGTACCAACCCGGACCCTTCAATCCTCAGGGGAGGTCCTCCTTTCACCCCTACCAATCTCACAAGCTCGTCTTGTGGGCACAAGGGAGAGAGCCTTCTCTTCTGTGGCCCCCTGACTTTGGAACTCTTTACCTGGGGAGATCAGGAAAGGCCCTTCACTGGAAACATTTAAAAAGGACCTCAAAACCTGGCTTTTCCGCTGCGCCTTTGGCGGGTAGGTGCTCAATATGATTTTTTATACCCTCTCAACGTTTTTGGCTAATGGAGTTCGTGCCCTCCAAATAGGATGTTCTGCCCCATAACTTTGTGTGTTTTATGAGTTCCATTTAAACTTCCTATTCCTATTTTATCTCATCATAGTCTGTTAATTGTTTTTATTCAGAATATGTGGCCCGGCCATTGTCATTTCTATCGTGATTGTGTCTATTGGTATTTTATTTTAATTTTATTATCATTTATTATTTTGATGTCATTTTGATAATGTTGTTGTTGTCTGATGTATATGCTTTGATTTTATTGCTGTATTATGTTGTCCGGGCTTGGCCCCATGTAAGCCGCACTGAGTCCCCATTGGGGAGATGGTAGCGGGGTAGAAATAAAGATTATTATTATTATTATTATTATTATTATTATTATTAGGATCTCCAGAAGCAGCTCCCCCCTTTGCTTTGACTCAGCACTGAGATCACCGTATGACGTGAATTTAATGCGCACCCTAATTTTGGCGAAATCATTTAGCCCCAGATGGTGAGCATTAGATTTGAATAAATGAAATAATGATGTTTTTGAAGGCACACAGGTCCTAAACTGGGATCGTAATCATAAAATGCATGGAAAACCCCACAACTGTGTGGCGAAGTTGCAACTTGTGCCGCCGCCGCCTTTTCTGCAGCAGAGCAAAGGAGGTCTGGGTGACCTTGACAGCTGTGCAAGGCGGTTGGTTGCATAAGAATGAATTGTGTTTCATATATTGGAGAAATTGTGTCGGCGCAAACACACTTCGCTCTCGCGCCCCGAGATGCTGTATTTCCCTATGGAAAACCTTGACTTCCATTGCCCGTCTCTGAATCTCACCTGCATTATATTTTGTTTCTTCATTTGGTGCATTTTGGAAATATTTTTTAAATATTTGCCGCTTGCATTTCTTTAATACATATACTTCCATATTTAATAGACTAAAATATCTTCAGGTGCATTCTTCAAAGACAGGTATTTTGAATTGTGAGCATTTATTCATCTACTAGTTTGGGTACAAAATGCATAAGTGTGCTGTCGCACGCTGAGCCTTTACATAAGACTGTAGACAGGATATAAATTCTGTGTGCCCAATGGGACGCCGGGGCTGCCTCAGATTAAAGGCCTTTGGATTTCCTTAAACAGAGTCTTTAGATTGCTCAAAGGTTTAACAAAGTTCTTTATTATTGAAAACAAACAGGTATTTCAAGGCTGTCTTAATAGTCTATTGGCTCTCTCTCAATCTTGTCCTCGGGGAACAGGCACTATCTTCATAACTGTTCTTTAACAAATGGGGAAATCCTTAACTTCTAATCTGGGCAGTCTGTCTTTGCTTCTGATGGCGTGGAGCCCCTGCACCCGGTACCAACTGCTTCTGGCTTCCGCGAGTGACCCTTACCAAGCAGAGCTTTGTAGACTTCCAGGGGAAAAAGAAGAAATTCAGGTTTCAGTGATGGCTGGCTGAAGTGCTGTGAGACCGGATTCCCTCAGCAAAGGAGCTGTAAGGCTGTATATCCCCGGCCAAGCTGTGGGGCTTTTTCTCCGTGGCCAAGCTGTAGAAGATGAAGCTTTCTACAGGAGCTCTTGGTTTTATGTCCTGTGTGAAAGGCTTATCTGTGTGGACTGAACCCAAAATGGCTCCTATTCTCGGCGGTGACCAGGAGAGCATTTGCACAGCTTAGGTTCGTGCGCCAGCTGCGCCCGTACCTTGGGAAGTCTGACTTGGCCACGGTAGTCCACGCTCTGGTTACATCCCGTTTAGACTACTACAACACTCTCTACGTGGGGTTGCCTTTGAAGACGGCCCGGAAGCTTCATTTGGTCCAACGTGCGGCAGCCATGATACTAACAGGAGCGGGACGCAGGGAGCATACAACCCCCTTGTTGTACCAGCTCCACTGGCTGCCGATTTGCTACCGGGCTCAATTCAAGGTGCTGGCGTTGGCCTATAAAGCCCTAAACGGTTCCGGCCCAAGATACCTATCCGACCGCATCTCGACCTACGAGCCCACCAGGACTGAGATCTTCCGGGGAGGCCCTGCTCTCGATCTCGCCTGCTTCACAGGCACGGCTGGCGGGGACGAGAGATAGGGCCTTCTCGGTGGTGGCTCCTCGGTTGTGGAACACCCTTCCCGTGGACATCAGATTGGATCCTTCCCTGATGATATTCCGCAGGAAATTAAAGACTTAGTTGTTCAAGAAGGTGTTCGAACAAGAAGTGCAATGATTGGTAATGACTATAGGAATGGAACAATGGAAGATGGTACTGGTTTGTGGTTTGGACGATGAGACGACGCAGAATGGCTTTCGTAATAATGATGATGTTTTTTGATGATGATGTTTTTTGTTAATGCTGGATTGTGGATTATTTTATATTGTGTCTTGAATTTTGAACCTTCTTCTTCTATGTTGTACACCGCTGTGAGTCGCCCCCGGGCTGAGAACAGTGGTATATAAGCAAAGTAAATAAATAAATAAATAAATAAATAATATTCCCTCCAAAACCCAAAAAGGGACGGGACCAGGGAACCTAACGATAATTGACAGGTGGTTCTTGTGGGTTTTTTCGGGCTATAGAGCCATGTTCTAGAGGCATTTCTCCTGACGTTTCGCCTGCATCTATGGCAAGCATCCTCAGAGGTTGAGAAGGTCTGTTGGAAGTAGGAAAAATGGGTTTATATATCTGTGGAATGGCTGGGGTGGGGCAAGGAGCTCTTTCCTGCTGCAGTTAGGTGTGAATGTTTAGCTGATCACCTTCATTAGCATTTGAAGGCCTGCCTGAGTCTGGGAAAATCTCTTGCTGGGAGGTGTTAATCTGTGCCTGGTTTTTTCCTCTCTGTTGTTTAGCTGTTATAATTTTTAAGTTTTTTAATACTGGTAGCCAGATTTTGTTCATTTTCATGGTTTCCTCCTTTCTGTCGAAATTGTCCACATTCTTGTGGATTTCAATGGCTTCTCTGTGTAGTCTGACATGGTGGTTGTTGGTGTGGTCCAGCATTTCTGTGTTCTTAAATAATATGCTGTGTCCAGGCTGGTTCATTAGGTGCTCTGCTATGGCTGACTTCTCTGGTTGAAGTAGTCTGCAGTGCCTTTCATGTTCCTTGATGCGTGTCTGGGCGCTGCGTTTGGTGGTCCCTATGTAGACTTGTCCACAGCTGCATGGTATACGGTAGACTCCTGCAGAGGTGAGAGGATCCCTCTTGTCCTTTGCTGAACGTAGCATTTGTTGGATTTTCTTGGTGGGTTTGTAGATTGTTTGTATGTTGTGTTTCCTCATCAGCTTCCCTATGCAATCAGTGGTTCCCTTCCCATTGACAGGTGGCTTGCCCTATGATTGCAGCCAAAAGAAGCCACTTATCTGCAGAGTCCGTGAAACTTAGGACTACAACAAACATTCAATGCAAAGCAAACAAAATTGGAGCTCCTGGTACAGCTGTACCTGCACAATAAGGTTGTGGGTGAACTACAACTCCCATCATGCCAGGTTAACCTTGAGAAAGTCCATCAGTACTTATAGTTTGTTATGTTAGGCATGTTTGCTCTAGATGCATCATCAGTGGGGTTCAGTGTCCTCTTTGGCTGCAGGGTAACTGCATCTCCCACTATTGTGAGTCAGGATCTTGGGGGGAGGCCTGCTTTGTCTTCGACTTAACTTAGAAGCTTGCTTGAAAATACAATTTTCCTCTTTCCCTTCCAGTTTCCTAGCATTTCCTTTTCACGCGCCCCAGTAATGTCATCAACAGCCTTTAAAATAAGATCCTGAAAAACAAATTTCGAGTTTCCATCTGATAAGAAGAGGTCTGCGTTTCAGGGAGGAAGAGATAACAGAGCCAGCCGATCAAAAACAAGCAATACTCCGGTCAAAGGAGAACTCTCCAGTCCTTGCTTGCTCTGCCCATGTTTCACTAAGTGTCCATGTTTTCTTATTTTTCTGACTTTCCTCGCTCTGCTCCAAACCCTGAAAAACATGCTGTTTCACCAGAACACTGACTTTGTAAACAAAACGTCCTTTCATGGGGCTGTGCTTGGCCAGAGTCACAAGTGTGAGCCTCCTTGCACACTCGCATGAGCTGATGATTTCCTGAGAAAACTAGTCCGTCCTGATTTGGAACACAGCAAATAGCAAAAGAATTCCCTAAGCATTTTTTCACAGGCGATGACTTCAGATTTTCATCCAACTGGGCCTGAAATGCATGTGACATGGAACAAATATTTCACCCATTTTAGTGACATAGAGGCTGTTGCAATTAGAACGGGCTTTCCACTTTTGCGGTAATTGGGTTGCAAGAATATTGGAAAACTGAGAAAATAATAATAATAATAATAATAATAATAATAATACTTTATTTATACCCCACTACCATCTCCCCAAGGGACTCGGTGCGGCTTACATGAGGCCGAGCCCATAGAACAACAATAATAAAAACAATAACAAAACATCAATACAAAACAATCACAATAACTCTCATAAACAAAAAATCTATCTATATCTATGTATATAATAAAAGTCAGTGTTTGTATGCGGAGGACGGTGTATGTGGCAGCTTTCTGATTGGCTGCCAAATTCACTGTGACCAGCACAGGTGATGGACCTAGACCAAACTTGGCACACATAACCCCCATGACCCCCTTTGGATCCTGGGGAGGTTTGGGGGAGGACGGACAAGAGATGATGGGATTTTTAGTACTTTCAAACCCATCAGTTCCCACAGACCATTGTGGCCCCCAACAAAGACCGATAAAGACCAAAGTTGGCACACAGAGCCCCCATGACCCACTCTACATCCTACTGCAGTTTGGAGGATGGCTGACCATGGATGATGGGACTTGAAGTACCTCTACTCACTTCCCGAGACCGCTTAGACCCTCATCCAATGACAACTCAAGACCAAACTTGGCACAAATAACACCCATGACCCTCTTTTTGTCCTGGTGAGGGTTGGGGGAGGACAGACAACGGATGATGGGATTTGTAGTACTTTCCCACCTCTTTTGTTCCCACAGACTACTGTGGCCCCTAACAAAGACCAATAAAGACCAAACTTGGCCTACCATGACTAACGGGAAATACTAGCAGCGTTCGGTGAGCATTGATTTTGAGTTTGGGAGTTGTAGTTCACCTACATCCAGAGAGCACTGCAGACTCAAACAGTGATGGATCTGGACCAAACTTGACACGGATATTCAATATGCCCAAATGTGAACACTGGTGGAGTTTGGGAAAAACAGACCTTGACATTTGGGAGTTGTAGTTGCTGTGATTTATAGTTCATCGTTGTCATTGCTGTGACTTATAGTTCACCATTGTCATTGCTATGATTTATAGTTCACCGTTATCATTGCTGTGATTTATAGTTCACTGTTATCATTGCTGTGATTTATAGTTCACCATTGTCATTGCTATGATTTATAGTTCACCGTTATCATTGCTGTGATTTATAGTTCACCATTGTCATTGCTGTGACTTATAGTTCACCATTGTCATTGCTATGATTTATAGTTCACCGTTATCATTGCTGTGATTTATAGTTCACCATTGTCATTGCTGGGACTTATAGTTCACCATTGTCATTGCTATGATTTATAGTTCACCGTTATCATTGCTGTGATTTATAGTTCACCATTGTCATTGCTGTGACTTATAGTTCACCATTGTCATTGCTATGATTTATAGTTCACCGTTATCATTGCTGTGATTTATATTTCACCATTGTCATTGCTGTGACTTATAGTTCACCATTGTCATTGCTATGATTTATAGTTCACCGTTATAATTACTGTGATTTATAGTTCACCGCTGTCATTGCTGTGATTTATAGTTCACCATTGTCATTGCTGTGACTTATAGTTCACCATTGTAATTGCTATGATTTATAGTTCACCGTTATCATTGCTGGGATTTATCGTTCACCATTGTCATTGCTGGGATTTATAGTTCACCTACAATCAAAGAGCATTCTGAACCTCACCAATGATAGAATTGGCCAAACTTCCCACACAGAATCCCCATGACCAATAGAAAATTCTGTGTTTCCTGATGGTCTTTGGTGACCCCCAAGTTGAGAAACGTTGCCTTGGAGGGTAGATAGAAATATTATATACAGTCACTCTGTCAAAAAATGGCAACCTCTGGCTCTCCTTCACTTTCCCTGGATTTTGTTTTTCATTCCTCTTAAATCCACATACTTAGAATCATAGAGTTGGAAGAGGCCCCCAAGGGTCATCCAGTCCAACCTTTTCCCTTCCTCACTCCCTTGCTGTCTCTCTCCCTATTAAGGGCAATAAATAAAATACTCCACATACTTGTTTGAAACCAAGGGAGCTCTCACAGGAACACAAAAATGGGGTGGACGAGACACTCAGCATATTTTCTGCATGAATGTTCTGTACCAGGGCACTCCTTTCTTCCAAAGTTTCAAGAAGTTTGGCAGTTCAAGGGAAACATGAAAAGCCCTGCTCTGTACTTCAGAAGCCTTAGAGCAGTGGTTCTCAACTTTCCTAATGCCGCGACTCCTTAATACAGCGCCTCACGTTGTGGTGACACCCAACCAACCATAAAATTACTATTATTGCTACTTCCTAGTTATAAATATGTTAGCTCTGAATCATAATGTAAAAATCTGAAATGCAGGATGTATACCCAACAACAGTGCTCCATGTCGTCATGTCAGCCACATGACCTTGGAGGTGTCTATGGACAACATCGGCTCTTTGGCCTAGAAATTGAGCACCAACTCCCAGAGTTGGACACAACTGGACTTAATGTCAGGGGAAAACTTTTACCTTACCTTACGCAATATGCCCAAATTTGAATACTGGTGGGGTTGAGGGAGAATTGATTATGTCATTTGGGAGTTGTAGTCGCTGAGATTTATAGTTCACCTACAATCAAAGAGCATTTTGAACTCCACCAATGAAGGAATTGGACCAAACTTGGCACACAGAACTCCCATGACCAACGAAAAATACTGGAAGGATTTGGTGAGCACTGACCTTGAGTTTTGGAGTTGTAGTTCACCTGCATCCAGAGAGCATTGCAGACTCAAACAATGATGGATCTGGATCAAACTTGACACGGATACTCAATATGCCCCAATGTGAACACTAATGAAGTTTGGGGGAAAATAGACATTTGGGAGATGCAGTTGCTGGGATTTATAGTCTTGCCGGTGGGAGAGCGATGCAGGCGAGGGACACCTGGCGCAAGGCCATGCGCCAAAAGGCCGTCACCTGCTCCGCACCCTTGACTTGGAAAGCCAGGCTGTTTCCCTGGCATGGGCTGGCAGCCGTTTTGAGGAGGAGGAGGGATGGGGCCAACCGAGGCGCCTTCGCAACCCCCAGGAAATGGCCCAGCAATCCCCCTGGGGGTCGCAACCCCCAGGTTGAGAACTGCTGCCTTAGAGAAAGAGGGCAATCATGCCAAAGAGTGTCGAAAGCGTGGCAGGAAGACATTGAATCAACGCTCAACTTGATAGGATTCCAACCTTTGTCAATGTTGTTCTTTCAGTAATTCATGGATCCAAGTGGTTTGAACACTGGGTCCAGACTCCAGAGATTAGGGTACAAATCCCCCACTCAGTCATGGAAACCCTCTGGACACCTTTTCACAGAATCATAGAGTTGGAAGAGACCCCAGGAGCCATCCAGTCCATCCCCCTTCTATTGTCGAAGGCTTTCATGGCCGGAATCACTGGGTTGTTGTAGGTTTTTTCAGGCTACATGGCCATGTTCTAGAGGCATTCTCTCCTGACGTTTCGCCTGCATCTATGGCAAGCATCCTCAGAGGTAGTGAGGTCTGTTAGAACTAGGAAAAGGGGTTTATATATCTGTGGAAAGACCAGGGTGGGACAAAGAACTCATGTCTGCTGGAGCTAGGTGTGAATGTTTCAACTGACCACCTTGATTAGCATTTGATGGCCTGGCAGTGCCTGGGGCAATCTTTTGTTGAGAGGTGATTAGATGTCCCTGGTTGTTTTCCCTCTGGTGTTTTGCTGTTTTAATTTTAGAAGTTTTTTTTAAAAATACTGGTAGCCAAATTTTGTTCATTTTCATGGTTTCCTCCTTTCTGATGAAATTGTCCACATGCTTGTGGATTTCAATGGCTTCTCTGTCTAGTCTGACATGGTGGTTGTTCGAGTGGTCCAGCATTTCTGTGTTCTCAAATAATATGCCTTCTCACCCCAAAGGGGACTCAGAGTGTCTTATAAGTTATATATTATATTGGGTTGTTGTAGGTTTTTTCGGGCTATATGGCCATGTTCTAAAGGCATTTTCTCCTGACGTTTCGCCTGCATCGATGGCAAGCATCCTTGCAGGCAAAATGTCAGGAGAAAATGGCTTTAGAACATGGCCATATAGCCCAAAAAAACCTACAACAACCCAGTGATTCCGGCCATGAAAGCCTTCGACAATACATATATATTATATTATTAGCATACCACAATATTAGTATTATACAATTACTATATTGTACTATACCACTATACTGTAATATTATTAGTAATATTTCATGTAATATGAAATATAAAATAATATCGTATTATTATATTGTATTACATTATAATATTATCAATATTATATGTGTATACAATGTATTATATTTTTAGTACCGCACAATATTATTATATATTACTATATTGTACTATGTCACTATACTGTAATATTATTAGTAATAATATTGCATAATTATTGCATAATTATTATCAATGCGGTGTAGAAATAACAACAACAACAACAACAACTTGGGAAGTGTCCGATGTGTGTTTGAATACAAAAGCCGGCATAGTGATCTTGCTTGCTGTGTACTTATCTTGTTGTGTATCAAATAATAATAATATAACAACAGCAACCATAACACTATGTAACAAAATTTGAAACATTTTCTGTTTCTGGTTTGAAAGTGTTGTTCCCTGAATAATTGTGCAGTCCTTACTTTAGAAGTCGCTGTTCTACTACAGAAACTTTGTTTTTGTGTCTACCACAAACTAGGTTGAATTGGTCGAAACTCTATGATGAGATATTCAGATATCAAAATGTGCTGCAGGATGTCGCTCGCTCAGAAACAAGTTTTTGCCATCTATATATATAAAAATGCTCTGTACATAATGAGTACCTTAAAAACAAAAGAACCAATGAACGAAATCACACTAAATTTGGCAACAAAACGTCTCACAACACAAGGAGTGACCATCACGCAAAAAAAAAATGATTTTGTCATTTGGGAGTTGTAGTTGCTGGAATTTATAGTCCACCTACAATCAAAGGGCTTTCTGAACTCCATCAACAATGGAATTGAACCAAACTTGGCACACAGAACTGCCATGACCAACAGAAAATACTGGAAGGGTTTGGTGTGCATTGACCTTGAGTTTGGGAGTTGTAGTTCGCCTACATCCAGAGAGCACTGTGGACTCAAACAGTGATGGCTCTGGACTAAACTTGGCATGAATACCCAATATGACCAAATGCGAACACAGATGGAGTTTGGGGGAAATAGACCTTGACATTTGGGAGTTGTAGTTACTGGGATGTATAGTTCACCTACAATCAAAGAGCATTCCATGTATTGTCGAAGCCTTTTATTTTATTTAGTTATTTATTTATTTGACTTGTATACTGCCACTTTCATGGCTGGAATCACTGGGTTGTTGTAGGTTTTTTCAGGCCGTATGGCCATGTTCTAGAGGCATTCGCTCCTGACGTTTCACCTGCATCTATGGAAAGCATCCCCAGAGGTAGTGAGGTCTGTTGGAAGTAGGAAAAAGGGTTTATATATCTGTGGAATGACCAGGGTGAGACAGAGAGCATTCTGAACCCCACCAACGATGGAATTGGGCCAAATATCCCACACAGAACCCCCATGACCAACATAAAATACTGTGTTTTCTGGTGGTCTTTGGGGACCCTTCTGACACCCCCCTGGTTAACCCCCCCCCCCGATCTTGACCTCCCATATTGAGAAATGCTGCCTTACGGCCATCCAGTTCAACTCCCTTCACCAGGGCAAGAAACATCATCAAAGCCCTCCTGACAAAGGGCCATCCAGCCATTCACAACTACACACATATGTATATGACAGACGCAGTATCAAAGATTTGAAAGGGGCCCCTACAGAAGGACAATGATATGTTGCATGTTCCAGAGTAGGCAAACCAGACACTCTCCACATCAACACTGGCAAAGAAACAGCAAGAAATACTGTATTGTCGAAGGCTTTCATGGCCGGAATCACTGGGTTGTTGTAGTTTTTTTTTCGGGCTGTATGGCCATGGTCTAGAGGCATTCTCTCCTGACGTTTCGCCTGCACTTTGGCAAGCATCCTCAGAGGTAGTGAGGTCTGTTGGAACTAGGCAAAAGGGTTTATATATCTGTGGAATGACCAGGGTGAGACAAAGGACTCTTGTCTGCTGGAGCTAGGTGTGAATGTTTCAACTGACCACCTTGATTAGCATACAATGGCCTGACTGTGCCTGGGGCTTTCCACAAATATATAAACCCACTTTCCTAGTTCCAACAGACTCACTACCTCTGAGGATGCTTGGCTACAACAACCCAGCAAGAAATACTGTTTACCCACAAGCAGAAAGAAATTACATATATTAGAAACCAACAGTTTCCTATTAGATCACCAGACTGGACCACAGCAATGTGTGGCAGCGGACGGCTAGTTGAATATATTTTTTCCATGTTTTTACGACAGACTCAATTAGGAAATGACATTTATAACACGGGAGAAAAAAATCATGTCACATAGTTACAATTGGTATAATATATGATCTGGTATTTGTGTTTCTATGTATGGTTGTAAGTCTGGGCAATGAAGACTTCACAGGAAGAATATCAACACTTTAGGAATGTGATGCTGGAGAACGTCTCCGAATTCCATCGAGGACCAAAAAGAGAAACAAATGGGTCAAAGAGCACATTGCGGCTGAGCTCTCCCTAGAAATCAGGAATAGGACGAAACTACTGCTATTGTGCTTGGATGTTTGACAAGATAATATGACTCACTGGGAAATGTTTCATCCTGCTGGGAAAAGTGGGGGAAAGTAGGAAAGTCCAAGTCAGGTGGATTTGTAAAGCCTGAGCAGGAGTCTTGGCATCATGGAATGCATAGAATTCCTAATGCCGCGACCCCTTAATACAGTTCCTCGTGTTGTGGTGACCCCCCAATCATAAAATTATTTTTGTTGCTATTTCACAACTGTAGTTTTGCTACTGTTATGGATCGTAATGTAAACATCTGATATGTAGGATGTATTTTCATTCACTGAACCAGATTTGGCACAAATACTCTATAGACTCAAATTTGAATACTGTTGGGTTTGGGAGGGATTGATATTGTCATTTGGGAGTTATAGTTGCTGGGATTTATAGTTAATCTACAATCAAAGAGCATTCTGAACTCCACCAATGACGGAATTGAACCAAACTTGGCACAAAAGGTACTGGTAGGGTTTGGTGGGCATTGACGATTTATAACAGGGATGTCTCAAACTACAGGCAAAGAAACAGACTGACATGGCAAGATTAATACCCAGGAAGCATTTGCTGCAGCGTTTCTCAACCTGGGGGTCAGGACCCCTGGGTGGGTCACAAGGGGGCATCAGAGGGGTCGCCAAAGACCACCAGGAAAACACAGTATTTTCTGTTGGTCATGGGGATTCTCTGTGGGAAGTTTGGCCCAATTCTGTCGTCGGTGGGGTTCAGAGCGCTCTTTGATTGTAGGTGAACTATTAATCCCAGCAACGACAACTCCCAAATGTCAAGGTCTATTTTCCCCAAACTCCACCAGGGTTCACATTTGGGCATATTGAGTATTTGTGCTAAGTTTGGTCCAGATCCATCATTGTTTGAGTCTACAGTGCTTTCTGGATGTAGGTGAACTACAACTCCCAAACTCAAGGTCAACGCCCACCAAACTCTTTCAGTATTTTCTGTTGGTCATGGGAGTTCTGTGTGCCAAGTTTGGTTCAATTCTGAATGCCCCTTGATTCTAGGTAAACTATAAATCCCAGCAACTACAACTCCCAAATGACAAAATCAAGCCCGCCCCACCAGTATTCAAATTTCGGTGTTTCGGGTATTTGTGCCAAATTTGATCTAGTGAATAAAATACATCCTGCATATGTGATATTTACATTATGATTCATAAGAGTAGCAAAATCACAGTTATGAAGTAGCAACAAAAATAATTTTATGGTTAGGGGCAGAGGCGGCCCTAGGTAATTTTCAATGGTAAGCAAAGAGTATTTTGGCGCCCCACCTCCAACCAATCATATATATTTTCTGTTTGTCATGGGAGTTCTGTGTGTCATATTTGGTTCAATTCCATCATTGGTGGAGTTCAGAATGCTCTTTGATTGTAGGTGAACTATACATCCCAGTAACTACACTTGACGCACTTGCTCCCTTGCCTGGCCCGCTTTGGGTCTGGAGGCGTGCCTGAAGACCCTGGTGTGTGCACCAAAAGTCACCTCTTCTCCTGACTTTCTCCTCAGCCATTGGGACCAAGAGAGAGAGAGAGAGAGAGAGAGAGAGAGAGAGAGGTGGAGATGCCCACCTTTCCTGAAGGTAGGCGCAAAAACAAAGGAGGGAGCGGAGGTGGGAGATACCTCCAGCCAGAGGGGCTCTCTCTCTCTCTCTCTCTCTCTCTCTCTCTTGGTCCCAATGGCTGAAGAGAAAGTCAGGAGAAGAGGCAACTTTTCGTGCACACGCTGGGGTCTTCAGACACGCCTCTGGACCCGAAGCGGGTCAGGTGCAGCGGCTCCGCCCCTTGGCCCACAGATTGGGGAGAGGAGAGGAGGCGGGTGGAGCGCCGGGGGATTGGGAAAGGGAGCCGGTCATGGGGAAGGGATCGAACGCGGAGAACGATGGAGCGCCGGCTCTGCTCACACACCCGGTGGCCAAGTGGAGCAGGAACAAGAGGGGCAAGGCGAGGCTCAAGGGCCCGGCCCCTTTGGGAGGAGGATAACCCGGCAGCAAGGCAAGAAAGCCGAGGCTCCCCCCGGACTGCTAGGGCTGTTGTGAGCTGAGGGGCGCTGCTCAAGTGGCAGTCGAGGGGCATTTACAGAGGCGCCTCTGCGCCCCTGGCAAAAAAAAGTGTTCTGCGATCGCTTACTTTGCGTAATGGACGAGCCGCCCCTGGTTAGGGGTCACCACAACATGAGGAAGTGTATTAAGGGGTCGCAGCATTGGGAAGGTTGAGAACCACTGATTTACTGAAAGAGAAACCAAAAATGTAAAATAGTCCTCACAGTCCCCCACCAAGACCACTCAAATGCATATTCAACGAGTTACAATCATTGCTGCGGAACAGGCCTCCTTTGTGACCCTGATCTGCCACAGATACGTCGGATGCAGTGCCAAAGGATGCACAGATTCTCTTAACCTCTACGCAGCGTGTGCTTGGCCGGCCGAAAGGGGATTAGTTTCAGGGAAATAAGAGGGATTTGGCTGGCTCTCCGGGGGCTCCTCCTCCGTCCTTGCCTCACCTCTGGCCGCCTTTTTTGCAGACTCACCCTGTGGCCAGGAGCATCTCTCACGGGCGAGCGGCCCTGGATCCTCCATCGCATCCGGATTCCTCTGACCGAAAGCCATATGAACCAGGCAGGGAAGGGGTTAGGGTGCCACTCCAAGCCACTTGGCTACTTTGATGTATTCCGTCTCATAGCCCTTGATTCATCCTTGGCTTCTGCTTTGCATGCTGTAGCGATCGCCTTTATCACACTCCTGAGGGCCCGTTCTTGCTTATGATATGGAGCAATGGCTTTGAAAGGTGTTTTTCTGTCCCTAAGATCCCTATGAAACATACTATAGAATTAATGCTGTGTGACACCACTTTAACTGCCAGGGAACCCCAGGATTTATTGTTTGCAAGGCCTTGTGCGTCTTCTGTACAAGTGTGATGGTGCTTCTCCAAACTACATCTCTAGGTTCTATAGCATTAAGCCATGGCAATTTAAGAGGAACCAAACTGTGTTAAATCCACAGTGTGGATCAGGGTTTTTCAAGGGTCTGGAGAACAAGCCCTATGAGGAATGGCTTAAGGAGCTGGGCATGTTTAGCCTGAAGAAGAGAAGGCTGAGAGGAGATATGATAGCCATGTATACAGAGGCGGCCCTAGGTAATTTTCAACGGTAAGCAAACAGTATTTTGGTGGCCCCCCCCCCCCAACCAATCACTGATATATATTTTCTGTTCGTCGTGGGAATTCTGTGTGCCAAGTTTGGTTCAATTCCATCATTGGTGGAGTTCAGAATGCTCTTTGATTGTAGGTGAACTATAAATCCCAGCAACTACAACTCCCAAATGACAAAATTCTTTACAGGCCCAGCGCGTGACAGAACAATGCCCAAATGTGAACACTGGTTGAGTTTGGAGAAAATAGACCTTGCCATTTGGGAGTTGTAGTTGTTGGGATTTATAGTTCACCCACCATGAAATAGCATTCTGAACCCCACCAACAATAGAATTGGACCAAACTTTCCACACAGAACCCCCATGACCAACAGAAAATACTATGTTTTCTGATGGTCTTTGGCGACCCCTTTGACCCCCCCTTGCGACCCCCACAGGGGTCCTGACCCCCAGGTTAAGAAACACTGGGGTAGATGCACCCACACAATTTCTATATTTTTTCCTCACCTACATCAATCTATAGTTGTCTGGGATGCTGTACTGGCTCACTGCACTGAATTCGATATTCCCTGACTTGAAATGGGATTTGTAATTGAACCTTAGCTACGGAAAGCTCGGTTCTTGGTAGATGGGGCTTGCAGTCCGGTGACATCCGGATAGCCGCATGCTCCTCAAATGCTGGCTGAAAGGAACGCCTCTTTCTTAGCCGATTAATGCGGCAAGTTTGGGCTAAGAATAACCTGGCGGCCGTCCCAGAGGTAACTTTATTTCCATTGGCAGGTTTTCCAGATTAGGGGAATACTTCTTTGCTTCCTCAGTGAATGGCACAAAAGCCGAAGAGAATTCCAGCAGGGTCCCCACCCATCTGATGGCCTGCGCTGACTTGTTTGTGGGCTTCACCCGCCTCTTGTGTCCCAGAGCTTTTGGTTCCACCCTTCTTCTGGATTGGGAGATGCTAATCCGGGAGCTCCAAATTCAAATGGGAGATGGAGCTTGCCAGGTGTCTTTGTGTGAATTGAGTTTTGGTGTGGAGGAAGGGTTCTGTCCACACCCGTAGTTCCCATTTTCCTCCATCTACGGTTCACAGAACCCCCAAAAGCACGACTGAAAATATGAGACACCACAAATGTCTTTTCCTTGTTCTAACCCAGTGGTTCCCAACCTGTGGTCTGTGGACTACCAGTGGTCCGCAAGAAATAAAATATGGTCCGCGGCCTAAACAGTTACTACATCATGAACATGAGGAAGAACTTCCTGACTGCGAGAGCCGTTCAGCAGTGGAACTCTCTGCCCCGGAATGTGGTGGAGGCTCCTTCTTTGGAAGCTTTTAAACAGAGGCTGGATGGCCATCTGTCAGGGGTGATTTGAATGCAATATTCCTGCTTCTTGGCAGGGGGTTGGACTAGATGGCCCATGAGGTCTCTTCCAATTCTATGATTCTATGATTGGACTTAAGTCCCCAGATGTTTTTGGCCTTCAACTCCCAGAAATCCTAACAGCTGGTAAACTGGCTGGGATTTCTGGGAGTTGTAGGCCAAAACATCTGGGGACCCACAGGTTGAGAACCACTGCTCTAGCTTGTCAATATCCGTCTTGATTTGTTTTGTCCAGAATTGGATATGGGGTCATTCCAGGTAAAGAGGTCTCACCAAAGAAGAAGACCCCCTTGATCTAGACCCCAACCTTCTTAAGCTGAGGGCTTTGCGATTGGTATTGAAGCGTGAAGCTTATAAGGAACAGCTTTTGTTTCAGGTGGCTATCCACCCAAGTCTATATTTATATTTATACTAGCGGTCCCCTGCCACGCGTTGCTGTGGCCCAGTCTGGTGATATGGAAAATAATTAGAAAGTGCTGGTTTCTAATATATGCAATGTCTTTATGCTTGTGGGTAAACAGTATTTCTTGATGTTTCTTTGACAGTGTTGACGTAGAGATTGTCTGGTTTGCCTACTCTGGAACATGCAACATATAATTGTCCATCTTTAGGAGTTCCTTTCAAATCTATAATACTTTATCTCTGTGTGTGTGAATAATATATGTCTATCTATATCTATGGCTGGATGGCTCTCTGTCAGGAGGGCTTTGATTACATTTTCTTACCCTGGTGAAGAGAGTTGGGCTGGATGGCCTTAAGTATTTTCTGTTGGTCATGGGGATTCTGTGCGGGAAGTTTGCCCCAGTTCTGTCATTCGTGGGGTTCATTCAGAATAGTCTTTGATTATAGGTGAACCATAAATCCCAGTAACTACAACTCCCAAATGCCAAGATCTATTTCCCCCAAATTCCATCTATGTTCATATTTGGTCATATGGAATATTCATGCCAAGTTTGGTCCAGATCCATCATTGTTTGAGTCCACGGTGCTCTCTGGATGTAGGTGAACTATAACTCCCAAACTCAAGGTCAATGCCCACCAAATGCTGCTAGTATTTTCTGTTGGTCACGGGAGGCCTGTGTGCCAAGTTTGGTTCAATTCCATCATTGGCGGAGTTCAGAATGCTCTTTGATTGTAGGTGAACTATAAATCCCAGCAACTATAACTCCCAAATGACAAAATCAATCTCTGGGTTCTCCAGTGTGTCTCTGGTCATTTTCTAGAGTAGTGATTGAGGTGGCATCATGAGACTGTTAGTTTTGGTGAGATTTCGTCAGAATTAGAATAGAACAGACTTGGAGATTACCGTATATACTTGAGTATAAGCCGGGGTTTTCAGCCATTTTTAAGACTGAAAAAGTCCCCCTCGGCTTATGCTCGAGTCAAGATTATTTATTATTTTACTCTGTTGTTATTTTATTATTATTATTACGTTTATTATTTTATTCTATTTATTATTAATACTACATTTACATAATTTAGAAGAGCAAAACTGATACGATTGTCCCAATTTTGGGTGTTGTTAATTTAGGCCATCTCTGAATTATTTTTTAGAAATCGGAGTGAATTGAGAATGAAGGAGGCTCATTTTTAAGAGAGCCCCTGGTTTGTTTTTTGTTTTTGGGGGGTTTTTTTTGTTTGTTTTGTCGTGTCAGGAGCGACCTGAGAAAGTCTAACTTCATGTATACGTCAGAAGCTGGTTTGGGGGACAAAATCATTCCCCGCTCCCCATTTTCAAGATTTGGGTCCAACTATTAGGGTGGTCCTGGAATCCCAAATGGACCCCCCAAGGCTGTATTTGAAGGCTTCAATTGGGATGCGGCGAAATGGTGGAAGAACGAATAATTTCCCTTGTAGACCCATGTATAAGTCTAACTTCATGTATACGTCAGGAGCTGGTTTGGGGGACAAAATTGTGCATTTTGTAATTTGTTTTCAAAATCCACATTTGAAATAATACTCCAGAAACAAATGGACTGCAAGTCGCTTCTAGTGTGAGAGAATTGGCCGTCTGCAAGGACGTTGCCCAGGGGATGCCTGGATGATTTTTTTGATGTTTTATCATCCTTGTGGGAGGCTTCTCTCCCCGCATGAGGAGCTGGAGCTGATAGAGGGAGCTCATCCGCCTCTCCCCGGATTCGAACCTACGACCTGTCGGTCTTCAGTCCTGCCGGCACAGGGGTTTAACCCACTGCGCCACCGGGTGGTACAATGGGTTAAACCATTGTGCCGGCAGGACTGAAGACCAATAGGTCAGAGGTTCAAATCTGGGGAGAGTGCAGATGAGCTCCCTCTGTCAGCTCTAGCTCCCCATGCGGAAACATAAGAGACGCCTCCCACAAGGATGGTAAAATATCAAAACATCAGGATGTCCCCTGGGCAACATACTTGCAGACGGCCAATTCTCTCACACCAGAAGCGACTTGCAGTCCATTTGTTTCTGGAGTATTATTTCAAATGTGGATTTTGAAAACAAATTTCAAAATGCACAATTTTGTCCCCCAAACCAGCTCCTGACGTATACATGAAGCTAGACTTATACATGGGTCTACAAGGGAAATGATTCATTCTTCCACCATTTCGCCGCATCCCAATTGAAGCCTTCAAATACAGCCTTGAGGGTCTATTTGGGATTCCAGGACCACCCTACCAGTTGGACCCAAATCTTGAAAATGGGGAGCGGGGAATGAACAACCTAAGAGACTTGTTGCAAAATCTAGATGTGAAGAAGGAGTTAATTTTAAAAAGCCTCCTCCTCGTGTTCACGGCAGGGTTAAATTTCAGTTGGGTTTTCCTCCAGGAAAGGGGAAGAGGCGGGAGGAAAAGCAACCAGCGAAGGAGGTTTTTCTTCTTTCCGACCGTGTTCTCAGCTTTGGGTGAGCGAGCAGGGGGTTAAATGTAATACACGGCGGACATGTAGTAGTTAATGGAGCGAGACCAAGCAGGCCTCCATTTGTATTGGTTCTTTGTATGCAGCAGTGATCTAGACTCTCTAAACGTTTGTTCTCGGTGGAGGGGAAGGGAAGGGAAGCCTCCCCCCTTGCCAGACACACATGTACACAAGCATTTCCTTCCCCGGAGGGATTTACAGTCGAGCGAAAAAGAGCAGAAGGGCGGCCCATTTCTTCCCTTTGTCTCCCAAAGCGGTCTTCACTGTCGGGCGGCATGCTTTGTGTGGCACGATGCCATACTGACCCCGCCACCTGCTCCCGGTTAGACCAAGAACACATGATGATGGGGATTTTCATGCCCAGAGGGAGTGAGAGAGCGAAACAGGGAATGGATAGCTCTCTCGTGATGGAAGGGTTTCTGCGTTGGCGCCGTGGCCCTTTCCCTTGTGCGAAAACGGTGGCATGCGGCGCATCCGGAGCCTGTGCCGTTCGGGTTCCTGTTTCCGATCCGGAGACATATTGCGGATGCACCGGAGGGGCCTTCCGTGGCGAGGCGAGGCGGAGGCATTTTCCATGTGGCGGTGGGCACACTAAGAGAACAAACCGAGTAAGAGAGAAAGATTGCGTGTGTGCGTGTGAGAGAGAGCGAGAACGAGAGAGGAAAGGAAAGAAAGGAAAGGGGACAAAACGAGAGAGAACGTGTGGCAGAATTTATATAACTATGAAACAGTCTTTCTTATTGGATGCCTGCCCAGATTTCGTTTTGCTGCTGCAACAGTCCATGCGATTGGCTGCTTCTTCCTACCATGCGCAGCTTTGCCGTGTAGGGAAATGCCCTTCTCTCTCTTTCTCTTACTCTCGCTTGCTTTAAATTTTTGTTTGAATAATAATAATAATAATAGTCAGGCAATGGCTGACTTAACCATAGCATACTGTCGGTATCTGGAGGTTTGCTGATAAATTGAATTATCCTTCCTTTTTTTGCTTCCACGGAGAGTTGAGAAGAGGTTGAAGGGTGGGGTTTTTCGGTTTTTTTCCTTTTTTTTGCCTTGGTACTATTTTACTTTTTTGGCTTGGTTTTTGCTGATACTATTATTTTCTCTTTTGCAGGTTGCTGAAAAGTGCCTTTCTTGAAGCTCTCGCGACCGCCGCTGCCGCTTGGATTTCTGTCTAAGGCTTTGCCTCGCTCACTTTTAATATATATATATATATATATACATATATACATACACACACAGAGACACACACACACAAACACATTTACCCCTCTTTTCTATATTTTTGGGTGTTTTTTTTTGTTTTGTTTGTAAAGACAAAGTTTGGTGTTGCGATTCATCGCCTGAAGGCAACTCATCCATCTTTTTCGTTCCTTCTGTTTTTCGCTCGCAAATTTGTTCGGCTGCCCAACTATGTAGCAAACTCAACTCCCAAAAAGGAAAATCAATCACAACAGGCAACACAAAAGGAAGTTGTCACGTCTCTTACGTCGGTTTTAATACTTACAACTTCATCTGGATTTTAATTTTTGAATAAAAAGGAAAAGAATTGTCTTGGAAAATATTTTTCTGCGCTGAAAAACTGAAACCATACAGTTCAATAATTACACCTAGATTTATTTTTATTTTTCCCGTTTCTTTTTTTCCTTTTTTGGGGGGTGGGAAAATAATTGAAATCCAATAACCGGAGAGCACAGGATCCAAGAAAAAGGAAGAGAAGCGAATCGTCTTCAAAAATAATTTTCTGCGCTGAAAAACCGAAAACATACAATTCGATTGGCATCCTTGACAAGTACACCTAGATTTATTTTTCCTTTTCCCGTTTCTTTCCCTTTCCTTATTTTTGTGGGAGAATAATTGAAATCCAATAACTTGAGCACAGGATCCTTTTTTGGGGAGAAGGGAAGGATTCCTTTTTAAAAATCTGCGAGTTATTTTGAGACAATAACTTTGGCAGTGGCACAAAAAAAAACTATATATATAGATATAGATATACATAGACACACACATATATAAATATATAACATTTCTATTTTGACTTTGGCAATTGCACTTTTCGGAGCTGGCCTCTAATTTGATTTTTTCTTTAATTCTGATGAGATTTCTATTTTACGATTGGCTTTACGTTTGATCCTTGTTTTCAACCAACACAAATTGAATTCAATGGAAACCTAAGTGCTGACAAATAGAAATTTTACCAAAGCAACAAGTTAGTGATTTCTTCATGTTTTTTTAACTTGAATCCCCCCATTTTTAAACACCTTTCTCCCCTGCTTTCCAAAAGCAGCAGTACAATCCTTCCAAAGAAAGGTACTGTGTCGCCAACGTTTCTTTTCTTTCTTTCCTTCGTTTTTTTAATTCCTTCCTTTTGGGAAGGAAGGGATCTTGTCGTCGTCGTTTTAATATGGCCATGAACGTTTCTTTGGTCCGCGATACGAAATGGCTGACGTTAGAAGTGTGTCGGGAATTTCAGAGAGGAACTTGCTCCCGATCCGACACCGAGTGCAAATTTGCCCATCCTTCCCGGAGTTGCCACGTGGAAAACGGACGGGTTATCGCCTGCTTTGACTCCCTAAAGGTAAGGATTTATTGTCAACTACCGAATAGACCAGGCATGAACAAGCTTAAGCAGCTGAGGGGGGAAAGGAAGGAGCTTGAGACTGTTAGGAATTATGGGAGTTGAAGTCCAAAACACCTGGAGGACCAAAGTGTGTCCATGCCTGATGTATATATTTATACTGTCGAATTAGGCAATCTCTTGTTTTGGTTGAGGGCCAAAATTATGGATTTAGACATAATTCGTGGAAAAGTTGATCAATTACAGTATAGTACAACCTGGCAGTACTTAAGGGCCAAAATTATAATTTGCTAAACATTTTGGGAACTCCTCCTCCCCATCCCTCTGTGCTCAGTATTGATTGGTTGCAATGCATGTGATCACCAGTATATCCGTCCCCGTCCAAACCATCATAGGATAAGGAGGCGTGGTCTGAAACTTTCTGCTCTCTTCTATTGAATGGATTGGATGGCAACCAGTGAGTGTGGAGCCGAAGTGGTGCAATGGGTTAAACCAATAGGTTCTTGTGGGTTTTTTCGGGCTATAGGGCCATGTTCCAGAGTCATTTCTCTTGACGTTTCGCCTGCATCTATGACAAGCATCCTCAGAGGTAGTGAGGTCTGTTGGAATTAGGACAATGGGTTTATATATCTGTGGAATGGCTGGGTCGGGCAAGGAGCTCTTCTCTGCTGGAGCTAGGTGTGAATGTTTCAACTGACCATCTTCATTAGCATTTGAAGGCTTCCTGAGCCTGGGAAAATCTTTTGTTGAGAGGTGTTAAGATGTGCCTGGTTGTTTCCTCTCTGCTGTTTTGCTGTTGTAATTTTAGAGTTTTTTAATACTGGTAGCCAGATTTTGTTCATTTTCATGGTCTTTTCCTTTCTGTTGAAATTGTCCACATGCTTGTGGATTTCAATGGCTTCTCTGTGTAGTCTGACATGGTGGTTGTTGGTGTGGTCCAGCATTTCTGTGTTCTCAAATAAAATGCTGTGTCCAGGCTGGTTCATCAGGTGCTCTGCTATGGCTGACATCTCTGGTTGAAGTAGTCTGCAGTGCCTTTCATGTTCCTTGATGCGTGTCTGGGCAATGCTGCGTTTGGTGATCCCTATGGAGACTTGTCCACAGCTGCATGGTTTACGGTAGACTCCTGCAGAGGTGAGAGGATCCCTCTTGTCCTTTGCTGAACGTAGCTGAACGTAGCATTTGTTGGATTTTCTTGGTGGGTTTGTAGGTGCGGTCAGTGGTTCCCTTGGTGTATGGCAGGAACACGTTTCCTCTGGGTGGATCTTCATCTTGACTCTCGTGGCTTGTTCTTTGTCTTGCAGCTCTTCTGATGTCTGAGGTGGAGTATCCATTGGCCTGGAGAGCTCAGTTGAGGTGGTTCAGTTCATCTTGGAGGAGGTGGGGTTTGCAGATTCTTTTTGCACGGTCTGCCAAGGCTTTAATGGTGCTTCTTTTTTTACTTGGGTGATGGTTGGAGTTTTTGTGTAGATATCTATCTGTGTGTGGGGGTTTTCTGTACACAGTGTGACCCAATTGTTGATCTGGTTTGCGGATAACTAGGACATCTAGAAAAGGCAGTCTTCCTTCCAAAACAGCAGAGAGGAAACAACCAGGCACATCTTAACACCTCTCAACAAAAGATTTTCCCAGGCTCAGCCAGGCCTTCAGATGCATCCTCAGAGGCATCCTCAGGGGTTGTGAGATTTGTTGGAAACTAGGAATGTGCAGGTACAACTGTACCAGAAGCTCCCACTTTATTTGCTTTGTATTAAGTGCTTGCTTGCAGCCCACGGCTTGGGATTTTGCAGAAGGGTGGCTTCCTGTTAAAGTTTGCAGTTATAGGGCAGGCCGCCTGTCCATCATCATTAGGTTCCTTAGTTCCGCCCCTTTTTGGGTTTTCAGAAGAGAAGGGAGCCATTTTTAGTCAGTCACACACAAGGACGCTAGTCTATAGGACGCAGACAGCTCGTCCCGTAGGAAAAGCTTCATTCTTCAGAACCATCCGGTAACCATCCGGGGACCATCCAGGGAAATAGGAACAAAGGGAAAAGATCCTAAAGGCTCTGTCTGAGAGCTCACAGCCTCTCAGCCTCACAGCACCAGAGGGGAAAACAGCCCTGAAGTTCCCACAGGACAACGTTACAGAACCACTGAATTCCAGCTGAAGTATCATCAAGCCTTGGCTGGTAGGTTTACTCAATGTCCAGAAGCAGTTGGGATCGGTAGTAAGACCCAAACCAGCAAGGCCCAGATAATAGACCGCCTGGGAGAGATTATAAAGCAGTGGTTCTCAACCTTGCTAATGCGGTGACCCCTTAATGCCGTTCCATATGTTGTGGTGACCCCCAACCATAATATTGTTTTCGTTGCTACTTGATACCTCTCATTTTAGTACTGTTATAAATCGTATAGTAAATATCCGATATGCAGGATATATTTTCATTCACTGGACTAAATTGAGCACAAATACCCAATATGCCCAAATGTGAATGCTAGTGGGGTTGGGGAGCATTGATTTTGTAATTTGGGAGTTGTAGTTGCTGGGATTTATAATTCACCTATAATCAAAAAGCATTCCGAACTCCACCAGCGAACTTGGCACAAAGAACTCCCATGACCAACAGAAAACACTGGAAGGGTTTTGTGGACATTGACCTTGAGTTTGGGAGTTGTAGTTCACCTATATCCAGAGGAGCACTGTGGACTCAAACAAGGATGGATCTGGACCAAACTTGGCACAAATACTCAATACAACCAAATATGAACACAGATGGAGTTTGGGGGAAATAGACCTTGACCTTTGGGAGTTGTAGTTGCTGGGATTTATAGTTCACCTACAATCAAAGAGCATTCTGAATTTGACCAGCAATAGAATTGGGTCAGACTTCCCACACAGAATCCCAATGACCACTAGAAAATACTATGTTTTCTGATGGTCTTTGGCGATGCATTTGACACCCCCTCACGACCCCCTCAGGGGTCCTGACCCCCAGGTTGAGAAACACAGTTATAAAGGGTTCTTCCCTATGCTAAGAAAGTACAGTTAATTCAAGTCAGTACCAGTCTCTTAAAGACTAGAACAAGAAAACTTTGAAGTGTTGTCTGAAGATTTGTTATCTGTTCCTTAATAAAGGCTTTGTTGTACCATTAAAGACTGTAAAGACCATCGCTTCAGGAAATCCCTAAGAATCTCTCTTTGAGGCACCCTAGCTTCCCACTGGGTTTAAAGTATACGTCCTATAGATTAAAGACAATTTGTTCAGACCCAGTGCGCGACAGAACAAGGAAAGTGGGGTATATACCGTATATACTCGAGTATAAGCCGACCCGAATATAAGGCAAGTCACCTAATTTTACCCAAAAAAAAACTGAGAAAACAGATTGACTCGAGTATAAGCCGAGGGTGGGAAATGCAGCCGCTACGGGTAAATTGCAAAATAAAAATAGATACCAATTACATTACATTAATTGAGGAATCAGTAGGTTATATTTTTTTGAATATTTACAAAAATGGTAATTTAAGATAAGACTGTCCAACTCTGATTAAATGATTATTTACCTTCTTCAATGTAAATGTGTTTAAGTATCCTTCCAATAATAATAAAGAGAGTAACACAATAAATGTAACAACAACAATAATAAAACGTAAAATAATGAATGTTGTAATAACAACAATAATGCAGTAAAATAATAAATGTATAATAATAGAGTAAAATGATAAATGTAATAATAATAAATAGAATAAAATAATAAATGAAATGAAAATAATAATAATAAAATAATAATAATAATAATAATAATAATAATAATAACAGTATTAAAAAACTCTAAAATTACAACAGCAAAATAGCAGAAAGGAAACAACCAGGAACATCTTAACACCTCTCAACAAAAGATTTTCCCAGGCTTAGCCAGGCCCTCAAATGCTAATGAAGGTGGTCAGCTGAAACATTCACACCTAGCTCCAGCAGAGAAGAGCTCTTTGCCCCACCCCGGCCATTCCACAGATATATAAACCCATTGTCCTAATTCCAACAGACCTCACTACCTCTGAGGATGCTTGCCATAGATGCAGGCGAAACGTCAGGAGAAATGCCTCTAGAACATGACCCTATAGCCTGAAAAAACCCACAAGAACCTAATAATAACAGAGTAAAATAATAAATAACCTTGACTTGAGTATAAGCTGAGGGGGACTTTTTCAGCCTAAAAAAGGGCTGAAAAAACTAGGCTTATACTCGAGTATATACAGTATATCTGTGAAATATCCAGGGTGGGAGAAAGAACTCTTGTCTGTTGGAGGTAGGTGTGAACGTTTCAGTTGGCCACCTTGATTAGCACTTAATTGCCTAGCAGTTTTCAAGGTGTGGCTTCTTACTGCCTGGGGATTTTTTGTTGAGAAGTGATTAGCAGTCTATTATTATTATTATTATTATTATTATTATTATTATTATTATTATAAAATGTTTGAAATGAATCAATAGTATTGGGTTGCTGTGAGTTTTTTTCAGGCATTCTTTCCTGACGCTTCGCCCACATCTATGGCAGGTAGGCAGGCATCCTCTGAGGTTGTGAGTTCTGTTGGAAACTAGGCAATATATCAGTGGAATTTCCAGGGTGGAAAAAAGGAGATTCCATCTGAACATGAGGAAGAACTTCCTGACTGTGCGAGCTGTTCAGCAGTGGAACTCTCTGCCCCAAAGTGTGGTGGAGGCTCCTTCTTTGGAAACTTTTAAACAGAGGCTGGATGGCCATCTGTCAGGTGTGCTTTGAATGCAATATTCCTGCTTCTTGGCAGGGGGTTGGACTGGATGGCCCATGAGGTCCCTTCCAACTCTATAATTCTATGATTCTAAGAACTCTGATCTGTTGGAGGTAGATGTGACTCTTGAGGCAAGTGCCAATGTTGCAATTGACCACCTTAATTAGCGTTAAATGGCCTTGCAGCTTCAAAGCCTGGTTGCTTCCTGCTTGAGGGAATCCTTTGTCAGGAGGTGTTAATCAATAGTATTGTAAACTATAATTTAGTAAGAGCCCATAGCCAGAGGTGGCCCTAGGTAATTTTCAACGGTAAGCAAACAGTATTTTGGCGCCGCCCCCCCCCCCAACCAATCACTGATATATATTCATCGTGGGAATTCTGTGTGCCATATTTGATTCAATTCCATCATTAGAGGAGTTCAGAATGCTCTTTGATTGTAGGTGAACTATACATCTCAGTAACTACAACTCACATATGGCAAGGTCTATTTTCCCCCAAGAGCGCCTCAAGAGCACCCCTGAGTAAGTATACTGCGGATGCTTACTTTGCATAATGGTTGCGCCGCCCCTGCCCGTAGCTGATGTAGCCAAATCTATAGTTTCACTTTCCTGTGGCCAGGGGGAAATGGTTTCTCTAGGAATTTGCTAGGTCCTCCAGAGTTGCATTGGAGTTGCATTGGAAAACTTAACCAACTCCTGAGATGATACCTCTCTAGGACTCTTGAGGTCCTCTAGCTATGGTATACAGGACCTCAAGTCAGGTAATTGAATGGTGTTCAGTTGTGCCCATGGTTTCAAGTAACCGCAGTACAGCTGAGAATATATCTCTGTGGATACAGGGGTCTTATTGTAGTGTTAAGAACTCATCATCAGCTTCACCATCACTCTTGTTTATGTCCTGCCCTAAAGCAGGACTCTGGCCAATTTGGAGACGCGGCAAGTGTCCAAACCCACAATAAAAGCTTCCAACTCCATTTAGTTCTCCCTCCCTGAAATGTTGTTCCCGTCCAGTTCCATGCTCTGGGAAAACAAGCAGGTTGGCCAAGAAACATACCAGAGCAGTGACAGGAGAGAATTAAATTTAGCTCGGCGATCCCAAACGCAAACGTTGCTTGGTTTTCGGCCTTCCTTGGAGGTGCACGGTCTCTTTGAGAGTTGTCTTGGTTTCGTTTCTTGCTTTGTGGGTTGAGCAGCGGACGATAGAGTCGCCGCCTTTCCCATTGGGACTGAGCAATGACAGATAGATAGCTCTGTTTGAGAGGAAGCAAAAGGACAGAGACATTGCGAAAAGATTGTTTTGCATTGGCACCACTCTGTTATAACTTGGAAGTGCTCCTAATTCGAAAGGATAATGTGTTATCCCTTTACGAAAAAAGTTTCAATGCATGGAAAGGGGTGACTTTGTAGATTCTTGGATTACTACAGCAAATGACATCCTCCCTCCTTTCTCTCTGTCTTTTCCTATTAGTTGCATTCCTTGGTGTGCAAGTGCTTTCGGGCCGTCAGTCAACTTATGAATTGCATAGGATTTTCTTAGGATAGAGATTTATTTATTTTATCATGTCAAAAGCAAACCGAGTGTACAGTTGTAATGCATTTAAAAACACAAACAAAGTTTTAAAAGTATTGTCGAAGGCTTTCATGGCCGGAATCACTGGGTTGTTGTAGGTTTTTCTGGGCTATATGGCTATGTTCTGGAGGCAGTTTTTCTCCTGACGTTTCGCCTGCATCTATGGCAAGCATCCTCAGAGATAGTGAGGTCTGTTGGAAGTAGGAAAAATGGGTTTATATATCTGTGGAATGACCAGGGTGAGACAAAGGACTTTTGTCTGCTGGGGCTAGGTGTGAATGTTTCAGCTGATCACCTTGATTAGCATTCAATGGCTTGGAAGTGCCTGGGAGGAATCTTTTGTTGAGAGTGATTTTATGTACCTGTTTGTTTCCCCTCTGTTGCTTTGCTGTTGTAATTTTTGAGTTTTTCAATACTGGTAGCCAGATTTTGTTCATTTTCATGGTTTTTTCCTTTCTGTTGAAATTGTCCACATGCTTGTGGATTTCAGTGGCTTCTCTGTGTAGTCTGACATGGTGGTTGTGAGAGTGGTCCAGCATTTCTGTGTTCTCAAATAATATGCTGTGTCCAGGTTGGTTCATCAGGTGCTCTGCTATGGCTGATTTCTCTGGTTGGAGTAGTTTGCAGTGCACTGCAAAGTTTTAAAACTTGGTATTATACTAGATTTCCTTTGACCAGTAGCTGGCTACTTGGAGTGCCTGTGGTATTTATTTATTGTGTCAGGGGCAGACCAAACAGTTGCATTTCATTTTTTAACAAACAAACAAACAAACAAACAAACAAACAAACAAAACACAAAGTTTGCGGTATTGATTAAATGTCCTTTGACCAGTATCTGGCCACTCGGAGTGCCTCTGGTGTTGCCGCAAGAAGGTCCTCCATTGTGCATGTGGCAGGGCTCAGGTTGCATTGCAGCAGGTGGTCAGTGGTTTGCTCTTCTCCACACTCGCATGTCGTGGATTCCACTTTGTAGCCCCATTTCTTAAGATTGGCTCTTCATTTCGTGGTGCCAGAGCGCAGTCTGTTCAGGGCCTTCCAAGTCGCCCAGTCTTTTGTGTACCCAGGAGGGAGTCTCTCATTTGGTATCAGCCATTGATCGAGGTTCTGAGTTTGAGCCTGCCACTTTTGGACTCTCGCTTGCTGTTCCAGCGAGTGTCTCTGTAGATCTTCGAAAACTATTTCTCGATTTAAGTTGTTGACGTGCTGGTTGATATCCAAACAGGGGATGAGCTGGAGATGTCACTGCCTTGGTCCTTACACTATTGGCTGCTACTTCCCGGCGGATGTCAGGTGGTGCAATATCAGCTAGACATTGTAATTTCTCCAGTGGTGTAGGCGCAGACACCCCGTGATTATGCGGCATGTTTCATTAAGAACCACATCTACTGTTTTAGCGTGGTGAGATGTGTTCCACACTGGGCATGCATACTCAGCAGCAGAGTAGCATAGCGCAAGAGCAGATGTCTTCACTGTGTCTGGTTGTGATCCCCAGGTTCTGCCAGTCAGCTTTCGTAAGATATTATTTCTAGCACCCACTTTTTGCTTGATATTCAGGCAGCGCTTCTTGTAGGTCAGAGCAGGGTCCAGTTTTTTTTTGTCGTGTCAGGAGTGACTCCTGGTGTGAGAGAATTGGCTGTCTGCAAGGACGTTGCCCAGGGGACGCCCGGATGTTTTGATGTTTTATCATCCTTGTGGGAGGCTTCTCTCATGTCCCCGCATGAGGAGCTGGAACTGATAGAGGGAGCTCATCCACCTCTCCCCGGATTCGAACCTGCGACCTGTCGGTCTTTAGTCCTGCCGGCACAGGGGTTTTACCCCACTGCATCACCAGGGGCTCCACGGTCCAGAGTGACTCCCAGATATTTGGGTGTGCTGCAGTGCTCCAGTGGGATTCCTTCCTAGGTCATCCTCAGAGCTTGGGATGCTTGTCTGTTCTTGAATCATAGAATCTTAGAGTTGGAAGAGACCTCATGGGCCATCCAGTCCAACCCCCTGCCAAGAACCAGGAATATTGCATTCAAAGCACCCCTGACAGATGGGCATCCAGCCTCTGTTTAAAAGCCTCCAAAGAAGGAGCCTCCACCACACTCCGGGGCAGAGAGTTCCACTGCTGAACAGCTCTCACAGTCAGGAAGTTCTTCCTCATGTTCAGATGGAATCTCCTTTCTTGTAGTTTGAAGCCATTGTTTCGCGTCCTAGTCTCCAGGGAAGCAGAAAACAAGCTTGCTCCCTCCTCCCTGTGACTTCCTCTCACATATTTATACATGGCTATCATATCTCCTCTCAGCCTTTTCTTCTTCAGGCTAAACATGCCCAGCTCTTTAAGCCGTTCTTCATAGGGCTTGTTCTGCAGACCCTTGATCATTTTAGTTGTCCTCCTCTGGACACATTCCAGTTCATCAATATCTCTCTTGAGTGCCTGTGGTGTTGCTATAAGAAGGTCCTCCATTGTGCATATGACAGGGCTCAGCTTGCATTTTAGTTGGTAGTCTGTGGTTTGCTTTTCTCCTCCCTCGCTTGTTGTGGACTCCACTTTGTGGCCACATTTCTTCAGGTTGGCTCTGCATCTCGTGGTGCCAGAGCGCAGTCTGTTCTGTATTGTTCAATTCCATCGTTAGTGGAGTTCAGAAGGCTCTTTGATTTTAGTTGAACTATAAATCCCAACAACTACAACTCCCAAATGACAAAATTGACCCCAATCCCCAACCCAATTTTGGGCGGATTGGGTATTGGTACCAAATTTGATCCAGTGAATGAAAATACATCCTAAGTATCAGATATTTACGTTCTGCTTCATAACAGTAGCAAAATTAAGTTATCAAGTAGCAACGAAAAGAATGCTATGGTTGGGGATCACCACATCATGAGGAAATGTGTTAAGCGGTCGCGGCATTTGGAAGGTTGAGAACCACGGCTCTAGTAATTTGCTAGGTCCCCCCGCCAATTTTATGGAAGTTAATATAGAGTTGCATTGGAGGACCTAGCAATTGCCTCGAGACGAGAAGACAGATTTGTCGGTCTATAGGACAGCATCAGAGATGGCTGCAGTTTCAGTAATTTGGGAATAATCAAATCCACGGAGGCTTAACCCACAAATTGTGGAGGGACGAGGCTAAGCTTACCATTGTTTTGTTTGCATGTTCTTTCTTGGACTCTGCTGCTGGAGGGGCCTTCTGCCGCCCTCTCCCCGCCGTATATTTGGCACTTAATCCCCAGATCCTTGAACTCTGTGGCTGTTTCAAAGGAAGGCTTTCCCTCTCCCTCTGCGCCGCCCCCCCTTCTCTCGTCGCCGTCCCCTTTTGTTCTGCCATGTCCTTGAATGCTTTGAGCTCCAGCCAGAAGCATCAGCACAATTACGTGGGCTAAGAAGATTAATATGTTTACATTGCTTTTTTATGACATTTGTTCGGCTGGGGGCTAAATACTGTGTTCCACAATCCCGCTTGAGTCCGGCCTTTGGGGCGCGACCAGCCGAGCGGCCGAACCCGTTTTCCCTTTTTGATCCCTAAACAGGATGGTTTCCTTATGTTAAACTCTAGCTTGGGAACAAATCTCTTTGATTTCCAAAGCTGCCCTGACTCAGCCTGGCCCTGTTATTCCTTTGCAATCTGGCCTGCAAACGGCTTGGATTAAAACTAGGGACTTTTCGATGGCCGCTCCATTTCTCTTCTTCAAGAGAGGTTAGATTAGCACCCATCGCATTCTAAGCAGGTGGAGAACATTTTGCAAATTGCGACACATAAATAAAATTGTAATGTTTGTTTGTGGGATTAACAGAACTCAAAAACCATGGGGGGAATTGACACCAAATTTGGACACAAGACACCTAACAGTCCAATGTATGTCCTTCACTCATAAAAACACTGAAAAACACAGCAGAAGGGACTTAAAATGCCCCCAAAAGCTAAATGATGAAAAGCTAAATGACAATACAGAAAAAAGGGAAGAGAGAGAGGGGGAAGGGGAGAAAAAAAAGAAAGAGAAAGAAAGAAAGAAAGAAAGAAAGAAAGAAAGAAAGAAAGAGGGAAAGAAAGAAGGAAAGGGAGAAGGAAGTATGGAAGCAAAGAGAGAAGGAAGGAAAGAGGCAGAGAAGGAAGAAAGGAGAGAAAGAGGGAGGGAAAGAAAAAGGGGAAAGGAAGGGAAATTAGAGAAGGAAGGAAAGAGATAAGGAAAGAAAAAAGGGAAAGAAGGAGGGAAAGAGGGAGCGAAGGAAGGGGAGAAGATGTAGAGAAAGAGGGAGGGAAGGGGAGAAAAAAAGAAAGAAAGAGAAAGAAAGAAAGAAAGAAAGAGGGAAAGAAAGAGGGAAAGGGAGAAGAAAGTATGGAAGCAAAGAGAGAAGGAAGGAAAGAAAGAGGCAGAGCAGGAAGAAAGGAGAGAAAGAGGGAGGGAAAGAAAAAGAGGGAAGGAAGGAAAGTTAGAGAAGGAGAGAAGGAGAGAAGGAAAGAAAAAAGGGAAAGAAGGAAGGAAAGAGGCAGAGAAGGAAGAAAGGAGAGAAAGAGGGAGGGAAAGAAAAAGGGGGAAGGAAGGGAAGTTAGAGAAGGAAGGAAAAAGATAAGGAAAGAAAAAAGGAAAGAAGGAGGGAAAGAGGGAGCGAAGGAAGGGGAGAAGATGTAGAGAAAGAGGGAGGGAAGGGGAGAGAAAAAAAAAGAAAGAGAAAAGAAAGAGGGAAAGAAAGAAGGAAAGGGAGAAGGAAGTATGGAAGCAAAGAGAGAAGAAAGGAGAGAAAGAGGGAGGGAAAGAAAAAGGGGGAAGAAAGGAAAGTTAGAGAAGGAGAGAAGGAAAGAAAAAAGGGAAAGAAGGAAGGAAAGAGGCAGAGAAGGAAGAAAGGAGGGAAAGAGGGAGGGAAAGAAAAAGGGGGAAGGGAAATTAGAGAAGGAAGGAAAAAGATAAGGAAAGAAAAAAGGGAAAGAAGGAGGGAAAGAGGGAGCGAAGGAAGGAGAGAAGATGTAGAGAAAGAGGGAGGGAAGGGGAGAAAAAAAAGAAAGAAAGAGAAAAGAAAGAGGGAAAGAAAGAAGGAAAGGCAGAAGGAAGTATGGAAGCAAAGAGAGAAGAAAGGAAGGAAGGAAAGAGGCAGAGAAGGAAGAAAGGAGAGAAAGAGGGAGGGAAAGAAAAAGGGGGAAGAAAGGAAAGTTAGAGAAGGAAGGAAGGAGAGAAGGAAAGAAAAAAGGTACATACATATATACATACATACATACATACATACATACTGTATATACTCGAGTATAAGCCTAGTTTTTCAGTCCCCCTTTTAGGCTGAAAAAGCCCCTCGACTTATACTCGAATCAAAGTTATTTATTATTTTACTCTGTTATTAGTATTGTTTATTATTTAATCTTTTACTCAATTTGTTATTATTATTTCATTTACATTATTTTACTTTATTATTATCATTATTACATTTCTTATTGTACTCTGTTTATTATTATTATCACATTTATTTTTCTCTATTATCGTTTTATTACATTTTTATTGCACTCTATTAATATTACATGTATTATTTTACTCTATTATTGTTATATTTACATTATATTACTCCATTATTTTATTACATTTATTATTTTACTCTATTATTATTATTGCTATTATTATTGTTATTACATTTGTTATTTTACTCTATTATTACTGTTATTCTTACATTTCCATTATTTTACTCTATTATTATTTTTATGACATTTATTATTTTACTCTCTTTATTATTCTTGGAAGGATACACAAGCACATTTGCACTGAAGAAGGTTAGAATAATGGTTTAATCAGAGTTCGACATAAATTACAGTTTTATGTAAAAATTCAAAAACATTTCACCTCCTGATGCCTCAATTAATTTAATTTCATTGGTATCTAATTTTTATTTTCAAATTGGTCCATAGCTGCTGCATTTCCCACTCTCGGCTTATACTCAAGTTAATACGATTTCCCAGTTTTTGGTAGTAAAATTAGGCACCTCGGCTTATATTTGGGTCGGCTTATACTCGAGTATATACGGTACATACATATAGTAAGAGAAAGTGGCAAACTATAACATCGGTTCCGAAGCTGCTGTGTGTTGTGCACAGTTACATAATATCTATCTATCTATCTATCTATCTATCTATCTATCTATCTATCTATTTATTTACCTTACCTTACTTATATACCGCTGTTCTCAGCCCGAAGGCGACTCACAGCGGTTCACAACAAATACGAACAGCAAAAATTCAGTGCTACAGTATAGAAACAGTTAACAACCTAACACATTACACCATTAATAAACAGTTACTACAATACCCATTCACTGTCGTCTCGTCATCAAAAACATGTTCCAGATTCGTCATCCATTGTTCCATTCCAGTGTTCATTAACCAATCATTGCACTAATTATTCGAACGCCTGCTCAAACAGCCAGGTCTTCACTTTTTTGCGGAATACCATTAGAGATGGTGCTAGTCTAATGTCTGTAGGAAGGGCGTTCCACAGCCAAGGAGCCACCACTGAGAAGGCCCTATCTCTCGTCCCCGCCAGCCGAGCTTGAGAAGCAGGCGGGATCGAGAGCAGGGCCTCCCCGGAAGATCTCAAACTCCTAGTGGGTTCATAGGCAGAGATGCGGTCGGATAGGTAGCTTGGGCCCGAACCGTTTAGGGCTTTAAAGGCCAATGCCAGCACTTTGAATTGAGCCCGGTAGCAGATCAGTAGCCAGTGGAGTTGGCGCAACAGGGGGGTTGTATGCTCCCTGCGCTCCGTTCCTGTTAAAATCATGGCTGCCGAGCGTTGGACTAGTTGGAGCTTCCGAGCCGTCTTCAAAGGCAACCCCACGTAGAGAGCGTTGCAGTAGTCTATAAACGGGATGTAACCAGAGCGTGGACTACCGTGGCCAAGTCAGACTTCCCAAGGTACGGGCACAGCTGGCGCACAAGCTTTAGCTGTGCAAATGCTCCCCTGGTCACCGCCGAAACCTGGGGTTCCAGGCTCAGCGATGAGTCCAGGGTCACACCCAAGCTGCGAACCTGCGTCTTCAGGGGGAGTGCGACCCCATCCAACACAGGCTGTAACCCTATGCCCTGTTCGGCCTTGTGACTGACCAGAAGTACCTCTGTCTTGTCTGGATTCAATTTCAATTTGTTCGCCCTCATCCAGACCGTCACAGCGGCCAAGCACCGGTTCAGGACCTGGACAGCCTCCTTGGTAGCAGGTGGGAAGGAGTGACAGAGTTGGACATCATCCGCGTACAGATGACACCGTACCCCAAAACTCCGGATGATCTCCCCCAGCGGCTTCATGTAGATGTTAAACAACATGTGAGACAATATTGAGCCCTATCTATCTATCTATATCGCTCTCTCTCTCTGGAGTTACACTCTGTAGCTGTTCCGACTTACAAACAAATTCAACTTAAGAACCCCTCTTGTTTTGAATTTGGGGACTGCCTGTACTTGGGTTCAAATCCAGAGCAGGAACCCTCCTGCTATTGATCCGGTTGACTGTTTGCTCTTTGTGAGTGATCGGAGAAAGGAAAATGTGCCTCGAAGTCCAGAAGGGAAGCCAAAGGCAGTGGCGGCAGCGTTGCAACCTGCTATCACCTCTCAGATCGCGTTACAGCCTGCCAGAGACATGTAATTAAGGTGACGGGAGTGACAGTAATCCTTTAAAGTGCACACGGTGCAGCCGGGAGAAAATGTCACTGGGTTGCATAGCAGCGATCGGTGGCATTTCACTAGAAAAAGAATGCAGCCCTTCTTGTCAATACTTCCCAGGGTGTTTAGTATTTTAGCACCATCCCGTTTTAGTATTCCATGTATCAAATATGTCCCTCATTTAGACAAGAAAAAAAATTGAAATATGGCAAAACAATGTTCCTGTTTCCTCCACCTTCTGGTGTGATGTGTATTGACTTGCAAAAAAAAAAAAATCATCACAATGAGAGCTATCCACGAAAAAAACGAGCCCCCAGTGGAGCAATGAGTTAAACCCTTGTACCGGCAGGACTGCTGACCGAAAGGTTGGCGCTTCGAATCCAAAGTGGGGTGAGCTCCCATCTGTCAGCTCCAGCTTCCCGTGTGGGGAAATGAGAGAAGCCTCCCACAGGATGGTAAAACATCCAGGCATCCCCTGGGCAACGTCCTTGCAGACAGCCAATTCTCTCACACCAGAAGCAACTTGCAGTTTCTCAAGTTGCTCCTGACATGAAATGCAACAAAATCCAAAAAGTATCAGAAAGAGGAAGTGGTAAATGGTAACATCCGCTCCAAAGCTGCTGTGTGTTGTGCACATTTAAAAATGGGTTGTAAAAAGCAGCTTAGATGATACAATTATTGCCTTAAGTTTTGATGATTTTGTGACTTTGTGGAATTGTTTGTGTTCGAAGCAGAGTTTGGAGGACAGCATAGGATGTGTCAGTATCCAAGCAGAGCTTGGGTGGCCTTACATAAGGGTTTCCCTTTGCGTAAAGCTGAACCTGGAAAAGTGAGGCATTTGGGTGGCCGTTCTGGATCATGAAATAAACAGGGAGGACAACCAATTGGCCACTGTTAGATACATCCTTGTATGTCGGGGTTCCACTTGTAGGAGACTAAGGCTGGATCTATACTGCCATGTAATCCAGTTTAAAGCAGATCATCTGGATTCAGAAGATGGATTATATGGCAGTGTAGGTGGTGCCTGAGTAGATCTGGGCTTGCAATTTTCCTTCTTCTCAAGAGTTTGTTTGATGAAACAACTTCCCAATAGTTGTTGGTTTTCTCACCCAAGACAATAGATGTAAAGGAGAGGCGGGTCACTACAATGTATCCAGAGATCCATTTTGTCACTGGAACCATCCAAGGGCCATGAGGAGTTTGAAAGAAGGCCTGCTTCTGGTTTGGACAGTCTTTTAAAAACATGATACACGCTTCCCTTTTCAACCAGAAGATGCTTTCTCTTGTGGCCAGTCTGAAAGTGTGGCTTGGAGAGAAGATACTTGTCTCTGTTTTTCCTACTATGATTTGAAGGTATCTTATCCATTGCCAGATGGGCTGAGAGGATGGGATGCTTTTTGCTGCTAAGAAATTTCTCCATCAATTCAATCTATCCATCCATTTTATCAATTTATCCACCCATCCATTCTATCAATCTATCCATCCATTCATCCACTCTATCATTTCATTCTATCAATCAATCCATTATATCTGTCCATCAATCCATTCTATCTATCTATCTATCTATCTATCTATCTATCTATCTATCCATCCATCCATTCTATCTTTCCATCCATCCATCTATTCCATTTGTCCATCATCCATCCATCCATTCTATCCATCCTTAACATCCATCCACCCATTATATACGCTCATCCATCCATCCATCCATCCAACCAACAATTGATCCATTCTGTCAATCCATCCATTCTATCTGTCCACCCATCAATTTTATCTATCCACCCACCCATCCATTCTATCATTTCATTCTATCAATTCATCCATTATATCTGTCCATCAATCCATTCTATCTATCTATCTATCTATCTATCTATCTATCCATCCATCCATCCATCCATCCATCCATCCATCCATTCTGTCTTTCCATCCATCCATCTATTTCATCTGTCCATCATCCATCCATCCATCCATTCTATCCATCCTTCCATCCAGCCACCCATTATATACGCTCATCCATCCATCCATCCATCCATTCTGTCTGTCTGTCTATCCATCCATCCATTCTATCCATCTATCTATCCATCCATCCATCCATTTTATCATTTCATTCTATCAATCCATCCATTCTGTCTGTCCATCAATCCATTCTATCTATCCATCCATCCATCTATTCCATCTGCCATCATCCATCCATCCATCCATTCTATCCATCCTTCCATCCATCCACCCATTATATACGCTCATCCATCCATCCATCCATCCATCAATTGATCCATTCTGTCCATCCATCCATTCTGTCTGTCTACCCATCCATCCATTCTATCCATCCATCCATCCATCCATCCATCCATCCATTCTATCTGTCCATCCATTCTATCCCTCTATCCATTGATTTTTTTTTCTGTCAATCCAGAAATCGATCCATTATATCCATCCATGCATGCCTCTATCTGTTCTATTCATCCATCCATTACTCCATCCATCCATCCACCCATTCCAAGTTGGAACTTTCCCTGGATATACTAGACCGGTCTCCTAAGGTAAATTGGTGTAACCAGGTGAGCGGGCCCTCTGGTTTGAAGGTGGTGTTGTTGAACGCCAGATCTGTCAACGGAAAAACGACCTGGATTCAGGATTTAATCCTGGAGGAGCGGGCAGATCTGGCGTGCATCACGGAGACCTGGTTGGATGAAGCTGGGGGCGTAAACCTCTCCCAGCTTTGTCCTCCAGGCTTCTCCGTGCAACACCAACCAAGAGCCGGAGGACGGGGAGGCGGGGTCGCAGTGGTCTATAGAGATTCCATCCATCTGACCAGGAGTCCCATCCCGCAGACCACAAATTTTGAATGCGTCCACCTGAGGGTGGGGGACCGGGACAGAATAGGGATTCTGGTAGTGTACCGTCCACCTCGCTGCACTACAGTCTCCCTACCTGAGCTAGCGGGGGTGGTCTCGAGCCTGGCGGTGGAGTCCCAACGGCTTCTTGTGCTGGGGGACTTCAACATCCATGCCGAGGCGACCCTCACAGGAGCGGCTCAGGACTTCATGTTTGCCATGGCAACCATGGGGCTGTCCCAACAAATAACTGGCCCCACCCACTGCGCTGGACACACATTGGACTTGGTTTTCTGCCAGGGATGGGAGCAGGGTGGCGGTGTGGAGGAGTTGTCTATCTCTCTGTTGCCATGGACCGACCACTTCCTGATCAGATTTAGGCTCACTGCGCCCCCTAACCTCCGCAAAGGTGGAGGACCTATTAAGATGGTCCGCCCCAGGAGGCTTATGGATCCGAACGGATTCCTGATGGCTCTTGGGGATTTTCCCGCTACCTCGGTAGGTGACCATGTCGAGGCCTTGGTCGCTCTCTGGAATGGGGAGATGACCAGGGCAATTGACAGGATCGCTCCGGAACGTCCCCTCTCAAGTAACCGAGCTAAACCAGCTCCTTGGTTTACTGAGGAGCTGGCAGCGATGAAGCGAAGGAAGAGGGAACTAGAGAGCGTGTGGCGCTCAGACCCAAGCAAGCCAAATCGAGCACGGTTTGTGTCCTTTCTAAGGGCATATGCCGCGGCAATAAAAGCCGCAAAGAAAACCTTCTTTGCGGCCACTATTGCGTCTGTTAAAAACCGTCCGGCGGAGTTGTTTCGGATTGTCAGAGGTCTTTTAACTCCCCCTACTTCAGGCGGGAGCCCTAACAATTCGGCCACGCGCTGTGAAGCATTTGCTCGGTTCTTTGCAGACAAAGTCGCTTTGATCCGTTCTGGGCTGGACGCCACATTAAATGCAGTCTCCGTGGATGTGACACAAGCACCTGCTTGTCCTATTTTGATGGATTCTTTTCAGTTTGTGAAGCCCGAGGATGTGGAGAAGATACTTGGAGGAATGAGGCCCACCACGTCCATCCTAGACCCCTGCCCATCCTGGCTTCTGAAGGAGGCCAGAGGGGGATTGGCTGAGTGGGTAACGGTGGTGGTTAATGCCTCCCTTCGGGAAGGCAAGATTCCAGCGAGCCTAAAACAGGCTATTATAAAACCGCTGTTGAAGAAACCATCATTGGACCCCACCAAATTTGACAACTTTCGGCCTGTTTCCAATCTTCCCTTCTTGGGCAAAGTCATGGAAAGCGTGGTGGCCTCACAACTCCAGGTATTCTTGAGAGACACGGATTATCTGGATTCGGCACAGTCTGGTTTCAGACCGGGACATGGTACCGAGACGGTCTTGGTCGCCTTAGTGGATGATCTCCGCCGGGAGCTAGACAGGGGGAGTGTGTCCCTGTTGGTGCTCCTGGACCTCTCAGCGGCCTTCGATACCGTCGACCACGGTATTCTTCTGGGACGCCTTGCAGAGATGGGTCTTGGGGGCACTGCTTTACAGTGGCTCCAGTCATTTCTGGAGGGCCGTACCCAGAAGGTGTTATTGGGGGACTCCTGTTCAACACCACAGCCTTTGACCTGTGGGGTTCCTCAGGGCTCTATACTGTCCCCCATGCTGTTTAACATCTACATGAAGCCGCTGGGTGAGATCATCCGGAGTTTCGGGGTGCGGTGTCACCTGTACGCAGATGACGTCCAACTCTGTCACTCCTTTCCACCTGCTACTAAGGAGGCCGTCGAAGTCCTGAACCGGTGCCTGGCCGCTGTAACGGTCTGGATGAGGGCGAACAAACTGAAATTAAATCCAGACAAGACAGAGGTACTCCTGGTCAGTCGCAAGGCCGAACAGGGTATAGGGTTACAGCCTGTGCTGGATGGGGTCGCACTCCCCTTGAAGGCGCAGGTTCGCAGCTTGGGTGTGACCCTGGATTCATCGCTGAGCCTGGATCCCCAGGTTTCAGCGGTGACCAGGGGAGCATTTGCACAGCGTAGGCTCGTGCGCCAGCTGCGCCCGTATCTTGGGAAGTCTGACTTGGCCACGGTGGTACACGCTTTGGTCACATCCCGCCTCGACTACTGCAACGCTCTCTACGTGGGGCTGCCCTTGAAGACGGCCCGGAAGCTCCAGCTAGTCCAGCGCGCGGCAGCCATGTTGTTAACAGGAGCAGGACGCAGGGAGCATACAACGCCCTTGTTGTCCCAGCTCCACTGGCTGCCAATTTGCTACCGGGCCCAATTTAAGGTGCTGGTGCTATCCTACAAAGCCCTAAACGGTTCCGGCCCAAAATACCTTGCGGACCGCATCTCGGCCTACGAGCCCACGAGGACCTTGAGATCATCTGGGGAGGCCCTTCTCTCGGTCCCGCCTGCCTCACAGGCAAGCCTGGCGGGGACAAGAGAGCGGGCCTTCTCGGTGGTGGCCCCCCGGCTATGGAACTCCCTCCCTGCTGAAATTAGACAGGCGCCCTCCCTTATGGCCTTCCGCAAGGGCCTGAAAACATGGTGTAAAGAACCTCCGACAATGCTAATTAAACTGCCACCAAAATGTAAAGAGACGCTGGTATTAAAGTCTCAGTTTGTGTTGTGAGGTAATTTTGGTAGAGTGGATGCACAGAACGTAAAAATTAATGGAGATGAGGCAGTTTTAAAAAACCAAAGAGAACAAGTTTATTGTTAAACAAAGCGTATTGTTGCAATATGAAGATGTTAAGCTTGGCATATACTTGATGGTTACAATATGACTTGGTTGCGATACAATTCAGACTTTTGATGTTACAACTTATAAACTCTTGCTGTAGTGAAGCGCTTTATTATTCAGTGTTCCCTGTTGTGAATATTCTCACTGTTTGATCTATACTGGATCAAATCACTGATCTCCAGTCTTCCACCGACTGGCGATCCTAAAAAGCCTCTGTTAGTTCTTTCTAATTAAAGTAATCTAACGAGGTTTTCCCCTTCAGCTCCCTAGCTGAAGAAATATTCACGAACACTAAAAAACTAACTCTACACTTCTTCACTCCTCAGAGTCTCTTCCCTGACTCTGCTACTCTCTCAGAGTCCCTATCTGACTCTGCTACTCTCTCAGGGTCTCTTCCTCCTGACTCTGCTACTCTCTCAGAGTCCCTTTCCTGACTGAACTTAACTGTCACTTTCGAAAACCTTTTTCTCTCTAAGCTCCTCCCACCTCCTCTTCTGCCTTGTTTCCATGGCAACACATCTCTCACAGTTAGGCCGCTCCAGCCATAGGCAACCAATGTAAAACATAAATACAGTTAATAACACCTTATAATGAACACTTCTGTACACATGGCTCTTCGAGAAGGCCTTCAACTGAGTGCTATGTTATCGGAAATGACGACCGGAATGGACTACGACTATGAGATTGATTATGACCCCATAATAAGACGAAGCGGATTTTTAGTTTAATTAGATGTTTGTATTAGTAAGATGTTGTTTTGTGGTCTTGACTTATTGTAAACTGTGTTTTTTCTATGTTTTGTACACCGCCACGAGTCGCCCTAGGGCTGAGAGCGGCGGTTAATAAGTGCAAGTAATAAATAAATAAATAAATAAATAATAAATAGACTGAGATGATTGTGATACTTTGGCCATATCATGAGAAGACTCCCCAGAAAAGGCAACAATGCATGGTAAGAAGGTGGAAGGCAGTAGGAAAAGGGGAGGACCACATCCCAGATGGACTGAGTCTATCCAGCTTGCCGTGGACCTGAGATTGTAAAATCTCATCTGCACAGTTGATAGCAAGGTGACTTGGAGGTCTCTCATTCGACCACAAGTAGAAGATAACAATAGACAACAATAGCAGCCTCCGTGGATGACTATGTTCCGTATTCTTGGCACATCTGCCGCAGACTTGGGCGACTCAAGGGGGTGTTCTGGGGACACACTCGCAAGCGAAGGAGGGGGAAATTGCCATCGCACAGAGCTCGGAGCCACATGAATATTTCAGGAGCTCTCGGCTGTTCCACGCGGCCTGGCATGCGTTGCACGTAGCAAGCCATGTTCGTCTGCTTCTCAATCGCATCGGCGGGTTTCGTGGTGGAGCCGGTGGAGCGTCAGCCCCTTGGCATTGGAGTCATGCCATCTGAAGGCCCAAAGGGACTGCTCAGGTATTAGGGAAGTGCTTCATCTATCATGGTTTGGTTACTTTGCCTGGTGCTTGAGTTTTCCCAATGACTTTGAGCAAGAAACAGAAATTATGAATTGATGAATAGAATGGATGGATGGACAAAATGGATCAATGGATAGAATAAATGGATGGATGAGCATGTAGGATGGATGGATGGATAGAACGGATGGATGATTGATGATGGATGGACATATGGAATAGATCAGTGTTTCTCAACCTGGGGGTCGGGACCCCTGGGGGGGGGGTCGTGAGGGGGTGTCAGAGGGGTCACCAAAGACCATTAGAAAACACAGTATTTTTTGTTGGTCAGGGGGGTTCTGTGTGCCAAGTTTGATCCAATTTTACCATCAGGGGGGTTCAGAATGCTCTTTGATTGGAGGCGAACTATAAATAAATCCCAGGAACTACAACTCCCATATGTCATGGTCTCTTTCTCCCAAACTCCACCAGTGTTCACATTATTGAGTATCATGCCAAGATTGATCCAGATCGATCACTGTTTCAGTCCACAGTGTTCTTTGGATACAGGTGAATTACAACTCCAAAACTCAAGGTCAATGCCCACCAAACCCTTCCAGTATTTTCTCTAGGTCATAGGAGCTCTGTGGTCTATTTTCCCCCAAGAGCGCCTCAAGAGCACCCCTGAGCAAGTATACTGCGAATGCTTACTTTGCATAATGGTTGCGCCGCCCCTGCCCATAGCTGATGTAGCCAAATCTATAGTTTCACTTTCCTGTGGCCAGGGGGAAATGGTTTCTCTAGGAATTTGCTAGGTCCTCCAGAGTTGCATTGGAGTTGCATTGGAAAACTTAACCAACTCCTGAGATGATACCTCTCTAGGACTCTTTAGGTCAGTGTTTCTCAACCTGGGGGTTGGGACCCCTGAGGGGGTCGCGAAGGGGTGTCAGAGGGGTCGCCAAAGACCATCAGAAAACACAGTATTTTCTGATGGCCATGGGGATTCCATGTGGGAAGTTTGAGCCAATTCTGTCGTTGGTGGAGTTCAGAATGTTCTTTGATTGTAGTGAACTATAAATCCCAGCAACTACAACTCCCAAAAGTCAAGGTCTATTTTCCCCAGACTCCACCTGTGTTCACATTTGCACATATTGAGTATTTGTGCCAAGTTTGGTCCAGATCCACCATTGCGTGAGTCCACAGTGCTCTCTGGATATAGGTGAACTACAACTCCCAAACTCAAGGTCAATGCCCACCAAACTCTTCCAGTATTTTCTCTAGGTCATAGGAGCTCTGTGTGCCAAGTTTGGTTCAACTCTATCATTTGTGGAGTTCAGAATGCTCTTTGATTTTAGGTGAATTATAAATCCCAGCAACTACAACTCCCAAATTACAAAATGCCCCCCCCCCCCCCCATATTCAAATTTGGGCGTATCATGTATTTGTGCCAAATTTGTTCCAGGAAATGAAAATACATCCTGCATATCAGATGTAAACATTAGAATTCATAACAGTAGCAAAATTACAGTTATGAAGTAGCAGCGAAAATAATTTTATGGTTGGGGGTCACATAACATGAGGAATTGTATTCAGGGGTCGTGGTATTAGGAAGGTTGAGAACCACTGGAATAGATGGATGGATGGATATTTATTTATTTACAGTATTTGTATTCCGCCCTTCTTACCCCATAGGGGACTCAAGGCAGATTATAATGCACATATACATGGCAAACATTCAATGCCATCTAGACATGCAACATATATAGACAGACATAGAGGCAATTTAACATTCCAGTGTTTCCAGCTTCATGAGAGTGTGCTCGGTTCTGGCCACAGGGGGAGCTCCCGCTTCACCGTCCACTTGTGACACTGATTCCTTGACCAGGGTGGGACAAAGGACTCTTGTCTGCTGGAGCTAGGTGTGAATGTTTAAACTGACCACCTTGATTAGCATATAATGGCCTGACAGGCACTGTCAGTTTGCTCCAGGCACTGTCAGCCCATTATATGCTAATCAAAGTGGTCAGTTGAAACATTCACACCTAGCTCCAACAGACAAGAGTCCTTTGTCCCACCCTGGTCCTTCCACAGATATATAAACCCTTTTTCCTAGTTCCAACAGACCTTACTACCTCTGAGGATGCTTGCCATAGATGCAGGCGAAACATCAGGAGAGAATGCCTCTAGACCATGGCCATATAGCCCGAACCACACAATTGAATTGAATAAGCGAGGACCACACAATTGAATAAGGAAATAGTACTTCCAATATTTTCAGATTTTGTTACATAGTGTAATTTGGTGGCATAGGGTCACCATAAATCAAAGTCAGCTCGATGGCAGATAGCAACAACAGAACGTACAGAGGAAACCGGTTATCTGATATCCTTGTCACGTGTATGGACATGGTGTGCTAAGAAAGCATCATGTTAGATTACAGCTTATATTCAAGTATATACAATATGTGTTTTTTTATGTTTTACTAATGTTGTAACCCGCCTTGAGCCATGAGGAGAGGTGGGCAAGAAAGAAAACTATTGTTGGGTTGGTTCTTGTGGGTTTTTTCGGGCTATAGAGCCATGTTCTAGAGGCATTTCTCCTGACGTTTCGCCTGCATCTATGGCAAGCTTCCTCAGAGGTTGTGACCTCACCTCTGAGGAAGCTTGCCACAGATGCAGGCGAAACGTCAGGAGAAATGCCTCTAGAACATGGCTCTATAGCCCGAAAAAACCCACAAGAACCTAGTGATTCCAGCCATGAAAGCCTTCGACAATATTGTTGGGTTGTTGTAGGTTTTTTCGGGCTATATGGTCATGATCTAGAGGCATTCTCTCCTGACATTTTGCCTGCATCTATGGCAAGCATCCTCAGAGGTTGTATGGTGAAGTGGACACAAAACACAATGTAACACAATTTTTGTTCCTGGGTCATAAACGTCACTACTGAGGATGCTTGCCATAGATGCAGGCGAAAGGTCAGGAGAGAATGCCTCTAGACCACAGCCATATAGCCCGAAAAAACAACCCAGTGATTCTGGCCTTGAAAGCCTTCGACAATACATAAAACTATTGTTGTTATTATTATTGTTATTATTATTGGGCTGTAGCGTAGCTAGTTGGCAGCCAGCTGCATTAAATCACTACTAACTAAGAGGTCATAAGTTCAAAGCCAACTTGCTGTTGACCTATGCAGCCTGAAAGACAGTTGCATCTGTCAAGTAGGAAATTTAGGTACCACTTTATGCGGGGAGGCTGATTTAACTAATTTACAATGCCATAAAACCTTCCGGTAGCGTGCAGAAGAATGAGGAAGTACTCCATCAAAGGACCCAGTGTCACAAGTGGACGGTGAAGCGGCAGCTCCCCCTGTGGCTGGAACCGACCATACCCTCATGAAGCCAGAAAAAGCTGGAATGTTAAATTGCCTCTGTGTCTGTCTACATATGTTGTATGTCTAAATGGCATTGAATGTTTGCCATTCATATGTGTGTTCCCTGTGGGGTGAGAAGGGCGGAATATAAATACTGTAAATCAATCAATCAATAATATTTCACCATGTTTTTATGATAGAATCAATTAGGAAATGACGTTTATGACCCAGGAACAAAAATTGTGTTACATTGTGTTTTGTGTCCATACAACCTTCACCATTGTGTTTTGTGTCCATACAACCTTTCACCTGTTCTACGTCCATTTCCTCCTCATTGCTTCGCATGAACACCTTGTTTTCCCATTGAAGTGCCCTCTTCCCTTGAAGATCCTCTCCTTGGGGAGCTCCTTTTGTCGGAGGAAGTCGTGTGTATTGGCCTTTGTGGTTGTCAGCCTTCCTCCTCCTTTGCCACCCAGAATGAGAAACTCCCCCTTGTCCTTGTCGCTGGGAGATATTTCCCTTTTCTGCCTTGTGGGTTTGCTAAATGTGCATTATCTGGAGGGGCCGACAGCTGGGAAAACAGTCGCACGGGGATTAGTGCCTTTCAAGCCTCGCACAAGTGGCCGATGCACTTATTATACGCCCTTGCGGCTCGCCATCGATATTATCATTACGATTCACAGTGTTTCCTGGGCTGTTGCTTCTCAAACAGACCCTTTTGAGTGCTGAAGCCTAATAATAATAATAATAATAATAATAATAATAATAATAATAATAATACAACCTATTTCTATTTCCATTATTATTATTGTTATTATTATGCTATTGGTTTTACTGTTGATGTACTTTGGGCTTGATCTCATGTAAGCTGCACTGAGTCCCTTGGGGAGATGGTAGTGGGGTATAAATAAAGTATTATTATTATTATCCTGTGCTTTTGTGTCAGTAAAATAATAATAATAATAATAATAATAATAATAAGTAGGTTCTTGTGGGTTTTTTCAGGCTATAGGGCCATGTTCTAGAGGCATTTCTCCTGACGTTTCGCCTGCATCTATGGAAAGCATCCTCAGAGGTAGTGAGGTCTGTTGGAATTAGGACGATGGGTTTATATATCTGTGGAATGGCTGGGGTGGGGCAAAGAGCTCTTTTCTGCTGGAGCTAGGTGTGAATGTTTCAACTGACGAAATTCATTAGCATTTGAAAGCCTGGCTGAGCCTGGGAAAATCTTTTGTTGAGAGGTGTTAAGATGTGCCTGGTTGTTTCCTCTCTGCTGTTTTGCTGTTGTAATTTTAGAGTTTTTTTAATACTGGTAGCCAGATTTTGTTCATTTTCATGGTTTCTTCCTTTCTGTTGAAATTGTCCACATGCTTGTGGATTTCAATGGCTTCTCTGTGTAGTCTGACATAGTGGTTGTTGGTGTGGTCCAGCATTTCTGATGCAGGCGAAACGTCAGGAGAAATGCCTCTAGAACATGGCCCTATAGCCCGAAAAAAACCCACAAGAACCTAGTGATTCCAGCCATTATAGCCTTTGACAATACAACAACAACAACAACAACAACAACAATAATAATAATCTATATAAATAAAAATGTAATGTTCGTTTGTGGTATTCACAGAACTCAAAAACCACTGGACGAATTGACACCAAATTTGGACACAAGACACCTAACAACCCAATGTATGTCCTTCACTCAAAAAAATTGATTTTGTCATTTGGGAGTTGTCGTTGCTGGGATTTATAGTTCACCTACAATCAAAGAACATTCTGAACCCCACTAATGATGGAATTGAACCAAACTTGGCACACAGTTCTCCCATGACGAACAGAAAATACTGGAAGGGTTTGGTGGACAGTGTCCTTTGGTTTTGGAGTTGTAGTTCACCTACATCCAGAGATCACTGTGGACTCAAACAATGATGGATCTGAACCAAACTCTACAAGAATACTCAATATGCCCAAATGTAAACACTGGTGGAGTTTGGAGAAAATAGAATCTTGACATTTGGGAGTTGTAGTTGCTGGGATTTGTAGTTCACCTACAATCACAGAGCATTCTGAATGCCACCAATGATAGAATAAGGCCAAACCTCCCAAACAGAACACCCATGTGGGCCACAGCAACTCGTGGCAGGGGATGGCTAGTAGTAGTAGTAGTAGTAGTAGTAGTAATAATAATAATAATGGAAATAGAAGGCATCGATTCCAACCCTACGAAAAGCAAAGTTCTTTCTGCAGACATTTCATTCGAATTTAAGGATACGCACCAGTGAAAGGAAACAACCAGGACAAATAAGCCTTGCATCTGTAAAGAAAAACATGTTGAGTGTCTAAAAAGCTTTTGAAGCCATATTTAGAGATTAACTAGCTGTACCCGCCACGCGTTACTGTGGCCAACCTTCCCTCCCTCTTTCCCTCCTTCCTTCCCTTTCTCTTTCCTTCCCTCCCTTCCTTTGCTCTTCTACTTTCTCTTCTTCTTTCTTCCTTCTCTACCTGTTTCTTTCCTCTCTTCCTTTGCTCTTTGGTTCTATTCCTCCTTGTCTCTTTCCTTCCTTCCTTCCCTCTCTCTTTCTCTCTTTCACCCCTTCTCTCCTTCCTTCCCTCTCTCTTTCCTTCCTTCTTTCACTTTTTTATTTCCTTCTCTCCTTCCTTTTCTACTTTTCTTTCCTTCCTTATCTCCTTCCTTCCTTCCTTCCTTCCTTCCTTCCTTCCTTCCTTCCTTCCTTCCCCCTTTCTGTGTGTATGTGTTTTGTGTGTGTGTGTATATATATATGCCTCAATGTGTATATATTTGTGTATATGTGTTTATATGTGTGTTTGCGTGTATATATGTAGTTTTGCGCATGCGTTATAATATTTTTTTTTGCATCTGTCATATACGTGTGTGTGTGTGTGTGAATGGCTGGATGGCCCTTCTTCAGCATTTCTCAACCTGGGAAGTCAAGATCGGGGGGGGGGGTCACCAGGGGGGTGTTGGAACGGTCACCAAAGACCACCAGAAAACACAGTATTTTCTGTTGGTTATGGGGGTTCTCTGTGGGGAGTTTGGCCCAATTCTATCATTGATGGACAGAATGGTCTTTGATTGTAGGTGAACTATAAATCCCAGCAACTACAACTCCCAACTGTCAAGGTCTATTTCCCCCAAACGCCACCAGTGTTCACATTTGGGCATATTGAGTATTTGTGCCAAGTTTGGTCCAGATCCATTATTGTTTGAGTCCACAGTGCTCTCTGGATGTAGGTGAACTACAACTCCAAAACTCGAGGTCAATGCTCATTAAACTCTTCCAGTATTTTCTGTTGGTCATAGGGGTTCTGTGTGGGATGTTTGGCCCAATTCCATCATTGGTGGGGTTCGGAATGCTCTTTGATTGTAGGTGAACTATACATCCTAGTAACTACAACTCCCAAATGTCAAGGTCTATTTCCCCCAAACTCCATCTGTGTTCACATTTGGGCATATTGAATCTTCCTGTCAAGTTTGCTCCAGATCCATCATTGTTTGAGTCCACAGTGTTCTCTGGATGGAGGTGAACTACAATTCCAAAATTCAAGGTCAGTGCTGACCAAACCCTTTTAGTATTTTCTGTTTCTACATTTATTTATATCCCACTTTTTCACAAATCCAGGACTCATGGCATTGGGCTTTGTCAAACCACAGCTCCCACGATACCACAGTATTGAGCGGAGTTCAAAGTGGTGCCCAACTGCATTAACTCCCCAGTGTCGCTGCGTTGAGTCCCTATCCTTTCCCTTTTTCCTAGAAGGAGGGCTCTCCGCCTGTTCTGTTTTCCAGGAATATACCTTTCGGGAGAGGAGATTTAGGGAGGATTCGGAATTAACCTTCCGGCTTCTGAAGTTGGAGATTGCCTTTGCCGTTTTAATCCCCTTCTTGGCAGAGAAAACGAGAGGCTTTGTATATTGGGGGGATTCGGGGTCAAAGCGAGCCTCTCTCACCCAGGCATTAAGACCTTATTTCCAGAACCAATCAATGAAAGGGATTTCTTTCTGAACAGGAAAGGGAGGAAAGAAAAAGCTGGGCTGAGCTCTATGTTGTCAGAAGAAAAGGTTTGGGACAATGTATTGTCGAAGGCTTTCATGGCCGGAATCACTGGGTTGTTGTAGGTTTTTTCGGGCTATATGGCCATGGTCTAGAGGCATTCTCTCCTGGCGTTTCGCCTGCATCTATGGCAAGCATAGATGCAGGCAAAACGTCAGGAGAGAATGCCTCTAGACCATGGTCATATAGTCCGAAAAAACCTACAACAACCCAGGTTTGGGACAGTTTTGAGAATGCCAGCCATTGTTTCATTCAGCCGGATGGGTTCGCTTTCCAAGAGTTTGTTTAATCGAAGGGAAAACCACAGTAAAGTTGGTCTCCTTTTTCTACTAATATTAGAATTGTATCCATACTCTTGTGCAAATGCAAATATATTAATAGCTTCATATTATTATTATTATTATTATTATTATTATTATTATTATTTTACTGACATAAAAACACAGTATGTCACAGCATACAAGATATATATGCTGGATTTTGTGTTGTTGTTGTTGTTGTTATTTACTATTGTATATTGGTATCAAGACATTGCAAACACCAGGATCTAGACCAGGGGTCCTCAAACTTTTTAAACAGAGGGCCAGGTCACAGTCCCTCAAAGTGTCAGAGGGCCGGATTATAATTTGAAAAAAACATGAATGAATTCCTATGCACACTGCACATATCTTATTTGTAGTGCAAAAAAAACCATTTAAAAACAATACAATAATTAAAATGAAGGACTATTTAAAGAAATATAAACTTATTGGCATTTCAGTGGGAAGTGTGGGCCTGCTTTTGGCTGATGAGATAGGATTGTTGTTGTTGTTGTTGTTGTTGTTGTGTGCTTTCAAGTCTTTTCAGACTTAGGTGGACCCTGAGCGAGGGCCGAGTAAATTTCCTTGGAGGGCCGTATCTGGCCCCCAGGCCTTAGTTTGAGGACTCCCTGATCTAGACACCTCAAAGCCTGCAATCTGAAATCTCACATGACAAAAGCAGGAAAAGTGATTATTATTATTATTATTATTATTATTATTATTATTATCATCATCATCAGATACAAAACTAGATTACTCTGCTGGCTGTTTGTATTTGATCACATGTCGGACACTTCCCAAGTGTCTAGGACCAGTGTTTCTCAACCTGGGGGTCGGGACCCCTGGAGGGGTCATGAAGGGATGTCAGAGGGTTCGTCAAAGACCATCAGAAAACACAGTATTTTCTGTTGGTCATGGGGGTCTCTGTGTGGGAAGTTTGGCCCAATTCTATCATTGTTGGGGTTCAGAACACTCCTTGATTGTAGGTGAACTATAAATCCCAACAAGTACAACTCCCAAATCTCAATGTCTATTTTCCCAAAACTCCACGAGTGTTCACCTTTGGGCATATGGAGTATCCGTGCCAAGTTTGTTCCAGATCCATCATTGTTTGAGTCCACAGTGCTCTCTGCATGTAGGCGAACTACAACCTCCAAACTCAAGGTCAATGCCCACCAAACCCTTCCAGTATTTTCTGTTGGTCATGGGAGTTCTGTGTGCCAAGTTTGGCTCAATTCCATTGTTGGTGGGGTTCATAATGCTCTTTGTTTACAGGTTAACTATAAATCCCAGCAACTACAACTCCCAAATGGCAAAATCAATCCCCTCGCCAACCCCACCAGTATTCAAATTTGGGCATACCGGGTATTTGTGCCAAATTTGCCCCAGTGAATGAAAGTACATCCTGCAGATCATTATTTACATGGCGATTCATAATGTTAGGGTTATGGTTGGGGGTCACCACAACATGAGGAACTATATTAAGGGGTCGCGGCATTAGGAAGGTTGAGAACCACTGGTCTAGGACTGTGTGAAGTATCGGCGAATAATGTGTGTAGATCCATTATTATGCAGGTGGCAGATGGTTATTTTGTCAGTGCCCATTATGTTTAAGTGCAGGCCAAGGTCTTTAGGCACTGCACCCAGTGTGCCCATCGCCACTGGGACCACCTTTACTAGCTTGTGCCAGAGTCTTTGCAGTTCAGTCTTTAAATACTCATATCGTGTAAGCTTTTCCAGTTGTTTCTCATCAATTCTGCTGTCGCCTCGGATTGCAACATCAACTATCCATCCTTGGTTTATTTTCATGATTGTGAGGTCAAGATTGTTGTTGTTCCTGTTGTTCTTGTTGTTGTTGTTCTTGTCATATCCCCTTTTATCCTTTGGTTGAGGCTGGATCTACATTGCTATACAATGCATTATATGGCAGAGTAGATCCAGCCTAAGAAACTACAAGAGAGGAGATTCCATCTGAACATGAGGAAGAACTTCCTGACCGTGAGAGCTGTTCAGCAGTGGAACTCTCTGCCCCAGAGCGTGGTGGAGGCTCCTTCTTTGGAAGCTTTTAAACACAGGCTGGATGGCTATCTGTCAGGGGTGATTTGAATGCAATACACTTGCTTCTTGGCAGGGGGTTGGACTGGATGGCCCATGAGGTCTCTTCCAAATCTTTGATTCTATGATTCTATGAGATGCAAAGCAGCACAAAACATTTAAAAAAATACAGTTCAAAATAAACAACGTGCAAATATCTACATATAATAGTTTTGTGATCTTCTAGCCTTAAAGATCCAGCCTCAGTGTGTTTTTCCTGTGTTTTGAAGGGATTTCTGCGTACTTCCGGTTTTAAAACTGGGGCAATAGTCACACTATTGTGACTGTATCTTCCTTCCTGGCTGAATGGAGTTGGACTAGATGCCCTTTGGGGGTCTCCGTGAAATCCTAGTAACATATAACATTTGGAGATGAACGATTGAATGTCTTCGTTGCCTCTTGTTCCAATCTCTTTGGAAAAAGGGAGCAGCACCACATTTTCTGGCAGGGCTTTGCCTTCCCAGATTGAAAGCAAATTGTCAGCTCATATGGACTGTTATTTTTAAAATCCGGGAAGTGTTTACGCTCATTAGGCTGTTTTGATTTCCCGACAACACAAATATTAGAGGCAGCCTCCTGTTTGGCTGCAATAGTTTTCCATCCCTATTAGGAAACGAGGAGTTAAAGCAAGCCTGGGCAAACTTCGGCCCTCTCAGCCTTCTCTTCTTCAGGCTAAACATGCCCAGCTCTTTAAGCCGCTCCTCATAGGGCTTGTTCTCTAGACCCTTGATTATTTGAGTCGCCCTCCACTGGACACATTCCAGCTTGTCCATATCTCTCTTCAATTGTGGTGCTCAGAATTGGACATAATATTTTGGACTTCAACTCCCACAATTCCTAACAGCCACTAGGAATTGTTGGAGTTGGAGTCCAAAACACCTGGAGGGGCCAAAGTTTGCACATGTCTGGGTTAAACCAAATCATTATCAAAGTTTCATGCAATATATTATGTGTATTATAAAATATATATTCTACATGTAATACCTTCCCCTCTCTCTCTATATATATATATACATATATCTCATAACAGCTTTACTGTATAAACAAAGTTTGGAAATTTCTCCCTTTTTGTTTGTTTGTTTATTTATTCTACATTTCTTACATCCTATAGTTGATTCTTCAGTTGTTTCCTCTGTATCCGCTCCATGGGGTTCGTCGCAAACATCATTGCCAACAGATTTTCTTTTCCCAATTAGAAACTCATCCATTTTAGTGGTCACTACTGCAACTCAATCCGCAAATTGTGCAAATTGTAAAAATTATAATAGGACGTACACTTGGATAGCACCTTCGCCTCCCTTCTGTAGGGATTACACCTCTCTAGAGGTTTTCAAATGGAGCTTGGATGGCTATCTCTTGGGAGGGCTTTGTGTGTTCCTGTCTGGCTGATGAGGGTTGGACTTGATGCCCTTTGGGGTCCCTTCCAACCCTAGCAAAATATAGACTCCCTGCGAGTCTGGTGGAGTCTCCTTCTCTGGAGGCTTTTGAACTCAGGCTGGATGGCCATCTCTCGGGAAGGCTTCATGTGTTCCTGTCTGGCTGATGAGGGTTGGACTAGATGCCCTTTGGGGTCCCTTCCAACTCTAGCAAAATATAGACTCCCTGCGAGTCTGGTGGAGTCGCCTTCTCTGGAGACTTTTGAACTGAGGCTGGATGGCCATCTCTCGGAAAGGCTTTGTGTGTTCCTGTCTGGTTGATGAGGGTTGGACTAGATGCCCTTTGGGGGTCCCTTCCAACTCTAGAAAAATATAGACTCCCTGAGAGTCTGGTGGAGTCTCCTTCTCTGGAGGCATTTAAACTCAGGCTGGATTGCCATCTCTAGGGAAGGCTTTGTGTGTTCCTGTCTGGCTGATGAGGGTTGGACAGCTTCTAAAGACTTTGTATAGGGAAATTCATAGGGCCTCTCAGCCGAGGCACCCTGGCGTCCCACTGGGCACATAAAGATCGCGTGCTGTGAATAGACAATTGCTACAGGCTCAGTGTGTGACAGCAACAACTACTTTTAAAATCAATTAAACAGGAAATAACACTTTCAAACCAGGAACAGAATTTTTTCCAAATTTTGTTACATAGTGTTGTCTGTCCTGAGAATTGTGATGCAATAGGAGGATGCAAAGGGATCCCTGGCTTTGACTCTTTGACGTTTTGGGGTCTCTGGGGTGCATTTGCTCTGCCAACGTGCATGCTTGGTGCCACTTGCAACCCGTGGTGCACCATGTCATGGGTTCAAAGCGGGAAAAGCTCAAAGTGTCCCCGTTTGACCCTGAAGGGGAAGATTCAATCAAGCCGGGGAAAGTGGTCGAATTGGATTAGGAGATTTGCCCTCCGTGTGTGAATGTGTGTGCGTGTGTCGATAGAAAGAGCAAAGTGGAGAGTAGCAGCCATTGGCATTCCCTTCTCACTCTCAACATCTTGCCATCGTGTTAGACTGGATCTATGCATAATGCTTAAGCGGCTGAGGGGGAAAGGTCCTGAGGCTGTTAGGAATTGTGGGAGTTGGAGTCCAAAACACCCAGAGGGCCAAAGTTTGCCCATGCCTGTTATAGACCCACATAATGCAGTTTGAACTGTATTACTGTATATACTCGAGTATAAGCCTAGTTTTTCAGCCCCTTTTTTAGGCTGAAAAAAATCCCCTCGGCTTATACTCGAGTCAAGATTATTTATTATATTACTCTGTTATTAGTATTATTTTTATTACATTTACTAGCCATCCCCTGAAACGCGTTGCTGTGGCCCACATGGGGGTTCTGTGTGGGAGGTTTGGCCCAATTCTATCGCTGGTGGGATTCAGAATGCTCTGTGATTGTAGGTGAACTATAAATCCCAGCAACTACAACTCCCAAATGTCAAGATTCTATTCTCCCCAAACTCCACCAGTGTTCACATTTGTGCATATTGAGTATTCATGCCAAGTTTGGTCCAGATCCATCATTGAGTCCACAGTGATCTATGGATGTAGATGAACTACAACTCCAAAACCAAAGGACACTGCCCACCAAACCCTTTCAGTATTTTCTGTTGGTCATGGGAGAACTGTGTGCCAAGTTTGGTTCAATTCCATCATTGGTGAGGTTCAGAATGCTCTTTGATTGTAGGTGAACTATAAATCCCAGCAACTACAACTCCCAAATGTCAAGATTCTATTTTCCCCAAACTTTACCAGTGTTCACATTTGTGCATATTCAGTATTCGTGTAGAGTTTGGTCCAGATCCATCATTGTTTGAGTCCACAGTGATCTATGGATGTAAATGAACTACAACTCCAAAACCAAAGGACACTGCCCACCAAACCCTTCCAGTATTTTCTGTTGGTCATGGAAGAACTGTGTGCCAAGTTTAGTTCAATTCCATCGTTGGTGGGGTTCAGAATGCTCTTTGATTGTAGGTGAACTATAAATCCCAGCAACTACAACTCCCAAATGACAAAATCAATTTTTTTTTAGTGAAGCACATACATTGGGTTGTTAGGTGTCTTGTGTCCAAATTTGGAGTCAATTCATCCAGTGGTTTTTGAGTCCTGTTTATCCCACAAATGAACATTACATTTTTATTTATATAGATTATTTTACTTTATTATTATTATTATTATTATTATTGTATTTACATTATTTTACTCTATTATTACTTTATATTACATTTATTATTTTACTCGATTATTATTACATTTACATTATTTTACTCTATTATTATATTTATTGCATTTATTATTTTACTCTATTATTGTTATTATTACATTTATTACTTTGTTATTATTATTACTATTATTATTATTATTATTAAATTTCCATTATTTACTCTATTATTATTACATGTCATTACATTTATTATTTTATTCTATCATTATAGGTAATAGGTAAGCACATTTACATTGAAGGAGGTTAGAATAATGGTTGAATCAGAGTTGGGCAGTCTTATCTTAAATTACACTTTTGTGTAAATACTCAAAAACATTTAACCTACTGACGATTACCAGGAGCAGCTACGTTTCTCACCCTCGGCTTATACTCAAGTCAATACGTTTTCCCAGTTTTTTGTGGTAAAATTAGGTCTCTCGGCTTATATTCGGGTCGGATCTCAGGATTTCTCTGCCATTGGGAGAGGCTCCATTACTTCATCCCCAAACTAACCTTGAGCTTGGATAGGGGAAGACCTGCTCTTTCTAAAAGATAGCAGCTCAGGGTTAGGGTAAAGGATGCCAGGATTTTTCTACCGTTGGGGAAAGTTAACTCCGCAGCTGAAGGAAAAGGGAAGGAAAGAACATCTATATCAGTGGTTCTCAACCTTCCTAATGCCGTGACCCCTTAATACAGTCCCTCATGTGGTGGTGACCCCCAACCATAACATTGTTTACGTTGCTACTTCATAACAGTCATTTTACTACTGTTATAAATCATAATGTAAATATCAGATATGCAAGATGTATTTTCATTCACTGGACCAAACTGGGCACAAACACCCAATGCAACCACATGTAAATGCTAGTGGGGTTGGGGGAGGATTGATTTTGTAATTTGGGAGTTGTAGTTGCTGGGATTTATAGTTCACCTATAATCAAAGAGCATTCTGAACTCCACCAGCGATGGATTTGAACCTAATTTGCCACACAGAACTCCCATGACCAACGGAAAACACTGGAAAGGTTTGGTGGGTATTGACCTTGAGTTTGGGAGTTGTAGTTCACCTATATCCAGAGAGCACTGTGGACTCACGCAATGGTGGATCTGGACCAAACTTGACACAAATGCTCAATATGTGCAAATGTGAACACTGGTGGAGCCTGGGGAAAATAGACCTTGACTTTTGGGAGTTGTAGTTGCTAGGATTTATAATTCATTACAATCAAAGAACATTCTGAACTTCACCAATGATAGAATTGGCTCAAACTTCCCACATGGAATCCCCATGACCATCAGAAACTACTGTGTTTTCTGATGGTCTTTGGCGACCCCTCTGACACCCCTTCGCGACCCCCTCAGGGGTCCCGACCCCCAGGTTGAGAAACACTGATCTATAGGGTTTCACAAATTGACTGTTTGTGTTTGTAACTTCGTCAAGCTGTGCCAAGTCTGCCAAGGACTTTGAGAAATAAATATTCTGTTTGATGTTCAAACCTGGAGTGGCCTCAGTTGCTGAGAATCCTAAGCTTCTAAGTAAGACACCCACAGTTCACCCAGATAGAGAGAGAAGCACATCTTAGTTTTAACTTTATAGTGTCTGGGTGTGATGGCACAATTACATTTATTATTTTACTCTATTATTACTGTTATTATTGCATTTCCATTAATTTACTTTATTATTATTATTATTATTACATTCATTATTTTACTCTATTATTGTTGGAAGGATACATAAATACACTTACATTGAAGAAGGTTAGGTAAAGGTAAAGGTAGTTCCCTGACATTAAGTCCAGTCATGTCTGACTCTGGGGTGTGGTGCTCCTCTCCATTTCTAAGCCGAAGAGCCAGCATTGTCCGTAGACACCTCCGAGGTCATGTGGCCAGCATGATTGCATGGAGCGCCGTTACCTTCCCGCCAGAGCGGTACCTATCGATCTACTCACATTTGCATGTTTTTGAACTGCTAGGTTGGCAGAAGCTAGGGCTGACAGCGGAAGCTCACGCCGATCCCCGGAATCGAACCTGCGACCTTTCGATCAACAAGCTCAGCAGCTCAGCGCTTTAACCCACTGCGCCACCGGGGGTTAGAATAATGATTTAATCAGAGCTGGGCAGTCTTATCTCAAATTACAATTTTGTGTAAATGTTCAACACCATGTCACCTCCTGATGCCTCAATTAATGTAATGTTATTGGTATCTATTTTTATTTTGAAATTTACCAGTAGCAGATTCATTTCTCACTCTCGACTTATACTCGAGTCAATATGTTTTCCCAGTTTTCTGTAGTAAAATTAGGTGCCTCAGCTTATATTCGGGTCGGCTTATACTCGAGTATATACGGTAATTGTTCAGGGGATGGCAGCTTTCCTCTGCTTGATATCTGTTTGATATTTTGCAAGCTGCTTTAGGGAAGAAGGGGGATCTTGGAAGAAAGCCTATCACCAGTGTTATTGGCAAACTCAAGTCGAGAGCATCCTTTGTGGGAGAAAGAAAATAGTTTGCAGGGAGACGGAAGAGACAAGGAAGCAGCCTGTTCTGCATTCATGATCTTCCTCTGGTCGCTTCCAGCCGAAAGGCATTTTATTCCCTGGTTCTCCCTGTCTGCGTCGTTCCCGACGTGGTTGGCAAGCTGATTTCATTCCCTGCAAAGATGCGGATCGAAACGACACGTTTCCCAGCCCAATCTTGGCTCCCGTTCCTGCAAATGCGGACACCTCCCAGCAGATTTATTCTAAATTTGGTCAGAAAAGCAGGCTGGACGTTGCGTGGCTGGAAGGGATTTGCGGAGGTTGCGCCAGGCGTCCGTAAATATCCTCTCTCTTGTCTGGAGGAAAGCTTGGAAGAGGCTCTTTTGGGAAAAGTGGCTCTTGCCACCAAAGAATGTATTGGATACATCTGGATAAGACATGGGTGCTTTGCAGGATTTAGAACTGGGACAGGGACATTTGAGGGATAAGCAAAAGAAGAGTTGAATTACCTTTTTGGACTATTCCCTTCTGGTTTGATTTTTTCCAAAAATCCCTGTAAGTAGAAAACTAGCTCTGCAGTAGACATTTTCCCCTAAGGTGCTAGCTTTCTACATTGCAGGGAACTGCAATTTCTAATTGTAGACTAAAGCAATTGATAGAATCATAGAGTTGGAAGAGACCTCTTGGGCCATCCAGTCCAACCCGCTGCCAAGAAGCAGGAATATTGCATTCAAATCACCCCTGACAGATGGCCATCCAGCCTCTGTTTAAAAGCTTCCAAAGAAGGAGCCTCTATCACACTCCGGGGCAGAGAGTTCCACTGCTGAACGGCTCTCACAGTCAGGAAGTTCTTCCTCATGTTCAGATGGAATCTCCTTTCTTGTAGTTTGAAACCGTTGTTCTGCGTCCTAGTCTCCAAGGAAGCAGAAAACAAGCTTGCTCCGTCATCCTTGTGACTTCCTCTCACATGGCTATCATATCTCCTCTCAGCCTTCTCTTCTTCAGGCTAAACATGCCCGGCTCTTTAAGCCGCTCCTCATAGGGCTTGTTCTCCAGACCCTTTATCATTTTAGCCACCCTCCTCTGGACATATTCTAGTTTGTCAATATCTTTCTTCAATAGTGGTGCCCAGAATTGGACACAATATTCCAGGTGTGGTCTAACCAAGGCAGAATAGAGGGGTAGCATTACTTCCCAAGATCTAGACCAGTGGTTCTCAACCTTCCTAATGCCGCGACCCCTTAATACAATTCCTCATGTTGTGGTGACCCCCAACCATAACATTATTTTTGTTGCTACTTCACAACTGTAATCTTGCTCCTATTATGAATTGTAATGTAAATACCTGATATGCAGGAAAAAGTTACAGAGAATATGTCAACCTACTCGGGCACAAATACACAATACGCCCAAATTTGAATACTGGTGGAGTTGGATGGGGGATTGATTTTGTCATTGGGAAGTTGTAGTTGCTGGGATTTATAGTTCACCTACAATAAAGAGTATTCTGAACTCCACTAACTATGGAATCGAACCAAACTTGGCACACAGAACTCCCATGACCAACAGAAAATACTGGAAGGGTTTGGTGGGCATTGACCTTGAATTTTGGAGTTGTAGTTCACCTACATCCAGAGAGCACTGGGGATTCAAAGTATGATGGATCTGGACCAAACTCTACACGAATACTCAATATGCCCAAATGTGAACACTGGTGGAGTTTGGGGGAAAATAGATCTTGACATTTGAGAGTTGTAGTTACTGGGATTTATAGTTCACCTACAATCGAAGAGCATTCTGAATCCCATGATATAATTGGGCCAAACTTCCCAAAAAGAACCCTCATGACCAACAGAAAATACAGTGTTTTTGATGGTCTTTGGCGACCCCTCTGACACCTGCTCGCGACCCCCCTAGGGGTCCCGACCCCCAGGTTGAGAAACACTGATCTAGACACTATGCTCCTATTGATTTTGAACCATTACTGTTTTGTTATTTTTTTACTGCTTTGCCTACATATATTCTGCAATAAACCGCTTGCTGATTTTACTAAGCTGATGTGTTTAAGGTCAGAGGTCTTCCTGCTCTGGTGTATGACAATGACTAAGGTTCAGTGCTTTGGAGACAGTTCTTGTATATAGATGTGACAAATGTGTGTGTGTGTGTATTGTTGTAGTAGAGCCTGTGAGTAATGTTGCAAGCAGTAGTTTGGGTGCCAGAAGGGGAAAAAGGGTTACTCGTGAGCAGGAGTCTGATGAGGAACAACAGAGGAAAAGGATCCGGGATATACTTATGGCACCTACAGATGAGGACTCATTTGAGCGGTTCTCTGGGGATGAAGGGTCAATGAGTGAAGAAGGAGAGGAGGGAGACACAATGGATGGGAATAGGGGAAGAAAGTGGGTTACTCGGGAGCAAGAATCGGATCAGGAGTGACAAAGGAAAAGGATCCAGGACATACTTATGGCACCTACAGATGAGGACTCATTTGAGCGGGATGAAGGGTCAATGAGTGAAGAAGGAGAGGAGGGAGACACAATGGATGGGAATAGGGGAAGAAAGAGGGTTACTCGGGAGCAAGAATCAGAGGAGGAGCGACAAAGGAAGAGGATCTGGGATATACTTACGGCACCTACAGATGAGGATTCATTTGAGGGATTCTCTGGGGATGATGCGTCACAGAGTGGGGAAAACGGGGATGACACCGTGGATTGGACTAAGGTAAAGGAAGTGCAAGCTATTTGTGCGGAGTCAACATCTAGTGATACATTCATGGGATTCTCTGGGAGTGAAGACTGCCAATCGGGGAATACAACTGAGTCTTTAGAGGAATCTAGGTCTTGACAGGAGATGGAAAAGATGGAGGGATGGGCATAGGACTTCATGCGAAGAGTTGGGAGCAGCTGCAAAGGATAATCATGGGGCGGTGGTCAGTTCATCTTCTGATGAGGATGTGTAGATAAAATGGGTTCAGAAATGGGGGGGTCTTTGCAGAAGGCAAGGTGTTGGTAAACGTTCGTGCATTGGGTACTGTCTGGACTTGTCACTGCCTGTTTCGTGTTTGGCATTGGGTTTGGGATCTGGTCAGTTCATCTTCTGATGAGGATGTGTAGATAAAAATGGGTTCAGAAATGGATCTTTGCAGAAGGCAAGGTGTTGGTAAACGTTTGTGCATTGGGTACTGTCTGGACTTGTCGCTGCCTGTTTTGTATTTGGCATTGGGTTTGGGATCTGGTCAGTTCATCTTCTGATGAGGATGTGTAGATAAAAATGGGTTCAGAAATGGGGGATCTTTGCAGAAGGCAAGGTGTTGGTAAACATTCGTGCACTGGGTACTCTCTGGACTTGTCGCTGCCTGTTTCGTGTTTGGCATTGCGTTTGGGATCTGCAGGTTGCTGTTGCTATTTGTGTGTGCTTTCGACTCGGATTGGATTCTCGTGAGTGTGGATGTTCCCCTTCCTGGACCTTGGACCGGCTTGACTACGACGCTGCTTCTGTGAACTGTGGAAATTCACTATTTTGGATTTCTCTTGCTACGACCCTGGACTTTGCTTAACTACTCTTCTCTCCCTGCGGCTGTTCTGCTTTTGTTTACTGTTTGCATGCTGTGCCTTCTTTGTGTGACTTTAGAGTACTGTGTTTGATTCGGTCCTTTTATCTGGATAATCCGGATTATACCTCTGTTTACATTTTGAACCAGGACTGGTTTTACATTTGAGTTTTGACCAGAGGCATTGAGTTTAAGTGTCTCTGTGTCCTTTTCTTTTGCATCAATAAACTCTGTTTGGAACTAACGCCTTTTAAGGCGTCTGTGATTCCGATATATATGGTTCTTTTTGTCTTTCCAGGGACGCTGCACCCGCGAAAACTGCAAGTACCTTCACCCTCCACCGCACTTAAAAACGCAACTCGAAATCAACGGACGCAACAACCTGATCCAGCAGAAGACCGCCGCAGCCATGTTTGCCCAGCAGATGCAGTTCATGCTCCCTGGAGCCCAGTTGCAACCCATTGTAAGTCTCCACAAGGGTTCCTCTTACTGTGTAAACGTTGGAGTTGTAGTCCTGCAAGCTCTTGGGCTTTCTTTGCACCAAGAGGGCCAACTACAATGCCAGGAGTCCATAGCATTGAATGGTGAAAGAGGGCTTGAATGAATGCAGTGTAGATGCACCCCCAAGCTGTTTTTTTGTTCTAAGCTGTGTATATCATCAGTGGCTTTGCATCTCATACTGGGAGAAAAACAGGCTATGAAATCATAAATGGATGGGTTTGGGAGGAATGTCGTTTCAGCCCAGTTTCATTTCGGAGATGTCTGAGGCCTCCGGCAGAGTGGAGCCCGCTTTCGTCCGGCGCGTTCGCCCGTGACCGGGTTACCAAGGCCTTAAAATAGACCCAACAATTGAACCGCTGGCAGAAGTAGGACAGGAGGCTTGTTCGACAAAAGGACACTACGGAGAGATGCTCGGATTTATCTGAGTCATGGCTGTATTTGCATCGGACGGAACGAAGAACTGGAACATTCCCAGTTTTTAAGATCCATTTTCAGCGGCAACCGTTGGCTCCGATGTTACGAGGGCAATGAAACCGTGTCACTTCAAAGGAACCCTTTTCAGATCTGTTTATGGCTGCGTCTGCACTGTAGAATGAATGCAGTTTGTCACCATTTTAACTGTTATGTCTCAATTCTGTGAAATCCTGGGAGTTGTAACTTTGGGCGAGAAGGCTTTTGTCAAGCTACAGCTCCTGAGATTCTATAGGATTGAGTTATGACGGTCAGCGTGATCTCAAACTGCATTAATTTTTATTTATTTATATTTATTTCGGTTACTTCTACCCCCCCCCCCCCCCGTGGCACAGTGGGTTAAAGCTCTGTGCCGGCAGGACTGAAGACCGACAGGTCGCAGGTTCAAATCCGGGGAGAGGCGGATGAGCTCCCTCTATCAGTTCCAGCTCCTCATGCGGGGACATGAAAGAAGCCTCCCACAAGGATGATAAAAACATCAAATCATCCGGGCGTCCCCTGGGCAACGTCCTTGCAGACGGCCAATTCTCTCACAACAGGAGCGACTTGCAGTTTCTCAGGTCGTTCCTGACACGACAAAAAAAAACTTCTATCCCGCCTTTCTCACCCCGGAGGGGACTCAGGGAGGCTTACAAAGGCACAATTCGATGCCGGCATCAACATAACAATAGAATAAAAACAATATAGCAGCAGTTAATTAGCAATCAGTTTCTGCATTACAACTATAAAACCAATAAAACCCGATTTCACCTAATTAACGCTCACCGTTTGCCATCTCATAGTCCAATTTCCAATTCCACATTGTCAGTCCTGTCGGTCCTAGTCGTCTGATTGTCCTTATCTAGTTGTGGGACCGAAGGCCTGGTCCCACAACCACATTTTTACTTTCCTCCTGAAGGAGAGGAGGGATGTTGATGACCTACTTTCCCCCGGGAGTGAGTTCCACAGGTGAGGGGCCAACACTGAGAAGGCCCTGCTCCTCATCCCCGCCAATCTCGCTTGTGATAGTGGCGGGGCCGAGAGCAGGGCCTCCCCAGAAGATCTTAAACTCCGAGGCGGGACGTAGAGGGAGATGCGTTCGGACAGATACGCTAGACTGGAACCGTATAGGGTTTTGTAGGTCAAAACCAGCACCTTGAATTGTGCTCGGAACTGAACCGCCAGCCAGTGGAGCTGACACAACAGGGGGGTGGTGTGCTCCCTGTATGACGCTCCAGTGAGTAATCTGGCTGCCGCTCGCTGGACCAGTTGAAGTTTCCGAGCAGTCTTCAAGGGCAACGCTACGTAGAGTGCGTTGCAGTAATCTATTCGGGATGTAACAAGAGCGTGGACCACCGTAGCCAGATCCGACTTCCCAAGGTACGGGTGCAACTGGTGCACAAGTTTTAATTGTGCAAAAGCTCTCCCGGCCACCGCCGAGACCTGGGGTTCCAGGTTCAGCGATGAGTCCAGGATCACTCCCAAGCTGCGAACCTGCATCTTCAGTGTAGATCAGGCGTGGGCAAACTTTGGCCTTTCTGGTGTTTTGGACTTCAACTCCCACAATTCCAAACAACCTCAAGCCCCTTCCTTGTACCCCTCAGCCACTTAAGCCCATGCCCATGTAGATGCAGCCTACCTTAGGGTTGTTGAGAGGACTGAAAGGCAAGTGTGAATGTTGCAGTTGATCATCAAGAAACATGAAAGACACTGCAGACTAATTTCAGCCAGAGAAGTCAGCCATAGCAGAGCACTTGATGACTTAGGTGATCCCTCGTAGCCCGAGGATGATGGCCCTCCAAGTTTAGCATCTTGGTGGTGGGTCTGGAGGTGGCTGTGGTGCCCTGCTCTTGATCCGCATTTTCTCTCGCAGTGCGGACATCTGTTTCCAGGTGGATGGTGATCCCAGTCAGGTTTGACTTGATGCCCCTTCCTCTTGGCACATTTCTCCTTTTTGCCCTCCATCCATGACTCTTTGAATTCTGCAGCACTGCTGGTCTCAGCTGACCTCCAGTTGGAGTGCTCAAGGGCAAGGACTTCCCAATTCTTGGTGTCTATGCCACAGTTTTTAAGTTTGGCTTTAAGCCCATCTTTAAATCTCTTGATGAACCAATAAAGAACAATATTCAGAAAACAGGGGAATTCTAGACAGGGGAAACAATCAGGGCCAGCTTTTTTCTTTTTTTCTTTTGTCGTGTCAGGAGCGTCCTGTTGTGAGAGAATTGGCCGTCTGCAAGGACGTTGCCCAGGGGACGCCCGGATGATTTTTGATTTTTTATCATCCTTGTGGGAGGCTTCTCTCATGTCCCCGCATGAGGAGCTGGAGCTGAAAGAGGGAGCTCATCCACCTCTCCCCAGATTCGAACCTGCGACCTGTTGGTCTTCAGTCCTGCCAGCACAGGGCTTTAACCTACTGCGCCACCGGGGGGCTCCAGGGCCAGCTAACACTTCCCAACAAAGGATTCCCCCAGGGAGAAAGCAGCCAGGCTTTGAAGCTGCAAGGCTATTCAATGCTAATCAAGCTGGCCAACTGCAACATTCACACTTACCTACAACAGACAAGAACTCTTTCTCCCACCCTGGACATTCCACAGATATATATATATATATAATCCCCATTTTCCTAGCTTCCAAGAGACCTCACAACCTCTGAAGATGCCTGCCATAGATGTAGGGTTTTTTTTTTTTTGGTCATGTCAGGAGCGACTTGAGAAATTGCAAGTCGTTTCTGGTGTAAGAGAATTGGCCATCTGCAAAGATGTTGCCCAGGGGACGCCAGGGGTTTTTTGTTGGGTTTTTTTTGGGGTCGTGTCAGGAGCGACTTGAGAAACTGCAAGTCATTACTGGTGTGAGAAAATTGGCCGTCTGCAAGGACGTTGCCCAGGGGACGCCAGGATGTTTTGATCTTTTTCCATCCTTGTGGGAGGCTTCTCTCATGTCCCCACATGGAACTGGAGCTGACAGAGGAAGCTCATCCACGCTCTCCCCGCATTCAAACCTGTGACCTGTGGGTCTTCAGTCCTGCCGGCACAAGGGTTTAACCCTCTGCGCCACCAGGGCTCCATAGATGTAGGTGAAACATCAGGAGAGAATGCTTCTGGAACATGGCCATACAACCCGGAAAACTCACAGCAAACCAGTGATTCCGGCCATGATAGCTTCGACAACACATTCTCTTGTTTATCCCAATGGATCTCATGCTCAGAAATGGTCAGATTCCTCATTTCTCCTTGGTTAATTGGTAGGAATGGAGTGGGTTTTGCGGGATGACGATGTTAATTGCCTAAGGTGGCTCCTTAATTGTGTCATTAAAGCTGTTAACGATTGGGGCTGGTCTTTGAGCATCCTTACGAGCCTGAATCAATACAGAGAGGAGGAGAGGACAGCAAGGAAGCAATGGGAGATTCAGCGGGTTTCTCCTCCAGGCTGATGGGATGGAACAACTCCTTTGCAAAGCCTTACAGTCACCTTAACTGAACTCAATAATAATAATAATAATAATAATAATAATAATACTTTTTTTATACCCCGCCACTATCTCTCCAAGGGACTTGGAGCGGCTTACATAAGGCCAAGCCCAATAACATATCAATAAAAACAAAAAGCAATAAACAGAAACAATTTATTCATTTATCATGTCATCTGCAACCAGACCATTGTATTACATTTCTAACAGAACAAAACAAATAAACAGATAAAAAACCCACAATTTTTGCAAACTTGGTAGTTGATTAGATGTCCTTTGACCAGTATCTGGCCACTTGGAGTGCCTCTGGTGTTGCCGCAAGGAGGTCCTCCATTGTGCATGTGGCAGGGCTCAAGTTGCATTGCAGCAGGTGGTCAGTGGTTTGCTCTTCTCCACACTTGCATGTCATGGATTCCACTTTGTGGCCCCATTGCTGAAGGTTGGCTCTGCATCTCGTGGTGCCAGAGCGCAGTCTGTTCAGCGCCTTCCAAGTCGCCCAGTCTTCTGTGTGCCCAGGGGGGAGTCTCTCATTTGGTATCACCCACGGATTGAGGTGCTGGGTTTGAGCCTGCCACTTTTGGACTCTCGCTTGCTGAGGTGTTCCAGCGAGTCTCTGTAGATCTTCGAAAACTATTTCTTGATTTAAGTCGTTGACGTGTTGGCTGATACCCAATCAGGGGATGAGCTGGAGATGCCTCTGCCTTGGTCCTTTCACTGTTGGCTGCTACTTCCCAGCGGATGTCAGGTGATGCAGTGTAATTTCTCCAATGGTGTAGGGCGCAGACACTCCGCGGCATGTCTCATTAAGAGACACATCCACTGTTTTAGCGTGGTGAGATGTGTTCCACACTGGGCATGCATACTCAGCAGCAGAATAGCAAAGTGCAAGGGCAGATGTCTTCACTGTGTCTGGTTGTGATCCCCAGGTTGTGCTAGTCAGCTTTTGTATGATATTGTTTATAGCACCCACTTTTTGCTTGATGTTCAGGCAGTGCTTCTTGTAGGTCAGAGCACGGTCCAGAGTGACTCCCAGGTATTTGGGTGTGCTGCAATGCTCCAGTGGGATTCCTTCCCAGGTAATAATTCTCAGAGCTCGGGATGCTTGTCTGTTCTTAAGGTGAAAGGCACATGTCTGTGTTTTAGATGGATCAGGGATCAGCTGGTTTTCCCTGTAATAGGCAGTAAGAGCACCTAGAGCTTCGGAGAGCTTCTGTTCTACCATCTCAAAGCTCCCTGCTTGTGCGGTGATGGCACGATCATCAGCATAGATGAAACTCTCTGTCCCTTCTGGCAGTGGCTGGTCATTTGTGTAAATGTTGAACATGGATGGAGCAAGCACGCTTCCCTGAGGCAGGCCGTTCTTCTGTTTCCGCCATCTGCTTCTCTGGCTCTGGAACTCAACAAAAAAGCTCCTGTTTTGTAGCAGGTTTCCTATGAGGCGGGTGAGGTTGAACATGGATGGAGCAAGCACGCTCCCCTGAGGCAGTTAATACAATTAATATAAATCACATATAAACAATACCAATAAACAGTAACGCACAAGGATTTAAAAACCTATGGCCGGGCCGAATGTAATAGTTAAAAATTTAAAAAGTGAACGCTGGGCATGAACAAGGTAAGATATATCTGGTATATGGTTTTCAAAGAGATGAGGGAGCGCAGTTAGTCCTAGACCAGTAGCAAAGTGCATTCTGAGGACATATTGCTGGGAATTTTCCTTATTCTGGGAAGGCACACTGGAATAGCTACGTTTCAGGCTCCTCCTAAAGACGGCCAATGTTGGGGCCTGCCTGATGTCCTTGGGAAGTGAGTTCCAGAGTCGGGGGGCCACCACCGAGAAGGCCCTCTCCCTCGTCCCCACCAATCGCGCCTGCGAAGGAGGTGGGAGCGTGAGCAGGGCCTCTCCAGATGATCGAAGAGATTGTGTGGGGTCATACACAGAAATGTGGTCATGCTGTTTCCTCCTTTCTTTTCCCCGACAGACGACGTTTCCTGTGACTCCTTCGCTTGCCACCAGCCCCACCATGGCGTTCAGTCCCTACCTGAGCCACGTCTCCCACGGAATGGGCTTGGTCCCTGCTGAGCTGTTACCAAATACGCCTGTCCTGGTCCCGGGAAACCCAGCGGTTTCGGTCCCGGGCGGCTCCACCGGACAGAAACTCATGAGGACGGATAAGCTGGAGGTATTTGCTTGGCCTTTTCGAGTCTTGTTCCTTGTTCTAGGTGGCTCTCATCCAGGAACCTGGGCAGAGTTTGATCCCCAAACGCCGGATGAGTCAAAGTCACATTGACTCAAACAAAGAACTGAAACATCGAGTCTTCCCAAAAGTCTGGTTAAGTCAAGTTTGGTTCCATTCCATCATTGGTGGAGTTCAGAAAGCTCTTTGATTGGAGGTGAACTATAAATCCCAGCAACTACAACTCCCAAATGACAAGGTCTATTTTATCCAAACTCCATCAGTGTTCGCATTTGGGCATATTGGGTATTCATGCCAAGTTTAGCCAGGTCCATCATTGTTTGAGTCCATAGTGCTCTCTGGATGTAGGTGAACTACAACTCCCAAACTCAAGGTCAATGCTCAGCAAACCCTTCCAGTATTTTCTATTGGTCATGGGAGTTCTGTATGCTAAGTTTGGTTCAATTCCATTGTTAGTGGAGTTGAGAAAGCACTTTGATTGTAGGTGAACTATAAATCCCAGCAACTACAACTCCCAAATTACAAAATCAATCCTCCCCCAACCCCAGTAGCATTCACATTTGGGTATTTGTGCCAATTTTGGTCCAGTGAATGAAAATACGTCCTGCCTGTCGGATATTTACATGATGATTCATAACAGTAGTAAAATGACTGTTATGAAGTAGCAATGAAAACAATGTTATGGTTGGGGGTCACCACAACATGAGGGACTGTATTAAGGGGTCACGGCATTAGGAAGGTTGAGAACCACTGGTTTAGGGTTTTGTAGGTCAACACCAGCACTTTGAATTGTGCTCGGAAGCTAATTGGCAGCCAGTGGAGCTGGCGCAACGAAGTAGTGTGCTCCCTGTACCCCATTCCTGTCAGTAATCTGGCTGCCGCACCATTGGACTAGTTGCAGCTTCCGGGCAGTCTTTAGAGGCAACTCCACGTAGAGAGCGTTGCAGTAGTCTATACGGCAGTGTTTCTCAACCTGGGGGTTGGGACCCCTGGGGGGGGGTCACGAAGGTGTGTCAGAGGGGTCGCCAAAGACCATCAGAAAACACAGTATTTTCCGTTGGTCATGGGGGTTCTGTATGGGGACTTTGGCCCAATTCAATCATTGGTGGGGTTCAGAATGCTCCTTGATTGTAGGTGAACTATAAATCCCAGCAAGTAAAACTCCCAATTGTCAAAGTCTATTTTCCCCAAACCCCATCAGTGTTCACATTTGAGCATATTGAATATCCGTACCAAGTTTGGTTCAGATCCATCATTGTTTGAGTCCACAGTGCTCTCTGGATGTAGGCGAACTTCAACTCCCAAACTCAAGGTCACCAAACTCTTCCAGTATTTTCTGTTGGTCATGGGAGTTCTGTGTGCCAAGTTTGGTTCAATTCCATTGTTGGTGGGGTTCGGAATGCTCTTTGTTTGCAGGTTAACTGTAAATCCCAGTAACTACAACTCCCAAATGACAAAATCAACCCCCCTACCAACCCCACAAGTATTCAAATTTGGGCATACCGGGTATTTGTGCCAAATTTGCTCCAGTGAATGAAAATACATCCTCCATATCAGATATTGACATGATGATTCATAACAATAGCAAAATGACAGTTCAGAGTGCTCAGCAACTACAACTCCCAAGTTACAAAATCAATCCCCCTCTAACCCACCAGTATTCAAATTAGAGCTTAATAGGTATTTGGTCCAGTGAATGAAAATACATCCTGCGTATCAGATATTTACATTACGATTCATAACTGTAGCAAAATGACAGTTATGAAGTAGCAACAAAAATAATTTTATGGTTGGGGGTCACCACAACAGGAGGGACTGTAATAAGGGGTCATGGCATTATGAAGGTTGAGAAACACTGCTGTATATGTAACCCTCTATTCTGCTTTGGTTAGACCACATCTGGAATATTGTGTCCAATTCTGGGCACCACAATTCAAGAGAGATATTGACAAGCTGGAATGTGTCCAGAGGAGAGCAACTAAAATGATAAAAGGTCTGGAGAACAAGCCCTATGAGGAGCGGCTAAAGGAGCTGGGCATGTTTAGCCTGAAGAAGAGAAGGCTGAGAGGGGATATGATAGCCATGTATAAATATGTGAGAGGAAGCAACAGAGAGGAGGGAGCAAGCTTGTTTTCTGCTTCCCTGGAGACTAGGATGCAGAACAATGGCTTCAAACCACAAGAGAGGAGATTCCATCTGAACATGAGGAAGAACTTCCTGACTGTGAGAGCCGTTCAGCAGTGGAACTCTCTGCCCCGGAGTGTGGTGGAGGCTCCTTCTTTGGAAGCTTTTAAACAGAGGCTGGATGGCCATCTGTCAGGGGTGATTTGAATGCAATATTCCTGCTTCTTGGCAGGGGGTTGGACTGGATGGCCCATGAGGTCTCTTCCAACTCTTTGATTCTATGATTCTATGTACATGTGGGTGTCCCAAAATTTGGAAAAAAATCCCAAAGACTTCTGCTCCCAAGCATTTCGGAACACGGATGCCAGATCTGTGGCTGGGTGCTGGCCCTCCTTTCTGTTCCTTTTGTATTCCCCACGTGGGAAGTTTTGGTGACCCTTTCCTTCCCATTTGAATGCCGCCTCTTCCTTCCAAGGTTTGCCGGGAGTTCCAGCGCGGCAACTGCACCCGGGGCGAGAACGACTGCCGCTACGCTCACCCTATCGAAGTTGCCATGATCGACACGAACGAGAACACAGTCACGGTGTGCATGGATTACATCAAAGGCCGGTGCTCCCGGGAGAAATGCAAGTACTTTCATCCCCCAGCACACTTGCAAGCCAAAATCAAGGCAGCTCAGCACCAGGTGAACCAAACGGCTGCAGCCGCAATGGTAAGTGCCAAATGGTGGAAACCAAGCTCTCCTTTTCTTTCAGTGCTTTCAGGGTGGTTCATGGCACCACAGGAGACCCCATACTACGTATCCTTGCTTCCTTTCTGAGTCGTCTTCTCAGTTGCGCTAGCTTTTTTCTTTTTGTCGTGTCAGGAGCGACTTGAGAAACTGCAAGTCACTTCTGGTGTTAGAGAATTGGCCGTCTGCAAGGATGTTGCCCAGGGGACACCTGGATGATTTGATGTTTTTATCATCCTTGTGGGAGGCTTCTCTCATGTCCCCGCATGAGGAGCTGGAGCTGATAGAGGGAGCTCATCTGCCTCTTCCTGGATTCGAACCTGTGACCTGTTGGTCTTCAGTCCTGCCGGCACAGGGGCTCCGATGGCACAGTGGGTTTAGTTGCGTTAGCTAAAGAAAGCATGCACATCAGAAACTGCAAAACTCTCCGTCTATGAAATCTGATTTTGCTACTCAATGGCCTTTAAATAACACTATGTAACATGATTCTTGTTCCTGGCTTATAAGTGTCATTTCCTAATTGGTTCTATCATAAAAGCATAGGAAAAGTTTATTAAAACTGCAGAAACTTGGTTTGTGCAGCACATTTTGCTATAGTATTTCAATAAATACCTCCCAGGTCAGTGTTTCTCAACCCCGAGGGGGGGGGGGGGGTAATGAGGGAGTTTCAGAGGGGTCGCCAACGACACATTCCAGCTTGTCAATATCTTGAAGAAAGATATTGACAAGCTGGAATGTGTCCAGAGGAGGGCGACTAAAATGATCAAGGGTCTGGAGAACAAGCCCTATGAGGAGCGGCTTAAGGAGCTGGGCATGTTCAGCCTGAAGGGAAAAGGAAAGGACCCAAGGCTGTTAGGAATTGTGGGAGTTGAAGTCCAAGACACCCGGAGGGCACAAGTTTGCCCATTCCTGGTTTAGACAAAAGCAAAGTGCTGAATCCTGTTCCAAATTCATCCTCTGATGTTGTGTCCTGGTTGTGTGATGAAATGTTGGAAGGGGTGAATGAGGAGAGAGTTCCAAAGGGCACAGAAACATCAGCGTATTCCTTTCCACCTTCATGAGGGCTAGAAATGGAAACGCAGCTGTGCTCCTTGGGCAATCTTAACCCTGCTGGCGTGAGGCCCCAACTCCCGGCTCCAAGATGCGTTATGGATAGCCCGAGTGGTCCCTTACCAGGCAATGGTTGCTGCAGATCTGCCAAGCTGGTGTCCTTTTAGTATCTCCATGAAGGCTGTGGAACTGTAACTTTACTCTCCAGCAAAGTTGTAGAGGTTTTCCTTTTCCCCAGCAAAGGCTGGCTGTAAATCTATACCAGGGGTCCCCAAACTACGGCCCGCGGGCCACTTCCGGCCCACCAAGGGTTCTTATCCGGCCCGTGGAGGAGGAGCACCCCCCCACACACACACACACAGTGCCCCTCCCTTGGCTGGCTCACGCTATCCGTCAGGCCCGATGGGCAGCGTGAGCCAGCCAAGGGCAGCTGCTCCGCATGGCCTACTCGCACGTAAAGCACCTCGCGAGGTGCTTTACGCGCAAGTAGGCCGTGCGGGGCTGCTCCTCCCTTGGCAGGCTCACGCTGCCCATCGGGCCCGATGGGCAGTGTGAGCCAGCCAAGGGAGGCTGCCCTGGAGCTCCACGCAGTCATGCCGGCCACATGACCTTGGAGGTGTCTACAGACAACGCCGGCTCTTCGACTTAGAAATGCAGATGAGCACCACACCCCAGAGTCGGGCACGACTGGACTTCATGTCAGAGGAAAACCTTTAACTAGGGAAATTGTGGAAGATCCAGGGCGGGAGAAAGAACTCTTGTCTGTTGGAGTAGGTATGAATGTTTCAATTGGCTACCTTGATTACCATTTCATAGCCTGACAGTTTTTAGGGAGTATCCTTTGTTGAGAGGTGATTAGCTGGCCCTGATTGTTTCTTGTCTGGAGTTCCCCTGTGTTTGAGTGTTGTTCTTTATTTACAGTTATAATTTTAGAGTTTTTTTAATACTGGAAGCCAGATTTTGTTCAGACTAGAAATAGGAAGATTTCCCATTCTCTGCTCCTGGAATTACTGCCTCAAGAGGGCTAGAAAGAACCCCCTCGAAGGGCCCTTCCACACAGCAAAATAAGATATGTGCAATGTACATAGGAATTTTTTCCGGCCCTCCAACGGTCTGAGGGACAGTGAACTGGCCCCCGGTTTAAAAAGTTTGAGGACCCCAGATCTATATCTTTAACCTCAGCAGAGCTGGCTGTAGATTTATTTCTTTGACCCCGGCAGAGCTGTAAGAAGCGAAGCTTTTTACAGGTGGAGTAGAGAGAAGCCCACACGTCCTACTGTAAGGCTCCAAACTGTGAGCCTGAACCAAAAGTCCCCTTTTCCCTCCAAACCTGGGGAAAGGGGTGGATCTAAAGGCTCTAATGATGATTGATAGATTGTTGGCCCTATGATTGCAACCTGGGGAAAGCTACCCAATTGCAAAATGCATGGCCCAGATGATTTCAGAGTGCAAGAAAAAGAATCAAATCTCCTAGCACAGCAGCACTTTGAGCACTCTGTATTGCAACCCTATTGGAGCAATGTACGGAGCAGCATTGGATTTCTAACCATTCCCTTTCTATTCTGCAAACGGTGCCATCAGTTTCAAGCAAAAGAATCATCCTCCTAGCATTTGTGTCTCGGGGTCCTTTGTCTTGCAGTTGCGCATGTGCCGTCTGTGCGTCTTCTCTGTGCATTTTAAAATACGATCTTGTTATGTAATGCATTCATGTTATTTGTGTTTTCTCTTCACCTCCTCCACCGTGCCGCTTTCCTTTTTTTCTTTTCTTTTCTTTTTTTTTTTTTGACACCATTCTGCTTGCTGTTTTCTGTTGTGCTTGAAACCAAACAACCAACCAACCTTCCCTTGGCTCATTTACCATCATGCGCTCGCTGCCTGCTAACTCAGACTCAGCCGGCTCTTCTCCGGTCACAGAAGCGAACCCTCGGGACCACCTTTGACCTGGTACTTGGACCTCTCTGACCTTCTCGCTTTGCATGTAGCCATCTCTTTTTTTTTAGCTTGCATAGTATACGCTTGTGTTTGTCTCCCGCGTCGGGTCTGTGTCGCGCGTGGCAATAGGGGTGGCAGAGCGAGCAGTAATTTATGGGATAGCGAACGATACCGAACAAGAACACCTTTTATTTCTTCTTGAGAGAGCACTTCTCAAGAAGAGCAGTACGAGAGAGCAGTACGTGTGAAAAAGATCTTGGAGTCCTCGTGGACAACAAGTTAAACGAGCCAACAATGTGATGTGGCGGCAAAAAAAGCCAATGGGATTTTGGCCTGCATCAATAGGAACATAGTGTCTAGATCTAGGGAAGTCATGCTCCCCATGCTCTATTCTGCTTTGGTTAGACCACATCTGGAATATTGTGTCCAATTCTGGGCACCACAATTCAAGAGAGATATTGACAAGCTGGAATGTGTCCAGAGGAGAGCGACTAAAATGATCAAAGGTCTGGAGAACAAGCCCTATGAGGAGCGTCTTAAGGAGCTGGGCATGTTTAGCCTGAAGAAGAGAAGGCTCAGAGGGGATATGATAGCCATGTATAAATATGTGAGAGGAAGCCACAGGGAGGAGGGAGCAAGCTTGTTTTCTGCTTCCCTGGAGACTAGGACGTAATAGAACAATGGCTTCAAACTACAAGAGAGGAGATTCCATGTGAACATGAGGAAGAACTTCCTGACTGTGAGAGCCGTTCAGCAGTGGAACTCTCTGCCCCGGAGTGTGGTGGAGGCTCCCTCTTTGGAAGCTTTTAAACAGAGGCTGGATGGCCATCTGTCAGGGGTGATTTCAATGCAATATTCCTGCTTCTTGGCAGGGGGTTGGACTGGATGGCCCATGAGGTCTCTTCCAACTCTTTGATTCTATGATTCTCTAGAACTCTCTGGGATCAGACACGGACCACAGCATTGTGTAGAGCAGAGGTTCCCAACCTGTGGTCCGTGGACCACCAGTGGTCCGCAGCAACAAAATTATGGTCCGCGGCCTCACCATTACTACACCGTTGCCTCAAAACCATGTGGCAACTAGAGCAACTGGTCTCGCAAAACTCTCCTATAGTGCCAAGGCAATGGGGATGTCTGTAAGGGAGAGGCTGACTACACACGAAAGATTACTACAGTAGAGTGTCGCTTATCCGACCTTTGCTTATCCGACATTTCGACTTATCCGACGCTCCTATCTGATGCCCCCCCTTTCCTCCAGCAATCCTCTTCAATTAAAGGAGTGCTCCTCAACTCTCTCCATTTCCAATAAGTGAAAAAGGCAAGACAAGGAGGAGGAAGAGGAGGGAGAAAGGGGGGGAAAGAGGCAGGGCCAAAAGCAGAAGCGTCTCCCTCTTTCCTTCTGGGATTTCCACGCTCCTCTTCCGCATCTGGGCACTTCCTACTGAGCCACCCTAGCCCCAAAATCTTGCCTTGCCTTAACCTTTTGAGTTCCTGTTGTTAATATTCTGTTGGACGGATAGCAGTAGAAGACTCCATATTATTCGACATTTTTGTTTATCTGACATATTCATTGATCCAAAATTCTGCTGGTCTGTTTATGTCAGATAAGTGAGACTCTGCAGTATTATCACATCAGCTCTAGATCATTAAATATGGTTTTTCCTGTGGGCAAGCAGATGGTGAATACTGGTTGGCATATGTTCTGTATCAGAAACTAGAGCTGATATACAATGTATTGTTGAAGGCTTACACTGGGTTGTTGTAGGTTTTTCTGGGCTATATAGCCATGTTCTCCTGACGTTTCGCCTGCATCTATGGCAAGCATCCTCAAGAGGTAGTGAGGTCTGTTGGAAGTAGGGAAATGGGTTTATATATCTGTGGAATGACCAGGGTGGGACAAAGGACTTTTGTCTGCTGGAGCTAGGTGTGAATGTTTCAACTGACCACCTTGATTAGCATTTAATGGCTTGGAAGTGCCTTGCAGCTGTGGACAAGTCTACATAGGGACCACCAAAGGCAGCATGGCCCAAACATGAATCAAGGAACATGAAAGGCACTGCAGACTACTTCAACCAGAGAAGTCAGCCATAGCAGAGCACCTGATGAACCAATCTGGACACAGCAGATTATTTGAGAACACAGAAATGCTGGACCACTCTCATAACCACCATGTCAGACGACACAGAAAAGCCATTGAAATCCAAAAGCATGTGGACAATTTCAACAGAAAGGAAGAAGCCATGAAAATGAACAAAATCTGGCTACTAGTATTAAAAAGCTCTAAAATTACAACAGCAAAACAACAGAGAGTAAACAATCAGGCACATCAAATCACTCTCAATAAAAGATTCCCCCCAGGCACTTCCAAGCCATTAAATGCTAATCAAGGTGGACAGTTGAAACATTCACACCTAGCTCCAGCGGACAAGAGTTCTTTGTCCCACAGATATATAAAACCATTTTCCTACTTCCAACAGACCTCACTACCTCTGAGGATGCTTGCCATAGATGCAGGCGAAACGTCAGGAGAAAATGCCTCTAGAACATGGCCATATAGCCCAGAAAAAACTACAACAACCTAGAGCTGATGTAGTCTGTCCAATGCAATTTTCTGAATCAGCACCCCAAATAACCAAACCAAATGTAAAGTTGATGAAAAACCAATTCAAAACCCTTTTGGTACTAATGTTGGAGAGTGGTCCCTGGTCAAATGGTCCCTGTTTTAAAAAAAACGGTTGGGAACCACTGGTGTAGAGGATCCAGAGTTTCACAGAACATTCTCCAGGAACATCTAGGTCCTCCATGGCTACCTTCCACCAGAAATTGGCAATCGCATTGAATTTCAAGGCCCTCTAGTATGATAGATGGTCAGTGTCCACCAGAGAGAATATTTTTCTAGGAATCAGGCCTCCAATGCAACCCTGTGGCCAACATTCACCAGAAGTGCTGGAGGATTTAGCGATTCCTAGAAAGAGGCTTGCACTGGCAATATGAAGGTCCTCCCTCTGTGGTCATCTTCCACCAGATAGTGACCACAGAGTAGTCCAGAAGAACCAGGACATTCCTAGTGAGAAGACTTCTTGAGGAATCTATAGCTTCTCCAGTGCAATGTTGACCTTATCTAGCCTTTCCTAAAGATACAGTTTTATTCAGGAATAGGCAAATCTACAGAATTCAACAAATGTGGAGAGTTGACTGTATTATTTATTTGTTTGTTTCCCACATTTCTAACCCACCCTTCTCAAACCCCGAGAGGGGACTCAGGGCGGCTTACACCGACAACAATTCGATGCCACAAGATAATACAATTCTAAACAAATATAACAACAGTTTAGAACAGTAAATAGAACATTAAGTTAAAAACACATTAAAAACATTGTCATCAATCCATATAGCCAATTCCAGTCCAATTCAACATCCAAAGTGCTGTCCTGCTTGTTGTCCAAAGGCCTGGACTCAGAACCACGATTTAACCTTCTTTCTGAAATAAAGGAGGGAAGACGCCAACCTGATCTCACTGGGGAGCGAGTTCCACAGGCATGGGGCCACTGCCGAGAAGGCCTGACCCTCGTCCTCACCAAGCGCACTGGCAGGATCGAGCGCAGGGCCTCCCTGGATGATCTTAAACTGCAAGGCAGGACATAGAGGGAGATACATTATAATAATAATAAAACTTTATTTATATAACACCCCATCTCCCCGAGGGGACTCAGAGAAGTTCCCAAGTAACATTACGAAACATACAGAGTAAAAACAACATAACCATAAGATTAACAAACAAAATATAAGCATAAAAATTGTCACCATAACACACATATATTAAAAGTAATCCTGCCTGTTCAAGGTAATTTAAAAATTTAAAAGGCCAGGCCAAGATTTGTGCAAGCCCAAAAATTCTAGGGGGCCCGGGAATTAAGTGCAATGCTATGGCAGGCAACAATAATATTAGGTACGGATCTGTGGCTGTTCATTCCGGGGCCAATTAGAGGAAAGAATCTGGGTAACTGGTAGGAATAATAAGGCCATATTAGACAATGTGTGGGGCTGAGTTAGAACTGGTCATTTTCAAAGGCTTGTTGAAACCACCAGGTCTTCAAGCTCTTACAAAAGGAGGGGAGGGATGGGGCCTGTCTTATTTCCCTTGGAAGGGCATTCCAGAGACGGGGGAAGAGAGAAGGCCCTCTCTTTAGTCCCCACCAACCACACTTGAGACGGTAGTGGGACCGAAAGGAGGGCCTCCCCAGAAGATGTTAGAGCTTGTGCCTGTTCATAGAAGGAGATGCGATCACGGAGATAGGCGGACAGGTACGCTGGGACACGTTCGGACAGGTAACAGGGAGATACGGTAGTGGGACTGAGAGGAGGGCCTCCCTAGAAAATCTTAGAGTTCATGCCGGTTCAAAGAAGGAGATGCGATCGCGGAGATAGGCGGACAGGTATGCTGGGACACGTTCAGATAGGTAACAGGGAGATACGTAGTGGGACCGAGAGGAGGGCCTCCCCAGAAGATCTTAGAGCTCGTGCCGGTTCATAGAAGGAGATGCGATCGCGGAGATAGGCGGACAGGTACGCTGGGACACGTTCGGACAGGTAACAGGGAGATACGGTAGTGGAACCGAGAGGAGAGCCTCCCCGGAAGATCTTAGAGCTCGTGCCAGTTCATAGAAGGAGATGTGATCACGGAGATAGGCAGACAGGTACGCTGGGACATGTTCAGACAGATACCGTAGTGGGACCGAGAGGAGGGCCTCCCAGAAGATCTTAGAGCTCGTGCCGGTTCATAGAAGGAGATGCGGAGATAGGCGGACAGGTATGCTGGGACACGTTCGGACAGGTAACAGGGAGATACAATATTAGGACCGAGAGGAGGGCCTCCCTAGAAGATCTTAGAGGCTGCGCCGGTTCATAGAAGGAGATATGATCGCAGAGATAGGCTGACAGGTACGCTGGGACACGTTCAGACAGATACAGTAGTGGGACCGAGAGGAGGGCCTCCCCAGAAGATCTTAGAGCTCGTGCCAGTTCATAGAAGGAGATGTGATCGCGGAGGCAGACAGGTATGCTGGGACACGTTCGGACAGATAACAGAGAGATACGTTCGGACAGGTAATAATAATAATAATAATAATAATTATTATTATTATTATTATTATTATTATTATTACTACAGTAGAGCCTCACTTATCTGACATAATCAGGCTGGCAGAACGTCAGATAAATGAAAATGTTGGATAATACGGAGTCCCCTACTGTTATCTGTTGGATAATACGGAGTCCCCTACTGTTATCTCTCCAACGCAGCGCTAGACAGCTAGAATACTAACAACAGAGACTCAAAGGGTTAAGGCAAGGCAACGCCTTGGGGCTAGAGCGGCTCAGCAGAAAGTGCCCGGATGTGGAAGAGAAAGGTGGAAATCACAGAGGAAGAGAGAGGGTGCTTCTGCTTCCGTCCTGCCTCATTTCCCCCTTTTCCTTGTCTTGCCTTTTGCGCTTATTGGGAATGGAGAGAGAGTTGGGGAGCGCTCCTTTAAGTGAAGGTGAAATGCTGGAGGAAAACGGGGGCGTGAGATAAGAGTGTCGGATAAGACGGAATGTCGGATAAGCGAAGGTCGGATAGCAGGACTATTGTATTATTATTATTATTATGATACGATCTAGCACTGTTGTTGTTGATATGCAATGGCAACAGTGCATTGTCTATAATGGTGTTTCCTTCCCTTTTGTATTCCTCCCTCTCCACCCCCTTTCTCTTGCCCCCCCCCCCCATTGCTTTGGCTTCTGCAGGCGCTGCCGCCGGGTGCTCTTCAACCATTACCAAAGAGGCCAGCACTTGAAAAAAACAATGGTGCCACCCCAGTCTTTAACCCCAGTGTTTTCCACTATCAGCAGGCTCTCGCCAACATGCAACTGCAACCGCCTACCTTTATCCCGACAGGTAGGTCCTTCGGGGAGCATTTTGGGATATCTTTGGCAGGGAGGAAGCGGAGGGTCGGTGTGTTGCTTTGTGCCTTTGGATAACAGTTGCCAGAATCAGAGCATGGGCATTGATTTTTTTAAATGACAAGTCTCAGAATCCCCAGCCAGAAAAAATGTTTCCAGTTTGGAATAAAAACCTCAAATCCTGAGCCAGCATGGAAATTGAAGAGAGAGAGAAAAATAGTGTGGAAATGTTCACACACACACACACTAAATCCTAGAATCCCCAGGCAGCAAAGCCAGAGGAGGAAAAACGAAGCATGGAAACGTCTCTTATTTTGGATGATTAATCCCAGAATCCACAGGCAACATAGCTATCAGATAGCTTGTAAAATGCAGGCGTGTAGAAATGTTACTTTGGAGCACGCATGGGTAGACTTTGGCCCTCCAGGTGTTTTGCACTTCAATTCCCATAATTCCTAACAGCCTCAGGCCCCTTCTGCTTAAGCGGCTGAGGGGGAAAGGGAAAGGAAAATTATTATTATTATTATTATTATTATTATTATTATTATTAAACTTTATTTGTACCCCGCTAGCATCTTCCGAAGGACTCGATGCGGCTTACAAAGGCCAAGGCCTCAACACACAATACAACAATACACCTAAAGCAAATTAAAACAATTAAAGCAGTATTAAAACAACAAAACAACAAGCAATAACAATACATCAAAACACGATAAAACTCGGCCGGGCCAGAGTAAAGGGTTATTGTGTCCCCTGGCAGCACAGCGGATTAAACCGCTGAGCTGCCAAACTTGCTGAAGGTTGGCAGTTCGAATCTGAGGAGTGGGGTGAGCTCCCACTGTTAGGCCCAGCTTCTGCCAACCTAGCATTTCGAAAACATGTCAGTGTGAATAGATTAATTAATTTATTTATTTGCTTTATTTCTATACCGCGTTTTTCAGCCTAATTAGGCGACTCAATGCGGTTTACACAATGCAGGTTATCACAACAATAAACAGTTAAAAACACGTCATACACAACAACAAAATCAACAATTTTTATCAATTCATGACGCCTCGATAACAGAGCAAAATCCATTCTCATAATCCTTGTGCCATTCCTATGTTCAATTTTACCGTCTTCCTGTGTTCAGTTGCACTGCTTAGCCGAACGCTTGCTCGTAGAGCCGAGTCTTAACCTTCTTCCGAAACGCCAGCAGTGAAGGAGCCTGTCTGATGTCTATAGGTAGAGCATTCCATAGCCGAGGGGCCACCACCGAGAAGGCCCTGTCCCTCGTCCCCGCCAACCGTGCCCGTGACGCAGGCGGGACCGAGAGCAGGGCCTCCCCGGACGATCTTAATGATCTTAGATCAATAGGTACCGCTATTTTATTAAACCACTGAGCTGCTGAACTTGCTGAAGGTTGGCAGTTCGAATCCGGGGAGCGGGGTGAGCTCCTACTGTTAGGCCCAGCTTCTGCCAACCTAGCATTTCGAAAACATGCCAATGTGAATAGATTAATAGGTACCGCTTCTGCGGGAAGGTTTTTTTTTTTGGTCATGTCAGGAGCGACTTGAGAAACTGCAAGTCGCTTCTGGTGTGAGAGAATTGGCCGTCTGCAAGGACGTTGCCCAGGGGACGCCCGGATGATTTGATGTTTTATCATCCTTGTGGGAGGCTTCCCTCATGTCTCCACATGAGGAGCTGGAGCTGATAGAGGGAGCTCATCCGCCTCTCCCCGGATTCGAACCTGCGACCTGTTGGTCTTCAGTCCCGCCAGCACAGGGGTTTAACTCACTGCGCCACCGGGGGCCCCTGCCAAGGAATATTCCATTCAAATCACCCCTGACAGATGGCCATCCAGCCTCTGTTTAAAAGCTTCCAAAGAAGGAGCCTCCACCACACTCTGGGGCAGAGAGTTCCACTGCTGAACGGCTCTCACAGAAAGTTCTTTCTCATGTTCAGATGGAATCTCCTTTCTTGTAGTTTGAAGCCATTGTTCCGCTTCCTAGTCTCCAGGGAAGCAGAAAACAAGCTTGCTCCCTCCTCCCTGTGACTTCCTCTCACATATTTATACATGACTATCATATCTCCTCTCAGCCTTCTCTTCTTCAGGCTAAACATGTCCAGCTACTTAAGCCGCTCCTCATAGGGCTTGTTCTCCAGACCCTTGATCATTTTAGTCGCCTTCCTCTGGACACATCCCAGCTTGTCAATATCTCTCTTCAATTGTGGTGCCCAGAATTGGACACAACATTCCAGGTGTGGTCTAACCAAAGCAGAATAGAGGGGTAGCATTACTTCACTAGGTCTAGACACTAGGCTCCTATTGAATCTCATGGTTTCAACATTGGCAGATAAGAGAATGTTTCCAAAAAGATAAACAATCAGGCTTCGAAGAACAAAAAACATTTTGGGACACGATAATGCAAATTGACAAGAAGACAAGAAGGGAGTTGTAGTTTGCTAAAGCGTCACACACTTTGGCAGAAAGGGCTTTGCAAAGCTATAATTCCCATTGTAGTGAGCCATGGCAGTTAAAGCAGCGTCAAACTGCATCAGTTCCACAGTGCAGGTGCATCGTAAGGCTATCTGGGAGCCATTTTTTCTATGTGGATAAAAAGAAACCAACTCAAAAAGGAATAGCCAGGAAAGTCTGGGTTTTGAGAAACAGCCGTGCAAAGCTGGAGATGTTTTCAAGGAGGCTGTGAGTCACGCCCAGTCCTTTCAAAACAATCCCTTGTTTTGTCCGCAAATTGTCGCGTTCCCATAGATTTATGTTTCCTTTCCAAACGGTCAGCACAAAGGAGGCACACGGTGTTCTCCGAAAGTGTCGTGTTAATGTGCTTGTAGAAAGCCGGTGGATTCCTAAGAGACTTGAACTCACTTTTCTTCCAATCCTGATACCTTTTGGAGCAATGGCTAAACATAAATAAATAGTAAATTGAATTTGTAGACTCTTTCCTCTCTCGGACTCGCTGCCTTGTTTTTCCTCCTTCTTCCAGTTCTGCTCAATTCGTTGCAAATCAATTCTTGGATTCTTTGCCAATTCAGAGTCTTATAAGAGTTTCATACATATATATACACACACACATAACATAACATAACATAACATACGAGTTTCATATATGTTTAAAAGAGGTTTGGAAATGTCTCCTTGCATCCTTTTGCGACACAATTTTATTAGCAAACCAGAAGTTAAACCACTGTCTCATGCAATATACTATATGTATCATACATATCTATCTATGTATGTATATAATAAAAGTCAAAGTTTGTATGCGGCAGTGCGACTGGGTATGTGCCAGCTTTCTGATTGGCTGCCACTGTGGTGCTATTTGCATATGGTCTCTGATTGGCCAGCTGCAAGAGGAGCCCCTGGTGGAGAAAAGGGTTCATGACAGAAACGGAGACAGGAGAGAAGGAAATTTGCATATGGTCTCTGATTGGCCAGCCACAATTTCAAGATTCCGAGATGACAAAGAGAGGAAAGGTAAAGGCCAGTGGCTTTGTCGGAAAATAACCAATACAGACCAAACTTGGCACACAGAGCCTGCAAGACCCACTCGACATCCTATTGCAGTTTGGAGGAGGATGAAGCATGGATGATGGAACTTGCAGTACCATCACTCACATTCTGAGACCGCTGTTAGCCTCATCCAATGACTGATCAGGACCAAACTTGGCACATAGACCTCTCATGACCCAATTTACGTCCTGGTGTGGTTTGGCCAGGGATGGACCATGGATTATGGGACTTGCAGTACCTTTGCTCAATTCCTGAGACCACTGCAACCCTCATCCAATTACCGATAAAGACCAAACTTGGCACACCGAGTCTCCATGACGCACTCTACATCCTGGTGCAGTTTGGAGGAGGATACACCATGGACGATGGGACTTGCAATACCTGCACTCCCTTCCTAAGACCATTACAACTGCCAACAATGATGGATCAGGACCACAATTTACATAGAGAGCCCACATGACCCACTCTACATCCTGGTGCGGTTTGGAAGAATTTGACAATGGATGATGGGACTTGCAGTCACTTCACTCACTTCCTGAGACCACTGAGACCCTCGCCAATTACTGATCAAGACCAAACTTGGCACACAGAGTCCCCATGACCCACTCTACATCCTGGTGCACTTTCGAGGAGGACAGACCATAGATGATGGGACTCACAGTACCTTCACTAACTTCCTGAGACCACTGCGAGACATATAAATAACTGATAAAGACCAACCTTGATACACAATTCCTTTCTCAAATAACCCGGGCAGCGCCAGGTCCCCAAGCTAGTAATATAATATAGTTTCACATACATTTAAATGAGGTTTGTGTCTTGACACTTCCTATGTAATACAGGAGATTATTGCATAGTTCCCTTAGCTGCTCCATGGCGTTCCTCACAAATTTCATAGTCAACAGATGATGTGACTGAGAGAGAGAAAGTATAGATAGAGAATACATACATACATACATATATATATATATATATATATATATATATGAATGATTGATATATCCTAAAATCCTAGAGTTGGATGATTTTCCAAAGCTAGGCAGGATCCGTTGTGATCCTCAGACGCATTTGGAAACTTATCCCCCTCTGCCTTCCGCCCAAAGTCCAACCCTTTCGTTGCCCAAGGGCCCTCCAGTCCAACCCCCTTTGGCCATAAAGGAAGATACCATCCAAGCCCTCCTGACAGATGACCATCCAGCCTTTGCTTCAAAACCTCCAGAGAGGCAGACTCTGTCCAATGGAATGATGGTGGGATGGTAATCTACCAGGAGGGCTTTCACTGTCTTTCTGGCTGAAGGAGGTTGTACTGGATGCCCTTTTGGGGTCCCTTTCGGTGGAATGCAGGCCAGAAAGCTCTGATTTACTACCTGGCTGAGATATCTATTTCTAAGGAAATTGGCTATGGGCTTTGTGTGTCTCCAAATCATGTCAAAATAGAGGACTTGCTGCAAAGAATCCAAGACTTATTCTCTTTCGGCACAATTTCCACAATCTGCACTTTGCATGCGTCTTTGCAAGGGATGGCCGCAAATGAACCCGCGGCAGCCTCTTGTTTTCCTTTGGGTGTTTGTTCAAAAGAGTATTCTTTCTTTCTGTCTTCTAAATCCTCTGTTAACCCGTGAACTGCTTCACTAATGACCTGTCCCTTCTGTCCATCTCTCCACGCTTCACTGCATGGTGCGCAGGCTCTGTGCTCTGCATGGCTCCCACAGCAAGCGTTGGTAGGTGCTTTTGGACTCTGAAAACGTCCGCTTTTTTCTAAATCCGAACGAGGCACTTGGGTGTCACCAGCGTGGAGGCCGAGGGGAGGATGGGTGGCGCAGTGCATGGTGTCCGTGGCGTGTGCCGCGAACCGTAAAGGCTGGGATGGCCCTTCTCTCTTTCCGTGCATGTGCAATGTGGCCAGGGACAAAAACACTCAACCAACCAAAAACTATCACTTGTTTGATTGTGTTGCCTCGCGGCCCAATCTCAATTGGCATTGCTCCACCTCTGATTTCTCTGTATAACAATATGATGTCTGTCCTCACTCCAGACCGACTCTAACTATTTACAGCTGCAACGTAGCCTCATCTGATTGACTGTGTACAGCCTGTCCTCGAGTTACAAACATCTGACTTGCAAATGGCTTCTAATTAAGAACGGGGTTGAGACGACAGGAAGTGAAATAGATCTATTCCTATGAAGGGAAATTCACTCCTGGAAGAGTTACTATCATGGGGAAAATTTGGACACAAGACACCTAACAACCCAATGCATGTCCTTCACTCAAAAATTAATTTTGTCATTTGGGAGTTGTAGTTGCTGGGATTTATAGTTCACCTACAATCAAAGGACATTCTGAACCGCACCAATGATGGAATTGAACCAAACTTTGCACACAGTTCTCCCATGACCAACAGAAAATACTGGAAGGGTTTGGTGGGCAGTGTCCTTTGGTTTTGGAGTTGTAGTTCACCTACATCCAGAGAGCACAGCATGATGGATCTGGACCAAACTTGGCACAAATACTCAATATGCGCAAATGTGAACACTGGTGGGGTTAGGGGAAATAGAATCTTGACATTTGGAAGTTGTAGTTGCTGGGATTTGTAGTTCACCTACAATCACAGAGCATTCTGAACCCTACCAATGATAGAATTGGGCCAAATCTCTCACACAGAACCCCCATGACCACCAGAGTGGGCCACAGCAACGCATGGCAGGAGACAGCTAGTATATAAATAAAATGTAATGTTCGTTTGTGGGATTAACAGAACACAAAAACCAGTGGGCCAATTGACACCAAATTTGGACAGCACACACCTAACAACCCCATGTATTTCCTTCACTCATAAAAACACTGAAAAACACAGCAGAAGGGACTTAAAAAGCCCCCAAAAGGTAAATGATGAAAAGCTAAATGACAATACATAAAAAAGGGAAGAAAGAGGGAGGGAAGGGGAGAAAAGAAAGAAAAGAAAAGAAAAAAAGACAGAGGGAGGGAAAGAAAGAAAGAAAGAAAGAAAGAAAGAAAGAAAGAAAGAAAGGGAGAAGGAAGCATGGAAGCAAAGAGAGAAGGAAGGAAAGAGGTAGTCAAGGAAGACAGGAGAGAAAGGGAGGGAAAGAAGAAGGGGGAAGGAAGGAAAGTTAGAGAAGGAAGGAGAGAAGAAAAAAGGGAAAGAAGGAAGGAAAGAGAGAAGGAAGGAAAGAAATAGAGAAGGAAGAAGAGAAGGAAAGATGGGAAGGAAGGAAGGAAAGAGGGAAGGAAGGAAGGAAGGAAGGAAAGAGAGAAGGAAGGAAGGAAGGAAGGAAGGAAGGAAGGAAGGAAGGAAGGAAGGAAGGAAGGAGAGAAAGAGGGAAGGTTGGCCACAGCAAAGCGTGGCGGGTATAGCTAGTATACACACACACACACACATACACAAACACACACACATATGGCTGGAGTTAAAACTTCAAAAATGTACCTGTTCCGACTTGCAAACAAATTCAACTTCCTTCCAAACCTACAGAACCTGTTTTGTTTGTAACTTGGGGTCTGTCTGTACTGTGGTCACGTAGACAAATCGGATTAGCTTTGTGTCGTTGTCATTTAGACGGATCTGATTGTCTGTGCCCTGCTGCCACATTGTCCCATTTCCACGGTGATCCCTGGGCCAAACAAATCTGGGAAGACCTGCGGATCTCTGTTTGGCAAATCTGATTGGCTGTGCATTGTTGTCCTGTCAGCAAATCTAATTGGCTATGATGTCCTTTCCTCTGTGTTCCCCGATTGCCTGTGCCAGTGGCCGAACCAATCTGTGAAGACATCTGATTGGCTGTTATTGTCACATAGGTGAATCTGATTGACTATGTCCTGCCATCACATCATCTTCCTGTTTCCTCTGAAATCTCTGATTGGCTGGCCAAGGGCCGAAGGAAACTGGAAGGAAACAATGGCTCTGGACATCAGATTGGCTATGTATTTGTTATCCAATAGACCAGGGTCTTCTTTTCCTTGAGGGCAACATCAGCCTAGATGGCCATCTGTCAGGGGTGCTTTGAATGCAATATTCCTGCTTCTTGGCAGGGGGTTGGACTGGATGGCCCATGAGGTCTCGTCCAACTCTACGATTCTATGATTGCCTTCAAAGGGCTGTTAACTCTATGGAATGAGAATCCGGGGCCAAGCTATAATTGTTGTACCTAATGGTCAGTACTCTTTGGTATTTACCCAGATTGGTTCCTCAAAAGTGATTGAACGACAACTCCCATCACTTCTGATTTGGGGATAATGGGAATGGCAACCCAACAACACTTGGGGCTCTGAGGTTGGGGCAAGGTTAAAGTTTTAAATCCAGACATCCTATCCTATCCACCAGCTTTGTATTTACATTCAAACCCATTCTCCCAACTAGAGAGCACAACTTGCAGCCAGGGGCGGCTCAACCATTACGCAAAGTAAGCCTTTGCAATATAGTTGATTTTCCCAGGGGCGCTCTTGAGGCACTCTTGGGGGAAAATAGACCTTGACATATGCAAGTTGTAGTTACTGAGATGTATAGTTCACCTACAATCAAAGAGCATTCTGAACTCCACCAATGATGGAATTGGACCAAATATGGCACACAGAACTCCCACGACGAACAGAAAATATATATCAGTGATTGGTTGGGGAGGGGGGTGCCAAAATAGTTTGCTTACCGTTGAAAATTACCTAGGGCCGCCTCTACTTGCAGCCTTCCAGATATCACTGTATCCCAACTCTATTCATGATGCCTAATGATGAGTTGGAGTCCAGCATCTGGAGGGCCTTGGGTTTGACGCAAGTGCTACAGGCAAATCCGACTGGCTGCGTCTTGCTGTCACATCATGTCCCATTTCCTCTGATTGGTTATGAATTCAGAAGGAAATAAAGGCTGTCAACATCTGTATTCTTAAGAGAGAATATTCTTCCACTTAAGGCATTGGTTCTCAACCTTCCTAATGCCGCGACCCCTTAATACAGTGCTTCATGTTGCGGTGACCCCCAACCATGAAATTATTTTCATTGCTACTTCATAATTGTAATGTTACTACTCTTATGAATCATAATGTAAATATCTGATATGCAGGATGTAATTTCATTCACTGGATGAAATTTGGCACAAATACCCAATGCACCCAAATTTGAATACTGGTAGGGTTGGGTGTGGATTGATTTTGTCATTTGAGAGTTGTAGTTGCAAGGATTTATAGTTCATCTACAATCAAAGAGCATTCTGAACTCCACCAACAATGGAATTGAACCAAACTTGGCACGCAGAACTCCCATGACCACCATAAAATACTGGAAGGGTTTGGTGAGCATTGACCTTGAGTTTGGGAGTTATAGTTCACCTACATCTAGAGATCACTATGGACTTCAACAATGATAGCTCTGTACCAAACCTAGCACAAATACTCAATATGCCCAAATGTTCACCCTGGTGGAATTTAGGGAAAATAGACCTTGACATTTCAGAGCTGTAGTTGCTGAGATTTATAGTTCACCTACATTCAAAGAGCATTCTGAACCCTACCAACGATAGAATTGGGCCAAACTTCCCACACAGAAACCCCATGACCAACAAAAAATACTTTTTTCTGATGGTCTTTGGTGACCCCTCTGATACCCCCGTGTGACCCCTCCAGGGGTCCCGACCCCCAGGTTGAGAAACACTGACTTAAGGTTTGCCTCTCCCGTCATCCAAAAGTTGTCATGGGAGACAATATTAGTCAATGGGAAAGTCCTTGGCAAAACAAAGGGCAAGTCCTAAGACAAAGATGGGATCCACCCTTGTAGGACATTCTTTGGTTCGCATGATGTAATGACGAATGGAAGTCTTGCAACTGGAGCCACAGCATGCCTTGGTTAGTGCAACCATCGCATGCGCTTGGGAGGCAATGTCTTGTCTGAACGCTCACTCGAGATCATAAATTGGAGAAACGGGGATGATCTTCCAAAGCAAGTTGTCATGGGAGACAATATTAGTCAATGGGAAAGTCCTTGGCAAAACAAAGGGAAGGTCCTAAGACAAAGACGGGATCCGCCCTTGTAGGACATTCTTTGGTTCGCATGATGTAATGACGAATGGAAGTCTTGCAACTGGAGCTACAGCATGCCTTGGTCAATGCAACCATCGCATGCGCCTGGGAGGCAATGTCTTGTCCGAACGCTCACTCGAGATCATAAATTGGAGAAACGGGGATGATCTTCCAAAGCAAGGCAGGGTCCGTTGTCATCCTCAGACGCAACGGTGTCCGATTTGGAAGCTCATCCCCCTCCGCCTTCCGCCCAAAGTCCAACCCTTTCGTTGCTCCGCTTATAAATGTTGACATTTGAGACTATTTCAGTTTTTGTTCTCCTGAAACATAATTGTAATTGGCTTTTCCCTCCCCTTTTTTTCTCTTTCCTTTCTTTGTTTTCGTCCCCCTTTTCCCCGGGCCTCCTCCTTGACGTGGGTTGCATGCCGCCATCCCTGGTGTTCCCTTCCCGTGACGTCGCACATGCACCCGCGCACGCAAAACCATGTGGCTTGTTCCCGCGGCTCCCGGCACACGCGCCTCCCCCGCCACGCAAAAACGCCCTCCCGTTTTGCCGCTTCCGTGGCTGCCTTCCGAACATAAAAGTCCCCATGATGCACGGCGCTACGCCCACCACTGTGTCTGCAGCAACGACACCCGTCACCAGCGTCCCTTTCGCTGCAACTGCTACCGCCAATCAGGTTTGGCCCTTTAAATCGCTTTATTGTCATGAATGTCCGGTTGTGCCGGGGAGAGGGGTCAACCGGGGTCAATGACAGGGTCACACATTTTTGGAGGGCAATTTGGGGTTACAAAATTACATCATTATATCAATATTATTTTATAGGATTGTTTTTATCTCATTACATTTTATTATTATAGTATATAACAGTGGTTCTCAACCTTCCTAATGCCGTGACCCCTTAATACAGTTCGTCATGCTGTGTTGACCCCCAACCATAACATTATTTCCATTGCTACTTCATAACTGTAATTTTGCAACTATTATGTATCATCATATGGATATCTGATATGCAGGATGTATTTTCATTCACTGGACCAAATTTGGCACAAATACCCGATATGCCCAAATTTGGGGGGGGGGGGAGGCTTGATTTTGTCATTTGGGAGTTGTAGTTGCTGGGATTTATAGTTCTTTTACAATCAATGAGCATGTAAATATCCAATATGCAGGATGTATTTTCATTCATTGGACCAAATTTGGCACAAATTTGGCACAAATGGACCCAAATTTGGTGGAGTTGTGGGGAGACTGATTTTGTCATTTGGGAGTTGTAGTTGCTGGGATTTATAGTTCACCTTCAACCAAAAGAGCATTCTGAGCTCTACTGACAATGGAATTGAACCAAACTTGGCACACATAACTCCCATGACCAAGAGAAAATACTGGAAGGGTTTGGTGGGCACTGACCTTGAGTTTTTGGAGTTGTAGCTCATCTACATTCTGAGAGCACTGGGGTCCCAAACAATGATGTATCTGGACCAAACTTGGCACAAATACTCAATATGCCCAAATGTGAACACTAGTAAAGTTTGGGGAAAATAGACCTTGACATTTGGGAGTTGTAGTTGCTGGGATTTATAGTTCACCTATAATTAAAGACTATTCTGAACCTCACCAACGATAGAATTGGGCCAAGCTTCCCACACAGAATCCCCATGACCAACAGAAAATGCGGTGCTTTCTGATGGTCTTTGGCGACCCCTCTGACACCCCCCTCACGACCCCCATCAGGGTCCCGACCCCCAGGTTGAGAACCACTGGTATATAATAATAAATAACTGGAGTCATAACCCTATCACGGTCTCATGTGGACGGACCCTAGGCTTTCACCCGGGTAGAGTAGAAACAATACATTTCTGAATTATTTATTTTTTGTCCTTGTATCTTCTTAATGGGAAATCTCTGCTTCTCCTTCCTCTCCTTCTTCTTCCTCTGCAGATATCTCAGTTATCAGTCGATGATCTAAACAGCAGCATGTTTGTCTCACAAATGTAGACTTCAGTGACAAAACAGTAAGTTCCTTTTTACAGTGCTTAATGAACTCTTGAGAACTGTGCATTGGATTCCCACAATATGACCATCTTAGTGCTGAGCCAAAGCAAAAAGGAGACGGTAGAGGTAGATACCCTGTATCAAGGCAAGGATGTGTGTAAGGTATACTAATCCTCCTCCTCTCCGTAAGCTAGATTGCATAGGTAGGTCTTTAAAAGCTTTTTAAAGGAGAGCAGAGAGGGGGCCCTTTTTAGTTCTTTAGGGAGTTCCAGAGGCGGGGAGCGGCCATGAAGAAGGCCCCTCTCATTCCCAACCGTGCTTGCGACAGGGGTGGGACCGAGTGCAAGGCCTCCCCCACAGACCGAGGTTACAAACTCTTGAGGATGCCTGGCATAGATGTAGGTGAAACGTCAGGAGAGAATGCTTCTGAAACATGGCCATATAGCCAGGTTGTGCTGACTGGAACAACCTGGGGATCACAACCAGACACAGTGAAAACATCTGCCCTTGCTTTGCTACTCTGCTGCTGAGTATGCATGCCCTGTGTGGAACACATCTCACCACACTAAAACAGTAGATGTGGCTCTTAATGAAACATGCTGCATTATTACGGGGTGTCTGCGCCCTACACCACTGGAGAAATTACACTGTTTAGCCGGTATTGCACCACCTGACATCCGCAGGGAAGTAGCAGCCAATAGTGAAAGGACCAAGGCAGTGACATCTTCAGCTCATCCCTTGTTTGGGTATCAACCAGCACGTCAACAATTTAAATCAAGAAATAGTTTTCTAAGATCTACAGAGGCACTCTCTGGAACACCTCAGCAAGCGAGAGTCCAAAAGTGGCAGACCCAAACCCAGAACCTCAATCATTGGCTGATACCAAATGAGAGACTCCCCCCTTGGGCACACAGAAAACTGGGCGACTTGGAAGGCGCTTGCAGTGAAATTGCTACTCTATGTTAAAGTTTTGGTATATAGCTCTATAGGCACAGACAGGATAGCAACAGCAGAGATAGGATTCATTTGCATATGTGAAGCCAATTGGTCATATGCAGATTAGTGTAAGCCCAGGATTTGAAAAGGCTGCTAGGCCAAAATGACAGTTGGGGAGAGCAAAGCTGAACATTCCAAAGGGGCGGAGCCAAGGTTCTGAAAGAGGCAGTTAGAGTGAGGGAGTTTGAAAATGACAGTTAGGAATCCGTGTGTAAAGAGGAGAGTTGGTTTTTGAGTGCCTGATAGAAATAAGCAGTTATGAAGACGTGTTAAAGACTTCTGATATAGAGAAGCAGTTAGTTAAATAGAGCTCGAGTTTTAAGGAACATAAAGAAGGCTAGTGTTGCCTTAGTTCAAAATATAATTCAGCCAAGAGTGTGTAAAGCAAGTAACGTGTTTGTGAATGTGAAACATTGATAGGTTATTCAGAAAAGTTAACCAAGTAAATGATACTGACTGTAAGCCTCAAGATTGCAACAAAACACAAATGTAACCACAAGCGTTGGAGCCAGAAGTTATAATGAAACTGTGTTACTTCGTTATACACAAGAGTGTTTCATTGCCTGGGATATAAAGTGCAAAGGTTTAACAGCACACAGAAAGCCCCAGCCAATATAAAAGAAGAAACTGAGTCAGTATAAAGCAACAAAGAGGTTTTTAAAGAGGAAATAGTCTCGTTCCCTCGCTACAGCGCTGAACAGACTGCGCTCTGGTACCACGAGATGCAGAGCCAACCTTAAGAAATGGGGCAACAAAGTGGAATACACAACATGCGAGTGTGGAGAAGAGCAAACTACAGACCACCTGCTGCAATGCTGCAATGCAACCTGAGACCTGCCACATGCACAATGGAGGACCTTCTTATAGTAACTCCAGAGGCACTCCAAGTGGCCAGATACATTTAATGAACTATGAAGCTTGCAAATTTTGTGTTTTGTTTGTTTGCTTGTTAAAAAATGCAATACAACCGTTTGGCTTGCTCCTGACACAATGAATAAATAAATAAATAGCCCAGAAAACACACAACCCAAAACAGAATTAAATATCCTTGGTATTGTTAGACTCCATAAATAACATATTCAAAACGAAAAACCACAGCATCCCCTGACTTGATCTTAAAAACCTTCTTCTTTGAAAGCCTGTATTGGGACTCTTATAAGGGTTTGGTTTAAGCCTCAGTTTGCCAATAAAACCCAATGACTGTGCCACAAAACGAATTCTGTCTCCAAAGTATGTCCCCGACATAGAACGTGTGGAACGCTCTGCACTAAATGTGTTGCGATGCAACAGTTTGGAAAGTCTTCGCTCATCTTCCAATTTGTTAAGCAATGCCCAGAGACACATCCACTTTGAGAATGGAATGATGTACCTTTTGTGGCGGAATGAAAATCACATGCTTTTACCAGTCCACACACTGTCTTGCCAGTGAAAAGAGATGCCACGCAGATGATCGGTAAAGAACAGAAACATTTTATTTATTTATTTCCCGTATTTCTATCCTGTCACTTCTCAATCCCCGAAGGGGGCAACATATATACAGAGCAATATATATATACAGTCATGTGAACAGTTTCATTTACTCAAACAATTCAAATGGTCTTTAGGCGTCCATGTGGAAAACCTTCTTCCAGCAGCTCTGTAAGCTCCTACACAGGTAACAGCCTAAAAATGTAACTGTTTCCAAAATTCCCAGGCTCAGCTTGCCTGCTCAGTTTCACATCAATCAGTTTCATGCTTTGCATTTTCAGTTAACACACTCGCCAACTGATTTTGACATGCTCTAACACAGTGGTTCTCAACCTTTTTAATGCCTCGACCCCATAATACAGTTCCTCATGTTGTGGTGACCCCCAACTATAACATTATTTTTGTTGCTATGCCATAACTGTAATTTTGCTACTGTTATGAATCGTAATGTTAATATCCGATATGTGGAATGTATTTTCATTCCCAGGATCAAATTCCCAGGACAAATACCCGATACGCCCAAATTTGAATATTGGGGATAGGTGGGGATAGGTGGGTGGGTTATTTTGTCATTTGTGGGTTGTAGTTGCTGGGATTTATAGTTCACCTACAATCAAAGAGCATTCTGAACTCCTCAAATGATAGAGCTGAACCAAACTTGGCACACAGAGCTCCCATGACCAAGAGGAAATACTGGAAGGACTTGGTGGCCATTGACCTTGAGTTTTGGAGTTGTAGTTCACCTACATCCAAAAAACACTGTGGACTCAAAACAATGATGGATCTGGATCAAAATGGGCATGAAGGCTCAATAATGCTCAACTAGTGGAGTTTGGGGAAAAGAGACTTGACATTTGGGAGTTGTAGTTCCTGGGATTTATAGTTCACCTCCAATCAAAAAGTATTCCGAACCCCACGAATGATAAAATTGGGCCAAAATCCCCACACAGAACCCCCATGACGAACAAAAGATCTTGGAGTCCTCGTGGACAACAAGTTAAACATGAGCCAACAATGTGATGTGGCGGCAAAAAAAGCCAACGGGATTTTGGCCTGCATCAATAGGAGCCTAGTGTCTAGATCTAAGGAAGTAATGCTACCCCTCTATTCTGCTTTGGTTAGACCACATCTGGAATATTGTGTCCAATTCTGGGCACCACAATTCAAGAGAGATATTGACAAGCTGGAATGTGTCCAGAGGAGGGCGACTAAAATGATCAAGGGTCTGGAGAACAAGCCCTATGAGGAGCGGCTTAGGGAACTGGGCATGTTTAGCCTGAAGAAGAGAAGGCTGAGAGGAGATATGATAGCCATGTATAAATATGTGAGAGGAAGCCACAGGGAGGAGGGAGCAAGTTTGTTTTCTGCTTCCTTGGAGACTAGGACGCGGAACAATGGCTTCAAACTACAAGAGAGGAGATTCCATCTGAACATTAGGAAGAACTTCCTGACTGTGAGAGCCATTCAGCAGTGGAACTCTCTGCCCCGGAGTGTGGTGGAGGCTCCTTCTTTGGAAGCTTTTAAGCAGAGGCTGGATGGCCATTTGTCAGGGGTGATTTGAATGCAATATTCCTGCTTCTTGGAAGGGGGTTGTACTGGATGTCCCATGAGGTCTCTTCCAACTCTTTGATTCTATGATTCTATGAAAAAATACTGTGTTTTCTGATGGTCCTTGGTGACCCCTCTGACACTCCCTCACGACCCCCCCCCAGGGGTCCCGACCCCCAGGTTGAGAAACACTGCTCTAACATCTTTCTCTCCCCTTTTTTCTTCCAGCAAACCCTATTGAAACCCCGAATTCCTGGAGCTCCCCGGACCTTTCCTTTTGAGCGAGAGGCTGGTCTCCTTGTATGTATTCGCCCGTCTTTCCATCCTCCTCCTCCTCCTCCATGGTCTAGAGTAAGCCTCTCGCAGTCGACATGTTAACCAAAAACTGATCCATGGGAATGTCAAAACATTTTTCTAAAGAAAAAAAAAGCACTATATAAATATATATATATAAAAACAATTAACAACAAAACAAACAAACCAGAGCTCTCTCTAGGAGACTGTATAGTAGTAGGGAACTATAATAAGACTTTTATAACACCTTAACTTTAATACACTTAAAAAAACCAACTCTTCTTCTCGTGACTACCATCAAGACGGAAAGTGCTCCGGACTTAAAATCGTTTTCTTGTCGATGGATAAATGTTCGTCTGGATTTGTTTTTTTATTATTATTATTTCAAAGTGTTATCTTAACTGTTCTGTTTACATCCTAGTTGAGATTGATTTGTCAGAGGAGAAAAGAAAGACACACAAAAAAGAGAGACAAGAACTGGGCATCATTATCAATGTATACGAAACACCCTATTTTTTTTTCCTTTTCGTTATCATAACGTTTTCGTATTTGCTGTCGCCGTTATGGGTTTCTCTCTTCTCTCTCTTCTTTTTTTGTACAAAGCTAAGAATGTTCTAAGAGGAAAACGGGAAAGACGGACGCAGCTTTTTTTGTTTTGTTTTGTTATGATTTTCAAGAAAGACATGGAGAATGTTCGTTTGCTGGATTTTGACAGTGGCTTTGCTTCCGGAAAGGAAATAAGGAAAGGAAGCCTCCACCGGGAAGCTTAAGACGCCATCTCCGGGAAAACGGAGTCTCTAAAAGGCATTGCCCTCGGTGGCGGGAAAAGGTCGGGAAGCGGAAGAAAGCTAAGCGTCGGGAACGGAAGGCGAAAGGGACAAAAGGCGTTTCCATCAAGTGCCATTTTCTGCTGCAAGTGGCGCACAAGGTTTCGCAGGGATTTCGAGTTGCAAAAGAAACAATGGCAACATTATAATGGGGATAAACCCAGTGCTCGTCTGCAGACTCCATTGGCATCGTTACAAAGAAAGTGCGGTTGCATTCCTTCCAGGCCGAGGATGGCAAACCCAGGATAGGAGATCTGCACTGTGTCGTTAATGCAGTTTGACCCCACTTTAAACAACGTGTGGAGCCATGCTTTTATTGCACTTTTCATGCAGAACCCAGGAAAGTAGCACCAAACAGCCTTGGATGTCCCTAACTAAGGATCGTTGTCTTTGGACAGCAATCCTTTACTCATGTTGAGTGACGTAAACAAAAAGTTAAAATTTTAAAAATAGGACAGGGGTGCAATTTGGGGCATCTTTTTCTAAAGATGGTGCCACACTTTGGGCTTTTGCTGTTATTTGTCTCTTCATCATAACTTTGCCATGCAGTTTTGGTGCTCATCCATGTCTTGGTGCAAAAGTAAGAAATGAAGGGCCTCAAGCTCATCTGCTTCCCCATCTCTAGACTTTCCTGGATCAATTTTCTTTTATAGTGAATTTCCACTCCTGGATAGTTCTAGGAGCAGTCATTCCCATGTAAAATGAGACACAAAAACAGATGTCTTTGTTTCATCCGATGGGATCCTGAGGTCCTGGCCCCCAAAACTGCATTGAGGACATCAATGCCTCTATTGAGCTATATTGGTTCTACTTTGCTGGGTTATGAAAGGTCTAGGCTGGAGGTTCTCAACTTTTGTTCCTTCAGTGTTTTGGACTTCAGCTCTCAGAATTTTTGATGTTGGCCAAAATGGATGGGGCTTCTGGGAGTCAAAGTCCAAAATGCTTAGAGGTCCAGCCTTTGGGAACCGTTAGTCCATGTCCTAATAGGGTTTTGCAGAACGATTCCTTGGTTTGCCTCCTTGAAGAGCGTCCCTTGACTTTCATTTCCAGGAGGCACTGGCTCGACCTTCATTCATTCGGATGCTAAATGCCAAAAAAAGGAAAAGAAAGGATCAAATATAGATCCCCATTTTGGATCAATTGATCAAGCAAGCATAAACTTTCTTTGTAACTTTGTGAATGGGATGGAATGTGGATTTGAGTGATAATCTTGGTGTATTTTTTAAGAAAATAGGTGGGTTTTGCACAACTTGTGGCAGTGCCTCTACAGAGAACATACCTGATCTCCAGTAGTCGGAAAGTACATTGTGTGTGTGTTTAGGGCTGTGTGTGTGCTGGATATATATAGCACACATGCGCACTTCTGTTAGCTTTAGAGTCTGAAAGGCGGTTGTGCATCCCTTTCGAATGGATGTCGGTGTCATCTTGCCCCTTCTGACTAGCCCCTTTCCTGTCTTCTTGGAATGAGACCCGAAACAATTGCACCTCTCCACACAATGCAAACATCTTTGGTAGATAGATGTCTATGGAATGTATACAGCCGCAAGTGTTTCCACTGCATCCATGTCACACTTTCAAAGCACTGAAAAAAAGACAACATGAAAGAGAGAAATCCACCTCCAAAATAACAGTGGAAGGGATAGAACGATGCCCTTTTTTCTTTTTCCAAGGAGTAATTTTAGCACTTCCTCTAACTTTGCAAATGGCAACATTTGCAAAGATAATTCCCAACGTGGGACTTTTCTGCATGAAAAAACTAATGTGGGTTGTTTGTGCAGGCGACTGAATTTTCTGTACAGAAAAGGGTCTTTTTTGCGCACACAAATGTGGTTCCTGGACAGAAAATGTTTTGTTTCCTGCACAGAAACACTATGTTTACCTTCACAGAATAGTCCATCTTTCCTGTATGGAAAAGTCGTGTTTTATGCCCACACAAACATTAGTGTTTCTGCACAAAAATATCATGTTTCCTATACAGAAAATTGTGCTCCTGGCACGGAAAAATTGTGTATTCTGCATTAAAACAGCAGGTTTTGCACAGAAACATGTTTTCTGTACAGAAATTTGCTTCTTGCACGGAGACATTATATATTCTACAAAGAAAATGTGTTGTCCTGTGCAGACAAGTTGTGTTTTCTGTGCCGAAAAAAATCATGTTTTCAGTACTAAAAAAAAAATCGTGTTTTTGCACAAAAAATCATTTTTATAGAAAATTTGAATTTTTCTGTTAATATGCAAAAAAAAAACCCCAATTTCTTGCACAAACATGTCCCAAATTGCAGAAATTTGGAAACGTCTCTCCCTTTTCATTGATCAGTTTATTTTGGATCTTCTTTCCATCCCTAACCAATGGCTTCCGGATGACTGGATTTCTGCACTTTCAGGCCACACTCAAACCAACACAACTTTTCCCAAGATCTAGTGATAGTATCCAAGATAGAATCTTTTTAGGTGCCACAATTAATTTTTTAATAAAAAAAAGAATAGCGAGTTGGCAAATTTAGCCTTTTATAAGAGGAGGAAAGTGAAGCTCGAAGCACGGGAAATGTCACCAATTCAACACGAAAGGGCTGGGTTGGGTAGCCTGAAAACACAATGTTATTGTGAGGATAGCACTATTTAAAGGCTTCTTGTGCAATGACTTCTTTATTCAAGAAAGAATGAAAACTCAGTCGACAGACTCTAAAAATATAAACCCTTAATAGGTGTGCTCTATTTACAAAGTCGTTCGGCGACTCTAAACGAATTGTCACAAAACTCAGATTCAGCTTTTGTTAAGTTGGACTCCCGAGATATATGTAAAGTTTGTTTGAATCGGTCGTGATTTCAGCAACTTTTCTTATAAAGCTTCCTGGGTTTGACAAACACACACACATATATATGCGTATATATATATATTCTTTTTAAAATTTATCCAAAGTTTTTTCTTTCTTGTGCGCACATGCATTTTTAATATATATATATATAGATATATATATTGGTGGATGTGTGCCGGATTCCTCTCAGCCTTATGCAAACAATATGCAAGAAATGCTGAAAACTTGAGTAAAACGGGTCATTGCAGAGGGAAAATAAACGAAAAAGTGGATCGATCGTTTTTGAGGGGGGGGATTGTTGTACCATGAAAAAGACATGAAAATGTAAAAATATAATAGTAATACTGTTACTAAACTGTTAACATACATACTCAATGAAAGAGGGATTTGAAATACAATGGAGTCTTTACAATGATTACTTTTAAGTACTGTCTTTTTATGGATTGAATTCATCATAATCAGCCATTTAATGTCTTTGTTTATTATGAAATAGGTTATGGATTTGTTTTTTTTACACAAGAGAAATGTCCTGTTTCCATTTTACAAATATTGGGCAATATTCTGTATTGGCTACTAAGTTAAATATCCATTAAGGCCTCGGTATCCACTCTGGGACCCTCTGTGGATACCAAAATCCAAGGATGCTCAAATTCCATTATATATACAATGGTGTCCTTATATGAAGTGACAAAACCAAGGTTTACCTTTTGGCATTTTAAAGAATATATTCAAATCGCGGATGGTTGTATCCTTATATACGAAAATCGTGGATACAGAGGACCTTAATTGATCAACTTCTCCTGGTTTCTCGGATCCCTCTGAATTTTGATGGAAACTCCATTCATTTGGTCTCAATTCACTGGAAGAATAGACCTCTTTCCATCAAGGTTTAGTAGGCCTTGAGCCAGGAGAGGTTGTTTAATTAAGTATATTTAACTAAATGCTTGATATAGAATATGTCTCCGTAAATAGAGTTGTGTCCTCGGCCCTTTCCCAAATGGCCAGCCCACCACAATCCACTTGCAAACGCTTCCAAACACTCCTTGATCTGCCATGTCTTGCATGCTGCACTTTTGAGCGTTGGCTTGTGGAAATGCCATGATGGGCTAGCTGATCCAAACCCTTGGCAAAGTGGCAGAATTTCTCCTAGCCAATGTGACTTTAAGAGAATGACCCCACCACATAAACTTAAATCCTGCCTGAAAAAAATTAAATGCACCCAGACTAGGGATTGGAACAGAGAATGGAAATGTAGATGGAGGAGATGTCTCCTCACCACTGAGAAGATGTATCCAGCACCACTGAGATGTTTCCTCACTGCTGAGAAGATGTCTCCTTACCATTAAGGAGATGTATCCTCACCACTGAGTAGATGTCTCCTTGCCATAGAGATGTCTCTTTACTGTTGAGAAGCTGTCTCCTCACCATTGAAGTGTTGCCGCTTCACTATTGAGGTGTCACTTCACTGTACATCTTCTCACACTGAGAAGATGTATCCAGCACCACTGAGATGTTTCCTCACTGCTGAGAAGATGTCTCCTTACCATTAAGGAGATGTATCCTCACCACTGAGAAGATGTCTCCTTGCCATAGAGATGTCTCCTTACTGTTGAGAAGCTGTCTCCTCACCATTGAGGTGTTGTCTCTTCACTTTTGAGATGTCACTTCACTGTACATCTTCTCACCACTGAGAAGATGTATCCAGCACCACTGAGATGTTTCCTCACTGCTGAGAAGATGTCTCCTTACAATTACGGAGATGTATCCTCACCACTGAGAAAATGTCTCCTTGCCATAGAGATGTCTCCTTACTGTTGAGAAGCTGTCTCCTCACCGTTGAGGTGTTGTCGCTTCACTATTGAGGTGTCACTTCACTATACATCTTCTCACCACTGAGAAGATGTATCCAGCACCACTGAGATGTTTCCTCACTGCTGAGAAGATGTCTCCTTACAATTACGGAGATGTATCCTCACCACTGAGAAAATGTCTCCTTGCCATAGAGATGTCTCCTTACTGTTGAGAAGCTGTCTCCTCACCGTTGAGATGTTGTCGCTTCACTATTGAGGTGTCACTTCACTGTACATCTTCTCACCACTGAGAAGATGTATCCAGCACCACTGAGATGTTTCCTCACTGCTGAGAAGCTGTCTCCTCACCACTGAGGTGTTGTCTCTTCACTACTGAGACGTCACCTCACTGTAGAGATGTATCCTCACCATTGAGAAGTTGTTTCCTCACTGTTGATGTCTCTTCACCATAGAGCTGTCTCCTCACCATTTAGAACAGTCGTTCTCAACCTGTGGGTCCCCAGGTGTTTTGGCCTACAACTCCCAGAAATCCCAGCCAGTTTACCAGTTGGGATTTCTGGAAGTTGAAGGCCAAAACATCTGGGGATCCACAGGTTGAGAACCACTGATTTAGAAGGTGTCTCTTCACCATTGAGGAGATGGAGGTAACTTTGAACCGACTGAGTTCCATTGGTAATTGCTCAATCCCAACATGTTACTTATTTTGGAGTACGTGATAATGCATCAGTGTGCTGTCTGCTGCAATGCACAAGATGTGAGCTTGCATAGTTTGCCAATTCCAAATAGATTCTGTCCAACCCTTTTTTGGAAGGTAAATACAACTCCCTTAAATTTGGTAGGCTTTGCTCAAGTTGACCTGTTGAATCAAAGGGACGCCAGTTGGGCAGTCGATTCAATAGATCAGTGGTTCTCAACCTGGGGTTCCCAGATGTTTTTGGCCTACAACTCCCAGAAATCTTTGCCAGTTTACCAGCTGTTAGGATTTCTGGGAGTTGAAGACCAAAAACATCTGGGGACCCCAGGTTGAGAACCACTGCAATAGATCTTCTTTAATTGAGGACCCATCAACAAGATGGCAGCCAAAGGCTGTATCTACAACTGTTGAATCAATACAGTTTGATGCCACTCTCATTGGCTCAGTGCTGTAGAATCCAGGGAGATGTAGTTTTGTAAAGAGTTGTGGTGCCTCCCCAAACTACAACTTCCAGTATGCCGTAGGCACAACCGATAGCAGTGAAAGTCGGGTCAAACGGTATTCATTTGACCCAAAGTGGATTTAAAAACTGGAGTGCTCCATCCCTTGTTTTATCCCTAATGGATTCCACATACCGAAAAGAGATGGGAGGGGAGTTTGTGAAAAAGTGAAATTGAATCTATGGCGAAAAATGGGATTTTTCCTCCTTCTGAAGGACGTATGTTGCAGACAATTGGACTTTTACCACGTGCCTGACAAAGGCCTTAGAATATATTGTATGTTAAAGACTGTAATAACTTTTTTTAAAAAGAGAAAAAAAGCTATTCGTTGATAGCCTAAAATAATTGTAAATAGAATTCGAAAATAAAACACACACACATACACACAGAAGACACACACATTGTAACTAGGCGACAACAGGTTAACTCATGTTAGGTTCTTCTCCATTTCTTTTATTGTTAGTTTTAAAAAGATTTTTTGCATTATTGATTTTATATATATATTATATATATATATCTCTTTAGTAACTAATGACTTTAATTTTTGAAGGAGAGTTAGAGAATGTTTAAGATTTTTAAGATACATGTATTCAACTCATTTAGTTATCTTCTAAAAAACAACAACACTGAAGCGCATGTCAAGATATAAAAAAAATTACAAAAATATATATATATATATACAGTCCATAACTAGTTTGTATAGTTTACAGTTTAAGAACAAACCAACGGATTTAACTTTGTATGTAACTCCTACAATGATAGATTCATTGTTAACTAATTATATTAAGTTGTTGTTGCTATGGCAACAAAAACTACAACATGGCTACCTTTGTATACATTATTTGTGAAATTTTCACATGTAAATTTGAGAAGAAGAAGAAGAAAAAAAAATCTTAAGGTAAACGTGTAACAGTATGGGTTCGTTTTAAGGTACAGTTCGATACTGTCGGGGAAAGAGATGACTGAATATTTTTAAAATCCCAAAGTCCCATGTGAACGCTGGATTTGTGTCTTGGATGTCACTTTTTCAGTCGAAAAGTTTACAACACATGGATTTAGAGTCAGGTTTTATAGCTTGTAGAAATTGTTGTGTGGGTCGGGTCATTCCACAATATTTCCCCCTGCAAACGCTCTCCGTTTCCTTGACTTTTGAACCAAACGTCCGAAAATTCAAGTTCAGAATTCGTCGCCTTTATTTCGACCAATTCCAAGAATTTGGTGCATTATTATTTGTGGTCAATCCCAAGGAAAGACCCGTTTTGCAAATATTTTTTGGACTAGAGACTGTTATTGTTGCATTTACTCAAAACCATGGTGCTGTCATTCCGCTCTAACTGCCATTGTTGCGAATCGTGGGGTTTGTAGTTTGGAGAGTGTTAGAGCTCTCCAGATGAGATTCTTACATCTAACATCTGAACATGAGGAAGAACCTGACTGTGAGAGCCGTTCAGCAGTGGAACTCTCTGCCCCGGAGTGTGATGGAGGCTCCTTCTTTGGAAGCTTTTAAACAGAGGCTGGATGGCCATCTGTCAGGGGTGATTTGAATGCAATATTCCTGCTTCTTGGCAGAATGGGGTTGGACTGGATGGCCCATGAGGTCTCTTCCAACTCTGATTCTATGATTCTTATTATTATTATTATTATTTTGGATGAGATGAGGCATGGAAATGCTCCTTTGGGAGAGGGATAACACACCCCAGAATCCCATGCTGGGCTGGGGATACTGGGATATGTCATGCCAAACACTTTGGAGTGTGCTGACCACTATGGCATTTCTCCCCGTTTGCCCTTGCGCTTGGGGTGACTTTGCAAAGCCGCTTCTGAACATGAGGAAGAACCTGACTGTGAGAGCCGTTCAGCAGTGGAACTCTCTGCCCCAGAGTGTGGTGGAGGCTCCTTCTTTGGAAGCTTTTAAACAGAGGCTGGATGGCCATCTGTCAGGGGTGATTTGGATGCAATATTCCTGCTTCTTGGCAGAATGGGGTTGGACTGGATGGCCCATGAGGTCTCTTCCAACTCTTTGATTCTTTGATTAAATTAATACATGATGAGCCCTTCTGTTTGAGGATACGTTCCCAAACTTACAATGGAAAGCTAGCGAAACGTATAGAAATGAAAGATTCAGTTGAAAGTGGCCATAGTGTCTCTCTGGAGGGCCAAGAAAAATTCCTAGAGAAGTATCCCCTAAACTGCAAATTGCAGGATCTTCCATAGGATATTGTCAGTGGAATCATGACTCCATAATTTCGTAATATCAAAATGGAACTGAGAATTTTGTTGCAATTTAAGGTTTGCGCAGAATGTTGTACGGAGCCTATGTTTATGTAAATCTATATAATTTCATGGAGAAACTCAATAATAATAATAATAATAAAACAGCACAACAACAGAGAGGAAACAAACAAGGACATCTAATCACCTCTCAACAAAAGATTGCTCCAGGCACTGCCAATGCTCATCAAGGTGGTCAGTTGAAACATTCACACCTAGCTCCAGCAGACAAGAGTCCTTTGTCCCACCCTGGTCATTCCACAGATATATAAATTCACTTTCCTAGTTCCAATAGACCTCACTACTCTGACGATGCTTATTTTTTATTTATTTATTCCGTGTACTTCTACCCCGCCCTTCTCAACCCACGAGGGGGGACTCAGGGTGGCTTACAAAAAGGCACAATTCGATGCCTACACAATAATACAAATAAATGTGTAAAACAGCAATTAAAACAATTAAGACAGTTAAAACAATCAATATATATCACAGTCAATAAACCAATCTCAAGCTCAGCGTTCGCTAACTCGAGAGTCCATATTTCGTTCTACATTATCTATTCTTATCGGTCGTCATAGTCCTTTATTCATCTGTCAGATTGCTCAAACGCCTGGTCCCAAATCCATGTTTTTAATTTCCTTCTAAAGGAAAGGAGGGATGTCGCAGATCTAATTTCCCCGGGGAGAGAATTTCACAGGTGAGGGGCCACCACCGGGAAGGTCCTGCTCCTTGTCTCCACCAATCTCGCTTGTGATAGAGGTGGGGCCGAGAGCAGGGCCTCCCCAGAAGATCTTAAACTCCGAGGCGGGACGTAGAGGGAGATCCGTTCGGACAGATACGCTGGGCCAGAACCGTATAGGGTTTTGTAGGTCAAAACCAGCACTTGCCATAGATGCAGGCGAAACGTCAGGAGAAATGCCTCTAGAACATGGCCATATAGCCCGAAAAAACCTACAACAACCCAGTGATTCCGGCCATGAAAGCCTTCGACAATACAATAATAATACTTTATTTATACCCTGCTGCCATCTTCCCAAGGGACTCGGTGAGGCTTACATGAGGCCGAGCCCACAACACATCAAAAATAAAACAATAGCAAACAAACAATACAAAACAGTTAAAATACATCTCATATACAAAAATAAATAAAATATAAGCAGTACAGTAACACAACAAGCATTTAAAACTTACAGCTGGGCCAAATGTAAAATTAAAATTTAAAAAATAATGCTGGGCATGAGCAAGGTAGGATATAACTGGGATGGAAATTTTCGGAGGGGATAGGGCGTGCAAATCAATCAATCCTAAATGAATAATAAAGTGCATTTTGAGGGCATATTGCTGAGAAAGTCATTATTCTGGAAAGGCACACTGGAACAACCACGTTTTCAGGCTCCTTGATTAATTTCACAATTCAGCAGCAGATCAGTTGCGCAACTTCAGCGCTTTCCAGTAGCTTCTTCCTTCACAGTATTTTCAGTCAACTGCTCTCACAACCTGCAGTCACTCTGGAACCTTTTACAGACACTTGAGCACATGCCCGGCCATTGTCAGTTTTACCATTGTCTTTCCCCCAGTCTAGATGATATTACAAACTTAACACAGCATACAGTTATATCTTGTCTTAGCAGACAGGTTCTTTTAATTACATATCGCCTTCGCCGAACAACATCACAGCACAAGGAGAAATATACACTGTACATGACTTCCTTATATACAATTCTATACAATTACACATAGCAATCTCTGATTGGTTCCCAACTCATTAACTTAACTCAGACCCAGGATTACATCATTCACAATCACCTGGACTAGGCCAGAACACATTCCCCAAATGATTCCCTATATACAGTTAATGCATGACTCAGCATTTCCAATAGAAGCCCATTAGCAGTGCGTGACTCAGCTATATTACATTACAATACATTGTAAAACCTGACACTCCTCCTAAAAATTGCCAGAGTTGGGGCATTCCGGATGTCCTTGGGAAGCGAGTTCCAGAGTCAAGGGGCCACCACCGAGAAGGCCCTCTCCCTCGTCTCCACCAATCGCGCTTGCGATAGAGGTGGGAGCGTGAGCAGGGCCTCTCCAGATGATCGAAGAGATTGTGTGGGTTCGTACACAGAGATGCGGTCACGTAGGTAGGCAGGTCCCAAACCGTTCAGGCCTTTGTAGGTAAGAACCTGCACCTTGAATTGGGACCGGAAAATGAATGGCAGCCAGAGGAGCTCATTAAGGAGCACCAGTTAACAATCTGGTTGCTGCCTGTTGAACCAATTGAAATTTCTGGGCCATTTTCAAGGGCAACCCCACATAGTAATGAGTTGCATTTCTATGCATGGACTGGTAGCACCATAATTGCCTAATGGGAAAATTCCATGGGATATTGCCATGGCAGTTGGAATTAAAGCAGTTATTGAGTAACGTTTAAAAAAATCCACAGGATTTCGCTATGGCTAACATTTACTCCAAATTTTGTATGGAAATGATATTTTTGCATAATTTCTCATAGAAAACCCAATGTATTGGATTTATATTAATTGAATTTTTCACCTGGAAATGAAATGGATTCTGAACTCTGTATTTCCCAGTTTCCCTCTGTTTTTCCTTCTTTGTCACTCGAAAATTCAGAACGAAACAGTTGGCTTACAAAACAAAAAATGCAAACAAACCCTCCTTTCTCATTGAAAGCCTGGGAAATAGTTATCTATATCTATAAATATATATAATCTATATTTTTATTTATATTATCAGAAAGAGGACAACGTGTACATACGACCCCCCTTCCCAAATATTGTGGAATGACCCTATAACAGTGTTGAAGATTTCAATATGCTGCAGATAAACTGATTCAGTTAGTGTACGAATGTGTGAGACACACCTTTTTGCACTTATGTACATAGTCCACGAAAGAAATCCCTTGGAACTTATTTTGAATATATTAAAGATAAAAAAAAGTCTGTAATAATACAAGGAAAAAAGTTTGTAAAAGAGATTACTAAGGCTTTGAAAAAAAAGGAAAGTGATTTTTTTGCTATAAAACTTATCTGAACGCATGATGTTGCTTTGCTATTGTACAAGCTTTTGTAGTTTGCCATATAGCTGACAATACAGCGGACTGATACCGGGCCACCTTCAACCTGCAGCTCAGAAAAAAGAAATCTATATAGAAATTATAGGAAACAGATGCTTAATTTGAAAATACAAACAGACAAGGTCACCAGCAAAGGTTTCTAAACACTTTCAATGAACAAAAATTTGGAGATATTAAGTTCAAGAGTCTCACTGTATTAACTCAAAGGCCTGTTTGGTCCAAGTTTGAAAAATGACATTTTTGGACTACAACATCTAGCATCCTCCAAACACAGGCCATAATGGTTGGGCATACTGGGAACTGTAGTAAAAAAAAATAGGTGCTTTTCCCAAGTTCCCAGCAATTGGTGCTCAGTGAGGATTCAATAGCCGATGGTCTTGGATAGCTCCATCTTCCTTCAGCGATCGGTTGCATCCTTCACTGGTTGTACTGGGACTTCTCATTCTAATTTTAACAAATGTTAATTATTAATTGAGGTAGAAAGGGACCCATCTTGAACTGGTATGAGTTAAACCAACTCTTCCTTTGTGGAGACAGATTTTCAACCCTATGGAGAAAGCAATGGTGACACCAGAAAGTATGGAGAGTTTAGTCTTCTCTTGGATTTCCTCTAGAAACACCCTGTTCCTGGTTTAGGTTATTTTCATAGGATTTCTGGGTCAGGATCATTTCATGACCTGAACTATGGGGGGAACTAAATCTGAGGGACACCCAACAGTGGATGCATTAAAATTCCATACTATAAGCGTCAATCACAACCCCTTCTGGAGTGTGTTGTTCAGATAGTTGCATACCATGTAAAGTCGTGATGTTGGGTTTCCAAGTTCTGCCCTTTTGAATTATTTTCCCCAGTTCTGTTTTAAATCCATTGTTAAGTATTATTTTTGAGAGATATGGGACTTGTGGTCCAATCAAAGTTTTCCAAGCTTTGGTTTCAACCATGAATTGTCTCTAGTAACTGCTCCAAAGCAGACTATGAGACACAGACAAGTGCCGTTTTCAAGGCAGTGCTCTTGCCCTGAGGTTACTCCTTCCTTCCCTGAGAACTGGAGAAGACATCTTGGGCTTTGAGATGTGGAAACCATACTCATGCTTAGCAGAGTATTTGGTGCAAGTCAACCCATACCGCACTTGTAAGCAGAAAGCATACCTCCCTAAATCCTCCAACACAGTTCTATGGCATGCTAGGACCAGAACTTGAGGTCTCCTTGGCCTTGTCATATAACATGACATAAGTGGTGCCTGAACTCAAAAAGAGCTCAGGTAAGCACCAAAGCCATGGGTAGGCATTGAAGAGGTCTGTTGAATTGAATTTGAAGTTGGCCATATGATAGGGAACATCATGGAAGGTTCTGAAGACCACCTCAGAACCATTGTCCACCAGGAATATACCTCTGGATGTATTACCCAACTTGAAGGAACATCAAGCCCTTTGTATGGCTTTATCCATCATACAAATGTGCAGAAAAGAGAAGTCTGTATGGTCCTGTGGTATCTTATAAAAAGTGGGAACATGACTTGCATGTCTTCTGCGGGAGAAGACCTTGGAGAAAGATCCCAGAGTAGCTACTAGGGCTGTCTATGAGTCTGTTGAAGCAAACAAAGTAGTCAAAGAGTCCTGTAGTCCCTTAGAAACCAACCCACTTAATAGAAGTCAATCTTTTGTGGACTCTTGTGTTATTTTACACCCAAGAAATAGATAGTGCTTTGGAAGTGTAAGCTCTCGTGAATGTCTTATGGTTGTGATTGAACCTTTAGATGTTCTTCAACTATCAAGAGAAGGTCCATCATTGCTCCTCCTGGAAAGACAAGCATTTCCCCCCTTTAGATGAGAAATGTGGATTCTCATAGAGTTGTGCATACATTGTGAGTTGAATGGGATGGATTTTCTCCACCACTAAGGCCATAAAATTGATGGAAATTGGGAGATATTTGCAGGAAGACAGTGATAGTAGGATGACCAACTTTTGACCATAAATTTAAATGAAATATATGCAGAAACAGAAGGTCAATAGCTAGGCCTAAAGGAGTCAAGGAAAAATAGATCTAATGCAGAAGTTCTCCAGTTTGTCGCTCTGACTGAGAGATCGTCCAACCCAACCAGTGAAATCAGTGGCGATCGTAGAATGAAGCTCAGACTCTATGGCACAAAATATCTTTTGCTGGTGGCCTTGGCAGCCATATTTTCGATAATCCGGAAAAGGCACATGCCTCCAGAGAAGGCAGCCAAAAACAACAGCAACACACATGCAAAAAACAAACCAACAACAACACAGCAATTGAAAGGATGAAAAACCAAGTGGGTCTTTTTCCAAAACACACAACGGAGGGAAATTACCTGATGCGGAATAATTACAAGGTTCCAGATCTTTATTACTGTACACAGATGCTATTTGATTGTGGTGGAAGCCAAAATGATTTTGTTGCCATGGCGCTTGTGTCCTAGCAGCTGAGGGGGGGGGGGGGGTGAAACATGGCCGCTCACAGAAAGCGGGGAAAGGGAGGGGATCACCACCCGAATCCACCATATTTAAAACCGTAAAGCCCCAAAGACTAGGATAATTCTGCCAAAATTCGGATGCCAATGCAAATCCCATTGTCAGAAGTGAGAGGTCAACATTTTGATCCAATGCTACTTTTTCCTAGGAGTCAACCTCATTGGGGTTTATCATTCAATGGGATTTACCACATAAATCGACATATATAACATGGGGATTTTTGGTTTAGTTTCTTTAAAGAAAAATGAGAATTTTTGTGCTTTCAAGTCCAATTTGAGCGCACAAAATCCCCAATTTCCCCCACCGATCCTAAAATTAAAGTGTTCTTTGTAATACAAACGATCCCTTCGCCAACATCAGATAATCCTTTTTAATAAAAGCAAAACATGGAAAGCGTTATCAATTTGGTCAGATTGCATGTTTTGAGTTTACACAGCAGAAAAATATGCTCATATTCTGAATTGTCTTATTGTTATTATTATTTGAAACACAACAAGATTAGTACACAGCAAACAAGGTCACTATGCTGGCTGTTGTACTGGATCACACGTCGGACACTTCACAAGTGTCTAGGACTGTGTGATGTATCGGCGAATAATGCGTGCAGATGCCTGTAGGGTGGCCCAAGCATCTAGGACTGATATTATTATTACTATTATTATTATTATTATTATTATTATTATTATTATTATTATTTGAAACAGAACAAGATTAGAGATTAGTACACAGCAAACAAGATCACTCTGCTGGCTGTTGTATTGGATCACACCTCGGACACTTCCCAAGAGGCTGGATGGCCATCTGTCGGGGGTGATTTGAATGCAATATTCCTGCTTTTTGGCAGGGGGTTGGACTGGATGGCCCATGAGGTCTCTTCCAACTCTTTGATTCTATGATTCTAAGTGTCTAGGACTGTGTGATGTATTGGCAAATAATGCATGCAGATCCCAGTAAGGTGGCCTTCTGCAGCTGGCCGATGGTAATTTTGTCAGCGTCGATTGTGTTTAAGTGCAGGCCAAGGTCTTTAGGCACTGCATCCAGTGTGCCCATCACCACTGGGACACTTTTACTGGCTTGTGCCAGAGTCTTTGCAGTTTGATCTTTAAATCCTTGTATCATGTCAGCTTTTTTGCTGTTTCTTTTCAATCCTGGTGTCACCTGGGATTGCAACATAGACGATCCGTACTTTGTTTTTTAACACGATCGTGAGGTCGGGAGTATTGTCCTCCAAAACCGTCAGTCTGAATTCGGAAGTCCCAGAGTAGTTTGAAGTGTTCAATTTTCTGTAACTTTAAAGGCTTGTGATTGCACCAGGTCTTTGTCACAGGCAGATGGTATTTGTGATACAAGTTCCAATGGATCATTTGAGCAACGGTGTTATGCCTCTGCTTGTAGTCTGTCTGCGCAATCTTCTTTGCAGCAGCTGAGGATGTGATCTATTGTTTATTATTATTATTGTATTTCTTACCTGCCTCAATTTTAAGTACAACATAAAAAACACTGATAAAAATATAAATATACTGATAAAAATATAGAACCATTAAAACACATACAGAGCTAGGAACAAAACTCATTAAAATCAGTAAAACGGCAGCTTAAATCCATGGTTTAAAACAGACAGCGTGGACACTTTTATGGAGCCAGATTTCACAGTTTTCTGAAACCAACATATATCGCAAATTACTATAAAATCAAAACATGAATTGGTTTTCAAAGAGGATTTTCTGCTTCCTTTTGGTTGGCAAGGTTCATTTTGTAATAAAGCATTGGACACAGTGTAAAATAAAATAAAATGCAACCCTAATGGTACCTTTTTCCATGAGTTTTGAATGGGAAAAAAGCATTGGCGCGCAGGCCAAGATGGAGAAACATTAGAGTACGCATTTTAGACATCCTTAAATTCAAGCCATTCGGGTGGGGACCCCATTTTGATTTGTGTCTATCCTGAAAACTTCCAAACGTGGAAGGATCTGACCCTGGAAGCGCCCCCCTCCTCTGCTGCTATCAACGGGGTCTGTATGCTTTGGGTTTCTTTTCCTTTTTGCCACATTTATATTGCCGTAGTGCTTGTTTGTGCTTTCTAGAAATGTGCATAACGTGACTCATTTTACTATGTTACTTCTATCTTGTTATTGTTTTGTTTTCTTTTTTTCTCCTGGATCTTTTAATAAAGTGTACAAAATCCTCTCCTTTATGGTTTTTTTTTTTTTAAGGGACGCATTATGGACACATTTAATAAACAGGCGTTTACTTTTTTAAGTCTCCGGTTGATGTGTCGCAAGTTTGGAATGGCTTTGGAGTGGAAGAAATTACACTCAGGCTAGATCTACACTGCCCAATTATTATTATTATTATTATTATTATGAATCATTTCATCATCATCATTTAATTACTTATTAATCGCCCTCCATCCAAGATGCTCTAGGCCAGTGGTTCTCAACCTTCCTAATGCCGCAACCCCTTAATACAGCGTCTCACGTTGTGGTGACCCCCCAACCATAAAATTATTATTATTGCTATTTCCTGATTGTAATTGTGTTACTGTTATGAATCATAATGTAAACATCTGAAATGCAGGTTATATTTTCATTCACTGGACCAAATTTGGCATAAATACCCAACAACAGCACTCCATGCTGTCATGTCAGCCACATGACCTTGGAGGTGTCTATGGACAACACTGTCTCTTTGGCCTAGAAATTGAGCACCAACTCCAGACATGACTGGACTTAATGTCAGGGGGAAACTTTTACCTTACCTTACCCAATATGCCCAAATTTGAACACTAGTGGGGTTGGAGGGAGAATTATGTCATTTGGGAGTTGTAGTTGCTGGGATTTATAGTTCACCTACCATCAAAGAGCATTTTGAACTCCACCAATGATGGAATTGGCCCAACTTGGCACACAGAACTCCCACGAACAAAAAAACAAAAACAAAAAAAAACTGGAAGGGTTTGGTGAGCACTGACCTTGAGTTTTGGAGTTGTAGTTCACTTGCATCCAAAGAGCATTGCAGACTCAAACAATGATGGATCTGGACCAAACTTGGCATGGATACTCAATATGCCCCAATGGGAACACTGGTGGAGTCTGGGGAAAACAGACCATGGCATTTGGGAGCTACTGGGATGTATAGCTCCCCTGCTATCAGAGCTCAGAAGGGTGTGCGGGGGGCAGGAAGACAGGCTGCGCTCATGGCAAGGCCGTGAGTGCAGCCCTCCGCCCCCCCCCCCCGCGCTCTTCCGAACTCGGAAAGGCACAGGGGGCGGGCAGCCCTCCCTTGCCCAAACTGCAATGGTCGGCAGTAATTTTGGCAGGGGCGGGGCCAAACAAGGCAGCTTCGCGACCCCCCAAAAATGGCCCAATGACCCCCCGGGGGGTCGCGACCCCCAGGTTGAGAACCACTGCTCTAGGCGATTTACAAGCTAAATTGTAAAGGATAAAAATACATACATACAGATATTGATAAAATTAACATAGATCAAAAGCTCTAGTAAAAACCCAGGTGTTAAGTGCTAGGGTAAAAGGTCCTAAGTCATGCATGGCTCTCATATAGGGCGGCAAGGAATTCCACAAAGCAGGGGCAGAAATAGAAAAAGCCCTGCGTCTGGTCCTTTCCGAGTGCACTTCTCTAGGACCCGGAATATAGAGTAAGTCACGTTGGGCTGGTCGTTGCAACCTCCGATGATGGGAGAAGGAGAGGCGGTCCCTAAGGTACGATGGACCCTGGCCGTAAAGAATTTTGAAGGTCAGAATTAGCATCTTATATAGACCACGGTAATCAGTTGGAAGCCAATACAAATGCCGCAGCACTGGTGTTATATAGCATTTCATGGGTGTTCCTGTGAGTAGCCTGGCTGCCGCATTCTGAACAATACGGAGCTTTCGGTCGTAGACATCGGAAGGCCAACATACAGGGTGTTGCAATAGTCCAGCCTAGATGTCACCGTGGCATGTTGCCAGAGCCTCATCCGTGGCACCGTTGCCAGAGCCTCATCCGACAGGTAAGGTGCCAATTGCCTCACTTGTCGTACATAGAAAAAGGCCTGTTTGCTGGCAGCAGCGACCTGAGCTTCCATTGTCAGCTGTGAATCCAAAACGACACCTAAGCTCTTAACAGTAGGCGAAGGAGATAGGGCAGCACCATCGAAGGTGGGTAGCAAATGGGTCAGACCAATCAAGCAGCCATCGAGCATGTCTCATTAAGAGCCACATCCACTGTTTTAACGTGATGAGATGTCTTCCACACTGGGCATGTGTATTCAGCAGCAGAGTAGCAAAGTGTAAGGGCAGATGCCGTAACTGTGTCTAGTTGTGATCCCCAGCTTCTGCCAGTCAGCTTTCGTATGATATTACTTATAGCACCCACTTTTTGATTGATATTCAAGCAGTGCTTCTTGTAAGTCTCAGTCTTCGCCGGGTTCACCTTCAGCCTACTAGCACGAGCCAGTTCGACAGAGCCTCCAGACATAAGGTGAAATTGTCTGGTATTGATGTTGCTCCAAACGCAGAAGGAGTTGGGTGTAGTCCGCATATTGATAGCAGTCTAAGCCGAAACTCCGAGCCAAACTAGCAAGGGGTCTAACGTAGATGTTGAAGAGAAGAGGGGAGAGAATTGCACCTTGGGGTACCCCACATAGGAGGGGAGATCTTTCAGAGACTTGATCCATATACTCCACGCATTGACTCTGGTTTCGGAGAAATGATTTGAACCAATTAATTCGTGTTTATAATTCAGCCCTCCAACAGTTTGAGGGACTGTGACCCGACCCTCTGTTTAAAAAGTTTGAGGATCCCTGTTCTAGAAGAACTGGGGTAGATTCAGTTCCTTTATCCAGCGGCTTGTCCTCTTTTCTCAGTTTTTAAAATTTTATTAAACATACTTCAAACAAGCACTTCAATGAAAACCAGGTTAATTGGCTGACCCGTTGTGTCAACCCGATTTCCACCATTCTTTCTTGCTAATGGGTACATCTTCTGAATGAGGGGCCAATTAAGCCAAATGGAAATGGATGCTCCCGTTCCAAGGGCAGGGACCACAGAAGCGGATCTCAAAGGACAAAAGGAAGAGCTCGCCCCAAAGTTCCATTTATTAAAATATACATATTGCTTTAGAAGCACTGGCATTGTTCCTCTACATAAATTGAAAGAAATACCGTATATACTCGAGTATAAGCCGACCTGAATATAAACCGAGGCACCAAATTTTACCACCGAAAATGGGAAAACTTATTTACTCAAGTGTAAGTTGAGTAAAGCTAATTCATCTCGTGCTCTATCATCCATCTAGCTATTGCTATCTTCTACCGATCTATCTATTGCTATCTATCACTATCATACAGCTCTATAACATAACTATCAGTCTCTATCACTATCATCTGTCAGTTGGTGCATCTACACTGTAAAATTAATGCCATTTGACTATCAAGACTCAGTGCTATGGGCTCCAGGGAGTTGTAGTTTTGCAAGGCCTTTAGCTAAATTAGGATTAAATCTCTCTCTCTCTCATCTCTCTATTGCGATCATCTGTCTGTATCAGCCATGATCTCTATCATCTATCTATTGCTATCATCTATCTATGTCTATTATTTATCATCCATCTATCACTATAATCCATTGTTTCTCAACCTGGGGGTTGGGACCCCTGGGGGGGTCACAAAGGGGTGTCAGAGGGGTCACCAAAGACTACCAGAAAACACACTATTTTCTGTTGCTCATGAGTGTTCTGTGTGGAAAGTTTGGCACAATTCTATCGTTGCTGGGGTTCAGAATGCTGACTGTAAGTGAACTAGAAATCCCAGCAACTACAACTCCCAAATTTCAAGGTCTATTTTCCTTGAACTCTACCAGTGTTCATATTTCAGCATATTGAGTATTCATGCCAAGTTTGGTCTAGATCAGTGTTTCTCAACCTGAGGGTCGGGACCCCTGGAGGGGTCACGAGGGGGTTTCAGAGGGGTCGCCAAAGGCCATCAGAAAACAGTATTTTCTGTTGGTCATGGAGGTTCTATGTGGGAAGTTTGGCCCAATTCAAGTATTGGTAGGGTTCAGAATGCTCTTTGATGGTAGGTGAACTAAAAATCCCAGCAACTACAACTCCCAAATTTCAAGGTCTATTTCCCCCGAACTCCACCAGAGTTATCATTTGGGCATATTGAGAATTCATGCCTTGAACTCTACCAGTGTTCATATTTCAGCATATTGAGCATTCGTGCCAAGTTTGGTCCAGATCTATCATTGTTTGAGTCCACAGTGCTCTCTGGGTGTAGGTGAACTGCAACTCCAAAATTCAAGGTCAATGCCCACCAAACCCTTATAGTGTTTTCTGTTGGTCATGGAAGCTCTGTGTGCCAAGTTGGGTTCAATTCCATTGTTGGTGGAGTTCAGAATGCTCTTTGATTTTAGGTCAGCTATAAATCCCAGCAACTACAACTCCCAAATGACAAAAATCAACTCCCCCACCAACCCCACCAGCATTCAAATTTGGGCGTATTGGGTATTTGTGCCAAATTTGGTCCAGTGAATGAAAACACATCTTGCGTGTCAGATATTTACATGATGATTCATAACAATACAGTTGTGAAGTAGCAACGAAAACAATTTTATGGTTGGGGGTCACCACAACATTAGGAAATGTATCAAGGGGTCCCGGCATTAGGGGGGTTGAGAACTACTGCTATAATCTGTCACTATCACCTATCTATTGCTATTTATCTATCACTATCATCTGTCTATCATCTATTGCTATTATCTATCTATTGCTATTATCTATCGAGTTAGCTATCTCAACTATCTATATCAACTCTATCACTGTCATCCATCCATTGGTGCATCTCCACTGTAAAATTAATGCAGTTGGACATCAGTTGGGACTGTCATGGCTCAGTGCTATGGACAAGTTAAACATGAGCCAACAATGTGATGTGGCGGCAAAAAAAGCCAATGGGATTTTGGCCTGCATCAATAGGAGCATAGTGTCTAGATCTAGGGAAGTCATGCTCCCCATGCTCTATTCCGCTTTGGTTAGACCACACCTGGAATATTGTGTCCAATTCTGGGCACCACAATTCAAGAGAGATATTGACAAGCTGGAATGTGTCCAGAGGAGAGCGACTAAAATGATAAAGGGTCTGGAGAACAAGCCCTATGAGGAGCGGCATGTTTAGCCTGAAGAAGAGAAGGCTGAGAGGGGATATGATAGCCATGTATAAATATGTGAGAGGAAGCCACAGGGAGGAGGGAGCAAGCTTGTTTTCTGCTTCCCTGGAGACTAGGACGCGGAACAACGGCTTCAAAGTACAAGAGAGGAGATTCCATCTGAACATGAGGAAGAACTTCCTGACTGTGAGAGCCGTTCAGCAGTGGAACCCTCTGCCCCGGAGTGTGGTGGAGGCTCCTTCTTTGGAAGCTTTTAAACAGAGGCTGGATGGCCATCTGTCAGGGGTGATTTGAATGCAATATTCCTGCTTCTTGGCAGGGGGTTGGACTGGATGGCCCATGAGGTCTCTTCCAACTCTTTGATTCTATGATTCTATGTACGTTCATTCACTGGACCAAAATTGGGACAAATACCCAATATGTCCAAATTTGAATACTGATGGGGTTGGGGGATTGATTTTTTCCCGTGGGAGTTGTAGTTGCTGGGATTTATCGTTCACCTACAATCAAAGAGCATTCTGAACTCCACTAATTATGGAATTGAATCAAACTTGGCACGCAGAACTCCCATAACCAACAGAAAATACTGGAAGGGTTTGGTGGGCATTGACCTTGAGTTTTGGAGTTGTAGTTCACCTACATCCAGAGAGCACTCTGGACTCAAACAATGATAGATCTGGAGCCTGGACGTCATGATGCTGTACCTTCACAGGGATAAAGAACCCAAATTGGTGAAAAGCCAGATATAGTTCTGGTTTTGGGAAGCTGATCTGAAAGGACTGCTTCTTTTTTATTACTGTAATGCCTTTGAAGAGTGTTTGTATTCAGCTGGTTCAAAGAGCTGTGGCCAGATTGTTAACTGGGGTTGGCTACAAGGATTCTAAATGAGAACAGTGGTGGAGTTTGGGGAAAACAGACCTTGACATTTGGGAGTTGTAGTTGCTGGGATTTATAGTTCACCTACCATCAAAGAGCATTCTGAACCCTATCAATTATTGAATTGGGCCAGACTTCCCACACAGAACTCCCATGACAAAGAGAAAATACTGTTTTCTGATTGTCTTTGGCGACCCCTCTGACACCCCCTCATGACCCCTCCAGGGGTCCCGACCCCCAGGTTGAGAAACACTGCTCTATAGCATTGAGTTAGGGCAGTTAAAATCAGATCATACTGCATAGATCTAACAGTGTAGGTTGAACAGATCCTTTGTATTCTTGCCAAACCACAACTCCCAGGATCCCATCACCAGGGGAGGCCATTTGATCCAGAATCTTGGCTCCTTTTCTTTCGTGGATAAGAAGTTAGGCAATCCTTGTGATTCAGTGCATTGCGATTGAATGACTAAGGCTACCACTCCCATTCTCCGTGCCTATCTGCCCAGCTATTCTCTGTTAGGCGTTCTTTGTTTATACAATGAGAACGAGGCATGTGCTCCAAGAGGCATGATTTGGCACGTTCTGTGGTTGCCTGAGTTGTGGAAGCACTGCTCCTCACTTCTCCAAATGGCACATGGGTTGGGAAGGCTTGCATCTCTCTGCCAAACCATCATGTAAATATCTGATATGCAAGATGTATTTTCATTCACTGGACCAAATTTGGCATAAATACCCAATACGCCCAAATTTGAATACTGGTGGGATGGGGGGGGGGGGGGGGGTGGAGGCAGGGATTGATTTTGTCAGTTGTACTTGCTGGGATGTATAGTTCACCTACAAAGAGATTCTGAACTCCACCAACTATGGAATTGAACCAAACTTGGCACACAGAACTCTCATGATCGAGAGAAAATAATGGAAGGGTTTGGTGGGCATTGACCTTGACTTTGGGAGTTGTAGTTTACCTATATCCAGAGAGCACTGTGGACTCACGCAATGATGGATCTGGACCCAACTTGGCACGAATACTCAATATGCCCAAATGTGAACACTGGTGGAGTCCGGGGAAAATAGACCTTGACATTTAGGAGTTGTAGTTGCTGGGATTTATAGTTCACTACAATCAAAGAACATTCTGAATTCCACCAATGATAGAATTGGCTCAAACTTCCCACATGGAATCCCCATGACCAACAGAAAATACTGTATTTTCTGATGGTCATTGGCGACCCCTCTGACTCCCATGATCGAGAGAAAATAAAGGAAGGGTTTGATGGGCATTGACCTTGACTTTGGGAGTTGTAGTTCACCTACATCCCGAGAGCACCGTGGGCTCAAACAATGATGGATCTGGACCAAACTTGGCACAAATACTCGAAATGCCCAAATGTGCGCACTGGTGGAGTTTGGGGAAAATAGACCTTGACATTTGGGAGATGCAGTTGCTGGTGTTTATAGTTCACCTATAATCAAAGAGCATTCTAAACCGCACCAACGACAGAATTGGACCAAACTTCCCGCACAAACCCCCATGACCAACAAAAAATACTGTTTTCTGATGGTCTTTAGTGATCCTTCTGACACCCACTAGCGACCCCCCCAGGGGTCCCGACCCCCAGGCTGAGAAACACTGATCTAAACACTTGAGCTATTGCACTTTGATACCACTTTAACAGCAGTGGCTCAAATGTTATGACATCCCAGGATAGAAAAATCAAAGAATAAGAATATTTTTGGCATTCGACAGATTTCACCATCTCAAAGCTGGAAAAAGTCTTAGGAAGAGAGGGTTACACCTAGAAAACGGAATATTTTCATAGGTGTTTATAGGTGGTTGGAGGCAAAAGCCCTGTGATTCATTGTAATTGAGATGACTCACTTGTGCTGTTGCTTTATTTTCTATGAACTCAGTTTTTGCTCCCAACAAGACCAAACTTCTGAGTTATTAAGGAGGAGGAAGGTGAGGTATGTTTGGAAATCCCCTTAATATCAAACCAGCCTTGAGCTGATTCAAAGGCAGCATTCCTAGATCTGAGAGTTTTGCTCAAAAGCCTGGATTGACACCTAGTGGCCCTTTGAAAAGCGACAGCAGGGGGAAATCTATAGGAAAAAACTATTTATTTTTATTTGTGACATTTATATGCCGCCGTTCTCATCCCGAAGGCTTACAAGATATATATGTGTGTGTGTGTGTGTGTGCACATACACATACACACACAAACAATGCATTATACCATAAGTATCAGTGCTATACATCACTATATTGTACTATACAATTATATTGTAATATTATTAGTAATATTATATGTAATATAAAATATATAATTATAACATCATATTATTAGTGCTTCCACTAAGAAAATGACATTGAACAAGACCAAAAATATCTCTCTCATATATATATATATATATATATATATATATATATATATATACGCTCTGTGCGTAATGAGTACCTTAAAAACAAAAGAACCAATGAACAAAATCACACCAAATTTGGCAACAAAACGTCTCACAACACAAGGAGTGACCATCACTCAAAAAATTATGATTTTGTCATTTGGGAGTTGTAGTTGCTGGGATTTATAGTTCATCTATAATCAAAGAGCATTCTGAACTCCATCAATGATGGAATCGAACCAAATGTGGCACGAGTACTTAATGGCACGAGGCCCAAATATAAATAGAGATGGAGTTTGGGGAAAATAGACCTTGACATTTGGGAGTTGTAGTTGCTGGGATTTATAGTTCACCTACAATCAAAGAGCATTCTGAACCCCACCAACGATGGAATTGAACCAAACTTGGCACACAGGACTCCCAACAGAAAACACTAGAAGGGTTTGGTGGGCATTGACCTTGAGTTTTGAAGTTGTAGTTCACCTACATCTAGAGAGAACTGTGGACGCAAACAATGATGGACCTGGACCAAACTTGGCACAAATACTCAATATGCCCAAATATAAACACAGATGGAGTTTGGGGGAAATAGACCTTCACATTTGGGAGTTGTAGTTGCTGGGATTTATAGTTCACCTACAATCACAGAGCATTCTGAACCCCACCAACAATAGAATTGGGCCAAACCTCCCACACAGAACCCCCATGTGGCCACAGCAACGCGTGGCAGGGGATGGCTAGTATATATATAAATATGGTAGGTGGGTGGGCCCTGGACAATGGGAGTTTGCAGTACATACACCCACATCCAGAGATCACTGCAAACCATATCAGCGATGGATCTGGGCCACACTTCCCAAATAGACTCCCCAGTGGCTACTTTAAATACTGGCAGGGTTTGGTGGGAAATGGCAGAGGATGATGGGACTTGCAGCTCACCCATATCCGGATACCTTTTTAATGGGACCATTCATATAACCCAAGAACAAACAACGACTAATTCTGATGTTTATCTTTTCCAAAAGACTTACTCTAATTTCCTATTGCTTCCACTTCCAGACAGCCCTGTGACTCCCACCACACTTGGCACATAGCTGCCCCCCCTTCCCATTACCAACAGGACATACTGGAGGGGTATGGGGGACATACTGGAGGGGAGGGGTGTGTGGACCTACCATGGCAGGAGCTGTAGTTCACCCTGCATCCAGAGAGCACTGTGAACCCAAACAATGATGCACCTGGACCAAACTTGACACTTATACCCAACATGGCCAATTTTTAATGCGGGCGGGGTTGAACAATGAAAGATTATGATGGAAGTTGTCATTTACCCACATTCTTATGCATTTTCTAATGAGTCTGTTCTGAATTTCCAAAATTGAACAATGAATACTTTTTATGTTTATCGTGACAAAAGGGGCATCGCTGGGTATATGGCCAAAGTACTTCATATTTGCTTCTAATATCCTTCCCTCCAGTGAGCAGTTGGGCTTTATTTCCTGAAATATGTCAGTTTGATTTCTCGCAGTCCAAGGCACTTTCCTCCAGCACCACAGTTCAAAAGTGTCTATCTTCCTTCGCTCAACCTTCCTTATGGTACTGCTTCACATCCATAGGTTACTACGGAGAATGCCATTGCTTTAACTATGTGGAACTTTGTTGTCAGTGTGATGTCTCTACTCTTCACTAGTTTATCAAGATTGGTCATTGCTCTCCTCCCAAGAAGGAAGCGTCTTCTGATTTCCTGGCTGCACTCTGCGTCTGCAGTCATTTTTGCACCTAGAAACACAAAGTCTATCACGGCCCCCACGTTTTCTCCCTCTATTTGCCAGTTGTCAATCATTCTTGTTGCCATAATCTTGGTTTTTTTGATGTTTAGCTGCAACCAAGCTTTTGCACTTTCTTCTTTCATCTTGATTAGAAGGCTCCTCAGCTCCTCCTCGCTTTTGGCCATCAAAGTGGTATCATCTGCATATCTCAGGTTGTTAATGTTTCTTCCAGCAATGTTAAGCCCAGGCCTTGCATTCATCAAGCCCCGCATATTGCATGATGTGTTCTGCATACAAGTTGAATAGGTTGGGTGAGAGTATTTTTTATATATATATATAAAATTTTTATTGTAACTTTATAATATCTATATATTTCCCCAGTGAGATACACACACACACACACTAGCTGCCCCCTGCCTTGCGTTGCTGTGGCCCAGTCTGTGTATATGTGTTTTGTGTGTGTATATATGTCAACAACGTCAACATCGACACCGAAATACAACATTGCCTGAGCTCTGTGAGTGCAGCATCTTTCCGAATGAAGCAGAGAGTGTTTGAGGGCCGGGACATCCGTAGGGATACCAAGGTGCTTGTCTATAAAGCTATTGTCCTCCCAACCCTGCTATATGCCTGCAAAACAGACATCACATGCAACTCCTGGAACGATTCCATCAGTGCTGCCTCTGGAAAATCCTGCAAATCTCTTGGGAAGACAAGCGGACAAACGTCAGCGTGCTGGAAGAAGCAAAGACCACCAGCATTGAAGCAATGGTCCTCCGCCATCAACTCCGCTGGAGTGGTCACATTGTCCAGATGCTTGGCCATCTCCCAAAGCAGTTGCTCTCTGAACTCAGGAACGGAAAATGGAATGTTGGTGGACAAGAAAAGAGATTTAAAGATGGGCTCAAAGCCAACCTTAAAAACTCTGGCATAGACACTGAGAACTGGGAAGCCCTGGCCCTTGAGTGCTCCAGCTGGAGGTCAGCTGTGATGAGCAGTGCTGCAGAATTTGAAGAGGCACGAATGGAGGGTGAAAGAGAGAAACGTGCCAAGAGGAAGGCGTGTCAAGCCAACCCCAACCAGGACCGCCTTCCACCTTGAAGCCAATGCCCTCACTGCGGGAGAAGATGCAGATCAAGAATAGGGCTCCACAGTCACCTACGAACCCACCGCCATGACACTGAACTTGGAGGACCATCATCCTCGGACTACAAGGGATTGCCTAATTAATTAAGTAAGTGATATTTGTGTGTATATTTTTGTATATGTGTGTTTGCGTGTATATATGTGTTACGTGTGCATTGTAATGTATTTTTTGTTTTTTGAGTTTTAAAGTCCCTTCCGCTGTGTTTTTCAGTGTTTTTATGAGTGATGGTCACTTGTTGGCCTGAGAGGTGTATTGTGTCCAAATTTGGTATCAATTCGTCCAGTGGTTTTTGAGTTATGTTAATCCCACAAACGAACATTACATTTTTTATTTGTATACTAACCATCATTGGTGGAGTTCAGAATGCTCTTGGATTGTAGGTGTACTATAAGTCCCAGCAACTACAACTCCCAAATGACAAAATCATAATTTTTGAGTGATGGTCATTCATTGGCCTGATGCGTGTCTTGTGTCCAAATTTGGTGTCAATTCATCCAGTGGCTTCTGAGTTATGTTAAGCTCACAAACAAACATTACATTTTTATTTATATAGATTATAAAGTTACAAAAAAAAATCATATGTGTGTGTATATATTATATATATATATATATATATGAGGAGAGCGCAGTCACGTGACGCAGTGGCGGGCTCTTCCGAATTTGTGGGCGGAGAGGAAGAGGAAACAAGGAAGCAGACAGGGCCTGAACCACTGAGAAACATCAACTACGTTAGCCATGGCCATGCAAATGCAGAGTGATACAAGTATAGATGCATCAACAGAAGAGGAAAGCTTCGGCCCTCAACAAATTTCGCGGCTGGAGCAATGTGGCATAAATGCAAATGATGTGAAGAAATTAGAAAAAGCTGGATTCCACACTGTTGAAGCTGTTGCCTATGCGCCAAAGAAGGAATTGCTCAATATTAAAGGCATCAGTGAAGCCAAGGTGGACAAAATCCTGGCAGAGGCAGCAAAGTTAGTTCCAATGGGCTTCACAACAGCAACAGAGTTTCATCAACAGAGGTCAGAAATCATTCAAATTACCACTGGATCAAAAGAACTTGACAAACTCCTTCAAGGAGGAATAGAAACGGGGTCTATAACAGAAATGTTTGGAGAATTCCGCACAGGCAAGACTCAGTTATGCCACACACTTGCAGTAACCTGTCAGCTCCCTATTGATCGAGGTGGTGGCGAAGGGAAGGCCATGTACATTGACACAGAAGGCACTTTCCGTCCAGAGCGTCTACTTGCTGTGGCTGAGAGGTATGGCTTGTCTGGTAGTGATGTGCTTGATAATGTAGCATATGCGCGAGCCTTTAACACAGACCATCAGACCCAACTCCTTTACCAGGCATCTGCTATGATGACTGAATCAAGATATGCCTTACTGATAGTGGACAGTGCTACAGCCCTCTATCAGACAGATTACTCCGGTCGAGGTGAACTGTCAGCCAGACAGATGCATTTAGCCAGGTTTTTACGGATGTTACTTCGACTTGCAGATGAGTTCGGTGTAGCAGTAGTGATTACAAATCAGGTGGTAGCACAAGTGGATGGAGCTGCAATGTTTGCTGCAGATCCCAAGAAGCCTATTGGAGGAAATATTATTGCACATGCTTCAACAACTAGGCTGTATTTGAGAAAAGGTTGAGGTGAAACTAGAATATGCAAAATCTATGACTCTCCTTGCCTCCCAGAAGCAGAAGCCATGTTTGCTATTAATGCTGATGGAGTAGGAGATGCTAAAGACTGAAGAACCCTTCCAATTCAATTTGCAACATGAAATGGGACAAAAAGTCTGTCCTTTCTCTCTTCCTCATGATCTTCCTGCTGTTGTTGCTGGGACTCTGGAAAGAAGTCATAAACTAGATAAAGCAACTATTTTTATTAGCCTTGCTGCACCGTATTTCAAACAAATCTTAAGAACTGGCCTGCCCAAATCTCCAGCATGTCCTGAATTAGATCCTTCAATGTAGTCAACGCTAAGAAGCCATTTAAAGTGTGTAAAATGCACACAAGGCAAATGCGTGTTTCAAGTGTGAAGCTTTAAGCACTTCCTGATTCTGCAGTTGAAGCCAAGATAAAATGGATCAAATGTGTTCTGTAACTGCCAGTCTGTTGTGTTGAGGAGCTATTTCATTATCTTACCGCAAGCTGAAACTTTAGTTTTCTATATCTGTACAGCTGTAAATTGAGATGTTCTTTGAATCTGCCTACAAAAGGTTGTAAACCAGGTTCTGATATCCTTCAGCCACCAAACAAGCAAAGATTATCAGAGAGAATACCGCTGCTAGGATTCTGGCAATAATCTGAGGTCTTGTAAGGAAGTGCACTATGTCATTATCCGCAAAGTCCTTCAAAGCAGTAACCAGCCTCCTCATCATGTAGTTGCTCTTCTGTCACTAGGACAAAGCTGGATCTTGAGGGCTTATGTATTTTTCCCGCCTTTTTTTTTTTTTTGCTCTCCTCTCGGTTCCATGCTGGGTGTATCTAGCTTATCTGGCTCTGAAAAACCTGTGGGCTGAACCACCGGTTCCTTACAAGCGGACCCTGGATGAAGGGTCTGTTGCCTTGACCACCCTGCCTTCTTGTACTACCACCTCCCTTCCCAATAATACAGGGTTAGTCAAAATGAATAGGCCAATAAGAAAATAAATTTTAGACGAATGTATGTTTATTGTAACCAAACTACAGCTACGTATCGACAGATAAATTATCAAAGTTTTGTCTCACCTTCAGAGATGTTCGATATGGGCGCCCCGTGTGACACGGCAGACGTCCAAGCAATAGTCCAGTTCATTCCACATCCGTTGCAGCACATCCGACGTAATGGCATCGAATGCAGCACATATGCGCTGTTTTAAGTCGTCCAAGGTCAGCGGTAATGGAGGTCGGAACACAGTGTCTTTCACATACCCCCAGAGAGAAAAGTCGCATGGTGTGAGGTCGGGGGACCTGGGGGGCCACAGGAGGAATGGAAGATCAGTCACTCCAGCACGATTTGTCGACTTCTGGGGACTTCGTTGAAAGGATGCACGAATGGATTCCACTGTGTCTTCGGAGACACGCGGTCGTCCTGTGGTTTTACCCTTGCATAAGCAGCCCGTCTCCTCAAATTGCTTTACCCACCTCGCAATGGAATGTCGATGAGGTGGTTCCTTGCCATACTTGGCTCGAAATTCTCTCTGGACCGTAATTACTGACATTGTTTTAGCAAATGTCATCACACAAAACGCCTTCTCTTTGCCTGATTCCGCCATTTTGAAAACAGCGACTCCTAGCGACGCCTAGCGGCATTAACGTACATGTGTGTTGCTCAAAAAAAACTTTGATAGTTTATCTGTCGCTACGTAGCTGTGGTTTGGTTACAGTAAACATACATTCGGCTACAATTAATTTTCTTATTGGCCTATTCATTTTGACTAACCCTGTATAAGGTACCCTGAGAATATGGGTACAGCCTCTTATCCATCCACTCCTGTACCTCATCGACTAACATTAATGAATAGTGATGACTAGATAAATATTTCTTCCTGAAATAAATAAAGGAAGAAGGGAGAATTTGGAAGACCCAAACTTAAAAAAAAGAAAAGAAAAAGGTTGTAAACCATTTTCATAATAACACTGTTGATGTGTTCAGCGACTGTATCTTTTGCCTGTAAATATTTGAGATATATATATATATATATTTCTCTCTCTCTCTCTATATATATATATATATTTCTCTCTCTCTCTCTCTCTCTCTCTCTCTCTATATATATATATATATATATATATTTGCCATTGGTCGATGTTGCAATGAGCAGAGAATAGTAAAGAATAATGACAATAATGGTATGTCTTACCCACCATCTTTGTTTTTCACCCGATTAGGAGCCGAATGCATCTGAAAGTGTGTCACACTTTTAAAAATCCCCCCCTTTCGGGGTGTTACAGCCACTAGGTTCCCTACTCGGAGGCACTTCCGGTAGCTAGCCGAGCGCAGAGCAACAACAGGGAGGCGGGACTTCCGCTGGAAAGGCAACATTGTTCTCCAGATAATGGTCCGCGGATACCACTCTGCGCTTTGCCCCTCTATGGTTACGACCGCTCTGCGCTTTGCCCCTCTATGGTTGCCGTCCCAACTAATTCAGCCTGAGAGTCGAGCTCTCATGGCGCACCGGAAGTGTAGGCCTCGGAGCCTTTGGGAGGGTGTCACCGGCAGAGGCGTCCCCGGAAGTGCCGCTGCCAAAGTGGTCCGGGCGGGTTCTTAGTCGGGCGGTTCCCTGGCTGTGGAGTGGAGAAGGTTTGCGGCCGGCCATGGAGTGAAAAGGCGGCGGCGGAGGAGGAGGAAGCGGGCCTCAGGGCCAGGAGAGCGGTAAGGAAGGGGAAAGAGTGGGGAGGGAAGGAAGGAGGAAGGGAAGAAGGGCTGGGCGTTGTCTTTCTCCGCCGAGAAGGGGCTCCCTCCCCTGAAACTGACCCCATTCAGGCCTCCCAGGCTTTCCCTCGAATGTAATCCAAGGCTGGCCAGTTGGGGGACGTATTCATCAATAATAAGTAATACATTTATTGACATCCCGCTTCCTGGGAGGCATGCACGGAACTCCATTCAAAAAGAAGGCCCCAAACAGGACAGAGGAAGGGCCTGACTCCATTTGGGCCATGTATTTTGCAATTGGGTAGCTTCCCCCTGGTTGCAATCATAGGGCCAACAACCTATCAATCATCATTAGAGCCTTTAGCTCTGCCCCTTTCCCCAGGTTTGGAGGGGAAAGGGGACTTTTAGTTCGGTCTCACAGTTTGGAGCCTTACAGCAAAACGTGTGGGCTTTCTCTGTCCCACCTAGAATCATGGAATCAAAGAGTGGAAGAGACCTCATGGGCCATCCAGTCCAACCCCATTCTGCCAAGAAGCAGGAATAATGCATTCAAAGCAACCCTGACAGATGGCCATCCAGCCTCTGTTTAAAAGCCTCCAAAGAAAGAGCCTCCACCACACTCCGGGGCAGAGAGTTCCACTGCTGAACAGCTCTCACAGTCAGGAAGTTCTTCCTAATGTTCAGATGGAATCTCCTTTCTTGTAGAATCATAGAATTAAAGAGTTGGAAGAAACCTCATGGGCCATCCAGTCCAACCCCCTGCCAAGAAGCAGGAATATTGCATTCAAATCACCCCTGACAGATGGCCATCCAGCCTCTGTTTAAAAGCTTCCAAAGAAGGAGCCTCCACCACACTCCGGGGCAGAGTTCCACTGCTGAACGGCTCTCACAGTCAGGTTCTTTCTCATGTTCAGATGGAATCTCCTTTCTTGTAGTTTGAAGCCATTGTTCCATTGCGTCCTAGTCTCCAGGGAAGCAGAAAACAAGCTTGCTCCCTCCTCCCTGTGACTTCCACTCACGTATTTATACATGGCTATCATAATAATAATAATAATAATAATAATAATAATAATAAAACTTTATCTCCCCAAAGGGACTCAGGTAAAAATCACAGAACATACAAAGTAAAAACAACTTAACCATAAGATTAACAAAAACAAAATATGCATAAAAATTGTCGCCATAACACACATATAATAAAAGTAATCCTGCCTGTTCAAGGCAATTTAAAAAGTTTAAAAGGCAGGACCAAGATTTGTGCAAGCCCAAAAATTCTAGGGGGGGGGGGAATTAAATGCAGGCAACAATAATATTTGGTATGGGTCTATGGCTGTTCATTCCAGGGCCGACTAGAGGAAATGATCTGGGTAACTGGTAGGAAGAATAAGGCCGTATTTGACAATGTATAGGGCTGAGTTAGAACTGGCCATTTTCAAAGGCTTGTTGAAACCACCAGGTCTTCAAGCTCTTACGAAAGGAAGGGGGGGTGTTCCGGAGGTGGGGGGCCACCACTGAGAAGGCCCTCTCTCTCGTCCCCACCAACCGTGCTTGAGGCAGTAGTGAGACCGAGAGGAGGGCCTCCCCGGAAGATCTTAGAGTTCGCGCCGGTCCATAGAAGGAGATGCAATCTCCTCTCAGCCTTCTCTTCTTCAGGCTAAACATGCCCAGCTCTTTAAGCCACTCCTCATAGGGCTTGTTCTCCAGACCCTTGATCATTTTAGTCACAATATTCCAGTTGTGGCCTAACCAAGGCAGAATATAGCATGGGGAGCATGACTTCCCTAGATCTAGACACTAAGCTCCTATTGATGCAGGCCAAAATCCCATTGGCTGTTTTTGCCGCCACATCACATTGTTGGCCCATGTTTAACTTGTTGTCCACGAGGACTCCAAGATCTTTTTCACACCTACTGCTCTCGAGCCAGGCATCGTCCCCCATTCTGTATCTTTGCATTTTGTTTTTCCTGCCAAAGTGGAGTATCTTGCATTTGTCCCTGTTGAACTTCATTTTGTTAGGTATCGGGATGTATATTAATGTGTTACTTATTATTTATTTACTGCATTTCTACCCTGCTCTGTCTCAACTGAGAGCGGCTTCCAAATTGGCAATATTCAATGCTGCATTGAATATAAAACATACAAATACATTATGCATCAAAATCATACAAAATCATTAAAACAATAGCATACAAATACATTACATAAGCTGTTAAACATTGAAATCAGAACCCAGGAGCCATTCCAATCACATTCATAGAATCCTAGAGTTGGAAGAGACCTCATGGGCTATCCAGTCCAACCCCCTGCCAAGCAGCAGGAATTTTGCATTCAAAGCACCCCTGACAGATGGCCATCCAGCCTCTGTTTAAAAACCTCCAAAGAAGGAGCTTCCACCACACTCCAGGGCAGAGAGTTCCACTACTGAACGGCTCTCACAGTCAGGAAGTTCTTCCTCATGTTCAGATGGAATCTCCTTTCTTGTAGAATCATAGAATCATAGAATTAAAGAGTTGGAAGAGACCTCATGGACCATTCGATCCAACCCCCTGCCAAGAAGCAGGAATTTTGCATTCAAAGCACCCCCGACAGATGGCCATCTAGCCTCTGTTTAAAACCCTCCAAAGAAGGAGCCTCCACCACACTCCAGGGCAGAGAGTTCTACTGCTGAACGGCTCTCACAGTCAGGAAGTTCTTCCTCATGTTCAGATGGAATCTCCTTTCTTGTAGTTTGAAGCCATTTTTCCATTGCGTCCTAGTCTCCAGGGAAGCAGAAAACAAGCTTGCTCCCTCCTCCCTGTGACTTCCTCTCACGTATTTATACATGGCTATCTGTAAGGACGTTGCCCAGGGGATGCCCAGATGATTTGATGTTTTTATCATCGTTGTGGGAGGCTTCTCTCATGTCCCCACATGAGGAGCTGGGGCTGACAGAGGGAACTCATCCGCCTCTCCCCAGATTTGAACCTGCGACCCATCGGTCTACAGTCCTGCTGGCACAGGGGTTTAACCCACTGCGCCACCGGATATGAGTAAATATAATAAACATAAAGGGAGGAGGGAGCAAGCTTGTTTTTTGTTGCCCTGGAGACTAGGACATGGAACAGTGGCTTCAAACTACAGGAAAGGAGATTCCACCTGAACATTAGGAAGAATTTCCTAACTGTGAGAGCTGTTCAGCAGTGGAACTCTCTGCCCAGGGGTGTGATGGAGACTCCTTCTTTGAAGGCTTTTAAATAGGCTGGGTGGCCATCTGTCGGTGCTTTGAATGTGATTTTCCTGCTTTTTGGCAGGGGATTGAACTGGATGGCCCACAAGGTCTCTTCCAACTCTATGGTTCTATGATTCTATAAAAATAATAATAATTAATATAAACAGGCCAGGTTGGATTACATTTTGAGTGGGGCCCTTCCTTCTTTTGGGGTGGTATCCTTCTCTCGACTCTTTGGATCCCTCCTTTAAACATAATAGGGAATCAATAACCTCCCCCCCCCCCCCCACACACACACACACACACAAACACATTCTGTGGAGCTTTGCAGCCCTTGCTTAGATATATGAGCTTGGGGTACTGATAATAATAATAATAATAATAATAATAATAATAATAATAATAATAGAACTTTATTTGTACCCCGCTACTATCTCCCCAAGGGACTCGGAGCAGCTTACATGAGGCCAAGCCCACAGTACATCAATAAACAAAAGCAATAAACAAAAACAATAAATACAATACAGTTAATACAAATCACATCTAAACTGTAACACACAAGGATTTAAAAACCTATGGCCGGGCCAAATGTAATAGTTTAAAAAATTTAAAAAAAATAACGCCGGGCATGAACAAGGGAGGATATAACTGGTCTAGGGTTTTCAAAGAGAGATGAGGGGACTCAGTTAATCCTAAATCAGTGGTAAAGTGCATTTTGAGGGCATCTTGCTGAGAACTTTCCTTATTCTGGGAAGGCACACTGGAACAACCACGTTTTCAGGCTCCTCCTCTCCCTCCTTTAGATCCTTCCTTAAAACTTCATTTGGGATCAGATTATTCCCACCCAGTGGAGCTTGGTAATTTCCCACCTTTGCACAGGCCAGCCTTGGAGCCCTTCTTTTGGGACGGGACCCCCTTAATGGTTAATAGAGATAAATTAATCCTCACCAGGCCTCCTTGGTGGTGCAGCGGGTTAAACCCCAGAGCTGCTGAACTTATTTATTTATTTATTTACAGCTTTTATATTCCGCCCTTCTCACCCCGCAGGGGACTCAGGGCGGATTACAGTGTACACATATATGGCAAACATTCAATGCCAATTTTTGACATACAACATATACAGACATAGACAGAGGCTATTTAAGTTTTTCTGGCTGCCAGGCGAGCTGTTGCTTTCATCGTCCATCTACGACACTGATGAAGTGCTTCCACATTCCCCGCATGCTTTTGCTGAAGTCTTTATGGCCTCATAAATTAGTTAATTTAGCCTCCCCACACTTTAAGGTGGTACCTTATTTTCCTACTTGACAGATGCAACTGTTTTTCGGGTTGCAAAGGTCAACAACAGGCTACACAATTGGTTGGAAACCCACTCCAACCTGGGCTGGCTTCGAACTCATAGCCTTTTGGTCAGAGTGATCTTAATGCAGCTGACACTCAGCCTGCTGCGCCACAATCCTGGTGCACAATCCCCTTGCTGACCAAATGTCGGCAGTTCAAAACCGAGGAGTGGGGTGAGCTCCCACTGTTAGGCCCAGTTTCTGCAAATCTAACAATTCAAAAACATGCAAATGTGAGTAGATCAATAGGTACTGCTTCAGCTCGAAGGTAACAGCGCTCTATGCAGCCATGCCAGCCACATGACCTAGGAGGCGTCTACGGACAACACCGGTTCTTCAGCTTGGAAATGGAGATGAGCACCAACCCCCAGGGTCAGACACCCAACTTAACAACTTAACACCCAACACCCCTTCTTTAGAAGTTTTTAAGAAGAGTCTTAAAACTTGGCTCTTCCATTGTGCCTTTGATGAGTAGGTACAATTTCACATGACTGTTTAGATGATAATTCTGTCATTAGAGTAGATGTCCCATCCCCCCCTTTGTGGGAAAGCTTGACTCCACAACCCTTGCCATGATGAGTCCTACTCCACATGTTATCTGCTTCTCTCATTTATCTTGTCTGAGTTTTTAATTAGTTTTAATTAGTTTTTTTTAATAATTACATGTAGCCCGCCCATTGTCTCTGTGTCTGTGTCTATTGTAATTTTTATATTTTTACGTTCTATGTAATTCTGATGTTGTTTATTGTTTGCGTTTTTTGGTTGTGTTTTGGTTTTCTTTATTGTAATTGTTGTTCGGGCCTGGCCTCATGTAAGCTGCTCCGAGTCCCCATAGGGGAGATGGTGGCGGGGTACAAATAAAATTTATTATTATTATTATTATTATTATTATTATTATTATTATTAAGTTATTGTGGGTTTTTTCGGGCTGTATGGCCATGTTCTAGAGGCATTTCTCCTGACGTTTCGCCTGCAGGCGAAACGCCAGGAGAAATGCCTCTAGAACATGGCCATACAGCCCGAAAAAACCCACAAGAACTTAGTGATTCCAGCCATGAAAGCCTTCGACAATACATTATTATTATTATTATTATTATTATTATTATTAATGTCTATACCTTTACTTTTACTTTATTCCTCCTCCTGTGGAGCTTTGTACCCTTTTCAGCTCCATCTGAACAAGCCAGTCTAGGGGTACTTTTTGGGGGTGGGACCTTCCCTCTCCTGTTTGGAGCCCTTATTTATTTATTTATTTATTTATTTATTTATTTATTTACAGTTTTAATATTCCTCCCTTCTCACCCCGCAGGGGACTCAGGGTGGATTATAGTGTACACATATATGGCAAACATTCAATGCCAATTTTTGACATACAAACATATACAGACATAGACAGAGGCTATCATCAACAAAATGTTTATTTCCAAACTCCTTGGCAGACTTGGCACAGCTTGATAAAGTTACAACACAAACAGTCAATTTGAGAAACCATAGAGATGTTCTTTCTTTCCTTTTTTCTTCAATTACTGAGGTAACCTTTCTCCAAATGGTAGAAAAAATCCGGAGATATTTCACCCTAACCCTGAGCTGCTATGGTTAGAAAAAACAGGTTTTTCCCTATCTAAGCACAAGGTCAGTTTGGAGATGACGTAATGCTCAATAGTACTCAATAGCTATTTCTCTCTATTTCTCAATTACTATCTCAATATCTTAATATCTCTCTCTCTATAACTCAATTATTTATTTATTTATTTATTTACAGCTTTTATATTTCACCCTTCTCACCCCGCAGGGGACTCAGGGCGGATTACAGTGTACACATATATGGCAAACATTAAATAGCCTCTGTCAGACATAGACAGCGGCTATTTAACTTTTTCTGGCCGCCAGGGGAGCTGTCGCTTTCATCGTCCATCTGCGGCGCTGATGAAGCACTTCCGCATTCCCCGCATGGTTCCCCCGTTGGAATGCTTTGCTGGAGTCTTCTTTATGGCCTCATAAATCAGTTAATTTAGCCTCCCCACACTTTAAGGTGGTACCTTATTTTCCTACTTGACAGATGCAACTGTCTTTCGGGTTGCAAAGGTCGACAACAGGCTACACAAAATTGGTTGGGAACCCACTCCAACCCGGGCTGGCTTCGAACTCATGACCTTTTTGGTCAGAGTGATCTTAATGCAGCTGACACTGCATTGTTTGGATCTTTGGATCAAAGCATGGAATTATCTGCTTTGATATTCTGGATTATATGGCAGTGTTGAAGGGGCCTCAGTAAGGCAAAGTATGAAGCTAATGCCAGTGCCAAACTACAACCTAAAGTTGAGCTCCCCCCCACCCTTATCAAACTTGGCAGGAAACCCAATATGAAGGAATTTGGAGCCATTTCTTTACAAGAAACCTGTGCTTTTACTCCTCGCTCCCTCGTCCCCTCCCAGTTTGAGGCTTGTACTTAAATCTCTCCTCTTCCCCAACCCCAGATAAAGATCCAGAATGTGGTGGCAACTCTCTTTTTTCTTCTTCTTCTCCCCTTCCTCTTAGCCTGCTGGGCCGCTGCGAGCCGTTCCCCCCTCCACTTGCCTCCAGGCGTGAAGCCTTCCTGTTTTATGCTGGGCAGAGAGGAAAGCAGCGCCCATGAGGGAGTACAAAGTTGTGGTTCTTGGGAGTGGGGGGGTGGGCAAGTCGGCCCTCACCGTGCAGTTCGTCACCGGGACCTTCATCGAGAAGTACGACCCCACCATCGAAGACTTCTACCGGAAGGAGATTGAAGTGGACTGCTCCCCGTCAGTGCTTGAAATCCTGGATACGGCAGGGACGGAACAGTTTGCCTCCATGCGCGATCTCTACATTAAGAATGGCCAGGGATTCATCCTAGTTTACAGTTTGGTCAACCAACAGTCCTTTCAGGTAAGGAAAACCATGGCATTGTGTTTTTAACTGTTTCTTGGTTTGATTAGTTCATTTATATCAGGGGTCCACAAACTTTTTAAACAGAGGGCCAGGTCACAATGCCTCAAACTGTTGGAGGGCCGGATTATAATTTGGAAAAAAAATGAATGAATTCCTATGCACACTGCACATATCTTATTTGTAGTGCCACTTTAAAACAATACAATAATTAAAATGAAGAATGGGTTGTTCACTGCAGACTACTTCAACCAGAGAAATCAGCCATAGCAGAGCACCTGATGAACCAACCTGGACACAACATATTATTTGAGAACACAGAAATGCTGGACCACTCTCACAACCACCATGTCGGGCTACACAGAGAAGCCATTGAAATCCACAAGCATGTGGACAATTTCAACAGAAAGGAGGAAACCATGAAAATGAACAAAATCTGGCTACCAGTATTAAAAAAACTCTAAAATTAGAACAGCACAACAACAGAGAGGAAACAAACAACAGCATCTAATCACCTCTCAACATAAGATTGCTCCAGGCACTGCCAGGCAATCAAATGCTAATCAAGGTGGTCAGTTGAAACATTCACACCTAGCTCCAGCAGACAAGAGTCCTTTGTCTCATCCTGGTCATTCCGCAGATATATAAACCCCTTTTTCCCAGTTCCAACAGACCTCACTACCTCTGAGGATGCTTGCCATAGATGCAGGCGAAACGTCAGGAGAAATGCCTCTAGAACATGGCCATATAACCTGAAAAAACCTACAACAACCCAGTGATTCCGGCCATGAAAGCCTTCGACAATAAAATGAAGAATATTTTAATAAATATAAGCCTATTAGTATTTAAATGGGAAGTGTGAACCTGCTTTAGGCTGATGAGATAGGATTGTTGTTGTTGCTGTTGTGTGCTTTCAAGTCGTTTCAGACTTTGGCTGACCCTAAGCGAGGGCTGGGTAAATGACCTTGGAGGGCCGCATCTGGCTCCCGGGCCTTAGATTGAGGACCCCTGATTTATATCCATGTTTCTCAACCTGGGGGAATCGGGGGAGGGGGGCGAGGTGTGTCAGAGGAATTTATTTATTTACTTCATTTATATACCACTTTTCTTAGCCCTCAGGCGACTCAAAGCAAAATTCAATGCAAAACATCATAAAACGATTATAGGACAGTTAAAACAATAGCATCATCAACAATTAAACATCAATATAACAATCATTAGTGTCTCATCAGTAAAATCAGAATCCAATCTCATCATCCGTTAATCTGTGTTCCTATATTCATTACACTGCTTAATCGAATACTTGTTTGAACAGCCAGGTCTTCACTTTCCTCCAAAACGCCAATAGGGATGGGGCCAATCTGATATCTATAGGAAGGGCATTCCACAGCCGAGGGGCCACCACTGAGAAGGCCCTGTCTCTCGTTCCTGCCAGGCGCGCCTGTGATGCAGGCGGGACTGAGAGCAGGGCCTCCCCAGATGATCTTAATGTCCTATTTGGTTCATAGGAGGAGATGCGTTTGGAGAGGCAAGTACGGCCAGAACCATTTTGCCAAAGACCATCAGAAAACACAGCATTTTCTGTTGTTCATGAGGGTTCTGTGTGGAAGGTTTGGCCCAATTCTATCGTTGGTGGGGTTCAGAATGCTCTTTGATTGTAGGTGATCTATAATTCCCAGTAACTACAACTCCCCAAATGTCAAGGTCTATTTTCCCCAAACTCCACCAGTGTTCACATTTGGGCATATTGAGTATTCATGCCAAGTTTGGTCCAGATCCATCATTGAGTCCACAGTGCTCTCTGGATGTAGGTGAACTACAACTCTAAAACTCAAGGCCAATGCCCATCAAACCTTTCCAGTATTTCCTCTTGGTCATGGGAGTTCTGTGTACCAAGTTTGGTTCGGTTCCATCATTGGTGGGGTTCAAAATGCTCTTTGATTGTAGGTGAACTATACATCCCAGCAACTACAACTTCCAAATGACAAAATCAATTTGGGCGTATTGGGTATTTGTGCCAATTTGGTCCAGTGAATGAAAATACATCCTGCATACCAGATATTTACATTAGCAAAATTGTAGTTATGAAGTAGCAATGAAAATAATGTTATGGTTGGGGGTCACCACAACATGTGGAACTGTATTAAGGGGTCGCAGCATTAGGAAGGTTGAGAACCACTGATCTAAGCCTCTTGCCTTGCTTTTTTTCTCTCTCGGAATAGCTTAGAGTTCAGGCATGGGTATTGTGTTCATAAACATTGACTGGAATGTTAGATCAAGCAGATTCATTTTCTGGAGTGGGAATGTATGAAGAGGTCCAATCTGGCGTCTTTTAACTCGAGCAGACCTCGCAAAAGGGCAGGAAGCTCAGCCTGTATATCTGCATGGATGCCGAGCCAGATAAACACTATCTCCGTCCTTTTTCCTTGGCATTCCTTTCCTATCATGGCTTTGGCTGCTATCTCGCCTGCTCCAGCAGAAAGACAACTTAATAACCCCTCAAGACTTCGGGCCTGTATCCAACGCTTTTCCTCCCCCTCAAGTCTTGCACTTCTGTTGCTTGGAGCCTTAAAAAAACCCCAAAACACTGCTCATCAAAAGGAAGTAGGCGGACACCTTATGCCGTGATTGCGGGGATAATTGATACTTCAGTGCTTCTGCACCCAAGATGCTGCAGAGCTTATGAGGCTTTTTAGCATGTCCATATAGAGTAGAAAAAGTGTGATTGGGAAAGGTCTCATGGAGGTCTGTTTAGGTTGTGGGACTCCTCTCCACCCACTTTGCCAGATGTTTGTTTGCATCCCCAGAGTGGTAAGCAACCTACTATTTATTTATTTATTTATTTATTATTACACTTGTATACCGCTAATATCTCAGCCTAAGTCGGCAACTCATTGCGGTTTACAACATCTAAAAACAACAATATTCAATTTAAAAACATAAAAACACATATAAAATACAGAGTTATTGGGCCACCAATAACAATCCAAGTGCATCTCGTACTGGGATCACAATCCAAATTCGTCGTCCGTAATTACCAGTCCTTAATCGTCAAGGTTCGCTTCGTCGGATTATCCGAATGCTTGTTCAAACATCCATGTCTTAAGTTTTTTCCGAAACGCCATCAGCAAAGGGGCTGACCTTATCTCTATAGGGAGGGTGTTCCAAAGCTGGGGGGGCACCACAGAAAAGGCCCTATCTCTCGTTCCCGCCAGCCGCACTTGTGAAGCCGGCGGGATAGAGAGCAGGGCCTCCCCAGAAGATCTTAGGGTCCTGGCGGGCTGATAGGTTGAGATACGTTCGGATAGATAAGTTGGGCCAGAACCGTTTAGGGCTTTAAAGGCCAATGCCAGCACTTTGAATTGAGCCCGGTATATTTACTATATAAATAATAATAATAAAACTTTATTTATACCCCGCTACCATCTCCCCAAGGGACTCGGTGTGGCTTACATGAGGCCGAGCCCACAATACATCAGTAATAAAAGCAATAATAACAGTAATACAAAACAATAAAATAAAACTCATAACAGAAGATAAGCAATAAACATTAACAGTAACACAACGGCGTTTAAAAACCTATGGCTGGGCCAAATGTAATAATAATTTTTTAAAAAATAATGCTGAGCATAAACATGTGAGATATGACTATGATAGAGTTTTCGGAGAGGGATGGGGCATGCAGACAATCCTAGATCACTAAAAAAGTGCATTTAGGGACATATTGCTGGGAGTTTCCTTATTCTGGGAAGGCATACTGGAACAACCACGTTTTCAGGCTCCCCCTAAAGCAGTGGTTCTCAACCTGGGGTCCCCAGATGTTTTTGGCCTTTAACTCCCAGAAATCCTAACAGCTGGTAAACTGGCTGGGATTTCTGAGAGTTGTAGGCCAAAAACATCTGGGGACCCCAGGTTGAGAACCCCTGCCCTAAAGACTGCTAGTTGGGGCATGTCTGATGTCCCCTTGGGGTAGTGAGTTCCAGAGTCGAGGGGCCACCATCGAGAAGGCCCTCTCCCTTGTCCCCACCAATCATGCCTGCGATGGAGGTGGGAGCACGAACAGGGCCTCTCCAGGTGATTGTAGAGATTGTGTGGGTTCGTACACAGAGATGCGGTCACGCAGGTAGGCGGGTCCCAAACTGTTAAGGGCTTTGTAGGTAAGAACCTGCACCTTGAATTGGGACCGGAAAAAGAATGGCAGCCAGTGGAGCTCCTTAAACAGGAGGGTTGACTGCTCCCTGTATGAAGCACCAGTTAACAACCTGACCGCCACCCGTTGAACCAATTGAAATTTCCGGGCCGTCTTCAAAGGCAGCCCCACGTAGAGTGCATTACAGTAGTCCAATCTGGAGGTGACTAAGGCATGGATCACCCTGGCCAGATCCGCCTTCACGAGGTACGGTCGCAGATGGTGCACGAGTCTTAATTGTGCAAAGGCCCTCCTGGCCGATGCCTGAGCCTCAAGCGTAAGTGATGAGTCCAGGAGGACACTCAGACTATGGACCTGTGACTTCAGGGGGAGTGCAACCCCGTCTATACAATATGTAGTTCTTGCTAGTCCTGCATATGAGTATGCCTTTCAGTAGCCTGTTAACGTATAGCAACCCCATCAATTTCAGAGGGCTTTCTTAAGGTGCTTTTGCCGATTCCTTTCAAATAGAGCCCAGAGTACATGGAATTATTTATTTATTTAAAACTTTTCTATCCCGATCTTCTCACCTCCATAGAGGGACGCAGACCGGCTTACAGCAAGGATTCAATGCTACTAATACAAGTTAAAACATCATACAACAATACAAGATCAAAATACATACATACTGTATATACTCACGTATAAGCCGACCTGAATATAAGCTGAGACACCTGATTTTTCCACAAAAAAACTGGGAAATCTTATTGACTCGAGTATAAGCCGAGGGTGAGAAATGCAGCTGCTATTGGTCAATTTGACACATGGCCACCCAGTCTTTCTGAAGGACAAGAGGGAGGCTTGGGAGCGATCCTGGACTCTGCAGACGGCCGATTCTCTCACAACAGAAGCGACTTGCAGTTTCTCAAGTCGCTCCTGGCACGACAAAAAAAAAAAAAAGAACAACAAAAACGCAGAAACTCCATCAGTACTTAAAGTTTGTTATGTTGGGCAAGTTTGCTCTGGATGGAACATTGGTGGGGTTCTGTGTGCTCTCTGGCTGTAGGATAAACCTGGATCCCCAGGTTTCAGTGGTGACCAGGGGAGCATTTGCACAGCTTAGGCTCGTGCGCCAGCTGCGCCCGTACCTCGGGAAGTCTGACTTGGCCACGGTGGTACACGCTCTGGTCACATCCCACCTTGACTACTGCAACGCTCTCTACGTGGGGCTGCCCTTGAAAACGGCCCGGAAGCTTCAGCTAGTCCAGCGCGCGGCAGCCATGTTACTAACAGGAGCGGGACGCAGGGAGCACACAACGCCCTTGTTGTTCCAGCTCCACTGGCTGCCGATCTGCTACCGGGCCCAATTTAAGGTGCTGGTGTTGGCCTACAAAGCCCTAAACGGTTCCGGCCCAAAATACCTTTCGGACCGCATCTCGGCCTATGAGCCCACGAGGGCCTTGAGATCGTCTGGGGAGGCCCTTCTCTCGATCCCGCCTGCTTCACAGGCACGTCTGGCGGGGACGAGAGAGAGGGCCTTCTCAGTGGTGGCCCCCCGGCTGTGGAACACCCTCCCTGTAGACATCAGACAGGCGCCCTCCCTTATGTCTTTCCGTAAGAGCCTAAAGACATGGCTATTTGAGAAGGCATTTAACTAAGTGCTACAATAATTTGGTAAAGACGACTGGAACGGAATATGGATTATGAGATTGGTTATGATTCTACGACGAGATGGAGCGGATTATTTAGTGTAACTAAATTATTGTTGTATTATTGATATGTTGATATTTCGTTATTGCTTTTTGTAAATTGTCTTTTATATGTTGTACACCGCCGTGAGTCGCCCTAGGGCTGAGAACGGCGGTCAACAAATGCAGCAAATAAATAATAAATAAATAAATAAATAAACTACAACTCCCACTCTGGTGAGCCAGTCCCCTCAAACCCCTCTAGTAGGTTGTGCTAGTCATGGGGGTTCTGTGTGCCAGGTTTGGTTCAGGTCCATCTTTAGTGGAGTTCACAGTTTATCTGGTTGTGGGTGAACTACAACTCCCAGAAAGGAAGGTCAGCTACCTCATTTCTCTCCAAAAAATCCTATCCTAGTTATATTTTACCTTGTTCACGTCAGCATATTTTCAATTTTAATCTATTACATTTGGCCCGGCCATTTTTAAAATTGTTTAATGTCACTATTGATTGTTTTTTGTTTATGTGATTTATATGATTTGTGTTTTATTGATTGTTTACTGATGTTGTGTTTATTAATGTTGCCTTGACACAGTCAGCTTGGTCCAACTGGATACTGCATGAATGTGCTGAAAGGTCATGACCAGAATGGAGGCCACTCAGTGGTTTTGTTTTTCCCGCAGGACATCAAGCCAATGCGGGACCAAATTGTGCGTGTGAAGCGATACGAGAAGGTGCCCCTGATCCTGGTGGGCAACAAGGTTGACCTGGAGTCGGAGCGGGAGGTCCTCTCCGCCGAGGGCCGGGCCTTGGCTCAGGAGTGGGGCTGCCCCTTCATGGAGACCTCCGCTAAGAGCAAGACCATGGTGGATGAACTGTTTGCAGAGATAGTGAGGCAAATGAACTATGCATCCTTGCCGGAAAAGCAGGACCAGTGTTGCACAACCTGCGTCGTCCAGTGAGCGAGAGAAAGCAGGACCTCAATCATGGCCATACAGAGCAGGTGGGTAGCAGAGCTGGCTGCAATGTCCACCCGCCCCGAAAGCAGCCTGTTTATAAAGAAGCCCTTGCTGTGTGTGTGTTTTATGACAGGGGCCCCATAACTAAAGTTTATGAAGATTTATTGACGCACTGAATATCAGAATGATGTGCTACAGATTGTGATCACTGGATTAAAATTTTCCATTCCCAGCTCCCAGTTAGCTCACTGTTGTTGTCTGCCATAGAAGGCAAGTAAAAGAGGCTCTCTGGGATGACGTTTCACTACTTCAGTCCTTTTACAGGTGTCTTTTTATGTGTGACGATGTGGGGGGGAAATATTTTCTTTTAAACCTTTTTACTACCTTGTATTGATGTATTTTCCCCTTTTTAAATTGGCTGGGGCTGTCTTGTGAGCTTTTACGTTGAGGCTTTTATATTGCAGGCTTGAGACACTCTTGTAGTAAACAAAGAAACAAAGTTTATTTATAGCTTCTGGCTCCAACGCTTATGGTTACATTTGTGTGTTCTGATACAGTCTTGAGTCTTACATTCAATATCATTCACTTAGTTGGAGCCCCCAGTGGCGCAGTGGGTTAAAGCCATGTGCCGGCAGGACTGAAGGCTGACAGGTCGCAGGTTCGAATCTGGGGAGAGGCAGATGAGCTCCCTCTATCAGCTCCAGCTCCTAATGCGGGGACATGAGAGAAGCCTCCCACAAGGATGATAAAAACATCAAAAATCATCCAGGCGTCCCCTGGGCAACGTCCTTGCAGACGGCCAATTCTCTCACAACAGGAGTGACTCCTGACACGACAAAAAAAAATCACTTAGTTAACCTTTCCTATCGAACTTCAACTGTTTCACATCAACAAATATGTTACTTTTTCATACCCTTTTGACAGAACTATATTCCGCCTTAAACCACACTGGCACTTCTTTATTTTCCTTAAAACTTAAGCTCCATTTTCCTAACTGCTTTTCTCTCACAGAAGTTCCTAACTGTCCTTCACAAACAGGAATCCCTAACTGCTCTTTTCTGACTCTCTAACTGCCTATTTTTAAACTTAACTCCGCCCCTTTGGAATGTTCATCTCTCTTACCCCCAACTGCCGTTCTGGCTCAGTGGCCCTTTCAAATCCTGGCCTACACTCATCTGCCTAAGACCAATCGGCTGCACGTATGCAAATTTATCTTGCCTCTACTGTTGCTACCCTATTTCTGCCAATTCTGCCACATTGCAACATTGTGCTATACATCAAAATTTTAACATAGATCAACAAGTTCGCTACACCCTCTAATCCGGAAGCCTGGATCCCCCCACATCAACGTTTCTCAACCTGGTGGGTCAGGACCACTGTGGGGATCACGAGGGGGTTTCAGAGAAGTTTCCAAAGGCCACCAGGAAACATATTTCATATGGTCTTAGGAATCTCTTTGGCAGAGGAGGCTGAAGATCTTTCCACCTGTCCTGCTCTTCCTTTTTGGAAACACATAACGAATCCTCCCACCAAAAGCTCTCCTCTGCTGTGATTGGCTGTCCTCTCAGCCAAGAGGAGGGCTATTTCTAAGGTTCCAAGTGGGGAGAGGAGAGCAGGTATGCTTGGCGCATGGTAGCATGGTGCACTTGTGCGGGTGAGGGAGAGTGTGTGAGGCTGGAGGGAGGCTCTCACCAGTGAGCCCCTTCAAGGCGGAGGTCAACAGGAGCCATGAGGACCAACTGAACTTTGTGTTACTGCATGGATGAGACATCTGCTATTTTGGTATGGAGTTTGCAGTTGGCGAAACCATGCCACTGTCTTTGGAAAGGCCATTTTCCTTTTTAATATTTCCAGCCACCAGACATTTATCCTTCCAAGGATGGACAATACTCTCTGCAGGAACTTGCATGGGAGTCATAGAATTATAGAATCCTAGAGTTGGAAAAGACCTCATGGGCCATCCAGTCCAATCCCCTGCCAAGAAGCAGGAATATTGCATTCAAAGCACCCCTGACAGATGGCTATCCAGCCTCTGTTTAAAAGCTTCCAAAGAAGGAGCCTCCACCACACTCCGGGGCAGAGAGTTCCACTGCTGAATGGCTCTCACAGTCAGGAAGTTCTTCCTCATGTTCAGATGGAATCTCCTTTCTTGTAGTTTGAAGCCATTGTTCCGCGTCCTAGTCTCAGGGAAGCAGAAAACAAGCTTGCTCCCTCCTCCCTGTGACTTCCTCTCACATATTTATACATGGCTATCATGTCTCCTCTCAGCCTTCTCTTCTTCAGGGTAAACATGGCCAGCTCTTTAAGCCGCTCCTCAAAGAGCTTGTTCTCCAGACCCTTGATCATTTTAGTCGCCCTCCTCTGGACACATTCTAGCTTGTCAATATCTCTCTTGAAATGTGGTGCCCAGAATTGGACACAATATTCCAGGTGTGTTCTAACCAAGGCAGAAGAGAGCATGGGGAGCATGACTTCCCTGGATCTAGATACTAGACTCCTATTGATGCAGGCCAAAATCCCACTGGAAAATCCCACTGCATCACATTGTTGGCTCATGTTTAACTTGTCCACGAGGACTCCAAGATCTCTTATTGTTGAAGGCTTTCATGGCTGGAATCACTAGGTTCTTGTGGGTTTTTTCGGGCTATAGAGCCATGTTCTAGAGGCATTTCTCCTGACGTTTTGCCTGCATCTATGACAAGCATCCTCAGAGGTAGTGAGGATGTCCTACTGTCAAGCCAGGCACCGTCCCCCATTCTGCATCTTTGCATTTCATTTTTCTCCCTATCTTGCATTTGTCCCTGTTGAACTTCGTTTTGTTAGTTTTCGCCCATCATCTCTCTAATCTGTCAAGATCTTTTTGAATTCTGCTCCTGTCCTCTGGAGTATTGGCTATCCTTCCCAATTTGTTGTCGTCTGCAAATTTGATGATCCTGCCTTCTGACCCTTGATCATCAATTTTGCAGCCGACACCACATTGGGAGAGATACAAGGTGAGGCAGCATAGCTTCTTTTTTTCAAAACTTAATAAAACCCATTGTATGAATCACAATTTATTTTTTTTATAATGTAGGCGCATACTTAAAGTTTTGTTTTAACGTAGTTTTGAAGATCAAATTAGGTAGGTGCCATCCCCCGATCTCCATACACTGAGTAAACCAATTTCTGGCGTTTGTCATGACTCTTGCCAGCATAGCAGGCATTATGTTGGCAATTTCTTCCTGGATGTTGGTCTTCTAATCTTGAAGGGTCCTTGGACGGTTCACATAAACATGGGATTTAAAAAAAAAACCAATAGAAAAAAATTACAAGCGGCCAAATCTGGAGAGTGGGGCGGCCAATTCAAATCCGCTCGAAAAGTAGGCCTCAATGGCAAAAGCATGTTCCAACGCATGATGGCGACTGAACTGTGTCAGGACAAAACTTTATACGCCCTCCTCTCGAATAAAACCACTAGCGCTCCGCTACGTCTTCAACCGACTGAATGGCGCGCATTTTTAAAAAGGAAGTTATGCTGCCTCATCCCGGGAGAGGCAGATGAGCACCCTCTATCAGCTCCAGCTCCTCATGCGGGGGCATGAGAGAAGCCTCCCACAAGGATGGCAAAACATCAAAACATCCGGGCGTCCCCTGGGCAACATCCTTGCAGACGACCAATTCCCTCACACCAGAAGCGACTTGCAGTTTCTCAAGTCGCTCCTGACACAACAAAAAAACAACAACCCTGTAGTTAATACTCAAGAAGACAGGAGCAGAATTCAAAACGATCTTAAGAGATTAGAGCGATGATTGGCCAAAACTAAAAAAAATCAAGTTCAACATACATTTTACGTAATATATAATAGGGGCAGTTCCCAAGTTACGAACAAGAGAGCATTCTGTAGGTTTGTTCTTAAGTTTGTATGTATGTCGGAACAGGCATTTAAAAAAGTGTAACGCCAGCCATATATATATCTTTACTAGCTTGGGAACCCAGCAGTGCCCGGCTTATTAAAAGAAGGCATTGTTTGTTTTAGGATGTTAGGTAATATCACTGAATGTATTGTCAAAGGCTTTCATGGCCGGAACAACTGGGTTGTTGTAGGTTTTTTTGGGCTATATGGCCATGTTCTAGAGGCATTCTCTCCTGACGTTTCGCCTGCATCTATGGCAAGCATCCTCAGAGGTAGCGAGGTCTGTTGGAACGAGGAAAAAGGGTTTATATATCTGTGGAAAGACCAGGGTGGGGCAGACTACTTCAACCTGGCAGTGGTTGAAGTAGTCTGCAGTGCCTTTCATGTTCCTTGATCCAGAGATGTCAGCCATAGCAGAGCGCCTGATGAAGCAACCTGGACACAGCATATTATTGGGGAACACAGAAATGCTGGACCACTCTCACAACCACCATGTCAGACTGCACAGAGAAGCCTTTGAAATCCACAAGCATGTGGACAATTTCAACAGAAAGGAGGAAACCATGAACATGAACAAAATCTGGCTACTAGTATTAAAAAACTCTAAAATTACAACAGCAAAACAACAGAGGGGAAACAATCAGGCACATATAATCAACAAAAGATTGCTCCAGGCACTGCCAGGCCATCAAATGCTAATCAAGGTGGTCAGTTGAAACATTCACACCTAGCTCCAGCAGGCAAGAGTTCTTTGTCCCACCCTAGTCATTCCACAGATATATAAACCCATTTTCCTAGTTCCAACAGATATCACTACCTCTGAGGATGCTTGCCATAGATGCAGGCGAAACGACAGGAGAGAATTTCTCTATAACATGGCCATATAGCCCGAAAAAACAACAATCCAATATTACTGAAGTTTAGTCCAGATTCATCATTGGATGGGTTCATTGCTCTCTGGATAAGGATGAAATACAATTCCCAGATTCCCAGTGCAATCGCACCCAAACCTAGCCTGTATGCACTGTCAGCCATGTTGGTCTATGTGTAAAGTTTGGTCCAGATCTGACATCGCCTGAGTTCAGTGTTTTCTGGATGCAAGTGAACTACAACTCCCAAAAATCAACATCTATTCCTCCAAACCCCTGCATGTTCAGTTGGTCTTGGTGTTTCTCTGTGCCAAGTTTGGTCCCAGTCCATTGTCGGTGGGGATCAGAGGTTCTCTGGATGTAGGTGAACTATAACTCCCAAAATCAAGGTCCATTCCCACTAATCCCTGCAGTATGTTCAGTTGATCATGGGGCTTCTCTGTGCCAAGTTTGGTCCTAGTCCATTATCGGTGGAGTTCACAGTATCAGTGAGGGTCTGCAAATCCCATTATTTGTGGCAAGTATGGTCCAAGAACATTGGCTGGTTGTGTCAACAGTACTCTCCGAATGTGAGTCAAGTACAACTCCAGTAAATCCCCAAACCTCTTGTTCATTTGCTGATCAATTCCTCTGCTTGCTGTGTGCCACAAGAAAGGATAGGAAAGGGTTAAGGGAGAGGGAGTAGGTGAGATCATGCAAATTCCACACAATGGAGGGAGAAAAGAACCTTGGGATGTCCATTCTGGAGGAAAAACAGAACATCTAGGATGAAATTGTCCCTGCATGAAAGCCTTCACTTGGGTGGGGGACAGCATGCTGTTTGTGGAGAACACTGGTAGGATTTGGGCTACATGTTCATGGTGCTCACTATAACTGCAATGACAGTGGAGGGAAGGTTATCGCTCAGTGGGAACTAAAGCTGTTTGTGGTGGTGAAAGTCTGTCTGTGTAAGTGGACACCTCTGCCATGTACACACATACACATTTTCACTTTTATTATGTACTAGCTTGGGGACCCAGCACTGCTCGGGTTATAAGAGAAAGTCCACCCTCCTCCAAACTGCACCACGATGTAGAGTGGGTCATGGGTACTCTGTGTGCCAAGTTTGGGCCTGGTCTTTGATTTGTAGGGGCTACAATGTTCTGTGGGAAGTGAATCGGGTGAAGGTACTGCAGATCCCATCTTTCGTGGCCCACCCTGCCCTAAACTGCACCAGCTTTTAAAGTGGGCCATTGGGCCTCTGTGTGCCAAGTTTGGTCCTGATCTGTCATTGGTGGGGGCCACAAGGTGTTTTGGACTTCAACTCCAACCATTCCTGACAGCCTCAGGCTCTTGCCTTTTCCCCCTCTTTGACACCTCATAATGTTGGAATGTTAAGACTGGCCAATCAGAGACCATATACAAATTGTACCACAGTGGCAACCAATCAGAAAGCTGCCACAGCCTCAGCCCCCTTTCCTTTCTCCTCTGCTACCTCAGAATGTTGGAATGTTGAAGCTGGCCAATCAGGGACCATATGCAAATTGCACCACAGTGGCAGCCAATCAGAACGCTGCCACACACACCTCCCTCCCTCCACGTACAAACATTCACTTTTATTATATAATCATAGAATCAAAGAGTTGGTAGAGACCTCATGGGCCATCCAGTCCAACCCCCTGCCAAGAAGCAGGAATATTGCATTCAGATCACCCCTGACAGATGGCCATCCAGCCCCTGTTTAAAAGCTTCCAAAGAAGGAGCCTCCACCACACTCCGGTTCCACTGCTCCGTTCCACACTCCGTTCCACTGCTGAACGGCTCTCACAGTCAGGAAGTTCTTCCTCATGTTCAGATGGAATCTCCTCTCTTGTAGTTTGAAGCCATTGTTCCGCATCCTAGTCTCCAAGGAAGCAGAAAACAAGCTTGCTCCCTCCTCCCTGTGGCTTCCTCTCACATATTTATACATAGCTATCATATCTCCTCTCAGCCTTATCTTCTTCAGGCTAAACATGCCCAGCTCCTTAAGCCGCTCCTCATAGGGCTTGTTCTCCAGACCCTTGATCATTTTAGTCGCCCTCCTCTGGACACATTCCAGATAGATAGATATAGATATGTCTCTATATATCAGCTTTGAATAGTATAGGGAAGGGTTAACACCCCTGTGGCGTGTATCTTGCTGTCTGTGCTCCAGTTCAGAAGATTCCACCTAACTTTCTGTCCCTGTGATCACTGGATTTTGAAAAATTTGGAAACAAGAATTGGTTGAGTTTTTTTTTTTCCGTGTCAGGAGCGACTAGAGAAACTGCAAGTCGCTTCAGGTGTGAGAGAATTGGCCGTCTGCAAAGATGTTGCTCAGGGGACGCCCAGATGTTTTGGTGTTTTACCATCCTTATGGGAGGCTTCTCTCATGTCCCCGCATGTGGAGCTGGAGCTGACAGAGGGAGCTCATCCACGTTCTCCTCAGATTCGAACTTGTGATAAGGGTTTAACCCACTACACCACTGGGGGCTCCTTATATGGAAGGTATAATGAAGTAGGGGAGCGGGAGTCCCCTTTGAGTTGTGTCTCTCGTATAATCCCTGCCCTGACTATGTTTTTGCATTTGCCGCAGATAAAACTCAGAGGAGATTTGCACAGATGCTGCTTTGGAGAACCCTTTTCCAGCCCAGGCTGCAAAACTGAGCCTCAATCCGCCCTGTCTCTCTTTCGCGCCCGTTTCCAGGCATCGAGTGCAAGGCAAACACTTAAAAAAGAGGGTGAGAGGCAACCGCGGAGGCCCTTTCCTCGGCCGGCGACAGAAAAACGCTTAGCATGTTTACCATACATTTTGGAATATCTGTTCTTTCAATCTCTTGAATCCTCTCTTTTGGTTACTTGTTCTTATTTTTAAGAAATAGCTTTCTAAGTTCCTATTAATGGCTAATATGCAGCGATTTTTAAAAAATATTTCGATTTCTTTAATTGAGTTCCAAAAAAACAAACACTTGTATTTATTATTTAACTCTAAACTCAGTATTACCTACTTAAATGCCTTTTTTTAAAGAAGAAATTAGCAACGGAGAATAAGAAATTGAGCCTTAAAACGAATGGTTACTTCTGTATATTACCTCACATCCGTGCTTGATTTTGATTTTGATTTTTTTTTTGGTTCGTTTGCAATAGTCAAAAATGGTTTTTCCTCTCATCCCGAAATGTCATTGGTTGAAATGTTTGGTGGGAGGGGGTGTTCTAGATAAAGAGAGTTCAAGTTCGATTTCGAGGGGTGTTCCAACCTCCTTTTTTGCAAAGCAGGACCCAGCGAGTTGGGTTACGATGCGTGTTCTCTGTTCTTCTACGGCATTTAGATCTCGGAAGGTTTTTAGAAATGTCCGGGTTGTCTTGCAGATGCGTCTCTGAAACGGTTTTGTTTCGGATGCCTATTGACTTGGAAGTAACCCTTTGCTTTGCGTTTTGGAGCATGGGTTTCCCCAAGATGATAATGTGAGCACATGTCAATTTTTTCAAAAGGACTGTATGGTTTTTCGTTCGTAAACAGATACTTTTTATTGATATTTCGGAGCAATATTTCTTTTGCTTGGTGCTCGTCTTGCACTGAAGGTTTTCCCCCTATTTTATGCGCTTTCCTTTCCCGTTTTATGCGCTTTCCTTTCCCGTTTGCAGTCACCCGATGCATCTCTCAACCGTTGCCTTCTGCCGAATTTCCCCGTTCTTTTAACTGGGTTTTTCTTTTATTTTCTTTTGTTCTGGATACTTGAAACTTCCACAACGCAGGATTGAGGCCGAACAAAGAGGTTATAAATAGTTGCAGCGTTTGAGTTTGATCTGGAAACCCATGTCCTCCCATCAGCTATGAATTGCAGATTTCAAGAGCCTGTCCCAAGCCGTTTGGACGCCATTCTTTCATTTTAAACACCCTGATTTTCTTAATGGAAACTCTAAACTCAGTATGTGTCGGAACCCAGATGCCTCAAGACTCCTTTTCCCTCTTCTAACACCCATACTATCACTTGCAGTGTTACTGACAGGCTCTACTACAACAGTATGACCTACGCCAGTGATGGGCAACCTTTTGAGCTTGGCGTGTCAAAGTTCGCCAAAAAGCAAGCATTACTTGGGTGGGGTGTCACTGTTGCATCCCAGATCAGGAAACGAGACCATAAGATTAAATCCACCACACTGGACTGTGGGAACAAACAATCCTTTTTATTGATGAAAAATAGTTACAAAAGAAAAGTAAATGCAAAGTCAAAAAGCCACAGTAGAAACTCAGCAGTCAGGAAAATCTCTGAACTAGAGCAAAATTCCAAAAGCAAACAATACAAAAACCTGGAACCTGTTAGCATCTCACTAACTGTACTTGAAAACTAGAAGCCTCTGGGAATGCAGGCCATGGGAAACGGGAAATCTGCCAAGGTGTTGCCTCAGTCTAAACGATTCTTGATCTAACGAGACAGCCCGGGGAGAGGCCCCTTAAACTAAAGAAACTGTTCCTTGACACGCCTCCAGACTTGGAAGCCTGAGCCTCCCTTTCCCTTAATCTACTTGACCTTCGCAGCTCCTGCAATTCACTCCTGTTTTTCCAAATCTGTTCTCTTCGATCCTCATTAAAAAACCCAGGTGTGAGTTCCTCCGGAGAGCTATCACTGCTTGGTTCCAAAACATTCTCATCAGGAGAGTTAGTTTCACTTTCCCCGCCACTGACCTCAGAATCAACAGTTTCAAAACCATCAGGGAAAGATACATGTTCAGAAGCCTGTTCAGTTTCATCAGGAAATACAGAGAATCAGGTTCACACAGAGATTGTCACACAGAGGCTGAGCCCCAACAGTCACCGAGAAAAAGAAACCCTATAATTTTGCGATATTTACAGTTTAAATAACAAAAATGAATAATAATAATAATATATGACGGGAAATTGTACCCGTAACTCAGACTCTCGCCTCTCCCAGCTCCCTCCTCCCCTCACTTTTCTCAGTAATGATGGTCACTTAGAAATCCACAACACCCCAGAACAGTAAATTGGATGATGGTTGCTGTGATTATGTGGTAGCTGGTGATGGAGATCACAGGGCCCCCCCAGATGTGTCCCCCACGGCATTCCGCCGCTCCCTGCTCCCTAATGGCCTAACTGGACGTTCCAGAACTAGACGCTAAACTACTGCAAATGTTTTATCCTCGGCTTCTGCTCCTGGACATGCAGGAGCCAAGGATGAAATGTCCTTCTTGGGATGTAGACCCAAACTTCTCTGTCTGCAGCCGCGTGTCATCAAAAATGTCTACGCGTGTCAGTACTGACATGCGTGTCATAGGTTCGCCATCACAGACTTACGCAATACGTAGACAGAAATTATTTGGCCATTAAGTGATATTGATCGGCCCAATAATTGGCAACACGGCATTGGCAACAAAAACTAGAATTTTTGTTTGAAGGGAGACAACTCTACATCCGAAAAGAGAGACGTAACAGCATAATGGTTGTCTCCATTGAGTCCTAGTAAAAACTAGTAAATATTATAGTTGTCAAGTGATACTGATTGGCCCAACAATAACTGAGAATGCATTGGCTAGAGTTTTCTTTGAAAGGAGATAACTTTACATCTCAAAAGAGAGATGTAACAGCATAACGGTTGTCTCCATTGAGTCTTAGTAAATATTATGGTCATTGAGTGATATCGATCGGCTCCGTGATTGGCAATTTCATTGGCAACAAAAACTAGAATTTTCGTTTGAACGGAGACAACTATACATCCGAAAAGAGAGACATAACAGCAAAACGGTTGTCTCCATTGAGTCCTAGTAAAAACTAGTAAATATTATAGTTGTTAAGTGATACCGATTGGCCCAATGATAACTGAGAATGCATTGGCAGCAAAAACTAGAGTTTTCTTTAAAAGGAAGTAAACTTTACATCTCAAAAGAGAGATGTAACCGCATAACAGTTGTCTCCATTGAGTCCTAGTAAATACTAGTAAATATTATGGTCATTGAGTGATATTGATCGGCCCAGTGATTGCCAACACTACATTGGCAACAAAAACTAGAGTTTTTGTTTGAAGGGAGGCAACTTTACACCTCAAAAGAGAGATGCAACAGCATAACAGTTGTCTCCATTGAGTCCTCGTAAATACTAGTAAATATTATGGTCATTGAGTGATATCGATTGGCCCAGTGATTAGCAACACTGCATTGGCTATAAAGTGATATTGATTAGCCGAATGATAGCCCAGAATGCATTGGCAACAAAAGCTAGAGTTTTTGTTTGAAGAGAAGCAACTTTACATCCGAAAAGAGAGAAGTAACTGCATCTCAGTTGTCTCCATTGAGTCCTAGTGAATACTAGTAAATATGATGGCTATAAAGTGATATTGATTAGCTGAGTGATATCCCAGAATGCATTGGCAACAAGAGCTAGAGTTTTTGTTTGAAGGGAGACAACTCTACATCCAAAAAGAGAGACGTAACCCCATAACAGTTGTCTCCATTGAGTCCTCATAAATACTAGTAAATATTATGGTCATTGAGTGATATCGATCGGCCCAGTGATTAGCAACACTGCATTGGCAACAAAAGCTAGAGTTTTGTTTGAAGGGAGGCAACTTTACATCCGAAAAGAGAGACATAACAGCATAACAATTGTCTCCATTGAGTCCTAGTGAATACTAGTAAATATGATGGCTATAAAGTGATATTGACTAGCCGAGTGATAGCCCAGAATGCATTGGCAACAAAAGCTAGAGTTTTTGTTTGAAGGGAAACAACTCTACATCCGAAAAGAGAGACTTAACTCCATAACGGTTGTCTCCATTGAGTCCTCGTAAATTCTAGTAAATATTAACTTCTGGCTTCCCAGATTGGAAATCTTTCAAGTTTGGTTTGCACTTTAATAGAAGACGCCCAACGGAAGATTGTTTCCAAACCCGGCCTGGCCGTGAAAGATGCGCCAATGGGACCCAGAATTCAAATTGTCCAATTTCCATGATTAAAATTGTGTTCAAATTCCATTTTGAGTCAATGCCTGTTTTAAAAGGAAAGGCTTAAATAAGGGACCAAAAATGTTCAGTGGTAAATTGTTGCTTTAACAGCATTTAACAATGAGATGCAAATCTGCAAAGGTGTCTTTTCGGCACGTGAGGATCGCATCCTTCGCTTGGGAGAGGCTCTTCAAATAAAGGCATTTTCAGGTTTTTCCAGTCCTTTTATTGGCTGGAGTTGGAGCGATTTAGGGAGGCTGAGATGGACCCAGCAGGGTTGTTTTTCCCCTTTTCCGGGTGCAAAGCGAGGCAAGTCAGACCCAACTCTGGGCCCCGATTCTCCGCTCATAGCACACGGCTCTTGCTGTCGAGACACCACTCACAGGCCCCCAAAACAATACCGCCCTTCTTGTATCCAATGTACTGTATGTCCTTTTTACCAATGAGAAATGTTTGGAGACAAAATCCGGGTACGGATCAAAGAGCAAGAAAAGCAGAGCAAAGGATGCCTTGCAAAGGTTGGAAAAGGCCACCTCTTCACTCCACCCACCTGGTTTTCATTGGTTCTTCTTTTGTAAGACAAGCCTATGGTCCACCTGTTTATAACTTTTTTAATAAAATAGATACCTGTATTACCAAATGCTGGGTGGGCCTGCTCTTTTCTTTCGAATGGTTCTGCGACGGTGTGTTTGGCTCTTTTTGTGATGGTGTAACCAGGGAGTGCGCCACCGGGATTGTGGCGCAGATGGCTGAGTGTCAGCTGCATTAAGATCACTCTGACCAAAAGGTCATGAGTTCGAAGCCAGCCCGGGTTGGAGTGGGTTTCCAACCAATTGTGTAGCCTGTTGTTGACCTTTGCAACCCGAAAGATAGTTGCATCTGTCAAGTAGGAAAATAAGGTACCACCTTAAAGTGTGGGGAAGCTAAATTAACTGATTTATGAGGTCATAAAGAAGACTCCAGCAAGGAAGCATGCGGGGAATGCGGAAGTGCTTCATCGGCGTCGCAGATGGACTGTTGCAAGACAGATCCCTTAAAGTGCCAGACCAGTATTTAGTAGCAATAAAGTTTATTAGTTCACATCCAAGAGAGTTCAAAAACTCCATCACAACATGGACGATGAAAGCGACAGCTCCTCTGGCGGCCAGAAAAAGTTAAATAGCCTCTGTGTATGTCTGTATATGTTTGTATGTCAAAAATTGGCATTGAACGTTTGCCATATATGTGTACACTGTAATCCGCCCTGAGTCCCCTGCGGGGTGAGTAGGGCGGAATATAAATGCTGCAAATAAATAAAATAAATAAATCTTCACTCCCATTTGCAGAAGGTGGAGCAATGCTTGGGTGGCTGATATGCTGATATGGCTGATATCCCCACCCACAATGACTGGAAATCTATTTTGGGCTATCAACAAGCATTGGTGTTTTTCTCATCCTTTCCTATGCAAGCGTAATGGAGAAGGTGAACCTTTTGTTTCTCAGCCTGGAGTTCGGGACCCCTGGGGAGGGGGTCGTGAGGAGGGTTTCAGGGGGATTGCCAAAGACCATCAGAAAGCACATACAGTAGAGCAGGGGTCCTCAAACTTTTTAAACAAAGGCCAGGTCACAGTCCCTCAAACTGTTGGACAGCTGTATTATAATTTGAATAAAAACATATAATTTGTGCTGTCTCGCGCTGGGCCTATGACAATGTCTGTTTACAGGACGTGCTTTCTGTATCCCCAACGGGACGCCGGGGTGCCTCAGCTAAGGGGTCCCATAGGTTTCCCAACACAAAGTTCTGTAGAGGCTCAAAATAAGTCCAACAAAGTTCTTTATTAAGGCTTAAATCTTCGAACAAATAATAATAATGATAATAATAATAATAATAAGCCTTTATTTGCACCCCACTACCATCTCCCGAAGGACTTGGTGCGGCTTACAAGAGGCCGAGCCCAAATACAACAATAAAAACAGCAGCAGCAACAACAATGCAATAACAAAAAAACAAAGCAATAACATTAACAACACCCAATGACGCAATTAAAAACAATGGCCGGGCCAAATGTAATAATTAAAAATTAAAAGTGCTGGGCATGACAAGGTGGGGAGCTTGGAGGGGATGGGCGTGCAGATATCCTGGATCTCTGATAAAGTGCGTTGGGACATAATGCTAGGAGTTTCCTTATTCTGGAAAGGCACACTGGAACAACCACGTTTTCAAGCTCCTCCTAAAGATTGCTAGCGACGGGGCCTGCCTGATGCCCTTAGGGAGAGAGTTCCAGAGTCGAGGGGCCACCACTGAGAAAGCCCTATCCCTCGTCCCCACCAGTCGCGCTTGCGATGCTGGTGGGATCATAAGCAGGGCCTCTCCAGATGAACGAAGAGATCGTGTGGGTTCGTACACAGAGATGCAGTCACGCAGGTAGGCAGGTCACAAGCCGTTTAGAGCTTTGTAGGTAAGCACCTGCACCTTGAATTGGGACTGGAAAATGAATGGCAGCCAGTGGAGCTCCTTAAACAGGAGGATTGAATTAGATGCTATATAATCTTGAAAAACTGGTAGCTTTCTTGATCTGCCGACAAGGGACAGGCAACTTGATAAACTGTTCCTTTCTTCTTTAGGGAAACCTTCCGACCCCTCCTTGGGCAATCTTTCTTTACCCTGCTGGCGTGAGGCCCCAACTCCCGGCTCCAAGCTGCATTATGGATAGCCCAAGTGGTCCCTTACCAGGCAATGGTTGCTGTAGATCTGTCAAGCTGGCGTCCTTTTAGTTTCTTTACGAAAGCTGTAGGAACTATTTCCTTTGCCCAGCAAAGGCTGGCTGTATTCCTCCAGCAAAGCTGTGGAACTGTAACTTTACTCCCCAGCAAAGCTGACCGTAGATCTGTTTCTTTAACCCCAGCAAAGCTGTAAGAAGTGAAGCCTTTTGCAGGTGGGACAGAGAAAGCCCACACGTCCTGCTGTAAGGCTCCAAACTGTGAGACTGAATTGAAAGTCCCCTTTTCCCTCCAAACCTGGGGAAAGGGGCGGATCTAAAGGCTCTAATGATGACTGATAGGTTGTTAGCCCTATGACTGCAACCTGGGGAAAGCTACCCAATTGCAAAATGCATGGCCCAAATGGATACATGCAAACTAACAGTGCAAGAAAAAGAAATTCAAATCTCCTGGCACAGCCGTGCTAGCACAGTATTGCTATGCACACTGCACATATCTAATTTGTAGTGGGGGAAAAACCACTTAAAAACAATACAATAATTAAAATGAAGAACAATTTTAACAAATACAAACGTATTAGTATTGCAATGGGAAGCGTGGACCTGCTTTTGGCTGATGAGATAGGATTGTTGTTGTGTGCTTTCAAGTTGTTTTAGACTGAGCGAGGGCCAGGTAAATGACCTTGGAGGGCCGTATCCAGCCCCCAGGCCTTAGTTTGAGGACCCCTGCAGTAGAGTCTTGTTTATCTGACACTCCGTTTCATCCAAGCCTCCCCCCTTTCCTCCAGAATTTCTCCTTCAATTAAAGGAGTGCTCCCCAACTTTCTCTCCATTCCCAATAAGTGAAAAAGGCAAGACGAGGAGGACAAGGAGGAAGTAAAGGGGAAAAAGAGGCAGGACCCAAAGCGGAAGCATCCTCCCTCCTTCCCTCTGTGATTTCCACGCTCCTCTTCCGCATCTACATGAAACATCTACATGAAACCGCTGGGAGAGGTCATCTGGAGTTTTAGAGTTGGGTGCCATCTTTACGCGGATGACACACAACTCTACTACTCCTTTCCATCAAATTCCAAGGAGGCCTCTTGGGTGCTGGACGAGTGCCTGGCCGCTGTGTCGATCTGGATGAGGAGGAACAAGCTGAAGATCAATCCCGACAAGACAGAGGTCCTCCTGGTCGATCGCAAACCGGATTGGGGTATAAGGTGGCTACCTGTGCTGGACGGGGTTACACTCCCCCTGAAGCCACAGGTCCGCAGTCTGGGTGTCCTCTTGGATTCATCGCTCACACTTGAGGCTCAGGTATCGGCGGTATCCGGGAGGGCCTTTGCACAATTGAGACTTGTGTGCCAGCTGCGACCGTACCTCGCGAAGGCTGATCTGACCGGGGTGGTCCATGCCTTGGTCACCTCTAGAATGGATTACTGCAATGCGCTCTACGTGGGGCTGCCCTTGAAAACGGCTCGGAAACTTCAATTGGTCCAGCGGGCAGCAGCCAGGATGCTAACCAGGGCTCATTATCGAGAGAGATCTACCCCTCTGTTTAAGGAGCTCCACTGGCTGCCATTTATTTTCCGAGCCCAATTTAAGGTGCAGGTGCTCACCTACAAAGCCCTGAACGGTTTGGGACCACCCTACCTGCGCGACCGCATCTCCATCTACGAACCCGCACACTCACTCCGGTCATCTGGGGAGGCCCTGCTCATGATCCCACCCACGTCGCAAGCGCGCTTGGTGGGGACACGGGACAGGGCCTTTTCTGTGGCAGCCCCCCGACTTTGGAACGCCCTTCCAAAAGATCTTCGACAGGCCCCTACCTTAGCAGTTTTCAGAAAGAATCTAAAAACCTGGCTGTTCCGATGTGCCTTCTCAGATTAGGAATCCCCCATCCCAAGTCCTAGAAGCACTTTAGTATAATTAAGATTGCTGCACACCGCACTATTTTAATCCTATGTTCCTCCTGCCATTTCAGCACTTTTAACCCTGTACCCACTGCTCTGGCCGGCCCAGTTTTTAACTGTCCTGATGTATTGTTACTAGTGTTGTTATTCTGCTTAACTATTTTGATTTGCTTCTGTTTTATTGTTGTGTTATGTTTTGCTGTATTGTGTTCTGAGGTTTCGGCCTGTGTAAGCCGCATCGAGTCCTTCGGGAGATGCTAGCGGGGTACAAATAAAGTTAATAAATAAATAATAATAAATAATAAATAAATAATCTGGTCATGGGGGACGCCTGGCTCGAGAGCAGTACGTGTGAAAAAGATCTTGGAGTCCTCGTGGACAACAAGTTAAACATGAGCCAACAATGTGATGTGGCAGCAAAAAAAGCCAATGGGATTTTGGCCTGCATCAATAGGAGCATAGTGTCTAGATCTAAGGAAGTAATGCTACCCCTCTATTCTGCCTTGGTTAGACCACATCTGGAATACTGTGTCCAATTCTGGGCACCACAATTCAAGAGAGATATTGGCAAGCTGGAATGTGTCCAGAGGAGGGCGACTAAAATGATCAAGGGTCTGGAGAACAAGCCCTATGAGGAGCGGCTTAGGGAACTGGGCATGTTTAGCCTGAAGAAGAGAAGGCTGAGAGGAGATATGATAGCCATGTATAAATATGTGAGAGGAAGCCACAGGGAGGAGGGAGCAAGCTTGTTTTCTGCTTCCTTGGAGACTAGGACGTGGAACAATGGCTTCAAACTACAAGAGAGGAGATTCCATCTGAACATTAGGAAGAACTTCCTGACTGTGAGAGCCATTCAGCAGTGGAACTCTCTGCCCCGGAGTGTGGTGGAGGCTCCTTCCTTGGAAGCTTTTAAGCAGAGGCTGGATGGCCATTTGTCAGGGGTGATTTGAATGCAATATTCCTGCTTCTTGGCAGGGGGTTGGACTGGATGGCCCATGAGGTCTCTTCCAACTCTTTGATTCTATGATTCTATGATTTCCTACTGGGCTGCTCTACCCCAACGCGCTGCCTTGCCTTAAGCCTTTGAGTCTCTGTTGTTAGAATTCTAGGTATCTAGCGCCACGTTGGATTGGCAACAGTAAGAGCCTCCATATTAGGCGACGTTTTCATTTATCCAACATTCTGCCGGCCCCTTTATGTCGGATAAGCAAGACTCTGATGGTCACAGGAACCCCTTTGGAAGAGAATGATGAAGATCATGTAGGACTTGGGACAACCTTTGCTGCACAAAGATCACTTGCTGTCGCATCTGAACATGTCCAGAGTGCTCTTCTTCCTGCATGGCCCTACAGCACTGGGCGTTGCTTGTTGCCAGGAGTTTGGTTTTCTGCGGTCAAAGGGAGTGGTTTCCACCCCGCCGCTGATGCTTCCGCTTCTGCAAAGTGAGCTCAAAGGGTGAGTCTGCAAAGACTCCACTGCAAAGAGGAAGTGAGGCTCGCTTAATGTTTAACCCACTTTTAGCCTTTTCTCTTTCTTTCTCTTCCAAGAGGAATAGACAACACTGATCCCTTTTATCTGTACAGACAAGTTGATTTATTAGGTTAGGTTGTCCCCTGACATTAAGTCCAGTCATGTCTGACTCTGGGGTGTGGTGCTCATCTTCATTTCTAAGCCGAAGAGCCAGCGTTGTCCACAGACACCTCCAAGGTCATGTGGCCAGCATGACCGCATGGAGCGCCGTTACCTTCCCGCCGGAGCGGTACCTATTGATCTACTCACATTTGCATGTTTTCGAACTGCTAGGTTGGCAGAAGCTAGGGCTGACAGCAGAAGCTCACGCTGCTCCCTGGAATTGAACCTGCGACCTTTTGGCCAACAAGCTAAGCAGCTCAGTGCTTTAACCCACTGCACCACCGGGGGCCTCATTATTATTATTATTATTATTATTATTATTATTATTATCATCTCTGGGTAGAGTGGCAAATTGTGAGGACTCAATTTGCCTAGGAGAACCTTTTAAATCCTCATATTGTGTCAACTTTTGTTGTTTCTCTTCAATCCTGCTATCACTTGGGATTGCAACATTGACAATCCATACTTTGTTTTATTATTATTACTATTATTACTATTATTAGATGCACAACAAGATTAGTACACAGCAAACAAGATCACTCTGCTGGCTTTTGTATTTGATCACACGTGGACCCTTCTCAAGTTTGAGTTTACACTTTCACAGCAGAAAAATACGTTCATATTCCGAATTGGCTTATTGTTGTTATTATTTGAAACACAACAAGATTTGTACACAGCAAACAAGGTCACTATGCTGGCTGTTGTATTGGATCACACACTGGACACACAAGTGTCTAGGACTGTGTGATGTATCGGCGAATAATGCATGCAGATCCAAGTAGGATGACCTTTTGCAGCTGACATGATAATTTTTGCCAGCGCTGATTGTTTTTAAGTGCAGGCCAAGGTCTTTAGGTGCTGCATCCAGTATGCCAATCACCACTGGGACCACCTCTACTAGCTTGAGCCAGAGTCTGTAGTTCGATCTTTAAATCCTCATATCGAGTAAGCTTTTCCAGGTGCTTCTCGTCAATTCGGATGTCATCTGAGGTTGCAACATTGACAATCCATAATTTGTTTTTAAGTGCAGGCCAAGGTCTTTAGGTGCTGCACCCAGTATGCCAATCACCACTGGGACCACCTCTACTAGCTTGAGCCAGAGTCTGTAGTTCGATCTTTAAATCCTCATATCGAGTAAGCTTTTCCAGGTGCTTCTCGTCAATTCGGATGTCATCTGAGGTTGCAACATTGACAATCCATAATTTGTTTTTAAGTGCAGGCCAAGGTCTTTAGGTGCTGCACCCAGTGTGCCAATCACCACTGGGACCACCTCTATTGGCTTGAGCCAGAGTCTTTGTAGTTGGATCTTTAAATCCTCATATCGAGTAAGCTTTTCCAGGTGCTTCTTGTCAATTCGGATGTCACCTGAGGTTGCAACATTGACAATCCATAATTTGTTTTTAAGTGCAGGCCAAGGTCTTTAGGTGCTGCACCCAGTGTGCCAATCACCACTGGGACCACCTCTATTGGCTTGAGCCAGAGTCTTTGTAGTTGGATCTTTAAATCCTCATATCGAGTAAGCTTTTCCAGGTGCTTCTTGTCAATTCGGATGTCACCTGAGGTTGCAACATTGACAATCCATAATTTGTTTTTAAGTGCAGGCCAAGGTCTTTAGGTGCTGCACCCAGTGTGCCAATCACCACTGGGACCACCTCTGCTGGCTTGAGCCAGAGTCTTTGTAGTTCGATCTTTAAATCCTCATATCGAGTAAGCTTTTCCAGGTGCTTCTCGTCAATTCGGATGTCACCTGGGGTTGCAACATGGATAATCCATAATTTATTTTTCCATTATTATTGTTGTTATTATTATTGTTGTTGTTGTTGTTATTGCTATTATCATTATTATGTTATTTCTTACCCGCTTCTCTACATGGCTTGAGGTGAGTTACACAATTGCTACAAACATAATCATTATGTAAGACACACACATGGAAGCGTATTTCTACAAAATACATCTATTAAGATACACAGAACAAAGTTTAAAATATAATGAACAAAAGACAGTTTCTAGTTCTTGATTTAATAGACACCAGGGTTCATTGTGGTCAACCAGAAAGTGGAGGGTTTGAACCCAGGGCTTCTCCATATAAAATGGTATATTATTATTATTATTATTATTATTATTATTATTATTATTCTGACACAAAACACAGTATGTCGCAGCAAATGAGATCTATATGCTGGATTTCATATCAAAAATCATAAGTCGAACACTTCCCAAGCATCTAGGACTGGTATATTATTATTATTATTATTATTATTATTATTATTATTATTATTTGAAACACAACAAGATTAGAGATTAGTACACAGCAAACAAGATCGCTCTGCTGGCTGTTGTACTGGATCACACAAGAGTCTACAACTGTGTGATGTATCGGCAAATAATGCGTGCAGATCCCAGTAAGATGGCCTTCTGCAGATGGTAATTTTGTCAGCGCCGATTGTTTTTAAGTGCAGGCCAAGGTCTTTAGGCACTGCACCCAGTGTGCCAATCACTACTGGGACTAATTTTACTGGCTTGTGCCAGAGTATTTGCAGTTTGATCTTCAAATCCTCATATCGTGTCAGCTTTTCCAGTTGTTTCTCTTCAATCCTGCTATCACCTAGGATTGCAACATTGACAATCCATACTTTGTTTTTTAACATGATCGTGAAGTCAGGAGTATTGTGCTCCAAAACTCTGTCAGTCTGAATCCAGAAGTCCCAGAGTAGCTTGACGTGCTCATTTTCTGTAACTTTTTCCGGCTTGTGATCCCACCAGTTCTTTGTCGCAGGCAGATGGTGTTTGTGGCACAAGTTCCAAATGAATCATCTGAGCAACGGCGTTAGGCCTCTGCTTGTAGTCTGTCTGCGCGATCTTCTTGCAGCAGCTGAGGATGCGATCTATTGGCCAACATCAACGATCCACACTTTGT